>NC_092715.1:10313118-10952544 GCF_047496885.1 Scyliorhinus torazame
TTTTCTAAAGAATCCAGGATATTCAGTCTTTTCTAATTGTTTAAAATTTCAGTTCTGATACCTTCACTGTCAGTCTATTTTCTATCTTCACCAATGTGTCTGAATCCTTTTCATATTGTGGAATTCAGCACTGCAGCAATATTCTGCACCAATTTAGATCATTTTTCTGCTTTTCGTTTCATTAACCTTGTTAAATTGTGGGCTGGATTCTCCGGACCCGGAGCCGCGTGTGTCCCAGTCGTGCGCCGTTCGCTGGCGGCCGCATTCTATCTTCCCGCTGACTGTCAATGGGATTTTCCATTGTAACCGCCCCATGCCACCGCAAAACCGGCTGGAGAGGGTGCGCTGCCGGTGGGAAAATTTAATCGCAACCAGTGGAGAATTCCGGCCTGTGTTGCTCCATTTAATGATTGGTGAATCTGTCGTCCTAGCTCCCTTTGACCTTGTACCTTATTTCCAAAGAGTATTTGGCCTCTTTATTCCTCCTTGTAAAATGCTTCAATTGCCTATATTGAAATGAAATTATGACATTGTTGCTATTACAGGGGCAGGGTTAAAAGAGGGGCAGAATTGGCAGCTCAATGTACCGGGATGTCGATGTTTCAGACAAGATAGAGGGGTGGCAGAAAGGGTGGGGGTGTTGCAGTCCTGGTTAGGGAACATATCAGAGCTGTGATGAGGGAGGATATCTTGGAGGGATCCTGCAGTGAGGCACTATGGGTAGAGTTCAGGAATAGGAAGGGTGTAATCACAATGTTGGGGGTGTACTATAGGCCTCCCAACAGCCAGCAGGATACAGAGCACCAGATGTGTGTTTTGTTATGCTCTTGTCGTAGCAAAAGCTGCTTCCTTGATGTGCACTCTGACAAAGGGAGGTTCAGACTTGGAGATAGCTTTAACATGTTTATTAAACTGTTAACAATTCTCCTACTTGGATTCAACGCTACTGTTAATCCTGCTATAGCGACTCAGACTGACGAACCAGTCTGCTACAATCCACGTGGTGGGTGTGATGTTCAATCAACCCTGTGTCTGTACTCACTGAGAGTCTCCACTAGAAAGAGACTGAGCATGTGTGATGTGTCCTTTTATATGGGTTGGTGTAATGCCCTCCTGTGGTAGTGTCACCTCTGTGTGTATCGTGACTGCCCATTGGTCGTGTCCTATCTTACTGACCTATTGGTTGACTGTCTGTGTGTCATGTCTCTGGTGCTCCCTCTAGTGTCTAGCTAGGTGTAATGTATGTACATTAACCCTTTGTGTACTTACAGTGATGTATATCACCACAATATGCAGTCAGATTCTGGAAAGATGTGAAAATAGCAGGGTTGTTGTGGTGGGTGATTTTCATTTCCCCATATTGACTGGGACTCTCTTAGTGCCAGAGGTTCAGATTGAGAGCAATTTGTTAGGTGTGTCCAAGAGGGGTTTTGAAACAATAAGTTGATAGTCCAACCAGAGAGGGAGCTTTGTTGAACCTAGTATTGGGGAATGAGCTCGGCCAGGTGACCAAAGTTTCAGTCGGAGAACATTTTGGGAATAGTGATCAGAATTCCGTAAGCTTTTGAATACTCATGGATAAGGACTAAGGACAAGAGAAAACAAGGACAAGAGTTGCTCCAGCGAAAACAACCCAAGTCTATACAACTTCTTTATAACTTAAATGTTGCATCCCAGGCAACATTCTGGTCAATCTCCTCTGCACCCCCTCCAGCGCAATTACATCCTTTCTATAATGTGGTGACCAGAATTGCACAGTGCTCCAGCTCACCAACGTTCTATACAGCTCCATCATGACCTCCCTGCTTTTGGAATCAATGCTCCAATTGATAAAAGCGAGTGTCCCAGATGTCTTTTCACCACCCTATTAACCTGCCCTTCTGCCTTCAGAGATCTCTGGACAACATGCCAAGGTCCCTTTGTTCTTTGTTACTGTGAAAATCCCCTAGTCGCTGATGTGTTGGGTGCTCTGGATCTGTGGAGACTGTATTTGCCTCAGCAGTAACATAGACAGGCTACCAACATTTATAATGGTACAACACTATTTTATTAAGTTAGAAACTGTTGAACATACTTTCACTGTGGGACAACACGATGTTAGACTAAACTAAAGATCTATGCCTGTCCGAACCAGTCTATGCACTCAGCACATGGTGAAGATCTGTGCTGTAAGCTGTAAGCTCTGTCCTTGTAGGAGGCTGCATCCCGAATGAGCGGGAAAACTGATGCCCCCTGTCTTTATAGTGAGTGTGCTCTAACTGGTGATTGGCTGCGGTGTTGTGTGTGCTGATTGGTCCCGCTGTGTGTCCATCAGTGTGTGTGTCTGCACCATGATATACTGGTGTATATTATGACAGTCGCCACACTCCGTTGCCTGTTCGGGTACACAGAGGGAGAATTCAGAATGGCCAATCCACCTAACCTGCACATCTTTGGACTGTGGGAGGAAATCGGAGCACCCGGAGGAAACCCACGCAGACACGGGGAGAGCGTGCAAACTCCGCACAGACAGTGACTCAAGCCAGGAATCGAACCTGGGACCCTGGCGCTGTGAAGGAACTGTGCCAACCACTGTGCTTATCTGCCCATTTGACCATCTTGTCTGTATCCTCCTCTGTCTGTATCTTCCTGTTACCCAGGACACTCACCCTCTCTGTTAACCACCCGACCAATCTTTGTGTCATCCACAAACTTACGGGTCCTCCCTCCCCCCCCCCACCCCCCTCCCCCCCCCCCACCACCCTCCCCCCCCCCCCCCACCCCCCACCCCATCCCCCCACCCCCCACCCCCACACATAGTCATCTATGTCATTTATATAAATGACAAACAATAGGGGGCCCAGCACAAATCCCTGTGGTACGCCATTGGTCACTGGCTTCCAGACGATAAAGCAGCCGTCTGCCATCACCCTCTATGTCCTTCCACTGAGCTAATTATGAATCCACCTTATCAGGTTCCCCTGTGTCCCAGGCGCATTTGCCTTCTTAATAAGTCTTCCATGTGGGACCTTGTCAAAGGCTTTGCTGAAATCCATGTGAACTACATCAACTACACTACCCTCATCTGCACACTTGGTTACATGCGATCTGGGTGTTCAGATCCATAGTTCCATGAACGTGACAATGCAGCTGGATAAAGTGGTCAACAAGACATACGGCATGCTTGCCTTCATTGGCCAGGGCATTGAGTACAAGAGTTGGCAGGTCATGTAACAGTTATAAAAAGTGTAGTTCGGCCACACATGGAATATTGCGTTCAGTTCTGGTCGATACTACCAGAAGGACGTGAATGCTTTGGAGTGAATGCAAAGATTGTTGACCAGCATATTGCCTGTTCTGGAGGGTGTAAGCTCCGAGGAGAGATTGTTTTTGTTGGAAAGACGGAGGCTGAGTTGAGGCCAGACGTAGGTCCTGCAGAATTACTGGAGGTATAGACAGGGTGAATAATCAGAAGCTTTTTCCAAGGGGGAAAGACTTAATTACAAGCGGACACAGGTTCAAGGTGAGATGGGTAAATTATGGGGATATGCGCGGGGGATGTTTTTGATGGTCAGGGTGGTGGGTGCCTGGAATGCGTTATCAGTGGAGGGGGTGGATCAGACAGGCAACATTTAAGATGTATCTTGATAGACACATGAACGTGCGGGGAATGGAGGGATACAGATTGTCTGGGCAATCAGTAGTAGGTTTAAGTAAGGAATCTGCATCGGCACAGTCTTGGTAGGCCGAAGGGCCTGTTCCTGTGCTGCAATGTTCTCTATTATTTGAAAGCTTATCCCCCCCAGCCTTCAAGTTGTCTGCTGACAGCTTCCCCACATTGAGAATAGGTTGTTAACTATACTCACCCCAAGTATATTTGCTTCCACTGAGCATGTGTCAGCCCACTTTCCCCTGCCCCATCCACAGGGATAGCTACTTTGTTTTAGTTCTTATCCCCTTCTGTTCAATTTCTTATTCACTGATGTGTCTGTGCGGAGTCTGCACGTTCTCCCCGTGTCTGCGTGGGTTTCCTTCGGGTGCTCCGGTTTCCTCCCACAGTCCAAAGATGTGCAGGTTGGGTGGATTGGCCATGTTAAATTGCCTTTAGTGTCCAAAATGGGTTTGGCGGGGTTACTGGGTTATGGGGATCGGGTGGAGGCGTTGACCTTGGGTCGGATGCTCTTCCCAAGAGCCGGTGCAGACTCAATGGGCCGAATGGCCTCCTCCTGCACTGTAAATTCTATATTTCTGCCATCATCCCATGCTCTTCTCTTCCATCCCAGGCTTTCTCATAACCATTTCTTTTATTTCTATCTCCCCTCTCGGTCCTCCTTACATCTCAGACCTCCATCCTGTCTTCCTTGTTCCTTTTCCTCCTTCATTCTGCTGCTCTTTCTCCTTTCCATCAATCCCTACAACCCCTCTGATCTAACCCACTCTCCATTTATCTTTCTCCATCCCTGCTTCTCTCTCTATCGACATTTTCTTACCTCTTACAATCAGATCATGGCTGTTCTGATTGTAATCTCAACCCCACATTCCTGCTGACCCCTGATAACCTTTCAGCTCATTGTTAATCAAGAGTCTATCCAGCTCTGTCGCAAAAATATTTAAAGATTCTGTTTCCAATGCCTTTTGAAGAAGAGTTACAGACACGCTGTTATAACCGGCCTGCGTATCACTGGCTGGGGACTAATGGCAATCCCACAATCCTTTGGGAGTATGAGCTTCCCCAGTGAGGGGGGGGCAGAGAAATCATTAGCAGATTCCCTGTATAAATAAAGCTGGCCAGTTTGGAACCGGCTAGAGGAGAGTGAGCAGCAAGGGAGTTGCTGCTGTTGCTGTTGTGTATATATGTTATTGTAAATAAATGTTATTTCTTTCTATCCTTCAACTCGTGCTGGATTCTTCGTGGCCCTCACAAAACTGGCGACGAGGGTTAAAGTGAATAGCTGTCTACACTGCTGAAGCCACCTCCCTGGATTTTTGTTGGATACAGGTTGGAAGTTGTTTTCTATTATACCATGCCTCTGTACGGACGTATGGATGTTTTTGATGCTGCGCTGGAAAGCTGGAACCAGTACACACAACGGATGCGTTACTATTTCCGGGCAAACAATATCACCGAAAACGAGCGCCAGGTGGTCATATTGCTCACCGCCTGCGGCCCGCATACGTTTGGGGTGATTAGGAGCCTTACGTACCCAGCTGCGCCGGACACCAAAACGTTTGATGAACTTGTGAACTTATTGGGGCAGCATTTTAACCCAACCCCGTCCACGATAGTCCAACGTTATTGCTTTAATACCGCTGAGAGGACCCAGGAGAATCCCTTGCTGATTTTCTATCCAGGCTACGCAGGATTGCGGAATACTGTGACTATGGTGAGACCTTGTCAGAAATGTTACACAACCGTTTGGTTTGCGGTATTAACAATGCGGCCACCCAGAGGAAGTTGTTAGCTGAACCAACATTGACTTTTCAACAGGCCATTCAAATAGTATTGTCCGGAGAGAGCGCAGAACCGGGAGTGCAGGAGATACAGGGAATGGAAGTGCATGCCTTGGGGTGCAACCCCTTCCGTCAGAAAGCATCCCCCCGCACTCCTGCGGTACCTTGGGTAAGGCGACGTCTGGATCGACACCAGTGGCCGTCGGACATTCCTTCCCGAAGGGAGCCTTCTCCAGAGCCAATGGATGAGGAGCCATGTCAGTGTCAGACTTGTGGGCGCTGACCCCTTCGCGGACGCCGGTCCTGGGGGCGCCAGAGGCCATACCTTCCATGTGGATGAACCTGCGGCAACTGCTCCTGAGGACGTGGAGACGGAGGACGACTGCCTGCAGCTGCATTGTGTGGCGGCTCCCCGTGTGGCCCCCATTAAGGTGACAGGTTGAGATGGAGTTGGATACTGGCGCAGCGGTCTCCGTGATCACCCAGAGGACATTCGACCGCATCAAGCAGGGTATACAGACCCTTAGAATAACCGACACACAGGCCAGGTTGGCCACCTATACGGGAATAATGATTGGACATTGCAGGAACTACGATCAATCCTGTTGTTTATGGACGCCAGGAGGGGCGTTTCCCACTTATCGTGCTGCGCGGCCATGGGCCCAGCCTGTTGGGTCGGGACTGGTTGCGCCATTTGCGGTTGCAATGGCAGCACATCCTCCATACAGGTTCTGGAGGGTTGACTGATGTGCTAGGACGGTACCCAGATGTATTTCAGCCCGGTTTGGGGAAAATAAAAGGGGCCGTAGCCCGTATTCAAATCGAACCAGGAGCCACGCCGCGCTATTTCCGGGCGCGCTCGGTGCCTTATGCCTTGCTCGAGATGGTAGAAGGGGAGCTCACTCAGTTGGAGACTTTGGGCATTATCAGGCCCGTCCATTTCGCTGACTGGGCAGCACCAATTGTACCTGTAATGAAGCCAGATGCCACAGTGCGCTGGTGCTGCGACTATAAACTTACAGTGAATAAGGCTTCCCGGCTCGACCGATATCCAATGCCTCGCACCAAGGTTCTCTACGCGAAGCTTGCAGGCGGACTCTCGTTCATGAAATTAGATATGAGTCACGCCTACCTACAGTTGGAGCTGGAACCTGCCTCCCGACCATATGTAACGATTAATACACACCTGGGCCTGTATGAGTATACACGGTTGCCCTTTGGGGTATCCTCTGCCTGCGCTATTTTTCAATGCGTCATGGAGGGCATTTTGAGAGGTTTATCGCCTGTCGCTGTCTACTTAGACAATGTTTTGATTACAGGGACGTCGGAGCAGGAACATTTGGAAAATTTGGAAGCTGTCCTTAGACGCTTTTCAGAGGCTGGAGTCCGTTTACGTCACACAAAGTGCGTCTTTCAGGCGAAGGAAGTAGTCTACCTGGGTTATCGGGTGGACCGCAAAGGTTTCCACCCCGTCGCAGAGAAGGTGCGTGCAATTCAACAGGCCCCCGCCCCGACTGACTCTTCGCATCTTTGTTCTTTTCTCGGTCTCGTAAACTATTACGGGAAGTTCCTCCCCAATCTGGCAACTACGCTGGCCCCCTTACACCTGCTGCTAAAGAAGAATCACACCTGGGTTTGGGGTCAGCCGTAAGAAACTGCTTTCCGGCGGGTAAAACAACAATTGTCGTCATCTGGGTTACTAACCCACTATGATCCTGAAAAGCCTTTGCTCGTCACATGCGATGCATCCCCATATGGTATTGGGGCTGTCCTGTCCCACAAGATGGAGAACGGGGCCGAGCGACCGATAGCTTTTGCCTCCCGTACATTGACTGCAGCGGAGAAAAAGTACGCGCAGGTCAAGAAGGAGGGCCTGGCAGTGGTTTTTGCGGTGAAACGCTTCCACCAGTATGTGTATGGCTGCCATTTCACTATCGTGACTGATCATAAGCCTCTGCTGGGACTTTTCAGAGAGGATAAGCCAATACCGCCCATTGCTTCTGCACGGATCCAGCGCTGGGCTTTGTTTCTTGCTGCATACGAGTATTCTGTGGAGCACAAACCAGGAACCCAGATAGCAAATGCCGACGCACTGAGCCGATTGCCTTTATCGACCGGCCCCATGTCGACCCCCACGACCGGTGAGGTGGTTGCAACCCTAAATTTTATGGACACCTTGCCTGTCACGGCATCACAGATCCGTGAGTGGACCCAGACGGAGCCAGTCCTGTCAAAGGTTCGGCACATAGTCCTGTATGGTGGGCAGCATAGACAGCTCCCAGGCGAGTTGCGGGCATTTTCCTCCAAGCTGTCAGAGTTCAGCGTGGAAGACGGCATCCTCTTGTGGGGGACGCGTGTGATTGTCCTGGAAAAAGGACAGGAGCTAATATTACTTGCACAATGGGCATCCAGGTGTGACCAAAATGAAAATGTTGGCCCGGAGTTATGTCTGGTGGCCAGGCCTCGACACCGACATTGAGAAGGTGGCCCAAAACTGCTCCATTTGCCAGGAGCATCAGAAGCTTCCGCCGGCCGCGCCCCTACATCACTGGGAATGGCCAGGGCGGCCTTGGGTGCGCTTGCATGCGGATTTCGCCGGCCCTTTTCAAGAATCCATGTTCGTTCTATTAATCTATGCCCAGTCTAAATGGTTAGAGGTGCATAAGATGCAGGGGACAACGTCCTGTGCAACAATCGAGAAGATGCGTTTGTCTTTCAGTACGCATGGCCTCCCCGAGGTGCTGGTCACGGCCAACGGCACTCTGTTCATAAGTGAGGAGCTTGCGAGGTTCATGAAGATGATCGGCATCCGCCATATCCGCACTGCCCCTTACCACCCGGCTTCAAATGGGTTGGCAGAGCGCGCAGTGCAGACATTCAAAAGAGGCCTAAAGAAGCAGTCTTCCGGATCAATGGACACGAGACTGGCTCGCTTTTTGTTTACGTACAGGACCACCCCCCATGCAGTGACTGGGGTAGCTCCCGCGGAACTCCTAATGGGACGGAGACTTCGCACCCGCCTTAGTATGGTTTTCCCAGACATTGGCGCAAAAGTACGCCGCACACAAGAACGGCAGGGACCGGGATTGTCTCGGCATCGGCCGATTCAGCAGTTTGCGCCCGGTGACCCAGTGTTCGTTCGGAATTTTGCTGGTGGTGCCCAGTGGGTCCCTGGCATAATCTTTCGCCAAACTGGCCCTATACCTTACCAGGTGCAAGCCCAGGGTCGTCTCCAGCGCAAACATGTAGACCACGTTCGGTCCAGAAGACCATCCCTTCCAAAGATTCCCCGCCCCCAGAGCTCATTTCAACAGCCGCAGAGACCAGAGACAAGGGAAGGTAGTCCTCACAATCTTCCCCCCGGTGCCTCACTCAAAGCCTGCGCAGGTCGTTACAGAACCGAATGGAGGTAGAGACGCTGACATGACGGAGCAGCGGACTCCGACTCCGAGATGGAGATACAGGATGCCTCAGAGGGGAAATCCTCGGGCCCACGGGCCGTGGATGTACAACCGTTGCGCCGTTCATCACGGAAGCGCCGGTCTCCGTCTCGTTACACGCCGCCCGATCCAGCGCCGCGTGCAAATGGTGTCCGGCCTGCGGCCAAACGAGTCCGACGCCCTCCTTCGCCAGGGTCTTCGGTGGATTCCTTGGACTTTGGGGGGGGGGGGGGGGGGGGATGTTATAACCTGCCTGCTTACCACTGGCTGGGGACTAATGACAATCCCACAATCCTTTGGGAGTATGAGCTTCCCCAATGAGGGGGGGGCAGAGGAATCATTAGCAGATTCCCTGCATAAATAAAGCTGGCCAGTTTGGAACCGGCTGGAGGACAGTGAGCAGCAAGGGAGTTGCTGCTGCTGTTGTATATACATATGTTATTGTAAATAAATGTTATTTCTTCAACTCGTGCTGGATTCTTCGTGGCCCTCACAAAACACTCCCAACCCTCTGAGAGAAAAATATTCTCCTCATCTCGGTCTTAAATGGCCAACCTCTTATTTTTAAACAGTGACCCGAGTTCTAGATTCTCCCACAAGAGGAAACGTCCTCCCCACACCCACCCTGTCAACACCCCTCAGGATCTGAAAGGTTTCGATGAAGGATCCTCTTACTCTTCTAAACTCTAGTCAGAGAGTCCTCGATGTTTACAGCATGGAAACAGGCCCTTCGGCCCAGCTTGTCCATGCTGCCCAGTTTCTGTCACTAAGCTAGTCCCACTTGCCCACATTTGGCCCACATTCCTCTATACCCACCCTGCCCATGTAACTGAACAGGACACAAACCTCACCTCTCCAACCTTTCCTCATAAGACAACTCGCCCTTTCCTGGTATTAGTCCGAACTACGTCGAACACATTTACATCTTTCCTTAGACAAGGAGACTTTTACGGTCCACAGTACCACCAGATCTGGTTTCACCAATGCCCTGTACAATTGAAGCATAACCGCTCTACTTTGTGATCAATTCCCCTCACAATAAACTATAACATGCTATTATCTTTCCTAATTACTAGCTGCACCCGTGTACCAGCCTTTTTTGATTCATGCACTAGGATGCCCAGATCCCTCTGTACCACAGAGTCTACAATCTCTCATCATCCAGATTAGAAGCTTTTTTACTCATCCTGCCAAATTGAACAGTTGAATCAGTCGAGGGGGGCCCCTCCGGGGGTACAAAGGAAAGTATAGCCCCCAGGGGGAAGAGAGGAAAGAGACCCCCCCGGGGCACAGGTTCCAGTTTCCAGCTTATAACTCGGGCAGCATGCAAGTTAGGTGGTTCCATTGGAGTGTCAGAACTATCTTTGAAAGAACATTGCCATTCCAAATGTGTGCTGTGCATCTCAAGCACAGTTTAGCCACCCTGATACATGCAAAGTCTTGAGGCCCGTTTAGCCTTCCACAAGGTTTTATGTAATCCCCCATCTGCAGCATGCTGGCAGGCACGAAGAACAACTGCTGTAAATGCAGCCTGCAATGCTGAGCATGTCCAGCTTATTCTGTTCTATTTCAGGTTTCCAGCATCTGCAGTATTCTGCTTTCCAGTCACTAAATACCTCAAATTCACTCAACATAGAACATAGAACAATACAGCGCAGTACAGGCCCTTCGGCCCACGATGTTGCACCGAAACAAAAGCCATCTAACCTACACTATGCCATTATCATCCATATGTTTATCCAATAAACTTTTAAATGCCCTCAATGTTGGCGAGTTCACTACTGTAGCAGGTAGGGCATTCCACGGCCTCACTACTCTTTGCGTAAAGAACCTACCTCTGACCTCCGTCCTATATCTATTACCCCTCAGTTTAAGGCTATGTCCCCTCGTGCCAGCCATTTCCATCCGCGGGAGAAGGCTCTCACTGTCCACCCTATCCAACCCCCTGATCATTTTGTATGCCTCTATTAAGTCTCCTCTTAACCTTCTTCTCTCCAACGAAAACAACCTCAAGTCCATCAGCCTTTCCTCATAAGATTTTCCCTCCATACCAGGCAACATCCTGGTAAATCTCCTCTGCACCTGCTCCAAAGCCTCCACGTCCTTCCTATAATGCGGTGACCAGAACTGTACGCAATACTCCAAATGCGGCCGTACCAGAGTTTTGTACAGCTGCAACATGACCTCCTAACTCCGGAACTCAATCCCTCTACCAATAAAGGCCAACACTCCATAGGCCTTCTTCACAACCCTATCAACCTGGGTGGCAACTTTCAGGGATCTATGTACATGGACACCTAGATCCCTCTGCTCATCCACAATTCCAAGAACTTTACCATTAGCCAAATATTCCGCATTCCTGTTATTCCTTCCAAAGTGAATCACCTCACACTTCTCTACATTAAACCCCATTTGCCACCTCTCAGCCCAGCTCTGCAGCTTATCTATATCCCTCTATAACCTGCTACATCCTTCCACACTATCGACAACACCACCGACTTTAGTATCGTCTGCAAATTTACTCACCCACCCTTCTGCGCCTTCCTCTCGGTCATTGATAAAAATGACAAACAGCAACGGCCTCAGAACAGATCCTTGTGGTACTCCACTTGTAACTGAGCTCCATTCTGAACATTTCCCATCAACCACCACCCTCTGTCTTCTTTCAGCTAGCCAATTTCTGATCCACATCTCTAAATCACCCTCAATCCCCAGCCTCCGTATTTTCTGCAATAGCCTACCGTGGGGGGTACCAAGCCTACCTTGGTAATTATAGGCCGGTTAGTCTTACTCCGGTGGTCGGTAAGTTAATGGAAAGGGTCCTGAGGGATAGGATTTATGACCATTTGGAAAGATGCAGCTTAATCCGGGATAGTCAACACGGATTTGTGAAGGGTAAGTCTTGCCTCACAAATTTGATTGAATTCTTTGAGGAAGTAACTAAGTGTGTAGATGAAGGCAGAGCAGTTGATGTCGTATACATGGATTTCAGTAAGGCGTTTGATAAGGTTCCCCATGGTCGGCTCATGAAGAAAGTAAGAAGGTGTGGGATAGAGGGAAATTTGGCCAATTGGATAAGTAACTGGCTATCACATAGAAGACAGGGGGTGGTGGTGGATGGAGAATTTTCAGACTGGAGACCAGTTACCAGCGGTGTACCACAGGGATCAGTGCTGGGTCCTCTGCTATTTGTGCTTTTTATCAATGACTTGGAGGAGGGGGCTGAAGGGTGGGGCAGTAAATTTGCTGATGACACCAAGATTGATGGAGTAGTGGATGAGGTGGAGGGTGTTGTAGGCTGCAAAGAGACATTGATAGGATGCAGAGCTGGGCTGAAAAATGGCAGATGGAGTTCAACCCTGATAAGTGCGAGGTGATTCATTTTGGTAGGACAAATTTGAATGCGGATTACAGGGTCAATGGCAGGGTTCTGAGGAATGTGGAGGAACAGAGAGATCTTGGGGTTCATGTCCACAGATCTCTGAAGGTTGCCACTCAAGTGGATAGAGCCGTGAAGAAGGCCTATAGTGTGTTAGCGTTTATTAACAGGGGGCGTGAGTTTAAGAGCTGTGGGGTTATGCTGCAACTGTACAGGACCCTGGTGAGACCACATTTGGAGTATTGTGTGCAGTTCTGGTCACCTCATTATAGGAAGGATGTGGAAGCATTGGAAAGGGTGCAAAGGAGATTTACCAGGATGCTGCCTGTTTTGGAGGATAGGTCTTATGGGGAAAGGTTGAGGGAGCTAGGGCTTTTCTCTTTGGAGCGGAGGAGGATGAGAGGCGACTTAATAGAGGTTTATAAGATGATGAGGAGGATAGATAGAGTGGACGTTCAGAGACTATTTCCTCGGGTGGATGTAGCTGTTACAAGGGGGCATAACTATAAGGTTCAGGGTGGGAGATATCGGAGGGATGTCCGAGGTAGGTTCTTTACTCAGAGAGTGGTTCGGGTGTGGAATGGACTGCCTGCTGTGATAGTGGAGTCGGACACTTTAGGAACTTTCAAGCGGTTATTGGATAGGCACATGGAACACACCAGAATGACAGGGAGTGGGATAGCTTGATCTTGGTTTCGGACAATGCTCGGCACCACATCGAGGACCGTTGGGCCTGTTCTGTGCTGTACTGTTCTATGTCCACGGCCAGTGGGCGGATGCCTGGAAAGGTAGGCCAAGGGGTCGGAGGCCAGCCCGCAGTCCGGACAAAAGTGACAGAGGCGTCATACTAGTTATGCACAAAAGTGTTTATTGTGGTTTACAATTCCCCACCCACCCGATGGTGCTGGCCCCTCCCCCATCAGCAGCCCCCAGTGATCCTTGTTGTCTTTGCCCTCCTAGATCTACCGTTACGTCCAGGTGTGTCCTCAGCATACACGTCAGAGGTGGAGGCAGCCAGCTGCTTACCTCATCCCGTGGCCTCCGATGCCCCTGTTGGGTCTCCTCTGGGGGATCTGGGGCCCCGGCTCACTTGTCCGCGGCAGAAGCCGTGTGCCCCTGTCCCGTGTGCTGGCTGTGATCATAGGGGTAGAACTCGGGGGAGCAGGTGACCACTGTCGCCACTCAATGGGACGGGTCCGACCCAGCGCACCCTCCTCATAGGACCCGGGGCTCACCTTGGGATGGAGGGGCAGCTGGTTCGAGCCTTGGCTGCTCCCCATGGTTTGCACCGTCGATGCCCTCGGAGATGCTCCTCAGTGATTGGGCCATGCTCAATAGCATCCCGGCAATGCCCGTTTGTGACTGGAACAAGCTCTGCAGTCGGAGAGTGGACTGACCCCAAGAATTAGCTGTCGTCCAGACAGGTTCCAGGCTTCTGTGAGGGGCGGTCCCATCGATAGTGGAGATGCAGTCGCAAAGCCAGGGACTACATGAGGGGGTGTCAGCAACCATCCAGTTTGAGGTGTCCAACCGCCACCCAGGCCAACACCACACAGGTGGCGCCCACAGCCGAGGCCTTGGTCCACCTAGACATAGCGTCAGGGCCCCTCGGCCAGAAAGGTAGGCCCCAGTTACAGTGGCACTGGTGCAGCACACAGTATAGTGTTCGGAGCTAGGGCACAAACCTGTAAATATATGTTCACCGTTTCACAATAAGCATCTGTTCGCAATGCTTCAACCTGCCTCGGTGCTCTGTCAGACAGTGGGAGCTGCTTTGGCTGCACAGGTTTGGCTGGGGGTGGGGAGGGGGGGTTGGGAAATGGTCAGACGGTGGGGATGGGCTTGGACTCGGGACCCCAGCTCAGCCCCGCCCGCCGCTCCAGTGCCCCATCCCTCTCCCCCCATTACCACCACAGTCCCCACCTCCGCCACCCCAAGGGTTCGGTGGGACCGTGTGCTGGAATGTCCAGCTCGCACGCAGAGATCACCCAGGTGGACGGTGGAAAGTGCTACCGTGGGCAGGAGTCAGACATTGTCAAATGGTACAGAGCACCAGAGCTCATCGCAGAGCGGGCTGTCATCCTCCCTCCTTTAGGCCAGACTTACTCTTACTGCCAACCCAGGGCCTGCACCCCATAGTGAGGCTGGTAGGAATCATGGTGGGGGTTACAAGGGAGGGGGATGGGGGGTGGCCCAGGGAGGGTGATCATGAGAGGGTGTGTGGAGTGGGACAGGGTGTCTGTGCTACTGGCCAGGCACCCTGGAGGCGATTAGAGTGTCCTGTGCGTGTCGGCCCTGGCGCACATGTTGTGTGACCTCCTGCGCCAGCCCGGGCCCCATGTCCTGCCCCATCTCTCCCTCCTCCGCATCCTCCTCATTGGACGAGGCCTGATGTTGATCCTCCTCCTCCAGCGCTTCACCCATCTGCTGCGAGATGTTGTGGAGGACGCAGGAGGCCACCACAATGTGGGAGACTCTCCAGGGATATACTGTCTGCCCCTCCAGATCGGTGTCGGCACCTCAACCACATCTTCAGGATGCCGAATATCGCTTAATCAAAGCCCTGTTTGCATCATGGGCATCATGGTCGTGGGTCTCCGCATCAGTCTGTGGTCTCCAGTTAGGCGGCATCAGCCACGTCCACAGCGGATAACCCCTGTTACCCAGAAGCCAACCCCTCAGCCTGGGGATGGGCCTCGAAGAGGTCAAGGAACCGTCAAGTATGCCAGGATTAAGGCATCATGCACCTGGCGGATATCGGGCGCAGACGTGCAAATATGCAGCTCGTGGTCACACACCAGCTGCACATTCATCAAGTGGAACCCCTTTCGGTTTGTGAAGACGAGCCCGTCATGGGCCGGTGCTCGTAAGGCGACCTGCATCCCGTCCTGGATTGGGGCACCTCGGCGAGGGCAGCAAACCCGCTGCCCGGGCATCCTGGTGGGCTCGGTCCATATTGAATTTGATGTACTGTGCCGACCGGGCATATAGGGCCTCTGTGACATTGCGGCTGCACCTGTGCACCGAGGTCTGCGAGATCCCAGACAGGTCCCCACAGCCGGAAACTTCGCTGGCAATGCCCGGTCGGGCAGGTCCTCGAATGACAGGCGCTGCCGGTACACACGAGCCTCATGTGGCGCCTCCTCCCCACCTCCTCCTCGGCCTGTTGTGCGGCCGGCTCTCCATCCTCACCGGCTGCCTCCTGTCTCTCTGGGGCAGCCTCCATTGCGGCAGGGACCTCCTCGAGCAGCTCCAGCTCGCACAGCCTCAGTGACCCCCAGGGCTGCGGCGACCAGCAGGAAGGCCTCCATTCCCGGTTGGATTCCAATACCCATTGTCTGTAGGGGGTGAGAGGCAGACATGCTAGCTTGGCGCGTTCCCCCATGTCCAACGAGGTCCATCATGCAGCCTGGTGGCCCCGGTCTGCACTGCAGATCCTGCCCCGCATGTCCCCCTCCTTTCCTCATCCCCCACCCGGCCGTTCACCCTGGCACCATGGGAGCATCTGGCCCTGGTGCCCACCCCTGCTGTCAGGGGTAACATTGGCTGGCACTACCCATCCCAGCGGTATGCCCACGGTCCCCGTCTAATGCCTTCCTGCGGGGGCTACTGTTGGCGTTGCCCTTTGGTGCGCTGTGCTGCCCCAGCGGCTGGTTGATGGGGGTGGGGTAAAGTCAGGAGATGGTGGGGTAGGGGGTGGTGATGCGCGATCAATTAGACTCGAAGACGAGGTAGTAACATAATTGAAGGCTTTAATAGACTAGAACTGTTCCCCAGCAGCCTCGGTACAGAATGAGGGCTGCTGGGACAGCACCTGTTCTTATACCCCGCCTGTCAGGGCGGAGCCACATATCAAACAACCAATGGTAAGCTGCTAGGCTTACCCAATGGTCTACAGCCTCTTGGGTACTGCAATACCTGATACTACCACATTCACCCACTGTTAAAAAAGAGTCCGGTGGGGGTGGTGGCCAGTGGTTACAATTGCATTGAACAGGGTATGATCAGATATGGAGGTACCGTGAGTATTTACAAGTGTGGAAGATATGTACAGTCAGTGTTCATTTACAGTTACAGTGAAGCAATCAGTCGGTCGGGTGGCCTGGTCGTCCTCCTGGATCGTCTGACCCTCTGTGGTGGCTCTGGTGGGGGTCCAGGCATCTGCGACTCCGGGAGCGTGGCTTCGTCATCCATGGCAGCTTTGTCACCCCTAGGCGGCGCTGGTGGGGCAAATGGTTTACACGAGAGGGGGACGCCTGTAGGGGGCGTCGGTGGGTGGGATGGCATAGGTAGAAGTGGCGGGAGGACCGACCCCCCAGTGAGGTGCTGTGGGGGGGGGGGGGGGGGGAGGGGGTGGGGGCAATGGTTCGGGTGCGCGTGGGGTTCCGGCGGGTACCAGGTCCCGGAGGGAGACTGTATCTTGCCGGCCGTCGGGGTACGCCACGTAGGCGTACTGGGGGTTAGCGTGCAGCAGGTGGACCCTCTCGACCAACGGGTCCGACTTGTGTGCCCGCACGTGCTTCCGAAGCAGGATGGGTCCGGGTGTCGCTAGCCAGGTTGGGAGCGAGTCCCCAGAGAAGGACTTCCTGGGGGAGACAAGGAGACGTTCATGAGGTGTCTGATTGGTAGTTGTACAGATCAGCGACCGAATAGCGTGGAGGGTCACCGGGAGGACGTCCTGCCAGCGGGAGACAGGGAGAGTCCTGGACTGCAGGGCCAGTAGGACGGTCTTCCAGACCGTTCCGTTCTCCCTCTCTACTTGCCCGTTTCCCCGGGGGTTGTAACTGGTCGTCCTGCTTGAGGCGATGCCCTTGCTGAGCAGGAATTGACGCAGTTCGTCGCTCATAAAGGAGGACCCCCTATCACTGTGTATGTACACGGGGAAACCGAACAGTGTAAAGATACCCTGGAGGGCCTTGATGACGGTGGTTGCGGTCATGTCTGGGCAGGGGATGGCGAATGGGAACCGGGAGTACTCGTCAATCACGTTCAGGAAGTACGTGTTGCGGTCGGTGGAGGGGAGGGGGCCTTTGAAATCCATGCTGAGGCGTTCAAAGGGACGGGACACCTTTATCAGGTGCGCTCTCTCTGGCCGGTAGAAGTGCGGTTTGCACTCCGCGCAGATTTGGCAGTCCCTGGTGGCTGTCCTGACCTCCTCGATGGAGTAGGGCAGGTTGCGGACCTTAATGAAGTGGAAAAAGCGAGTGACCCCCGGGTGGCAGAGGTCCTCGTGGAGGGCTCAGAGGCGGTCCACTTGTGCGGTGGCACACGTGCCGCAGGACAGGGCATCGGGAGGCTCGTTTAGCTTCCCAGGACGGTACAAGATCTCGTAGTTGTAGGTGGAGAGTTCTATCCTCCACCGCAAAATCTTGTCGTTATTTATCTTGCCCCGCTGTGCATTATCAAACATGAACGCTACCTGCCGGCCAGGTAATGCTGCCAGTGTCGCACAGCTTCTACTATGGCTTGAGCCTCCTTTTCGACCAAGAAATGGCAAATTTCGGAAGCATGGAGGGTACGGGAGAAAAGGCCACGGGTCTGCCCGCTTGGTTGACGGTAGCGGCCAGAGCTACGTCGGACGCATCGCTCTCGACCTGGAAGGGGAGAGACTCGTCGATGGTGCGCATTGTGGTCTTTGCAATGTTTGCTTTGATGCGGCAGAAGGCTTGGCGGGCCTCCGTCGACAGGGGGAAGGTTGTGGATTGGATTAGGGGTCGGGCTTTGTCTGCGTAGTTGGGGACCCACTGTGCGTAATAGCTGAAAAACCCGAGGCAGCGCTTCAGGGCCTTGGGGCAGTGAGGGAGGGGGAACTCCATAAGGAGGCGCATGCGTTCAGGGTCGGGGCCTATAACTCCATTTCGCACTACGTAGCCGAGAATGGCTAGACGGTCAGTGCTAAAGACGCGTTTATCCTTATTGTACGTTAAGTTAAGGACTTTCGCGGTCTGGAAAAATTTTCGGAGGTTGATGTCGTGGTCCTGCTGGTCATGGCCGCAGATGGTGATGTTATCAAGATACGGGAACGTTGCGCATAAGCCGTACCGGTCAACCATTCGGTCCATCTCGCGTTGGAAGACCAAGACCCCATTAGTGACACCAAAGGGAACCCTTAAAAATTGGTCGGGCCGCCATCTGCTTCGAATGCGGTGTATTTGCGGTCACTAGTGCGGAGGGGTAGCTGATGGTAGGCGGACTTGAGATCCACCGTGGAGAAGATCTTGTATTGCGCGATCCGGTTCACCAGGTCGGATATGCGGGGGAGAGGGTACGCATCCAGTTGCGTAAACCTGTTGATGGTCTGACTGTAGTCAATGACCATCCTATGTTTCTCCGCGGTCTTTACCACCACTACTTGAGCTCTCCAGGGACTGTTGCTCGCTTCAATGACCCCTTCCCTCAGTAGCCTCTGGACCTCTGACCTGATGAAGGTCCGGTCCTGGGCACTGTACCGTCTGCTCCTGGTGGCGACGGGTTTGCAATCCGGGGTGAGGTTCGCAAACAGGGAAGGCGGGTCGACCTTCAGGGTCGCGAGGCCGCAGACAGTAAGGGGGACTATAGGGCCACCGAATTTGAAGGTCAGGCTTTGCAAGTTACATTGGAAGTCCAACCCCAGGAGTATAGCCGCGCAGAGCTGCGGCAGGACATAAAGGCGGAACTTGTTGAATTTCCTGCCTTGGACAGTGAGGTTCGCTAGGCAGAACCCCTTTATCTCCACCGCGTGTGACCCGGAGGCCAGGGAGATTCTTTGATTTACAGGGTGGGTGACAAGTGAACAGCGCCTTACCGTGTCGGGGTGTATAAAGCTCTCCATGCACCCAGAGTCGATCAGGCAAGACGTCTCGTGGCCGTTGATGAAGATCGTCGTCGTTGCTGTTGCGAGTGTCCGAGGTCGATTTTGGTCCAGCATCACCGAGGCCAGATGGAGCAGTTGTGGGCTGTGATCTGGCAGCATATAGTCGGCTGTGCTGGGGGCCTGGGGCCCCATCCAAGATGGCGTCTCCCATGGATCGCACATGGTGGTCGGGGAAGTACAAAATGGCGGCGGGATGGACAAAATGGCGGCACACATCCGTCCAGCGTGGCGTCCGAGCGGCAAGCTGGCCGCGGCCGTGGTTCGGGCGTGGTCCTCGGACAGGGGGTGGCGGTGAGTGCTGGCCGCCTGGGGCCCGAAGGGAAGGTTGCCGCGGCGGTCCGGAGTCGCTGGAGACCGCAGCCACGGCTCGTGCCTGGCAGACCCCCACAAAATGGCCCTTCTTGCCGCACCCTTTGCAGGTGGAGGTGCGGGCTGGGCAGCGCTGGCGGGGGTGCTACGCCTGCCCGCAGAAGAAGCAACGGGGCCCAACGGAGCTAGCGGGCCGTCTTACAGCGCAGGCCTGCGGGGACACGGGGAAGGTCTGTGGGGCTGCCACTGCGGGATGCCACGCAGCCCAGGGGGCCGCTGCGCGGTCGGGCGCATAGGACTGCGCGTTTCTGGAGGCAACATCCATGGACCCTGCCAGGGCCCGTGCCTCTCTCAGTCCCAGGGTGTCCTTTTCTAAAAGTCTTTGTCGGATCTCTGAAGAGCTCATACCTGCTACGAATGCATCCCGGATTAGAAGTTCCGTGTGCTCGCTGCCCGAAACTTGCGGGCAGCCACAGTTTCTGCCCAGCACCAGTAGCGCATGGTAGAAATCCTCCAGCGATTCCCCGGGGCTTTGCCATCTAGTTGCAAGCAGGTGACGTGCGTAGATCTGGTTTACAGGGCGGATATAATGTCCCTTTAGCAGTTCGATCGCATCATCATAGTCCTCCGCCTCCTCGATGAGGGAGAAGATTCCAGGGCTTACTCTCGAGTGCAGGAGATGCAGTGTCTGTTCTCCTGAGGGGGTGCCTCCGGCCGTCTCGAGGTAGCCTTTAAAGCACGCCAGCCAGTGCTTAAATATCGCCGCCGAGTTCTCCGCGTGGGGGCTGAGTTGTAGACACTCCGGCTTGATTCGGAGATCCATTCTTTCAGCTCAAGAGTAGTCTATTAAATTGATGCACGATCAATTAAACTCGAAGACGAGGTTGTATCATAACTGAAGGCTTTAATAGACTAGATCTGTTCCCCAGCAGTTTCGGTACAGAATGGGGGCTGCTGGGATGGCACCTGTTCTTATACCCCGCCTGTCAGGGCGGAGCCACATACCAAACAGCCAATGGTAAGCTGCTAGGCTTACCCAATGGTCTACAGCCTCTCGGGTACCGCAATACCTGATACTACCACAGGTGGGAGCTGTAATGCAGGGGTGGAGGATGTGATGCACCCATACAGCCGGTGTCACTGTGCATAACCAGGGGCCACAGAGAGCAGTCAGTGGGGTGCGCAGCAAGATGACTGACTTGCAGGCTGCGGCAATGGCGACCCATGCTGGACACCCTGGCTCCGGTAGCGGTCACCGCGACCCGACGGCCCAATCCCTGGTCACCCACTGCTGCCCGCCCGCTCCCCTGGGCGTGGCAGGTGTGCCCCCCACCCGCCCCCACCCCCGTCCACAGCCCATGGCCGCACCTCTGCGTGTCCTACCTCCTCGCTCTCCCTGATTGGCCACATTGCCTGTTTCCAGATCTTTTAAACTACCGGTGAAACATACCGTCGGTAATTCCTCCTGGTGAAGGGCGAGCATCCTGGAGGCCCCGGGGAATACCGGGACAGGCCCACTCATGATATGTGGACGGCATTTACTGTACGTGTGGAGTGGAACGCACTGGCGCCGTGTCGAGGCACCAGAGCGCGGCATTCTGCCACGCACACGGCGGCGGCCACGACATTGGCCTCACGATCGATTCTCCACTGATTTGGGCGTTGGCCGACACAGAATCCTACCCATGGTGTTTTAGAAACTGTGAAGTGAAGTATGGTTGCAGTTGAGCAATATAACAGAGGTAGAAGTTTGTAACCTTGACAATTAAGTAGAATTTGTAGTTCAGCTCACGCAGCCAAATACAACAGGCAGCCAAAAGGAAACAATGGCAATGGGAGCCAAATTGCAAATGATCTGGCATGAGGCAAACAGAAGTATTTACTGAGTGAAAGCAAATTACTGCGGATGCCGGAATCTGAAACCAAAGAGAAAATGCTGGAAAATCTCAGCAGGTCTGGCGGCATCTGGAGGGAGAGAAAAGAGCGAACGTACCGAGTCCTTTGGCTCCCATTGCCATTGTTTCCTTTTGGCTGCCTGAGCTGAACTACAAATTCTACTTAATTGTCAAGGTGACAAACTTCTACCTGTGTTAGATTGCTAAGCTACACCCATACTTCACTTCATAGTTTCTCTTAAGTCTTTACTAAGGTTGAGTTGCAACAAATTCTAGCTCATCCAAAACCAGTAGGAAGTCATACAACTTGATATGTCATGGAATCAAGGATAGAGGTGGAGAGGTTGCGTCAGATTGATTTGTATAAAGTAGACACAATGTTCACAGGATGATATTGCTGAGGGTGGACCTTGCGTCATGCAGACCCAAGAGGAAATGCCATGATTGAACTAAGTGCCCAGAAGGTTAATCAGAAGTGTCTTCTTCAGAAGATGACCCACAGAGGAGGGGTTAGAATGGTTAACTTCTTTCAGAAGTAGCCCGGAGGTGAACAAGGCAAAGGAGAGGCAACACACCATGGTCACAGTTAAAGAGAAAAGCGGTTTTAATCAAGTTAGTTACAATATAATGGTAGAGATGAAAACCAGGTTATTTAAATACTTGACAGGCAAACTATGGAATTTTGAATTTACCTCTGCTGCTTGGTTTTTCGAGGTGAATTCATCCCTGAAAAACATAAAGAATTAGTGTAATAATTACAAGAGTCCAAATTCCACCATGACAGGCTGGGAAGTTGAATTCAGTTCAATAAAAGTCTTCTGTCAGTAAAAGTGAGCATGAAACTGTTGGAGTGCCATAAAAGCCCAGCTGGTTCAATAGCATACTTCAGGGAAGGGACCCTGCTCTAATGTCGGGCCTGTATGTAATACAACAGCACTGTTGACCCTTAACTAGCAAGCTGCTCAATTGTATCAAACAACTGGCGATTCAAGAAGACAGCCCAACATGAAAATGGCTTATTGTCACAAGTCGGCTTCAAATTAAGTTACTGTGAAAAGCCCCTAGTCGCCACATTCCGGCGCCTGTTCGGGGAGGCTGGTACGGGAATTGAACCCGCGCTGCCAGCCTGCCTTGGTCTGCTTTCAAAGCCAGCGATTTAGCCCTGTGCTAAACCAGCCCCAATATTTTCTTAGGACAACTAAGGATGGACAATAACTCCTGTCATATGATTCCCAAAGTTTTCCTTGCCACCTGGCTTTCCTTGCCTCTCAATATTCATCTTTTCTAGTTTCACAGCTGCCTTATGCAGCACTGCAGCGCTGTCCCCTTGAGGGGAGCGCCCACTGCACATCCGCATTTCTCAATGCATGCCCGCTTCCTGGCCTCCAAGGCAGTGCTCAGCCTGTCACAGAGCATGTTTCACGCTGGATGGCTGTTAACAGGTTAGCCAGTGTAACATCGCATTAACAAGGCGCCCTCGGGCTGGAGCGGGTTTCAACTTCGGGACCGCCCCAGATGTAAAATTCAGGCTCTTGATTATTACTCCTCCAGAAATCTGTTCAACAGATCAAGAGGGTATTTTTGAGGGGCTCCATGTGTCTCCTTGTTCGCTGCTTTGCCAGATTACTTGGTGGATTAAGGCACATTTCTGTATATAGCTTCATCATGTGAGTGGGCATTTGCATTGAATGTCAGAAAAAGTCATCTGGAGAGAGCTCAAATCAGGAAAATGTGTTTGCATTTTTCAAAGGGTACAGTTTGGAAAGAATATATACAATTTAACATTTGTAACGTACACTTTGTTTTCATGGCTTACATTCTATTGGACTAGCAGTACAGTACTGCTAAAAATATTAAATGGAGTTGAATGTATGTCATTATCGAATGTACAAAATTCCCTTACCCAATGTTTAAGTCTGTTTTCAGAACTTCATGATTCGCTTTTGCCAACCCTTGAAAAGATAAATAATTTATGAAAAGAAATGTCAATGTAATTGACCAGAAGTCCTGCACATCACAAGTCAGTTACTTGCTTCAATATGTTGTGATTATATTCCATTGCATACTTTTTGCATAATGCTACTGGAGACGATCAGTTTGGTTTTTCATATATCGATTGAATACATTGCAACCGAAAGAGTTGTGCAGATAACCATGCTTGTTTCTTCACATAGCAACCAATTTAAAAAATGCACAGCACCTTCATTTTCTCACAGAACATTTTCTTTGAAGCCAGCGGGAGATAGAGGAACATGTAGTCCAACTAGGGAAGGGGCCGTACTGGACCTGGTATTGGGGAATGAGCCCGGCCAAGTGGTCGAAGTTTCAGCAGGAGGGCAGTTCGGGAACAGTGACCACAATTCAGAAAGCTTTAAGGTGCTGATGGATAAAGATAAGTGGAGTCCTCAGGTGAAGCTGCTAAATTGGGGGAAGGCTAATTACAACAATATTAGGCCGGAACTGAAGAATGTAGATTGGGGGCAGATGTTTGAGGGCAAATCAACATCCAGCATGTGGAAGGCTTTCAAGTGTAAGTTGATAGGAATTCAGGACTGGCAAGTTCCTGTGAGGATGAAGGATAAATATGGCAAGTTTCGGGACCTTGGATAACGAGGGATATTGTGTGTCCAGTCAACAAGAAAAAAAAAGCATTTGTCAGGGGAGGAGGCAGGAAACACACGGAGCAAGTGTGGAATACAAGAAAAGTAGGAAGGAACTTAAGCAAGGAGTCAGGAGGCCTAAAAGGGGTCACGAAAAGTTGTTGGCCAGCAGGATTAAGGAAAATCCCAAGGCTTTTTATACTTAGGTAAACAACAAGAGGGGAGCGAGGGAGAGGGTTGGCCCACTCAAGCACAGGGGGTGAGCTGTGTGGAGCCAGAGGAAATAGGGAGGTATTAAATGAGTACTTTGTGTCAGTATTCACTAAAGAGAAGGACTTGGTGGATGATGAGTCTGGGGAAGGGAGTGTAGATAGTTTGGGTCATGTTGAGATCAAAAAGACGGAGGTATTGGGGTCTTGAAAAACATTAAGGTAGATAGGTCCCAAGGGCCTGATGGGATCTACCTCAGAATACTGAGAGAGGCAAGGGAGGAAATTGCTGAGGTCTTGACAGTAATCTTTGTATCCTCATTGGCTACAGGGGTGGTGCCAGAGGACTGGAGAATAGCCAATGTTGTTCCTTCGTTTAAGAAGGGTAGCAAGGATAATCCAGGGAACTACAGGCCGGTGAGCCTTACGTCAGTGGCAGGGAAATTATTGGAGAGGATTATGTGAGCCAGGAATTACTCCCACTTGGAAATAAGTGGACGTATTAGCGAGAGACAACATGGTTTTGTGAAGGGAAGGTCGTGTCTCACTAACTTGATCGAGTTTTTCAAGGAAGTAACAAAGATGATTGTGAGGATAGGGCAGTGGATGTTGTCTACATGGGCCTCTGTAAGGCCTTTGACAAGGTCCCTCATGGCAGACTGGTACAGAAAGTGAAGTCGCATGGGATCAGGGGTGAGCTGGCAAGGTGGATACAGAACTGGCTAGGTCATAGAAGGCAGAGAGTAGCAATGGAAGGGTGCTTTTCTAATTGGAGGGCTGTGACTAGTGGTGTTCCTCAGGGATCAGTGCTGGGACCTTTGCTGTTTGTAATATATATAAATGCTTTGCAGGAATATAGTAATAATAATCTTTCTTGTCACAAGTTGGCTTACATTGCAATAAAGTTACTGTGAAAAACCCTTAGTCGCCACATTCCGGCGCCTGGTTCGGTACACAGAGGGACAATTCAGAAAGTCCAATTTACCTAACTGCACGTCTTTCGGGACTTGTGGGAGGAAACCGGAGCACCCGGAGGAAACCCGCGCAGACACGGGAGAAAGTGCAGACTCCGCGCAGACAGTGACCCAGCCGGGAATCTCCGCACAGTAACCAATCTACCTTGGCCAGATCCTGCCTTATTTTACTAAAGTCAACTCTCCCCAATCCAAGACCTTTTTCTGCAATTTGTCTATTTCTTTGTCCATAACAAACTTAAATTGCACCATGCTGTGGTCGCTATCACCAAAATGCTCCCCCACCATCACATCAACCACCTGTCCGGCTTCATTCCCTAGAATTAGGTCCAACATTGCACCATTCCTTGTTGCACACGCCACATGTTGAGCGAAAAAGTTCTCTTGTAAACATTTTACGAACTCTGCTCCATCTAGGCCCTTAACACAATGAGTATCCCAGTTAATTTGGGGAAAGTTGAAATCACCCACTATAATTACCCTATTATTATTTTTACACACTTGTGCAAATTGCGCACAATTCTGAAGGTAGATTGGAGAAGTTCAAACTGTTTTCTTCAAGAAAAGGTCAGGTTGAGATCTGATCAAGATATTCAAAACCATGAGGCATCTGGCCAGGTCACTGAAAGTGGCAGTGCAGGTGGAGGTGGGAGTCAAGAAGGCATACGCCAGGGCTTTAAGTATAAAAATGGGCAAGTCATGTTGCAGCTGTATAGAACCTTATCACAGAGACCTGGTTGAGGGAAGGGTAGGATTGGCAGCTAAACGTTCCAGGATTTAGATGTTTCAGGCGGGATAGAGGGGGATGTAAAAGGGGTGGCGGAGTTGCGCTACTGGTTAGGGAGGATATCACAGCTGTACTGCGGGAGGACACCTCAGAGGGCAGTGAGGCTAAATGGGTAGGGATCAGGAATAAGAAGGGCGCAGTCACAATGTTGGGGGTTTACTACAGGCCTCCCAACAGCCAGCGGGAGATAGAGGAGCAGATAGGTAGACAGATTTTGGAAAAGAGTAAAAACAACAGGGTTGTGGTGATGGGAGAGTTCAACTTCCCCAATATTGACTGGGACTCACTTAGTGCCAGGGGCTTAGACGGGGCAGAGTTTGTAAGGAGCATCCAGGAGGGCTTCTTAAAACAATATGTAGACAGTCCAACTAGGGAAGGGGCAGTCCTGGACCTGGTATTGGGGAATGAGCCCGGCCAGGTGGTAGAAGTTTCAGGAGGTGAGCATTTCGGGAACAGTGACCACAATTCAGTAAGTTTTAAAGTGCTGGTGGACAAGGATAAGAGTGGTCCTAGGATGAATGTGCTAAATTGGGGGAAGGCTAATTATAACAATATTAGGCGGGAACTGAAGAACCTAGATTGGGGGTGGATGTTTGAGGGCAAATCAACATCTGACATGTGGAAGGCTTTCAAGTGTCAGTTGAAAAGAATTCAGGACCAGCATGTTCCTGTGAGGAAGAAGGATAAATACGGCAATTTTCGGGAACCTTAGATAATGAGAAATATTGTAGGCCTCGTCAAAAAGAAAAAGGAGGCATTTGTCAGGGCTAAAAGGCTGGGAACAGACGAAGCCTGTGTGGAATATAAGGAAAGTAGGAAGGAACTTAAGCAAGGAGTCAGGAGGGCTAGAAGGGGTCACGAAAAGTCATTGGCAAATAGGGTTAAGGAAAATCCCAAGGCTTTTTACACGTACATAAAAAGCAAGAGGGTAGCCAGAGAAAGGGTTGGCCCACTGAAGGATAGGCAAGGGAATCTATGTGTGGAGCCAGAGGAAATGGGCGATGTAATAAATGAATACTTTGCATCAGTATTCACCAAAGAGAAGGAATTGGTGGATGTTGAGTCTGGAGAAGGGTGTGTAGATAGCCTGGGTCACATTGAGATCCAAAAAGACGAGGTGTTGGGTGTCTTAAAAAATATTAAGGTAGATAAGTCCCCAGGGCCTGATGGGATCTACCCCAAAATACTGAAGGAGGCTGGAGAGGAAATTGCTGAGGTCTTGACAGAAATCTTTGGATCCTCACTGTCTTCAGGTGACGTCCCAGAGGACTGGAGAATAGCCAATGTTGTTCCTCTGTTTAAGAAGGGTAGCAAGGATAATCCAGGGAACTACCGGCCGGTGAGCCTTACTTCAGTGGTAGGGAAATTACTGGAGAGAATTCTTCGAGACAGGATCTACTCCCATTTGGAAGCAAATGGACGAATTAGTCAGAGGCAGCATGGTTTTGTGAAGAGGAGGTCGTGTCTCACTAACTTGATAGAGTTTTTCGAAGAGGTCACAAAGATGATTGATGTAGGTAGGGCAGTGGATGTTGTCTTTATGGACTTCAGTAAGGCCTTTGACTAGGTCCCTCATGGTAGACTAGTACAAAAGGTGAAGTCACACGGGATCAGGGGTGAGCTGGCAAGGTGGATGCAGAACTGGCTAGGTCATAGAAGGCAGAGAGTAGCAATGGAAGGATGCTTTTCTAATTGGAGGGCTGTGACCAGTGGTGTTCCGCAGGGATCAGTGCTGGGACCTTTGCTGTTTGTAGTATATATAAATGATTTGGAGGAAAATGTAACTGGTCTGATTAGTAAGTTTGCAGATGACACAAAGGTTAGTGGAATTGAGGATAGCGATGAGGACTGTCAGAGGATACAGCAGGATTTAGATTGTTTGGAGACTTGAGCGGAGAGATGGCAGATGGAGTTTAATCCGGACAAATGTGAGGTAATGCATTTTGGAAGGTCTAATGCAGGTAGGGAATATACAGTGAATGGTAGAACCCTCAAGAGTATTGAAAGTCAGAGAGATCTAGGAGTACAGGTCCACAGGTCACTGAAAGGGGCAACACAGGTAGCGAAGGGAGTCAAGAAGGCATACGGCATGCTTGCCTTCATTGGCCGTGGCATTGAGTATAAGAATTGGCAAGTCATGTTGCAGCTGTATAGAACCTTAGCTAGACCACACTTGGAGTATAGTGTTCAATTCTGGTCGCCACACTACCAGAAGGATGTGGAGGCTTTAGAGAGGGTGCAGAAGAGATTTACCAGAATGTTGCCTGGTATGGAGGGCATTAGCTATGAGGAGCGGTTCAATAAACTCGGTTTGTTCTCACTGGAACGACGGAGGTTGAGGGGCGACCTGATAGAGGTCTACAAAATTATGAGGGGCATAGACAGAGTGGATAGTCAGAGGCTTTTCCCCAGGGTAGAGGGGTTAATTACTCGGGGGCATAGGTTTAAGGTGAGAGGGGCAAGGTTTAGAGTAGATGTTCGAGGCAAGTTTTTTACACAGAGGGTAGTGGGTGCCTGGAACTCGCTACCGGAGGAGGTGGTGGAAGCAGGGACAATAGTGACATTTAAGGGGCATCTTGACAAATACATGAATAGGATGGGAATAGAGGGATACGGACCTAGGAAGTGTAGACGATTGTAGCTTAGACGGGCAGCATGGTCGGCACGGGCTTGGAGGGCCGAAGGGCCTGTTCCTGTGCTGTACATTTCTTTGTTCTTTGTTCTTTGTTCTTACTTAGTTATGGAATACAGTGTTCAAATCTGGTCGCCAGACTACTAGAAGGATGTGGAGGCTTTAGAGAGGGTGCAGAAGAGATTTACCAGAATGTTGCCTGGTATGGAGGGCATTAGCTATGAGGAGCGGTTGAATAAACTCGGTTTGTTCTCACTGGAACGACCGAGGTTGAGGGGCGACCTGATAAAAGTCGACAAAATTATGAGGTACATGGACAGAGTGGATAGTCAGAGGCTTTTCCCCAGGGTAGAGGGGTCAATTACTAGGGGGCACAGGTTTATGGCGCGAGGGGCAAGGTTTAGAGGAGATGTACGAGGCAAGTTTTTCACACAGAAGGTAGTGGGTGCCTGGAACTCGCTACCGGAGGAGGTAGTGGAAGCAGGGACGATAGTGACATTTAAGGGGCATCTTGACAAATACATGAATAGGATGGGAATAGAGGGATACGGACCCAGGAAGTGTAGACGATTGTAGTTTAGACGGGCAGCATGGTCGGCGCAGGCTTGGAGGGCCGAAGGGCCTGTTCCTGTGCTGTACTTTTCTTTGTTCTTTATTCTTAATAGATAGGGGGAAGCTGTCCTCACAGCTAAAAGGGTCGAGAATGAGAAAGGACAAATTTTAAGTAATTAGGAAAAGAAGCAAAAGTGATAGAAGGAGAAGCCTCTCTGTGCAAAGAGAGTTTAGGGTTTGGAAGCACAGCCTGAGAGTGCGGTGGAAGCTGGTTCATCTGTAGCATTCAATCAGAAATTAGACTGTTATTTGAGAATGTGCAGGGTTACAAGGGGCAGGCTTGGAGTGGTACTCAGCAAGTTGCTCATTTGGAGAGGCAATGCAGACAACAATGGACCAAATGGCCTCTTTCTGCACTGAAACGCTTCTGTGATTTTGTGATTTCCGGGGGCCGGATATACCTGGGCAATTTTCCACATTGTTGGTAGTCGCCATGTTGTAAATGTACTGGATCAAAGAACAATACAGCCCAGGAACAGTCCCTTCGGCCCTCCAAGCCTGTACTGGTCATGATACCAGCCTTGGCCAAAGCCCTCAGCACTTCCTTGTGCCGTATCCCTCTATACCCGTCCTATCCGTGTTTGTCAAGATGCCTTTTGAACACCGTTAATGTATCTGCTTCCACAGCCTCCCCTGGCAACGCGTTCCAGGCACTCTCCACCCTCTGTGTAAAAAACCTGCCTCGCACATCTCCTCTAAACTTTGCCCCATGGACCTTAAACCTATGCCCCCTGGTGACTGACCCCTCCACCCTGGGAAAGAGTGCCTGCCCATCCACTCTATCCATGCCCCTCATAATCTTGCAGACCTCTATCAGGTCACCCCCTCAGCCTCTGTCGTTCTGATGAAAACAGTCTGAATCTATTCAGCCTCTCCACATAATGTGGTGAACCACTGTATTATGGGATGTAAGGTAGGACCTGCACTACAGGTTCGCCGGTAGCTCCTGCCGGCTGGCTCCGCCCACGGAGAACTGTATAAATATGCATGACCTCCAGTGCCCTGCCATTTCGCCAGCTGCAGCAGGAGGCCACGCCTCTGACTGTAATAAAGCCACAGTTGTACCCAACTTTAGTCTTTGTACAATTGATCGTGCATCAATTTATTACAGTCAGATTTTCCACAGAATGGATATCAGAATTAAGCCCGATCGCCTGCAGCTGGATCCGCACTCGCCCGACGCCAGGAAAGACTTTACTCACTGGCTAGCATGATTCGAGGCCTACATCAATGCGGCGGACCCCGCGCCAACGGAGGCTCAGAAGCTAAACGTCCTGTACTCCAGACTGAGCTCCAGCGTGTTCCCGTTGATCCAAGACGCCATGACTTACACAAAAGTGATGGAACTCCTCAGAGAACACTGCGCGCAGAAGGCGAACACGCTCTTCGCCAGGCATGTACTCGCCACCCGCTCGCAACTACCTGGTGAGTCCATCGAAGACTTCTGGCGGGCCCTAATTCCACTCGTCCGGGACTGGGACTGTCAGGCGTCATGGCCGCCGAACACGCGAATCTCCTCCTGCGCGATGCCTTTGTGACGGGGATTGCGTCGGACCGCATCCGAGAACGATTGCTGGAAGGGGCAACGCTCGAACTGGCGGAGACGAAATCCTTGACGCTCTCCATGACGGTCGCATCCCGTAACATACAATCGTACCTCTTCTGCCGCGCTGCCCACCCTTCCACCCCTTCCTACCCCTCCTGGACCCCGCCGACGACCTCCTCAGCCGGGGCCCTGCCTTCGCAATACGCCTGCGCCGCACGATAGCTAACCCCCTCCAGACCAGACAACACCCTGGTAAACCTCCTCTGCACCTTCTCCAAAGCCCACATCCTTCGGGTAGTGTGGCGGCCAGAATTGGGCCCAATATTCCAAGTGCGGCCTTACCAAGGTTCTATACAACTGTAGCATGACTTGCCAGTTTTTATACTCAATGCCCCGTCCAATGAAGGCAAGCATTCTGTACGCTTTCTTGACTACCTTGTCCACTTGGGGCTGGTTTAGCACAGTGGGCTAAACCGCTGGCTCCCTCACGGGAGACTGCTGAGTAAAATAAGGGCCCATGGTATTCAAGGCAAGGTACTAACATGGATTGACGATTGGCTGTCAGGCAGAAGGCAGAGAGTTGGGATAAAAGGTTATTTTTCGGAATGGCAACCGGTGACGAGTGGTGTCCCGCAGGGTTCAGTGTTGGGGCCACAGCTGTTCTCTTTACATATTAACGATCTAGACGACGGGACTGGGGGCATTCTGGCTAAGTTTGCCGATGATACAAAGATAGAACATAGAACATAGAACATAGAACATAGAAAATACAGCACAGAACAGGCCCTTCGGCCCACGATGTTGTGCCGAACCTTTGTCCTAGATTAATCATAGATTATCATTGAATTTACAGTATAGGTGGAGGGGCAGGTAGTATGGAGGAGGTGGGGAGGCTGCAGAAAGATTTAGACAGTTTAGGAGAGTGGTCCAAGAAATGGCTGATGAAATTCAACGTGGGCAAGTGCGAGGTCTTGCACTTTGGAAAAAAGAATAGAGGAATGGACTATTTTCTAAACGGTGACAAAATTCATAATGCTGAAGTGCAAAGGGACTTGGGAGTCCTAGTCCAGGATTCTCTAAAGGTAAACTTGCAGGTTGAGTCCATAAGAAAGCAAATGCAATGTTGTCATCATAGAATTTACAGTGCAGAAGGAGGCCATTCGGCCCACCGAGTCTGCACCGGCTCTTGGAAAGAGCACCCGACCCAAGGTCAACACCTCCACCCTATCCCCATAACCCAGTAACCCCACCCAACACTAAGGGCAATTTTGGACACTAATAGCAATTTATCATGACCAATCCCCCTAACCTGCCCATCTTTGGTCTGTGGGAGGAAACCGGAGCACCCGGAGGAAACCCACGCACACACGGGGAGGATGTGCAGACTCCGCACAGACAGTGACCCAAGCCGGAATCAAACCTGGGACCCTGGAGCTGTGAAGCAATTGTGCTATCCACAATGCTACCGTGCTGCCCTAATTTATCTCAAGAGGCTTGGAATATAAAAGCAGGGATGTACTTCTGAAGCTTTATAAAGCATTAGTTAGGCCCCATTTAGAATACTGTGAGCAATTTTGGGCCCCACACCTCAGGAAGGACATACTGGCACTGGAGCGGGTCCAGCGGAGATTCACATGGATGATCCCAGGAATGTTAGGCCTAACATACGATGAACGTCTGAGGATCCTGGGATTATATTCATTGGAGTTTAGGAGGTTGAGGGGAGATCTAATAGAAATTTACAAGATAATGAATGGCTTAGATAGGGTGGACGTAGGGAAGTTGTTTCCATTAGCAGGGGATACTAGGACCCGGGGGCACAGCCTTAGAATAAAAGAGAGTCACTTTAGAACAGAGATGAGGAGAAATTTCTTCAGCCAGAGAGTGGTGGGTCTGTGGAATTCATTGCCACAGAGGGCGGTGGAGGCCGGGACGTTGAGTGTCTTTAAGACAGAAGTTGATAAATTCTTGATTTCTCGAGGAATTAAGGGCTATGGAGAGAGAGCGGGTAAATGGAGTTGAAATCAGCCATGATTGAATGGTGGAGTGGACTCGATGGGCCGAATGGCCTTACTTCCGCTCCTATGTCTTATGGTCTTATGGTCTTATGATGCAGAACAAGGCCAGCAGCGCGGGTTCAATTCCCATACCGGCCTCCCTGAACAGGTGCCGGAATGTGGTGACTAGGGGCTTTTCACAGTAATTCCATTGAAGCCTACTTGTGACAATAAGCGATTATTATCATTATTATTGTGTTGCCACTTTCAAAGATCTGTGGACCTGCAGGCCCAGATCTCTCTGACTTTCTATATTCCGAAGAGTTTTGCCATTTATGGTACATTTCCCCTCTGTGTTAGACCGACCAAAATGCATTCCCTCACATTTGTCTGGATTAAACTCCATTTGTCATTTCTCTGCCCAAGTCTCCAACCTATCTATGTCCTGCTGTATCCTCTGACAATTCTCAACACTCTCTGCCACTCCACCAACCTTGGTGTCATCCGCGAACTTACTAATCAGACCGGCTATATTTTCCTCAAATCATTTATGTACACTACAAACAACAGATGCCCCAGCACAGATCCCTGTGGAACACCACTAGTCACAACCTTCCATTCAGAAAAACACCCTTCTACTGCTACCCTTTGCCTTCTGTGACCGAGCCAGTTCTCCCTCATCCCTGATCCCGTGTGACTTCACCTTTTGTACCAGTCTGCCATGAGGCACCTTGTCAAAGGCTTTACTGAAGTCCATGTAAACAACATCAACCGCTCTCCCCACATCAATCATCTTTGTCACCTCCTCAAAAAACTCGATCAAGTTAGTGAGACACGACCTCCCCTTCACAAAACCATACTGTCTATTGCTAATGAGTCCATTTGTTTCCAAATGGTTATAAATCCTGTCCCTGAGAATTCTCCCCAATAATTTACCTACTACCGACGTGAGGCTCACCGGCCTATAGTTTCCAGGAATATCCCTGCTGCCTTTCTTAAACAGCGGTACCACATTAGCTATTCTCCAGTCCTCTGGGATCTCACCTGTAGCCAATGAGGATACAAAGATGTCAGTCAAGGCCCCAGAAATTTTGTTGCTTCCCTCAGTATTCTGGGGTAAATCCCATCCGGCCCAGGAGACTTATCTACCTTAATATCTTGTAAAGAACCCAACACCTCCTCCTTTTCGATGTTAACACGACCCAGACTGTCCACACACCCGACCCAAGAATCATCTTCCACAAAGTCCCTTTCTTTAGTGAACACTGATGCTAAGTACTCATTTAGTACCTCGCCCATTTCCTCTGGCTCAACACATAGATTCCCCCCACTGGCCTGAAGTGGTCCAATCCTTTCCCTGGCCACCCTCTTGCTTTTTACATTTGAAGAAAAAGCTTTGGGATTCACCTTAATCCAACTTGCCAAGTACTTTTCATGACCCCTCCTCGCCCTCCTAATTTCCCGCTTCAGTGCCTTCCTACTTTCTTTACTCTCCTCAAGGATTTCGACTGTTCCCACCCTTCTAGATGGTACAAAAGTCTCCTTTTTCTGTTTGACGAGGTTCACAATATCCCTTGTTATCCAAGACTCCCTAAACTGCATAAACTTATCTTTCATTCTCTCAGGAACGTGACTTTCCTGAATCCGAATCAACAGTCGCTTGAAAGACTCCCACATGTCCGATGTTGATTTACCCTCCAACAGCCGCACCCAATCCAAATTCTTCAATTCCTGTCCAATCTTATCGTAATTTTCCTTTCCCCAGTTTAGCTCCTTGACGCGAGATTTACCCTCATCCCTGTCCAAAAGACCCTAAAACTTACAGAATTGTGGTCACTACTAACAAAATGTCCCCCTACTGAAACCTCAACCACCTGTCCACACTCATTCCCTGATACCAGATCCGGTATTACCCCTTCCCTAGTTGGACTATCTACATATTGCATCCAGAAGGCTTCCTGGATACACCTTACAAACTCTGCCCCATCCAAACCCCCAGCACTAAGTGGGTGCCAGTCAATAAATAATAAATAATCTTTTATTGTCACAAGTACGCTTTCATTAACACTGTAATGAAGTTATTGTGAAAAGCTCCTAGTTGCCACATTCCGGCGCCTGTTCGGGTACACGGAGGGAGAATTCAGAATTCTTGGCTGGTATGGGAATTGAACCCACGCTGCTGGCCTTATTCTGCATCACAAACCAGCTGTGTAACCTACTGAGCTAAAGCAGCCCCTGTCAGACTCCGAGGTGTCCTCCCGCAGTACGGTTATAATATTTTCGTGAAGCAGTAAGGCTACTCCCTGGACAGCAAGGTAGCACAATGGGCCGCACGGTAGCACAAGTGGCTGGCACTGTGGCTTCACAGCGCCAGGGTCCCAGGTTCGATTCCCCGCTGGGTCTTTGTCTGTGCGGAGTTTGCACGTTCTCCCCGTGTCTGCGTGGGTTTCCTCCGGGTGCTCCGGTTTCCTCCCACAGTCCAAAGACGTGCAGGTTAGGTGGATTGGCCATGATAAATTGCCCTTAGTATCCAAAAAGGTTAGGAGGGGTTTTTGGGGTTACGGGGATAGGGTGGAAGTGAGGACTTAAATGGGTCGGTGCAGACTCGATGGGACGAATGGCCTCCTTCTGCACTGAATGTTCTATATTCTAAGACATAGGAGCAGAATTAGGCCACTCGGCCTATCAAGTCTGCTCCGCCATTCGATCATGGCTGATATTTTTCTCATCCCCATTCTCCTGCCTTCTCCCCATAACCCCTGATCCCTTTATTAATCAAGAACCTATCTATCTCTGTCTTAAAGACACTCAGTGATTTGGCCTCCACAGCCTTCTGCGGCAAAGAGTTCCACAGATTCACCACCCTCTGGCTGAAGAAATTCCTCCCCATCTCTGTTTTAAAGGATCGTCCCTTTAGTCTGAGATGGTGACCTCTGCTTCTAGTTTTTCCCACAAGTGGAAACATCCTCTCCACGTCCACTCTATCCAGGCCTCGCGGTATCCTGTAAGTTTCAATAAGATCCCCCCCTCATCCTTCTAAACTCCAATGAGTACAGACCCAGAGTCCTCAACCGTTCCTCATACGACAAGTTCTTCATTCCAGGAATCATTCTTGTGAACCTCCTCTGGCCCCTCTCCAAGGCCAGCACATCCTTCCTTAGATACGGGGCCCAAAACTGCTCACAATACTCCAAATGGGGTCTGACCAGAGCCTTATACAGCCTCAGAAGTACATCCCTGGTCTTGTATTCTAGCCCTCTCGACATGAATGCTAACATTGCATTTGCATTCCTAACTGCACGTTAACCTGCACTTTAACCTGCACTTTAACCTGCCCATTAACCTGCCCGTTAACCTGCCCATTAACCTGCCCGTTAACCTGCCCATTAACTCCCCGACCCCTATTACTGGAACAGGTTGGCTACAGAGTCGGCTGCAGTTTTGGGTCAAAGGTTTTAAGCACTTCAGCCGGGATACTATATTCAGGGTTGATTTTCCCCAGACAATCCAAGTGTTAAGTACACCCTGGGTGGTTAAAATGAGGATATAAGCTGAAATATGAGTTTTGACCATGTTTCGTGCAAAATGCAATCTTGGTAAAGGAGTTGAAGCACGTGGCAGGCAGGTCTCAAGTAAGGTCATTAAACAGCTCTTTGTCTCTTAACTTGCCTGCTTGTGCTCGTTAAAACGGCTGCATGGCATTTTGATGATTAATGCTTGATCAAACAGCTTCTTGTCTAATGCACGTTGAGGATTTTGAACACTTCTAAAACGTGTATAACATTTTACTCTTTACTTGCTGGTGGAGCTGTGGAGCAGACCTCGGCAGTGGTTCAGGAAGGCAGCTCACCATCACCTTCTCAAAGACAATTAGGGACAGGCATGGAATACCTAGAAACATAGAAAATAGTAGCAGGAGGAGGCCATTCGGCCCCTCGAGCCTGCTCCGCCATTCATTATGATCATGGCTGATCATCAAGTTCAATACCCTGATCCCGCCTCCCCTCCCCCCCCCCCCCCCCCCCCCCCATATCCCTTAACCCCTTTCGCCCCAAGAGCTGTATCTAATTCCTTATTGAAATTACACAATGTTTTGGCCTCAACTACTTTCTGTGGGAGTGAATTCCACAGATTCGCCGCTCTCTGGGTGAAGACACTTCTCCTCACCTCAGTCCTAAAAGGTTTACCCCTTATCCTCAAACTATGACCCTTAGTTCTGGACTCCCCCGCCATCGGGGACATTCTTTCTGAATCTACCCATCTAATCCTTTTAGAATTTGGATTGGATTGGATTTGTTTATTGTCACGTGTACCGAGGTACAGTGAAAAGTATTTTTCTGCGAGCAGCTCAACAGATCATTAAGTACACGAGAAGAAAAGGGAATAAAAGAAAATACATAATAGGGCAACACAACATATACAATGTAACTACATAAGCACTGGCATCGGATGAAGCATACAGGGTGTAGTGTTAATGAGGTCAGTCCATAAGAGGGTTGTTTGGGAGTCTGGGGACAGTGGGGAAGAAGCTGTTTTTGAGTCTGTTCGTGTGTGTTCTCAGACTTCTGTATCTCCTGCCCGAAGGAAGAAGTTGGAAGAGTGAGTAAGCCGGGTGGGAGGGATCTTTGATTATACTGCCCGCTTTCCCCAGGCAGCGGGAGGTGTGGATGGAGTCAATGGATGGGAGGCAGGTTCGTGTGATGGACTGGGCGGTGTTCACGACTCTCTGAAGTTTAACATAGAACATAGAACAATACAGCGCAGTACAGGCCCTTCGGCCCACGATGTTGCACCAAAACAAAAGCCATCCAACCTACACTATGCCATTATCATCCATATGTTTATCCAATAAACTTTTAAATGCCCTCAATGTTGGCGAGTTCACCACTGTAGCAGGTAGGGCATTCCACGGCCTCACAACTCTTTGCGGAAAGAACCTACCTCTGACCTCTGTCCTATATCTATTACCTCTCAGTTTAAAGTTATGTCCCCTCGTGCCAGCCATATCCATCCGCGGGAGAAGGCTCTCACTGTCCACCCTATCCAACCCCCTGATCATTTTGTATGCCTCTATTAAGTCTCCTCTTAACCTTCTTCTCTCCAACGAAAACAACCTCAAGTCCATCAGCCTTTCCTCATAAGATTTTCCCTCCATACCAGGCAACATCCTGGTAAATCTCCTCTGCACCCGCTCCAAAGCCTCCACGTCCTTCCTATAATGCGGTGACCAGAACTGTACGCAATACTCCAAATGCGGCCGTACCAGAGTTCTCTACAGCTGCAACATGACCTCCCGACTCCGGAACTCAATCCCTCTACCAATAAAGGCCAACACTCCATAGGCCTTCTTCACAACCCTATCAACCTGGGTGGCAACTTTCAGGGATCTATGTACATGGACACCTAGATCCCTCTGCTCATCCACACTTTCAAGAACTTTACCATTAGCCAAATATTCCGCATTCCTGTTATTCCTTCCAAAGTGAATCACCTCACACTTCTCTACATTAAACTCCATTTGCCACCTCTCGGCCCAGCTCTGCAGCTTATCTATATCCCTCTGTAATCTGCTACATCCTTCCACACTATCGACAACACCACCGACTTTAGTATCGTCTGCAAATTTACTCACCCACCCTTCTGCGCCTTCCTCTAGGTCATTGATAAAAATGACAAACAGCAACGGCCCCAGAACAGATCCTTGTGGTACTCCACTTGTGACTGTACTCCAATCTGAACATTTCCCATCAACCACCACCCTCTGTCTTCTTTCAGCTAGCCAATTTCTGATCCACATCTCTAAATCACCCTCAATCCCCAGCCTCCGTATTTTTTGCAATAGCCTACCGTGGGGAACCTTATCAAACGCTTTGCTGAAATCCATATACACCACATCAACTGCTCTACCCTTGTCTACCTGTTCAGTCACCTTCTCAAAGAACTCAATAAGGTTTGTGAGGCATGACCTACCCTTCACAAAGCCATGCTGACTATCCCTGATCATATTATTCCTATCTAGATGATTATAAATCTTGTCTCTTATAATCCCCTCCAAGACTTTACCCACTACAGACGTGAGGCTCACCGGCCTATAGTTGCCGGGGTTGTCTCTGCTCCCCTTTTTGAACAAAGGGACCACATTTGCTGTCCTCCAGTCCTCTGGCACTATTCCTGTAGCCAATGATGACATAAAAATCAAAGCCAAAGGTCCAGCAATCTCTTCCCTGGCCTCCCATAGAATCCTAGGATAAATCCCATCAGGTCCCGGGGACTTATCTATTTTCAGCATCTATTTTCTTGCAGTCCTGGGCCGAGCAGTTGCCATGGCTGTGATGCAGCCCGATAGGATGCTTTCTATGGTGCATCTGTAAAAGTTGGTAAGGGTTAATGTGGACATGCCGAATTTCCTTAGTTTCCTGAGGAAGTATAGGCGCTGTTCTGCTTTCTTGGTGGTAGCGTCGACGTGGGTGGACCAGGACAGATTTTTGGAGATGTGCACCCCGAGGGATTTGAAACTGCTAATCATCTCCACCTCGGCCCCGTTGATGCTGACAGGGGTGTGTACAGTACTTTGCTTCCTGAAGTCAATGACCAGCTCTTTAGTTTTGCTGGCATTGAGGGAGAGATTGTTGTCGCTACACCACTCCATTAGGTTCTCTATCTCCCTCCTGTATTCGGACTCGTTGTTATTCGAGATCCGGCCCACTATGGTCGTATCGTCAGCAAACTTGTCGATGGAGTTGGAACCAAGTTTTGCCACACAGTTGTGTGTGTACAGGGAGTAGAGTAGGGGGGCTAAGTACGCAGCCTTGCGGGGCCCCGGTGTTGAGGACTATTGTGGAGGAGGTGTTGTTGTTCATTCTTACTGATTGTGGTCTATGGGTCAGAAAATCGAGGATCCAGTTGCAGAGTGGGGAGCCAAGTCCTAGGTTTTGGAGCTTTGATATGAGCTTGGCTGGGATTATGGTGTTGAAGGCGGAGCTGCAGTCATTAAATTGGATAAGTTTCTATGAAATCCCCTTTCACTTTTCAAACTCCAATGAATAGAATCCTAACCGACTTAGTCTCTCCTCATATGTCAGTCCCGCCCTCCCAGGAATCAGCCTGGTAAACCTTCGCTACACTCCCTCCATAGCAAGAACATCCTTCCTCAGATATGGAGACCAAAACTGCCCACAATACTCCAGGTGTGGCCTCACTAATGCCCTATGGGCAGCACAGTAACATTGTGGATAGCACCATTGCTTCACAGCTCCAGGGTCCCAGATTCGATTCTGGCTTGGGTCACTGTCTGTGCGGAGTCTGCACATCCTCCCCGTGTGTGCGTGGGTTTCCTCCGGATGCTCCGGTTTCCTCCCACAGTCCAAAGATGTGCAGGTTAGGTGGATTGGCCGTGATAAATTGCCCTTAGTGTCCAAAATTGCTCTTAGTGTTGGGTGGGGTTACTGGGTTATGGGGATCGGGTGGAGGTGTTGACCTTGGGTAGGGTGCTCTTTCCAAGAGCCGGTGCAGACTCGATGGGCCAAATGGCCTCCTTCTACACTGTAAATTCTATGTTAATCTATGTATACAATTGCAGTAAAACATCCCTATTCCTGTACTCAAATCCTCTCGCTATGAAGGCCAACATACCATTTGCCTTCTTTCCTGCCGGCTGCACCTGCGCGCTTACTTTCAGCGACTGATGCACGAGGACAGCAAGGTCTCGCTGAGTATCCGCCTCTCTCAATTTACACCCATTCAAATAATAATCTGCCTTCCTATTTTTGCCACCGAAGTGGATAAGCTCACATTTATCCACATTATACTGCATCTGCCATGCATGTGCCCACTCACTCAGCCTGTCCAAATCCCACTGATGCATCTCTGTATCCTCCTCACAGCTCACCTTCCCACCCAACTGTGTATCATCTGCAAATTTGGAGAAACATGTTGAAAATCCCTTATCCAAAATGCTTGGGGTGGAGTATGTATCGGATTTTGGAACTTTTCGGATTTTGTGATATACTGCGCAGGTGCAGCGCACATTGGGAGCTGCGCATATGTTGTGCATGGTGGTAACTGCAGATGTGTGGAATGTTGGCAACTGCGGCACACATTGGGAACTGCGCAGGTGCGGAACATTAGGAACTGCGCATGTGAAGTGCGCATGTGCGTTTGGAACTGCGCGTGTGGGACGCGCTTGAAAAAACGTGCGGATTTCGGAATTTTTCCGATAAGGGATGCTGTAATACATTCAGTTCCCCCGTCCAATTCATTAATATATAATGTGAACAGTTGGGGTCCCAGCACAGATCCCTGCGGTACCCCACTAGTCACTGCCTGCCAATCAGAAAAAGACCCATTTATTCCAACTTTTTGCTTCCTGTCTGCTAACCAGCTTTCTATCCATCTCAAGACATTACCCGTAATCCCATGCACTTTCACTTTACACATTAATCTGCTATGTGGGATCTTGTCGAAACCCTTCTGAAAGTCTAAACCACCCCCACCAGTTCTCCCTGGTCAACCCTACCAGTTACATCTTCAAAGAATTCTAGTAGATTTGCCAAACATGATTTTCCTTTCGTAAATCCACGCTGACTTTGTCGGGTTATACCACTGCTTTCCAAATGCTGTGCTATGAAATCCTTGATAATGGACTCTAGCAACTTCCCCACTACCAAAGTTAGGCTCACTGGTCTATAGTTCCCTGTTTTCTCTCCACCTCCCTTTTCGAATAGCCTCCCTCTTGCACGATCTCTTTAGCCATTTGCTATCCCTGCTATTTCTGCCCTGACTAGCACATGGCATGGCTAGTAATCTGTGAGGTGAGACCTTGTTGAAAGCCTTCTGAAAGTCTAAATAAACCACATCCACCGGTTCTCGTTGGTCAACACCACCAGTTACATCTTCAAAGAATTCCAGTAGATTTGTCAAGCATGACTTCCATTTCATAAATCTATGCTGACTTAGGTTAAACAACCCTCCTTTGGACTGATCTGATCTCTTCACACATCTTCTCTATTGCGTGGTGCTACACACCTGATGTCTGTGTTTATGGATTTACATTGTGTATTTTATGTTTCTCTGTTGTGTATTTTCTTTTCATGTACGGAATGATCTGTCTGAGCTGCACACAGAACAATACTTTTCACTGTACCTTGATACACGTGACAATAAACAGATCCAATAGAGTGTCATGTGAGAGTACCTTTAAGAAGTGGATGTTTAAGCAATGTACCTTTAAGAAATGGAGCTGCTCATTTTACTGAAATGATGTCAGAGGGTGGGGTGGGGGGGTAGCTGAGCTGAGCTGAGTTCTGCTTTTGGTTTCAGTTTGAGGAGAAAGCTGGGAGTGTCTGTGTGTTCTGAAAAGAGTTGCAGGAAGAAAAACACCTAGCTGGTCTGTGGATGTCTGCAAATCCAAAGACTATAAGTATATTGAATGTAACCTCATGCCTGTTGTTAAAGGTGAAGTCTTTTGGATGTTTGAAGGAACATTTTGAGGGATTATTTAATGTTATATTATTTTCTGGGTTATCTTTGAAGTAAGGGGTGTTAAGTGATCCAATGTTTATTTAAAAGGTTAAATTGAGTTCATGGAATAAACATTGTTTTGTGTTAAAAACCACATGTCCATAATTGTAACACCACACCTGGGGAACAAGCCGTGTGCTTCAAAAGCAACAATCCATTAAAGGGGGAGATTGATTGAACTCCATGATACATTTTGGGGTTCTGAAAACACCTCTCCCATAACAATTGGGGGTTTGTCCGGGATAAAAGTCTATCTATTGGATTGGCTTTTGTGAACTTAAAGACAGTGAAAGTTTGTTGTTTTTCCGGAGTGGTATTTTAGTTTAAGTGGGGAGAGTGTTGTGAACAATAGCTCTTTCGGAAGCTCAGAATGTTTTTGGGATCAGATGCAGTAACACGTGATACCTTATGGACAGAGAGTAAAAACAGACTGTTAGGTTTGGCAAAAGCATTGCCTAGCAAAATACGAAAAGATGAAGTACTTAACGCGGTAGCTGCGCATTTACGTTTGCCTGTGATACATTCCGACTCATTAGATATAGCAAAGCTCCAGTTGTAGATTGAGCAATTTGAACATGAAAAAGAATTAAAGCAACTTGAACATGAAAAAGAATTAAACCAATTTGAACATGAAAAAGAATTAAAGCAACTTGAACATGAAAAAGAATTAAAGCAACTTGAACATGAAAAAGAATTAAACCAATTTGAACATGAAAAAGAATTAAAGCGGCTTGAATATGCAATGAAAGAGAAAGAAAGAGATAGATATATAAAGGAAAAAGAAAAGGAGAGAGAAGAAAGAAACAAAGAGATAGAGAGGAAAGGGATTAAAGAGAGAGAGTTTGAACTTCGGAAAATGGCTCTGAAACATGAAACTCAGTGAAAATTGGCAGACGCAAAGGGACACGTACAGTTGGAGGTGATGGATGAGGAAAATGAGACAGAGCGTCATAGTCGAAGACATGGTGGGGATCTATTTAAATATGTCCAAGCATTGCCAAGGTTTGATGAGAAGGAGGTAGAATCCTTTTTCATTTCATTTGAGAAGGTAGCTAAACAAATGCAATGGCCACAGGACATGTGGGTGATTACTGATTCAAACAAAGCTGGTAGGTAGAGCTAGTGAAGTGTTTGCATCACTACCGGAGGAGGTATCTGGAACGTATGAGGAGGTGAAGAAATCCGTCTTAAGTGCATATGAGCAAATGCCTGAAGCTTACAGACAAAGGTTTAAAAATTTAAGGAAAGGATTTGGTCAAACATACAGGGAGTTTGAAAGGCTCAAACAGAGTAATTTTGATAGGTGGAGAAGGGCTTTGAAAATAGACCAAACGTATGAATCTCTCAGGGGAATTATACTTTTGGAGGAGTTTAAAAATTCAATTCCTGATGTAGTGAGAACTCATGTGGAAGAACAGAGGGTTAAAACTGTGAGATTAGCAGCAGAAATGGCAGATGATTATGAATTAGTTCATAAATCAAAGATTGGTTTCCGACATCAGTTTCAGCCGGTGAGGGATAGAAACTGGGGCTATGAGAAATACTCAAGCGGTAGAGGTAAAGATGATCTGATGGGAGACAATAAAGAGAGTATACCTCAGATTGAAAAAGAAATCCAGGAGGGTGGAAAAGAGATGGAAAGTTTCAAATCTTTTCACTGTAATAAACTAGGCCATGTAAAGTCACAGTGTTGGTAAAAGCACTGGAAAGGCTGATGTGGATAAGACAGTGGGATTTGTTAGAGTTGTAAAGGAAAGCCCAAGGGAAGGGAAGGAGGTGCAAATGATTGTACGGCCTGTTCAAGAAGTAATTCTTAAGAAGGTGCCAGATGTCTTTAAAGAATTTACTTGTGTGGGTAAAGTTTACTCATGTGTATCAGGGGGAGCAGGTAAAGAAGTCACAATTTTAAGAGATACAGGGGCTAGTCAATCTTTAATGGTAAGAGATGAGGAATTATGTAGCCTGGGAAGAATGTTGCCAGAAAAGGTGGTGATATGTGGAATTCAGGGTGAGAGGAGTAGCGTTCCATTATATAAGGTAAGGTTGGAACGTCCAGTGAAGAGTGGTGAAGTGGTAGTAGGAGTAATAGAGAAACTATCTTGTCCAGGAATACAGTTTATCTTGGGTAATGATATAGCTGGATCGCTGGTGGGAGTGATGCCTACTGTGGTTGATAAGCCAGTGGAAAATCAGACAACTGAAGGGTTGAAGGACGAATATCCTGGGATTTTTCCGGATTGTGTAGTAACAAGGTCGCAAAGTCACAGGTTAAGGCAAGAGGAGAAATCAAAAAGTGAAGATGAAGTTCAAGTGCAATTATCAGAAATGATTTTTGATCAGATGGTTGAAAAAGAACAAGAACAGATGGAGGCTGAGGCGGATATTTTTTGTTCAGGAAAATTGGCGGAGTTACAACAGAAAGATGTAGAAATAAAATGGATATATCAGAAAGCATATCCGGAAGAGGAATCTGCGAGTATACCAGAGTGTTATTACGGTAAAAGTGATGTCTTGATGAGAAAATGGATACCTTTACATATGCAGGCGGATGAAAAGTGGGCAGAAGTTCATCAAGTAGTATTGCCGGTAGGGTATAGAAAGGTGGTGTTGTGAGTTGCACATGAGGTACCAGTGGGAGGTCATTTGGGAATAAGGAAAACTCAAGCTAAAATCCAGAAGCATTTTTATTGGCCTGGACTACATAAAGATGTAGTTAAATTTTGTCAATCATGTCACACATGTCAAGTGATAGGGAAACCTCAAGCAGTGATAAAAGCAGCACCCTTAATACCCATTCCAGCATTTGAGGAACCTTTTACAAGGGTCCTAATTGATTGCGTAGGACCGCTTCCTAAAATAAAAAGTGGGAATCAATATCTTTTGACTATAATGGATGTGTCTAATAGGTTTCCAGAGGCCATTCCAGTACGTAATATTACAGCTAAAAGGATTGTGGAGGAGTTACTTAAATTCTTTACAAGATACGGACTACCCAAGAAATTCAATCGGATCAAGGATCGAATTTTACTTCAAAGTTATTCAAAGAAGTTATGGATAGCTTAGGAATAAAACAATTTAAATTAACTGCGTACCATCCAGAATCGCAGGGAGCGTTAGAAAGGTGGCATCAGACATTAAATACAATGTTGAGGGCGTATTGTCTAGATTATCCAGAGGATTGGGATAAAGGAATCCCATTCGTATTGTTTGCAATTAGGGATGCACCTAATGAGTCAACCAAATTTAGTCCTTTTGAACTAATTTTTGGTCATGAGATAAGAGGACCACTTAAATTCATTCAGGAAAAATTGGTGTGTGAGAAATCGGAAATTACACTATTGGATTACGTGTCAAATTTTAGGGAACGATTAAATAGAGCAGGTGAATTGGCTAGACAACATTTGAAAGTTGCACAAAATGTGATGAAACGGGTAGCGGACAAGAAATCCAAAGTTCGTAGTTTTGCCAGTGGGGATAAAGTTTTAGTGTTGTTCCCAGTGGTAGGTGAGCCTTTAAAAGCAAGGTTTTGTGGACTGTATCAGATTGAAAGGAAATTAAGTGAGGTGAATTATGTGGTAAAAACACCAGATAGAAGGAAGACACACCGAGTGTGTCATGTGAATCTGCTTAAAAGGTACTTTGAAAGGGAAGGAGAGAAAAAGGAGGTTTTAATGATTCTAACTCAAAGTGACGAACCAAATCCAGATGACTGTGAATTTGACACACCTCAAATTAAATTGGAAAATGAGGATGTTCTTAAAAATTGGGATGAATTGTTAAGTTACCTTCCAGAGGAAAAACGAACTGACCTGAAAGAGTTATTGATATCACATGGGCAAGTTTGTAGAGATAAATTGGGAAGTACTAAAATGGCTATACATGATGTAGATGTGGGAAATGCTGTTCCTATCAAACAACATCCATATCAACTTAATCCTTTAAATTTGGCACAGGTTAACAGAGAGATTGAGAGTATGCTTATAAATGGCATAATTGAAGTGGGTTGCAGCCAATGGAGCTCACCCATAGTGATGGTACCTAAACCAGACGGTACCCAATGGTTGCGTGTGGACTGTCGAAAGGTGAATGCAGTTACAAGAACGGACCCTTACCCTATCCCACGTTTGAAGGATTGCATTGAGAAAGTGAGACAATCTGCTTTTATTTCAAACTTCCGGACATGGAAAAAACATTTTAAACATCGTATGGAGTTCTTCGATCGACTTCAGGCAGCGGGTTTGGTGATGAACCTAGCCGAAAGTGAATTTGGAGAAGCCCGAATCACTTTCCTTGCAGAGTTTCCGATACCCTCAAGACAAAGGGAAATAATGCGATTTCTTAGCATGAATGAATTTGATCGAACCTTTGTGCAAAAGATTTGTAGCGTGGTTGCTCCACTGATGGACTTGCGGAAGAAATGTCAAAAATTTCAATGGACAGCGGACTTTCAACAGGCATTTGTTGAAAGGCTATGTTAACCACTGCTCCTGTGTTAGTCATCCCAAATTATACTAAACCATTCAAAGTGGCTGTTGATGTGAGTAATGTGGGCGTAGGTGCGGTGTTTCTACAAGAAGACGACAAAGGGCTCGAGCGGCCTGTTGGTTATTTTTCAAAGAAATTGAATTCTCATCAGAAAAAGTATTCGACGATTGAGAAGGAGACTTTGAGTTTGGTGCTGGCTTTACAAAGTTTTCACATTTATGTGACCAGCAATCCGTCTGACACCATTATATATACTGATCATAAACCGTTGATGTTTTTGGAGCGATTCCAGAATAACAATGCAAGGCAACTCGCTGGAGTTTGTTATTACAGCCATTTCATTTAAAAATAGTACATGTGGCAGGACGGGAAAATGTGATAGCCGATGCTTTGTCAAGAATGTGATGAATGGAAGGATTTCGGTTGGAGGAAGAAGAATGGGAAAAATGGACTATATTGTTATACCTGTTTGCGTGTGTTTTTTTTTTGAACCGGTAATGTGTTTTTACTGTGCGCATTTCTTAATTGATGGTGCAAAGGTGAAAAATGAAACCATCTTGAAGTTGATGGTTTATTTTTTTTTCTTGGGGAGAGGTGTCATGTGAGAAAACCTTTAAGAAATGGATGTTTAAGCAATGTGCCTTTAAGAGCTGGAGCTGCTCATATTACTGAAGTGATGTCAGAGGGTGGGGTGGTGGGGAGCTGAGCTGAGCTCACTTCTGCTTTTGGTTTCAGTTTGAGGAGAAAGCTGGGAGTGTCTGTGTGTTTTGAAAAGAGTTGCAGGAAGAAAAACACCTAGCCTGTCTGTGGATGTCTGCAAATCCAAAGACTATAAGTATATTGAATGTAACCTCATATCTCTTGTTAAAGGTGAAGTCTTTTGGAGGTTTGAAGGAACGTTTTGAAGGATTATTTAGTGTTGTATTATTTTCGGGGTTATCTTTGAAGTAAGGGGTGTTAAGTGATCCAATGTTTATTTAAAAGGTTAAGTTGAGTTCATGGAATAAACATTGTTTTGTGTTAAAAACCACATGTCCATAATTGTAATTCCACACCTGGGGAACAAGCCGTGTGCTTCAAAAGCAACAGTCCATTACAGGGGGAGGTTGGTTGAACTCCATGATACATTTTGGGGTTCTGAAAACACCTCCCCATAACAAGAGTTAGCTGCTCTCCAATCTGCAAGAACCATTCCAGAGTCCAAAGAATTTAGGCAAATATCCACCAATGGAGCTACTATTTCAATGGGCAGTTCCTTAATTACTCTCGGATGAAGGTGTTCATGATCTGGAAATTTGTCCGCCTTCAATCCCACTAAATTCCCCAAAAAACATTTCTCCACTCGTATTGATTGCCTTCAGCTCCTCACTAAATCTTTTGTTTCTCAGAACTTCTGGCATGTTATTCATGTCTTCCTTTGTGACGACAGAAGCAATGTATGAATTTAGTTCCTCAGCCATTTCTTTGTTCCCATTATGAATTCTCCTGTATCTGACTGTAAGGGGCCTATATTCGTTTTTATCGATCTTTTTCTCTTTACATACCTAGGGAAATGTTTACAATCAGTTTTTATGTTCCCCGGTAGCTTACTTTCTTCAGTAAAGATTCCCAGTCCATCACAGCCAACTCATGCTTCATAACATCATAGTTACCTTTCTGGCTCAGAATCAACTACCTCACTACCCACCTTGATAAAGAACTGTCATATTATGGTCACTCACAACTAGACTGCCCCGGATGCTGATCGGAGATGGCTACAAGGTTTGCTGAGTGCTGACATGAGCTGGTCAAAAGCTCCGCCTCTGTTGTTTTGGACTTGGTCACAGTTGCTTTATTAACTATTCGGCCGTCTACACCTCGCCTGTCACATACCCTCATCTCCCATACCCCCTCCCCACATCCACACATGCTTATTCGTGCCATTTCCCCTGTAACCCCTGTGCCAATTTAGTGCAAATCATGTCATCCCACCCACCAACCGCCCTTACAGCTTTCTGATTTTATAATAATCATTATTGTTGTTACAAGCAGGCTTACATTAATGCAGCAATGAAGTTACTGTGAAAAGCCCCTAGTCGCCACATTCCGGCTCCTGTTTGGGTACACAGAGGGAGAATTCAGAATGTCGAATGTCCAAATTACCAAATAACACGTCTTTTGGGAGGAAACCGGAGCACCCGGAGGAAACCCACGCAGACACGGGGAGAAGGTGCAGACTCCGCACTGACAGTGGCCGGGAATCGAACCTGGTACCCTGGCGCTGTGAAGCCATAGTGCTAACCACTGTGCTACCCACCCAGTGGGCCAGCCCACCCAGTATCCACCATTGGCAGATTCAGGAACCATGCTGAGATAAATAAAATAAATATCTAAATATCTAGCACAGATCTCTCAATGTAAAAAATACTTTCATTCAATCCAGTCAAACCCTTAATCACTTATAACGATTAACATTTATACACATAACTACACATCAAAGGCAGTTAATCCTTTAATAACCTCTTTGAGCTAGTAACCAAACTGTGAAATTACAGCCCCACTGTGACAACAATAGCTGTGGAAAACGGTCAACAAACAACTATTGAAACTTACAGAATTGATTATTTTTCAACTCACAGACACAGCAGGTTGACTTTTTAGTTTAAAATGCCAGGTTATTTTACAGTTCGACATATCTTATCTTCTTTTTTTTAAGAAAATATTTTATTGTAGCATTTATAATTTTTACATTTTAAACAACAAAGAGATCCAACAAACGCAAATACCCCACAATAACACACCCAACTCCCCCAGCCCTAAACCCTAACTACCCATACATTAGATTCCCTGCCCTTATTTGTCACTTCCATGCCTCCCCTTTCCCCCTCCCCCTCTCCTTGAGGAAGTTGATGAACGGATGCCATCTCCGGGCGAACCCCTGTGATGAACCCCTTCAGGCGAACTTCATTTTCTCTAGCCTAAGAAATCTTCCATGTCACTGACCCAAAGCCCCGACTTTGGAGACTCCGAGTCCCTCCATCCCAGCAAAATCCATCTCCAGGCCACCAGGGAGGCAAAGGCCAAGACATTACATACCTTGGGCTGGATTCTCTGAGCCTCCGCCCCCAAATCGCGTTTGGCACCGGGGGGGGTGGGGGTGGAGAATGGGCATCAACCCGGAAATCCGGACCTGCGCCGGTCCCTGGAGAATCGCTCGAGAATCGCGTGCACACAAACTACGCGGCGCAGCTGGGAGCCATTGACAGAGGGCCCCCCCCGCCGCGATTCTCCGCACGCAACTGGGCGACTACCCGACGGCGTGGTTCTAACACTATCGGCCGTCAGCAACGTCAGTGGGGGGGGGCGAGGGGAATCAATCACCGGGGTGTGGGCCTCATGGATGGCGAGGCAAGCGATCGGGCGGCACCGATCCCGGGGGGACCTACCTCTTCCATCACGGCCCGTGGTGCGGGTCCGCCATGTTGCATGGGGCCGCCGCCGCCATTGGCATGCGCGGACTCCTGACTGGAACTGCAGGGCCCTGTATCCGCAGCCAGAGCTGCGATAACCATTCCGGGGCCCTGCCAGACCCCTGCAGGTGGGAGAATCGCTCAGGACTTTCTGAAGGAAAGTCCAGAGTGAAATGCCAGTGGTTTTATGCTGGCGTGGGGTGTGTCACAGCCCCATTATTGGAGAATCCAACCCCTAATCTTCTGTTTTAGATTATGTACACCGACTCTAGAAATTCATATGTCACGCACTGCGAATAAGGTCCTTGCTCCAGCAAAAACTGGAGATGATGGTATTGTGGTAATGTCACTGCACTGCAAAGTGGGAGACCCAGGTTAATGCTCTGAGAATCCAAGCCCAAAACAGGCATGGCTCCTGTTTTCCACTTCCAAGGAGGAAATTAGGCCCCGTCTATTCAGCAATGCTGGCTGCAAACCTTTGCAAATGTGTTAGCGTTATAACCCTACAAGAGGCCCAGGGAACTACAACTTCAGAGTCCTTGTGGCCTCACCTGAGTATGATTTACCCAGATGAGGGGCGGGGGGGGGGGGGGGGGGGGGGCTAACCCCACTTTCCTAGGACTGCTGGGAGATAGATACCCTGGCCGGGTATGGGCCGGGCGCGGGGGACCTTTCTGGGAGTAGGAGGTGTGTGTTGTTAGGAGAATAATCAAAACGTTTCTACAGTCATCATTTCCGAGTGGTCACCTGCCTGAAAATTTACATTGAGAATGATGCTTTACTCCCACATCTTGCCTTTGCTGTCACTCAGGGTATAAGTCCTCATTGAGGATGTAAAGCCAGCTCACCTGTGGGAAAGCATTTTTTGAAAGAGGTTAAGTTTTCAGGAATTATCTCCAGAACATATGTTAAGAACATCCAGGGATACTGTAAATGTGACTGTGTCTACAGCTTGCTCAGCACTGCTCCTGGTTACTGGTTCACTCTTTCTAATGCACTGGAGTGGTTCGAGAAGGCAACTTGTGAACACCTTCTCCGGGACAATTAGGAATGGTCAATAAATGCTGGCCGAGCCAGCAAATCTCGTGCCTTGAAATTAACTTTTAAAAGCTATCAATTTTCCTGCCTTTTTTTCTTTGTTCATTGTTCCTCTGTAAATATTTATGCTTCTATAGGAAATTTGAAAGCATATATAAAGTGAGGGATGATTCTGTAGGTTCTATTCCTCTCTCATTCAATTCTTCTTCACCTGTTCATAGCCTTTATTTAAATCTGATAACCTGATGTAATTCTATGTAATAATGATAATCTTTTTAGTGTCACAAGTAGGCTTACATTAACACTGCAATGAAGTTACTGTGAAAAGCCCCTAGTCACCACATTCCGGCACCTGTTCAGGTGCACAGAGGGAGAATTCACTGAGGATACACAGAGGAAACCGGAGCGCCCGGAGGAAACGCGCGCAGACGAAGGGAGAATGTGCAGACTCCGCACAGAGTGACCGACACGATAGCATAGTGGCTAGCACTGTTGCTTCACAGCACCAGGGACCCCCGGGTTCGATTCCCGGCTTATGATTCGGCAGATGGAAGGGGTGTGCATTGCATGCAAGAAACTAGGGGGGAAAAATTAGATTCGCCCTAACTCTGGACACAGGGGCCATGATTCATGGTTACCATTCAACGAATCTCATTGTGTCAGGCAGCCTCTCGAGGAATGTGTTGCTGACAGCTGCATCATCAAAAGTGGGGTCAGAAGAAGTCATGATTAACAAAGGGGATCTGCATTCATTGTGCTGAAGTTGCGAAAGGTTTGGAGAGAAGCAAGATGGGACACTAAGCAACAAAGTGTGTTACATTGAGAGTGGTTAGCAACACATATGGGATCTTGGGCATCATAACTAGAGGCATTGAGTACAAAAGTTCTGGTTATTTTTTTCATTCATTCAAGGAATATGGGCATCGCCGGCAAAAATAAACCCAGCAACTACAAGCCAGTCAGTTGAATGCGATTGGGGGAGAATCTTCCAGAGGTAACAATTCAAGGAACTCTTTCCTTAACAGCCCTGCAGGTGTATCTACACCACAGGTATTGCATTGATTCATGAAGGCAGCTCACCACCACATGGCCTTCACTTACTGCCTATCAATTTTCAGCCCATCCATTACCTCTCCTGATATTTTGTCAGATTCCTCTTCCTTCATAAAGACCATAATCCCACAAGACATTGGAGCAGAATTAGGCCTCTCGGCCTATCGAGTCTGCTCCGCCATTCAATCATGGCTGATATTTTTCTCATCCCCATTCTCTTGCCTTCTCCCCATAAGCACGATAGCATTGTGGATAGCACAGTTGCTTCACAGCTCCAGGGTCCCAGGTTCGATTCCGGCTTGGGTCATTGTCTGTGCGGAGTCTGCACATCCTCCCCGTGTGTGCGTGGGTTTCCTCCGGGTGCTCCGGTTTCCTCCCACAGTCCAAAGATGTGCAGGTTAGGTGGATTGGCCATGATAAATTGCCCTTAGTGACCAAAATTGCCCTTAGTGTTGGGTGGAGTTACTGGGTTATGGGGATAGGGTGGAGGTGTTGACCTTGGGTAGGGTTCTCTTCTCCAAGAGCCGGTGCAGACTCGATGGGCCGAATGGCCTCCTTCTGCACTGTAAATTCTATGATAATCTATGAACCCCTGATCCCCTTATTAATCAAGAACCTATCTATCTCTGTCTTAACAACACTCTGTGATTTGGCCTCCACAGCCTTCTGCGGCAAAGAGTTCCACAGATTCACCACCCTCTGGCTGAAGAAATTCCTCCTCATCTCTGTTTTAAAGGATCGTCCCTTTAGTCTGAGATTGTGTCCTCGGGTTCTAGTTTTTCCTACAAGTGGAAACATCCTCTCCACGTCCACTCTATCCAGACCTCGCAGTATCCTGTAAGTTTCAATAAGATCCCCCCCTCATCCTTCTAAACTCCAACGAGTACAGACCCAGAGTCCTCAACCGTTCCTCATACGACAAGTTCTTCATTCCAGGGATCATTCTTGTGAACCTCCTCTGTACCCTTTTCGAGGCCAGCGCATCCTTCCTTAGATACGGGGCCCAAAACTGCTCACAATACTCCAAATGGGGTCTGACCAGAGCCTTATACTGCCTCAGAAGTACCTCCCTGGTCTTGTATTCTAGCCCTCTCGACATGAATGCTAACATTGCATTTGCCTTCCGAACTGCTGACTGAACCTGCACATTAACCTTAAGAGAATCGTGAACAAGGACTCCCAAATCCCTTTGTGCTTCTGATTTCCTAAGCATTTACCTATTTAGAAAATAGTCTGTGCCTAAATTCCTCCTTCCAAAGTGCATAACCTCACACTTTTCCACATTGTATTTCATCTGCCACTTCTTTGCCCACTCTCCTAGCCTGTCCAAGTCCTTCTGCAGCCCCCTTGCTTCCTCAATACTACCCGTCCCTCTACAGATCTTTGTATCATCTGCAAACTTAGCAACAGAGCCTTCAATTCCTTCTTCCACATCATTAATGTATATTAAGAAATGTTTTGGTCCCAGCACCGACCCCTGAGGCACACCACTAGTCACCGGCTGCCATCCTGAAAAAGACCCCTTTATCCCCACTCTCTGCCTTCTGCCAGTCAGTCAATCCTCTATCCATGCCAGGATCTTACCCTGAACACCATGGGCTCTTAACTTATTTAACAGACTCCTATGCGGCACCTTGTCAAAGGCCTTCTGGGAATCTAAATAAATCACATCCACTGGTTCTCCTTTTTCTAACTTCCTTGTTACTTCCTCAAAGAACGCTAACAGATTTGTCAGACACGACCTCCCCTTGACGAAGCCGTGCTGACTCAGTCCTATTTTACCAAGCACTTCCAAGTACTCCGCGATCTCATCTTTAATAACAGACTCTAAAATTTTACCAATGACTGAAGTCAGGCTAACCGGCCTATAATTTTCCATCTTCTGCCTCCCTCCCTTCTTAAACAGTGTTGTTACATTAGCCTCCTTCCAGTCCTCTGGGACCCTTCCTGCCTCCAGTGATTCCTGAAAGATCATCACTAATGCCTCCACCATTTCCTCAGCTATCTCTTTTAGGACCCTGGGGTGTAGTCCATCCGGTCCAGGTGACTTATCCACCTTCAGATCTTTCAGTTTCCCCAGAACCTTCTCCTTAGTGATGGTCACTGCACTCACCTCTGTCCCCTGGTTCTCCTGGAGCTCTGGCATCCCACTGGTGTCTTCCACCGTGAAGACTGATGCAAAGTAACTATTCAGTTCCTCTGCCATTTCTTTGTTTCCTATTATTACTTCTCCAGCCATATTTTCCAGTTGTTCAATGTCTATTTTTGCCTCTCTCTTACCTTTTATATATTGAAAAAAAACTCTTCCTATCTTCCTTTATATTACTAGCTAGCTTGCACTCATATTTCATCTTCTCCCCCCTTATCGCTTTTTTAGTTGTCCTCTGCTCGCTTTTAAAGACTTCCCAATCCTCTGGCTTCCCACTAATCCTAGCCACTTTGTATGCTTTTTCTTTTGATTTTATGCTGTCCTTGACTTCCATCGTCAGCCTTGTCCTCCCCTCAGCATGTTTCCTCCTCCTTGGGATGAATTTCTGTTGTGTTTCCCGAATAACCCCCAAAGACTCCTGCCATTACTGTTCCACTGTCTTCCCTGCTAGGCTCCTTCTCCAATCAACTCCGGCCAGCTCCTCCCTCATGTCTTTGTAGTTACCCTTATTTAATTGTAATACCGTTACATCTGATTGCAGCTTCTCCCTCTCAAACTGCAGGGTAAATTCTATCATATTGTGGTCACTGCTCCCTCAGGGTTCCTTCACCTTAAGTTCCCTAATCAAGTCTGCCTCATTACACATCACCCAATCCAGAATTGCCCGTTTCCTAGTCGGCTCTGTCACAAGCTGCTCCAAAAAACCATCTCTTAGACATTCCCCAAATTCCTTTTCTTGGGATCCACTACCAACCTGATTTTCCCAGTCCACCTGCATATTGAAGTCCCCGTGATTGTTGTAATATTGCCTTTTTTACATGCCTTTTCTATCTCCTGCTTTATTTTCTGCCCCACATCCTGACTACTGCTAGGGGGCCTGTACATAACTCCCATCAGGGTCTTTTTACCTTTGCGATTCCTCAACTCTACCCACAGAGATTCTATGCCGCCTGATCCTATATCGCTCCTTGCTATCGATTTAACTTCATTCCTTACTAACAATGCAACCCCGCCCCCTTTGCCCATGTGCCTGGCCTTTCTATAGGACATATATCCTTGGATATTTAGATCCCAGCCCTGATCCCCTTGCAGCCACGTCTCTGTGATGCCCACAACATTGTACCGGCCAATTTCGATGTGCGCAACAAGCTCATTGACCTTGTTCCGTGTCCTGCGCGCATTTAGGTCCAACCTCAGTCCTGCATTGGCCACCTCCCGTCTCACACTTGTCCCCTTTTTTGCTCTGCCTGAGGGTGATGGTGTTCTCTTATTTTGGTTCACTATTTCCCCTTCATTTATTACACCTTCTAAGCTCACATTCTGGTCCCCCCCCCCCCGCCCCCGCCATAGTAGTTTAAATCCTCCCGAGTGACTCCAGCAAACCTCTCAGCCAGGATATCGATGCCCCTCCAGTTTCAATGTCTCTTTCCAACACTCCAATATCTTCCCCAATCAGCACTGCCCCTTTTATCCTTCGCTATCTTTTTCAACATTTCGAATATTAAGCATCCAATCTTAAACATTTAAGCCATATTTCTATTATTCCCACATGGCTATTTATGCTTTGTATTCCTTGTAGTCCTTCTTAGCCTTCTCCCATCTAGTTATTGTGCCACATCCTTTCTCATACTAACACTCACACTTCTTTACGCGTTATTCCTCTTTTCTCCTTTCAGTTGCTGGTCCCCATACCCCCCAAATTTCATTGAAACCTTCCCCAAACACAATAGTGAAGCTCCCTCCAAGAACATTAATCCCATCCAGTTGAGGAGCAGCCCATGAACTCGTCTCAATGCCCCAGGGAGCTGAAACACCCCGTCCTGCACCGTGCTGCAACTCTCAAGTCAATGTGCATCATGACACACTTCCTTTGTGGAGCTTTCATTGCTTTAACCTCCTGATACAGGTCTATTTTTGTCACCTTTAGTTTTCAATCATGACATTGCATCCTTTCTTGTATTTTTCTGTTTTATTAATGCTCCTGCAGTCAGTGGTCCTCTAAAATGTCATCACCTTTTCCATCTAAGATACAAATTACAGCTTCATGTAACATGGTGACATCCTACCAACATGTTAAACCTGAAAGCCACCATGAGAAACATGAGAAACAGGAGCAGGATTAAACCATACAACCTCTTGAGCCTGCTCAGCTATTTCATAAATCACAGCCGATCTTATCTAAATTTCACTTGCCTGCCTAATCCCCACACCACTTGATTCCATTCGCGTGCAACACTAGATCTAATGCAGACTTGAACACACTCAACAACTGAATATCTGCACCTTGTAGAGAAAAAGAAAAACTCTTAACCCTTGACATGAAGAAATTTCTCCTCATCCAGCCCATAATGACAGTTTGTTTATCCTGTGACGAGGCCAGCTTGTTCTACACTCTCCAGTCAGGTGAAACAGCCACTCAGCAGCTAGCCTAACAAACAATTTCAGAATCTTATTTGTTTCATAGGGATCACCTCTCATTCTTCTAACCTCCAGAGTATAGAGGGCCATTCTATTCAATCACTCTTGTTTAAAATTCCCTCAAGGAAGGTGAGCATTACAGGCAAGGCCAGCATTTATTGGCCATCACTAAATGCCCTTGAGAAGATCATAAGACCATAAGACATAGGAGCGGAAGTAAGGCCATTCGGCCCTTCGAGTCCACTCCACCATTCAATCATGGCTGATTTCAACTCCATTTACCCGCTCTCTCTCCATAGCCCTTAATTCCTCGAGAAATCAAGAATTTATCAACTTCTGACTTAAAGACACTCAACGTCCCGGCCTCCACCACCCTCTGTGGCAATGAATTCCACAGGCCCAACACTCTCTGGATGGTGGTGAGCAGCCCTCTCGCTCTGTTGCAGTCCATCTGACCAGGGTACACGTCAGTGCTGTTGGGAAGGGATTTTGAACCAGCGATAGTGACTTGGGGTGGAACTTGCAAGTGGTGATGTTCCAAAGTGTGTGCGGGCCTTGATCTTCTCGGTGGTACAAGTTACAGGTAGGAAAGGCACAGTTTGTTGAAGGAGTCTTGTGTGAGATGTCTTGTGGGCAGCACGGTAGCACAAGTGGATAGCACTGTGGCTTCACAGCGCCAGGGTCCCAGGTTCGATTCCCCGCTGGGTCACTGTCTGTGCGGAGTCTGCACGTTCTCCCCGTGTCTGCGTGGGTTTCCTCCGGGTGCTCCGGTTTCCTCCCACAGTCCAAAGACGTGCAGGTTAGGTGGATTGGCCATGCTAAAAATTGCCCGTAGTGTCCATAAGGGTTGGGAGGGGTTATTGGGTTGCGGGGATAGGGTGGAAGTGAGGGATTAATGTGGGTCGGTGCAGACTCGATGGGCCGAATGGCCTCCTTCTGCACTGTATGTTCTATGTAATCTATGTAATCTATATGGTACACACTGTACATTAGTGCTGGAGGATGTAACTGTTTACGGTGGTGGATGGAGGTGCTCATCAAATGGGCTGCTTTGTCCTGGATGGTGTCAAACCTCTTGTGTGTCGTTGGAGCTGCACTCATCCAGGCAGGAGGAGTGTATTCCATCACATTCTTAGAATCATAGAATCATAGAAGTTTACAGCATGGAAACAGGCCCTTCGGCCCAACCAGTCCATGCTGCCCAGTTTTTACCATTAAGCTAGTCCCAGTTGCCCGCACTTGGCCCATAACCCTCTATACCCATCTTACCCATGTAACTATATAAATGCTTTTTAAAAGACACAGTTGTACCCGCCTCTACTACTACCTCTGGCAGCCCATTCCAGACACTCACTACCCTCTGAGTGAAGAAATTGCCCCTCTGGGCCCTTCTGAAACTCTCCCCTCTCACCTTAAACCTATGCCCTCTAGTTTTAGACTCCCCTACCTTTGGGAAAAGATGTTGACTATCTACCTTATCTATGCCCCTCATTATTTTATAGACCTCTATAAGATCACCCCTAAGCCTCCTACGCTCCAGGGAAAAAAGTCCCAGTCTATCCAGCCTCTCCTTATAACTCAAACCATCAAGTCCCGGCAACATCCTAGTAAATCTTTTCTGCACTCTTTCTAGTTTAATAATATCCTTTCTATAATAGGGTGACCAGAACTGCACACAGTATTCCAAGTGTGGCCGTACCAATGTCTTGTACAACTTCAACAAGACGTCCCAACTCCTGTATTCAATGTTCTGACCAATGAAACCAAGCATGCCGAATGCCTTCTTCACCACCCTGTCCACCTGCGACTCCACCTTCAAGGAGCTATGAACCTGTACTCCTAGATCTTTTTGTTCTATAACTCTCCCCAACGCCATACCATTAACTGAGTAGGTCCTGGCCTGATTCGATCTGCCAAAATGCATCACCTCACATTTATCTAAATTAAACTCCATTGGCCATTCGTCGGCCCACTGGCCTAATTGATCAAGATCCCGTTGCAATCCTAGATAACCTTCTTCACTATCCACTGTGCCACCAATCTTGGTGTCATCTGCAAACTTACTAACCATGCCTCCTAAATTCTCATCCAAATCATTAATATAAATCACAAATAACAGTGGACCCAGCACCAATCCCTGAGGCACACCACTGGTCACAGGCCTCCAGTTTGAAAAACAACCCTCTACAACCACCCTCTGTCTTCTGTCGTCCAGCCAATTTTGAATCCAATTGGCAACCTCACCCTGGATCCCGTGAGCTTTAACCTTCTGCAACAACCTACCATGCAGTACCTTGTCAAAGGCTTTGCTAAAGTCCATGTAGACAACGTCTACTGCAGTGCCCTCATCTACCTTCTTGGTCACCCCCTCAAAAAACTCTATCAAATTTGTGAGACATGATTTTCCACGCACAAAGCCATGCTGACTGCCCCGAATCAGTCCTTGTCTCTCTAAATGCTTGTAGATCCTGTCTCTCAGAATACCTTCTAGCAACTTACCTACTACAGACATTAGGCTCACCGGTCTGTAGTTCCCAGGCTTTTCCCTGCTGCCCTTCTTAAACAAGGGCACAACATTCGCCACTCTCCAATCTTCAGGCACCTCACCTGTGGCTGCCGATGATTCAAATATCTCTGTTAGGGGACCCGCAATTTCCTCCCTAGCCTCCCACAACATCCTGGGATACATTTCATCAGGTCCCGGGGATTTATCTACCTTGATGCGCTTTAAGACTTCTAGCACCTCCTCCTCTGTAATATGCACACTTCTCAAGACATCACTATTTATTTCCCTTAATTTCCTAACATCCATGCCTTTCTCCACCGTGAATACCGATGAGAAATATTCATTCAGGATCTCACCCAACTCTTGTGGCTCAGCACATAGATGTCCTTGTTGATCCGTAAGAGGCCCTACTCTGTCCCTAGTTACTCTTTTCCCCTTTATGTATCTGTAGAATCTCTTTGGATTCTCCTTTGCATTATTTGCCAAAGCAATTTTATGTCCCCTTTTTGCCCTCCTGATTTCCCTCTTAACTCTATTTCGACAATCTTGACTTGAGCTTTGTAGCTGATGAACAAACCTTGGGAAGCCTGGAAGTGCGTTACTCACTATCGAATTTCCAGGCTTACAAGGCAAAACTATCACCGCAGGAATCAATCTAATTAACCTTCATTGTACTCCTGATAAGGCAAGTACATCCTTCTTTACAAACAGAAACCACAACTATTATTCAGATGTGGTCTTACCTAAATTCTGTACAATTTCAGAAAGATCTCCTTAATGAAAATGAAATGAAAATCGCTTATTGTCACAAGTAGGCTTCAAATGAAGTTACTGTGAAAAGCCCCTAGTCGCCACATTCCGGCACCTGTTCGGGGAGGCTGTTACGGGAATTGAACCGTGCTGCTGGCCTGCCTTGGTCTGCTTTCAAAGCCAGCGATTTAGCCCTGTGCTAAACAGCCCCTGCAGAAGCCCCTTGGGGCAGTATAACTTCCTAACTGTTTGCTGCACTGCATGCTAACTTGCTGTGTTTCTTGTACAAGGACATCTAAAATCACTCCAACAACATGAAATAGTTTCTCCCCATTCCAAAAATTGTATTTCTTTAATTCTTCCTACCAGAGTGAATAACTTTGTATTTGACCACACTGTATTCCATCTGAGTTCTAAAGCATTTTCAACAAATCAATAACAAGATAAAATGAATTATTCTTAATATGAGTATGGCATTCTGTTGACAAGCTTACAAAATTAGGGACGGAATTCCCCATAAAATTCCTCCTGTGCAGAAGGAGGGCATTCAGCCCATCAGGTCTGCATCAACCCTCCGAAAGAGCATTCTACCTGGGCCCAATCCCCGCCCCTGACCTTTTGGACACTGAGGGGCAATTTAGCACGGCTAATCTACCTAATCTGCACATCTTTGGACTGTGGGAGGAAACCGGAGCACCCGGAGGAAACCCACGCAGACACGGGGAGGACGTGCAGACTCCAACCGAGGTCAAATTAGAACCCAGGTCCCTGGCGCTGTGAGGCAGCAGGTACGAAACATTGCGCCATCCTTCCCGCGGATGGGAACGTCCGTCCCCGCTGAAGTAGACCTCCGCTGCGGATTACCTGACGGCACAGATGAGAAATGTAAATTGCCTCGACTTCAGCAGGACTGGTGGTCCCGCTGCTGGCCGCTAGCAAGCCGCCTCCAGCACAGTGAAACCCCCCATGGGGGTGACCGGAGAATTGCACCCCAGGAGCATGAGGCGAGGCGGGGATATAGAATTACATCTCAGATCAGCCACTGAATGACAGAACCGGCTGGAAAGGCTAACTGGTGCTCTCCTGTCTGAGATTCCTATTGATTGTGTTATGAATGTTGGGACATCAAATGAAGAGTCAGACTGAACTCGGAATACTAACTCAGTTTCTCTCTCCGCAGGTTCAGGCAGACCTGCTGAGTATTCGCAGCACTTTCTGCTTTTAACTCAGATCACCAGAATTGCAGATTTTGCTTTTATCTGACTCGAGCCCTGTTAGCTTGTAATCCACTCGTCCATCAGATAAATGGGCAACGGTACAATGATAGCTGTTTGGATAATCCCCTATTCTACCTGATACACATTTCTACAAATCAGAAAGCCCCGAGCTTGTATTTGTGAAATTTGCTGTCAGTACATTTCCGTCAGGTTGCCAGTGGGAGAGCTGTAATTGTTATAATTGCTATCACTCTGGGCAATGGATGAGAAACGTCAGCAAGGCTTCCACTACAACAAGCTGGGCATTCCAGTTGCAAGCACACATAGCGCAGCTCTGATTTCTTCACATTATTCTGTTGACACCTATTGTTCACGCATGAAGAATTGCTCTAGGATGAGGTATCAGAGGGTTGCAGTACCGATGCACAAGAGTCACCGTTTCAGGAACAGGGGGGAAAAAAGCAAGCAAATTAAATTGAAGCCCGAGAAAATGATCACCATTCAATTCTTAAAATATAACATCGATCTTTTGCAAGGACAGGTTGAAGATTTTGGCAAGTATCTATTGTTAAGTACAACTCAATTACCTGCTGCTTGAGGTTGTTGTGGTAGAATGGAGATAGTGAAGATCAATAAAATAATCACAGGCATTCCAGAACAAACTCTCAAACTCGTTAAGAGAGGGATGATTTTGTAAGATTCCATCCTATCCCTCCCTCGTCCAACTCTTCTATCTCTTGTGAACTTTATATCTGTGGAACTCAGCAGGTTGGATGGGTGTGTCTTGCATATCAAAAGGTAAATACCTAACTTGATAAAATGCATATCATTACAGACTTGAAGTAAACTGCAGATTTTACATTAACAATGTCTCTTTGTACATGTGTATTTCTGTAGACATTTTAACTGAGTGACTAACTGATGCAGTACTAGGTTACTCAGGGTGAAAAGCTCAATTTCCACGCAAGGTCCTCAGTTGCTTGACCTCTGTTGGAGCAACTGTTGTGCTACAATTGACCTCAATATCTACATTCTGGGAGCACAAACTGACCGACACATGGAGAGAAGGGAAAAGTTAAAACATAAAACACGATTAAAAGCAGAAAAATAAAACCCTCACTTTGTTCCTCTCTGAACTTCTCCGCTGCTGCCCACTCCGCTGCTGCCCACTCCGCTGCTGCCCGCTCCACTGCTGCCCACTCTACTGCTGCCCGGCTCCATTGCTGCCCATTCCGCTGCTGCCCACTCCGCTGCTGCCCGCTCCGCTGCTGCCCACTCCACTGCTGCCCGCTTCGCTGCTGCAGCTTCCTCCTCCTCGAGCAGCTCCAGCTCGTACAGCCGCAGTGTGTCCCCCAGGGCAGCGGCAACCAGCGGGAATGCCACCATTGCAGGTTGTGTTCCAATATCCAGTGTCGGCAGGGGATGGAAGGCAGACATGTTAGCGTGGTGCGTTCCCCCGTGCCTAACCAGGTCCACTGTGCTAATTGGATCTCCCGACTGGCATAGTGGACCCTATCCCCGCATGTCCCCCTCCCTCCCCCTGGCGGAGCTGCTGAATGTTACCCTGGGATTTTCTGTCCTTTTCTGTTCGTTCTCTATTCCTAACGCTGTCATTGCCTGCATACACAGGCAGACATGGGCGGGGGGGGGGGGGGGATTCTCTGTCGGCCGATGCCGGAAGTGGGAAACGCGATTGGGCAGAGAATCGGTCCCGATGCCAAAATCGCGACGGGAGCCAATTTCAGGCCAAATCACAATTGTCCATCACCTCAATCGTGGCATCAATGCATTCCAGAATGAACATGCAGTAAACGCCATTGGCATTAGCAGGCCTGACCTGGTATTCTCCAGGGCCTCCGTGATTCTCCGCCTCCAATGTGACAAATTCCTCACTTGTGCTATTAAAAATTGTGAAACCGTGTTGTGGCTGATGAGGGAGAGAGAGGAGGTAGGACACAGATATGCGCGATCATGGGCTGCCGGTCCTGACAGTGGCTGGGCTGGCTGGGGTGGGAGGGGCCCCTGCCAGGACCGGGGGGGGAAGGGGTGGCGGAGGAACAGGCGTGGGGCCGGGATGACCGCCCACGGGACTGGAGTGGTGTCCCGGCGCGGACCGCCATTGCCGCAGCCTGCAATGGAGCCATCCTGCTGCGCACCCCACTGATAACCCAACTTGGCACTGGTTCTGCAGAATGACAGCGGTGTATGGGGGCCCCCACCCCAGTCTCCGCAGTGACCCCTCCTCACCAGGCTGCCACCTGCCGGCAGGGCATCAGGCCACCCATCCAGTGACAACACCATTGTAGCTCCTGCGGGGGTGCTGGGTGAGGGGCGTGGAATGTTGCGCTGGCAAGGGCATCACCAACGGAAGGTACCCCTGGCAGCAGGTTTGGGCACCGGGCCAGAGGCCCCCACGGTGACAGGAACTGATGGGGCCAGGGGTGTGGAGATGAGGGGGGAGGGAGGGGGACATGCGGGGATAGGGTCCACTATGCCAGTCGGGAGAACCAATTAGCACAGTGGACCTGGTTAGGCACGGGGGAACGCACCACGCTAACATGTCTGCCTTCCATCCCCTGCCGACAATGGATATTGGAACACAACCTGCAATGGTGGCATTCCCGCTGGTTGCCGCTGCCCTGGGGGATACACTGCGGATGTACGAGCTGGAGCTGCTCGAGGAGGAGGAAGCTGCAGCAGCGAAGCGGGCAGCAGTGGAGCGGGCAGCAGTGGAGCGGGCAGCAGTGGAGCAGGCAGCAGTGGAGCGGGCAGCAGCGGAGCGGGCAGCAGTGGAGCGGGCAGCAGTGGAGCGGGCAGCAGTGGAGCGGGCAGCAGCGGAGCGGGCAGCAGCGGAGCGGGCAGCAGCGGAATGGGCAGCAATGGAGCCGGGCAGCAGTGGAGTGGGCAGCAGCGTAGCGGGCAGTAGCGGAATGGGCAGCAATGGAGCCGGGCAGCAGTGGAGCAGGCAGCAGTGGAGCGGGCAGCAGTGGAATGGGCAGCAATGGAGCCGGGCAGCAGTGGAGCGGGTAGCAGTGGAGCAGGCAGCAGTGGAGCGGGCAGCAGTGGAGCGGGCAGCAGTGGAGCGGGCAGCAGTGGAGCGGGCAGCAGTGGAGCAGGCAGCAGTGGAGCGGGCAGCAGTGCAGCGGGCAGCAATGGAGCCGGGCAGCAGTGGAGCGGGCAGCAGTGGAGCAGGCAGCAGTGGAGCGGGCAGCAGTGGAGCGGGAAGCAGCGGAGCGGGCAGTAGTGGAGCAGGCAGCAGTGGAATGGGCAGCAGTGGAGTGGGCAGCAGTGGAGCGGGCAGCAGTGGTGTGGGCAGCAGTGGAGCGGGCAGAAGTGGAGCGAGCGGCAGTGGAGCGGGCAGCAGCGGAGCGGGCAGCAGCGGAGCGGGCAGAAGTGGAGCGGGCAGCAGTGGAGAGGGCAGCAGTGGAGCGGGCAACAGCGGAGCAGGCAGTAGTGGAGCGGGCAGTAGTGGAGCGGGCGGCAGTGGAATGGGCAGCAGTGGAGCGGGCAGCAGCGGAGCGGGCAGAAGTGGAGCGGGCAGCAGTGGAGCGGGCAGAAGTGGAGCGGGCAGCAGCGGAGCAGGCAGTAGTGGAGCAGGCAGTAGTGGAGTGGGCAGCAGTGGAGTGGGCAGCAGCGGAGCGGGCAGCAGAAGAGTGGGCAGCAGTGGAGCGGGCAGAAGTGGAGCGGGCAGCAGCGGAGCAGGCAGTAGTGGAGCGGGCAGCAGTGGAGCGGGCAGTGGTGGAGCGGGCAGCAGTGGAGCGGGCAGAAGTGGAGCGGGCAGCAGAGGAGCAGGCAGTAGTGGAGTGGGCAGCAGTGGAATGGGCAGCAATGGAGCCGGGCAGCAGTGGAGTGGGCAGCAGCGGAGCGGGCAGCTGCGGAGTGGGCAGCAGCAGAGAGGGCAGCAGCGGAGAGGGCAGCAGTGGAGTGGGCAGCAATGGAGCCGGGCAGCAGTGGAGTGGGCAGCAGCGGAGCGGGCAGCTGCGGAGTGGGCAGCAGCAGAGAGGGCAGCAGCGGAGAGGGCAGCAGTGGAGTGGGCAGCAATGGAGCCGGGCAGCAGTGGAGTGGGCAGCAGCGGAGCGGGCAGCAGTGGAATGGGCAGCAGCGGAGTGGGCAGCAGCGGAGAGGGCAGCAGCGGAGCGGGCAGAAGCGGAATGGGCAGCAGCGGAGAGGGCAGCAGCGGAGCGGGCAGCGGAGCGGGCAGCAGCGGAATGGGCAGCAGCGGAGAGGACAGCAGCAGAGCCGGCAGCAGCGGAGCGGGCAGCAGCGGAGCGGGCAGCAGCGGAATGGGCAGCAGCGGAGAGGGCAGCAGCGGAGCGGGCAGCAGCGGAGCGGGCAGCAGCGGAGCGGGCAGCAGTGGAGCGGGCAGCAGTGGAGCGGGCAGCAGCGGAGCGGGCAGGAGTGGACCGGGCAGCAGTGGAATGGGCAGCAGTGGAGCGGGCAGCAGCGGAGCGGGCAGCAGCAGAGCAGGCAGCAGTGGAGCGGGCAGCAGTGGAACGGTCAGCAATGGAGCCGGGCAGCAGTGGAGCGGGCAGCAGTGGAGCGGGCAGCAGTGGAGCGGGCAGCAGTGGAGCGGGCAGCAGCGGAGCGGGCAGAAGTGGAGCGGGCAGCAGCGGAGCAGGCAGTAGTGGAATGGGCAGCAGCGGAGCGGGCAGAAGTGGAGTGGGCAGCAGTGGAACTGGCAGCAGTGGAGTGGGCAGCAGTGGAGCGGGCAGAAGTGGAGCGGGCAGCAGTGGAGCGGGCAGCAGCGGAGCGGGCAGAAGTGGAGCGGGCAGAAGTGGAGCGGGCAGCAGTGGAGCGGGCAGCAGCGGAGCGGGCAGAAGTGGAGCGGGCAGAAGTGGAGCGGGCAGCAGCGGAGCAGGCAGTAGTGGAATGGGCAGCAGTGGAGCGGGCAGAAGTGGAGTGGGCAGCAGTGGAACTGGCAGCAGTGGAGTGGGCAGCAGTGGAGCGGGCAGAAGTGGAGCGGGCAGCAGTGGAGAGGGCAGCAGCGGAGCAGGCAGTAGTGGAGCAGGCAGTAGTGGAGCGGGCAGCAGCGGAGCGGGCAGCAGCAGAGCGGGCAGCAGTGGAGCGGGCAGAAGTGGAGCGGGCAGCAGCGGAGCAGACAGTAGTGGAGCGGGCAGTAGTGGGGCAGGCAGTAGTGGAGCGGGCAGCAGTGGAGCGGGCAGCAGCGGAGCAGGCAGTAGTGGAGTGGGCAGCAGAAGAGTGGGCAGCAGTGGAGCGGGCAGTAGTGGAGCGGGCGGCAGTGGAGCGGGCAGCAGTGGAGCGGGCAGCAGCGGAGCAGGCAGTAGTGGAATGGGCAGCAGTGGAGCGGGCAGAAGTGGAGTGGGCAGCAGTGGAACTGGCAGCAGTGGAGTGGGCAGCAGTGGAGCGGGCAGAAGTGGAGCGGGCAGCAGTGGAGAGGGCAGCAGCGGAGCAGGCAGTAGTGGAGCAGGCAGTAGTGGAGCGGGCAGCAGCGGAGCGGGCAGCAGCAGAGCGGGCAGCAGTGGAGCGGGCAGAAGTGGAGCGGGCAGCAGCGGAGCAGACAGTAGTGGAGCGGGCAGTAGTGGAGCAGGCAGTAGTGGAGCGGGCAGCAGTGGAGCGGGCAGCAGCGGAGCAGGCAGTAGTGGAGTGGGCAGCAGAAGAGTGGGCAGCAGTGGAGCGGGCAGTAGTGGAGCGGGCGGCAGTGGAGCGGGCAGCAGCGGAGCGGGCAGCAATGGAGCGGGCAGAAGTGGAGCAGGCAGTAGTGGAGCGGGCGGCAGTGGAGCGGGCAGAAGTGGAGCGGGCAGTAGTGGAGCGGGCAGTAGTGGAGCGGGCGGCAGTGGAGCGGGCAGCAGCGGAGCGGGCAGCAATGGAGCGGGCAGAAGTGGAGCGGGCAGCAGCGGAGCGGGCAGCAGTGGAATGGGCAGCAGTGGAGCGGGCAGCAGTGGAGCAGGCATCAGCGGAGCGGGCAGCAGTGGAGCAGGCAGCAGCGGAGCGGGCAGCAATGGAGCGGGCAGCAGTGGAGCGGGCAGCAGTGGAGCAGGCAGCAGTGGAGCGGGCAGCAGTGGAGCGGGCAGCAATGGGGCCGGGCAGCAGTGGAGCGGGCAGCAGTGGAGCAGGCAGCAGTGGAGCGGGCAGCAGTGGAGCGGGAAGCAGCGGAGCGGGCAGTAGTGGAGCGGGCAGCAGTGGAATGGGCAGCAGTGGAATGGGCAGCAGTGGAGTGGGCAGCAGTGGAGTGGGCAGCAGTGGAGCGGGCAGCTGTGGAGCGGGCAGCAGTGGAGCGGGCAGCTGTGGAGCGGGCAGCAGTGAAGTGGGCAGCAGTGGAGCAGGCAGCAGTGGAGCGGGCAGCAGTGAAGTGGGCAGCAGTGGAGCAGGCAGCAGTGGAGTGGGCAGCAGTGGAGCGGGCAGAAGTGGAGCGAGCGGCAGTGAAGCGGGCAGTAGTGGAGCGGGCAGCAGCGGAGCGGGCAGAAGTGGAGCGGGCAGCAGTGGAGCGGGCAGAAGTGGAGCGAGCGGCAGTGGAGCGGGCAGCAGTGGAGCGGGCAGCAGCGGAGCAGGCAGTAGTGGAGCGGGCAGTAGTGGAGCGGGCGGCAGTGGAATGGGCAGCAGCGGAGCAGGCAGTAGTGGAGCAGGCAGTAGTGGAGCGGGCAGCAGCGGAGCGGGCAGCAGCAGAGCGGGCAGCAGTGGAGCGGGCAGAAGTGGAGCGGGCAGCAGCGGAGCAGACAGTAGTGGAGCGGGCAGTAGTGGGGCAGGCAGTAGTGGAGCGGGCAGCAGTGGAGCGGGCAGCAGCGGAGCAGGCAGTAGTGGAGTGGGCAGCAGAAGAGTGGGCAGCAGTGGAGCGGGCAGTAGTGGAGCGGGCGGCAGTGGAGCGGGCAGCAGTGGAGCGGGCAGCAGCGGAGCAGGCAGTAGTGGAATGGGCAGCAGTGGAGCGGGCAGAAGTGGAGTGGGCAGCAGTGGAACTGGCAGCAGTGGAGTGGGCAGCAGTGGAGCGGGCAGAAGTGGAGCGGGCAGCAGTGGAGAGGGCAGCAGCGGAGCAGGCAGTAGTGGAGCAGGCAGTAGTGGAGCGGGCAGCAGCGGAGCGGGCAGCAGCAGAGCGGGCAGCAGTGGAGCGGGCAGAAGTGGAGCGGGCAGCAGCGGAGCAGACAGTAGTGGAGCGGGCAGTAGTGGAGCAGGCAGTAGTGGAGCGGGCAGCAGTGGAGCGGGCAGCAGCGGAGCAGGCAGTAGTGGAGTGGGCAGCAGAAGAGTGGGCAGCAGTGGAGCGGGCAGTAGTGGAGCGGGCGGCAGTGGAGCGGGCAGCAGCGGAGCGGGCAGCAATGGAGCGGGCAGAAGTGGAGCAGGCAGTAGTGGAGCGGGCGGCAGTGGAGCGGGCAGAAGTGGAGCGGGCAGTAGTGGAGCGGGCAGTAGTGGAGCGGGCGGCAGTGGAGCGGGCAGCAGCGGAGCGGGCAGCAATGGAGCGGGCAGAAGTGGAGCGGGCAGCAGCGGAGCGGGCAGCAGTGGAATGGGCAGCAGTGGAGCGGGCAGCAGTGGAGCAGGCATCAGCGGAGCGGGCAGCAGTGGAGCAGGCAGCAGCGGAGCGGGCAGCAATGGAGCGGGCAGCAGTGGAGCGGGCAGCAGTGGAGCAGGCAGCAGTGGAGCGGGCAGCAGTGGAGCGGGCAGCAATGGGGCCGGGCAGCAGTGGAGCGGGCAGCAGTGGAGCAGGCAGCAGTGGAGCGGGCAGCAGTGGAGCGGGAAGCAGCGGAGCGGGCAGTAGTGGAGCGGGCAGCAGTGGAATGGGCAGCAGTGGAATGGGCAGCAGTGGAGTGGGCAGCAGTGGAGTGGGCAGCAGTGGAGCGGGCAGCTGTGGAGCGGGCAGCAGTGGAGCGGGCAGCTGTGGAGCGGGCAGCAGTGAAGTGGGCAGCAGTGGAGCAGGCAGCAGTGGAGCGGGCAGCAGTGAAGTGGGCAGCAGTGGAGCAGGCAGCAGTGGAGTGGGCAGCAGTGGAGCGGGCAGAAGTGGAGCGAGCGGCAGTGAAGCGGGCAGTAGTGGAGCGGGCAGCAGCGGAGCGGGCAGAAGTGGAGCGGGCAGCAGTGGAGCGGGCAGAAGTGGAGCGAGCGGCAGTGGAGCGGGCAGCAGTGGAGCGGGCAGCAGCGGAGCAGGCAGTAGTGGAGCGGGCAGTAGTGGAGCGGGCGGCAGTGGAATGGGCAGCAGTGGAGCGGGCAGCAGCGGAGCGGGCAGAAGTGGAGCGGGCAGCAGTGGAGCGGGCAGAAGTGGAGCGGGCAGCAGTGGAGCGGGCAGAAGTGGAGTGGGCAGAAGTGGAGCGGGCAGTAGTGGAGCGGGCGGCAGTGGAATGGGCAGCAGTGGAGCGGGCAGCAGCGGAGCGGGCAGAAGTGGAGCGGGCAGCAGTGGAGCGGGCAGAAGTGGAGCGGGCAGCAGTGGAGCGGGCAGCAGCGGAGCGGGCAGCAGCAGAGCGGGCAGCAGCGGAGCGGGCAGAAGTGGAGCGGGCAGCAGCGGAGCAGGCAGTAGTGGAGCGGGCAGTAGTGGAGCAGGCAGTAGTGGAGCGGGCAGCAGTGGAGCGGGCAGCAGCGGAGCAGGCAGTAGTGGAGGGGGCAGTAGTGGAGCGGGCAGCAGCGGAGCGGGCAGCAGCAGAGCGGGCAGCAGTGGAGCGGGCAGTAGTGGAGCGGGCAGCAGCGGAGCGGGCAGAAGTGGAGCGGGCAGCAGCGGAGCAGGCAGTAGTGGAGCGGGCAGTAGTGGAGCGGGCGTCAGTGGAGTGGGCAGTAGTGGAGCGGGCAGTAGTGGAGCGGGCGTCAGTGGAATGAGCAGCAGTGGAGCGGGCAGAAGTGGAGCGGGCAGCAGCGGATCAGGCAGTAGTGGAGCAGGCAGTAGTGGAGCGGGCAGCAGCGGAGCGGGCAGCAGCAGAGCGGGCAGCAGTGGAGCGGGCAGCAGTGGAGCTGGCAGTAGTGGAGCAGGCAGTAGTGGAGCGGGCAGCAGTGGAGCGGGCAGCAGCGGAGTAGGCAGAAGTGGAGCGGGCAGCAGAGGAGCGGGCAGAAGTGGAGCGGGCAGTAGTGGAGCGGGCAGTAGTGGAGCGGGCAGCAGTGGAGCGGGCAGTAGTGGAGCGGGCAGCAGAGGAGCGGGCGGCAGTGGAGCGGGCAGAAGTGGAGCGGGCAGTAGTGGAGCGGGCAGTAGTGGAGCGGGCAGTAGTGGAGCGGGCAGTAGTGGAGCGGGCAGCAGAGGAGCGGGCGGCAGTGGAGCGGGCAGAAGTGGAGCGGGCAGTAGTGGAGCGGGCGACAGTGGAGCGGGCAGCAGTGGAGCGGGCAGCAGTGGAGCGGGCAGAAGTGGAGCGGGCAGCAGCCGAGCGGGCAGAAGTGGAGCGGGCAGCAATGGAGCGGGCAGTAGTGGAATGGGCAGCAATGGAGCCGGGCAGCAGTGGAGCAGGCAGCAGCGGAGCAGGCAGCAATGGAGCGGGCAGCAGTGGAGCGGGCAGCAGTGGAGCGGGCAGCAGTGGAGCGGCCAGCAATGGGGCCGGGCAGCAGTGGAGCGGGCAGCAGTGGAGCGGGCAGCAATGGGGCCGGGCAGCAGTGGAGCGGGCAGCAGTGGAGCAGGCAGCAGTGGAGCGGGCAGCAGTGGAGCGGGAAGCAGCGGAGCGGGCAGTAGTGGAGCGGGCAGCAGTGGAGCGGGAAGCAGCGGAGCGGGCAGTAGTGGAGCGGGCAGCAGCGGAGCGGGCAGCAGTGGAGCGGGCAGCTGTGGAGCGGGCAGCAGTGAAGTGGGCAGCAGTGAGGCGGGCAGAAGTGGAGCGAGCGGCAGTGGAGTGGGCAGCAGCGGAGCGGGCAGAAGTGGAGCAGGCAGCAGCGGAGCGGGCATCAGTGGAGCGGGCAGAAGTGGAGAGGGCAGTAGTGGAGAGGGCAGTAGTGGAGCGGGCAGTAGTGGAGAGGGCAGAAGTGGAGCGGGCAGTAGTGGAGAGGGCGGCAGTGGAATGGGCAGCACAGGAGCGGGCAGCAGCGGAGCGGGCAGCAGTGGAGCGGGCAGCAGTGGAGCGGGCAGCAGTGGAGCAGGCAGTAGTGGAGCGGGCAGAAGTGGAGCGGGCAACAGCGGAGCGAGCAGCAGTGGAGTGGGCAGCAGTGGAGTGGGCAGCAGCGGAGCGGGCAGCAGCGGAGCGAGCAGCAGTGGAGCGGGCAGAAGTGGAGCGGGCAGCAGCGGAGCAGACAGTAGTGGAGCGGGCAGTAGTGGAGCGGGCAGCAGTGGAGCGGGCAGCAGTGGAGCGGGCAGAAGTGGAGCGGGCAGCAGCGGAGTGGGCAGCAGCGTAGCGGGCAGCAGCGGAGTGGGCAGCAGCGGAGTGGGCAGCAATGGAGCCGGGCAGCAGTGGAGTGGGCAGCAGCGAAGCGGGCAGCAGCGGAGCGGGCAGCAGCGGAGCGGGCAGCAGCGGAGTGGGCAGCAGCGGAGCGGGCAGCAGCGGAGCGGGCAGCAGCGGAATGGGCAGCAATGGAGCCGGGCAGCAGTGGAGCGGGCAGCAGTGGAGCGGGCAGCAGTGGAATGGGCAGCAGTGGAGCGGGGAGCAGCGGAGCGGGCAGCAGCGGAGAGGGCAGCAGCGGAGCGGGCAGCAGCGGAGCAGGCAGCAGTGGAATGGGCAGCAGTGGAGCGGGCAGCAGTGGAGCGGGCAGCAGCGGAGCAGGCAGCAGTGGAATGGGCAGCAGTGGAGCGGGCAGCAGTGGAGCGGGCAGCAGCGGAATGGGCAGCAGTGGAATGGGCAGCAGCGGAGCGGCCAGAAGTGGACCGGGCAGCAGTGGAATGGGCAGCAGTGGAGCGGGGAGCAGCGGAGCGGGCAGCAGCGGAGCAGGCAGTAGTGGAATGGGCAGCAGTGGAGCGGGCAGCAATGGAGCCGGGCAGCAGTGGAGCGGGCAGCAGTGGAGCGGGCAGCAGCAGAGCGGGCAGAAGTGGAGCGGGCAGCAGCGGAGCAAGCAGTAGTGGAATGGGCAGCAGTGGAATGGGCAGCAGTGGAGCGGGCAGAAGTGGAGTGGGCAGCAGTGGAGCAGGCAGCAGTGGAGTGGGCAGAAGTGGAGCGGGCCGCAGTGGAGCGGGCAGAAGTGGAGCGAGCGGCAGTGGAGCGGGCAGCAGTGAAGCGGGCAGCAGCGGAACGGGCAGAAGTGGAGCGGGCAGCAGCGGAGCAGGCAGTAGTGGAGCGGGCAGTAGTGGAGCGGGCGGCAGTGGAATGGGCAGCAGCGGAGCAGGCAGTAGTGGAGCAGGCAGTAGTGGAACGGGCAGCAGTGGAGCGGGCAGCAGCGGAGCGGGCAGAAGTGGAGCGGGCAGCAGTGGAGCGGGCAGAAGTGGAGCGGGCAGCAGCGGAGCAGGCAGTAGTGGAGCAGGCAGTAGTGGAACGGGCAGCAGCAGAGCGGGCAGCAGCAGAGCGGGCAGCAGCGGAGCGGGCAGTAGTGGAGCGGGCAGTAGTGGAGCAGGCAGTAGTGGAGCGGGCAGCAGTGGAGCGGGCAGCAGCGGAGCAGGCAGTAGTGGAGGGGGCAGTAGTGGAGCAGGCAGCATTGGAGCGGGCAGTAGTGGAGCGGGCAGCAGAGGAGCAGGCAGTAGTGGAGCGGGCAGAATTGGAGTGGGCAGTAGTGGAGTGGGCAGCAGCCGAGCGGGCAGAAGTGGAGCGGTCAGCAATGGAGCGGGCAGCAATGGAGCGGGTAGCAGTGGAGCGGGCAGCAGTGGAGCAGGCAGCAGTGGAGCGGGCAGCAGTGGAGCGGCCAGCAATGGAGCCGGGCAGCAGTGGAGTGGGCAGCAGTGAGGCGGGCAGAAGTGGAGCGAGCGGCAGTGGAGCGGGCAGCAGCGGAGCGGGCAGCAGTGGAGCAGGCAGCAGCGGAGCGGGCAGAAGTGGAGCGGGCAGCAGCGGAGCGGGCAGTAGCGGAGCGGGCAGCAGTGGAGCTGGCAGAAGTGGAGCGGGCAGCAGCGGAGCGGGCAGAAGTGGAGCGGGCAGTAGTGGAGCGGGCAGTAGTGGAGCGGGCGGCAGTTGGATGGGCAGCAGTGGAGCGGGCAGCAGCGGAGCAGGCAGTAGTGGAGCGGGCAGCAGCGGAGCGGGCAGCAGCGGAGCAGGCAGTAGTGGAGCGGGCAGTAGTGGAGCGGGCAGTAGTGGAGCGGGCAGTAGTGGAGCGGGCAGTAGTGGAGCGAGCAGAAGTGGAGTGGGCAGCAGCGGAGCAGGCAGTAGTGGAGCGGGCAGTAGTGGAGTGGGCGGCAGTGGAGCGGGCAGAAGTGGAGCGGGCAGCAGTGGAGCGGGCAGAAGTGGAGCGGGCAGCAGCGGAGCAGGCAGTAGTGGAGCGGGCAGTAGTGGAGCGGGCAGTAGTGGAGCGGGCAGCAGTGGAGCGGGCAGAAGTGGAGCGGGCAGCAGTGGAGCGGGCAGAAGTGGAGCGGGCAACAGCGGAGTGGGCAGTAGCGGAGTGGGCAGTAGTGGAGCGGGCAGCAGCGGAGCGGGCAGCAGCGGAGTATGCAGTATTGGAGCGGGCAGTAGTGGAGCGGGCAGCAGCGGAGTGGGCAGTAGTAGAGCGGGCAGCAGCGGAGTGGGCAGTAGTGGAGCGGGCAGCAGCGGAGTGGGCAGCAGCGGAGTGGGCAGCAGCAGAGCGGGCAGCAGCGGAGTGGGCAGCAGCAGAGCGGGCAGCAGCGGAGCGGGCAGCAGCGGAGTGGGCAGCAGCGGAGCGGGCAGTAGTGGAGCGGAGCGGGCAGTAGTGGAGCGGGCAGCAGTGGAGCGGGTCGCAGCGGAGCGGGCAGTAGTGGAGCGGGCAGCAGCGGAGCGGGCAGCAGCGGAGCGGGCAGCAACGGAGCGGGCAGTAGTGGAGCGGGCGGCAGTGGAAGAGGAGGCAGCCGCCCAGGTTGGGGAGCCGACCGCCCAACAGGCCGAGGAGGAGGAGGAAGTGCAAAGGAGGCTCTGCATGAGGCCTGGTGAGCACTGGCAGTGCCTGTCATTCAGGGAATGCCAGACCGGGTTGAAAACTCTGGCTGAATCGGGGGACAGTGCGACATAGCTGCCAGACCATGGCACACCTAGCACCACGGAGGAATGGGGGAGGCCACCCACTCCCGGTGGTCGTCAAGGTGACGGTTGCCCTGAACCTTGTTGCCACAGGGTCCTTCCTGACGCCGAGTGGAGACCTGTGCGGGATCTCACAGACCTCGGTGCACAGGTGTATCCGCGCCATCACGGAGGCCCTGTCTGCCCAGTCGGCACAATACATCCATTTCAATGTGGACCATGCCAACCAGGATACCACCAGTGGGAATCGCCGCCATTGCTGAGAAGCCCCGGGCCCAGGGGGTGATCAATGGGATGCATGCCACCCCGCTGATGACAGGCCGCTCTACACAAACCAAAAGGTTTTCCACTCGATGAACATGCAGCTGATCTGTGACCATCAGCTGCAGCTGCCACTCGAGCACTGTGCAGCCTGGCACACTTGACGGTTTTTGGTCTCTTTGAGACCCCCCCGCCACCCCAGCTGGGAGGTTGGCTCCTGTGTGGCAGGGGTTACCCACTGCGGTCGTGGCTGATGACACCTACTCGAAGGCTGCTGACCAACACAGAGACCAGCTACAACGACGCCATATAGCGACCAGGGGTGTGATCGAGGGGTGCTTTGGCATCCTGAAGATGCGGGTCAAAGGGGCCCCCCAGTATGATGCTGAGAGGGTCGCCCGCTTCGTGGCAGCCTGCTGCGTCCTCCACAACATCGCGTCCGCCACCTGTGCCAAGGCATGGCGAACGGCAGCGGCAGGCAGCCTCCTTCCCGGGCCGGGGTACAGGGTGGCCTGCCTCTCCTCCACCGCGCCCAGGAGGGACTCGAGCTCGGCGTCGGTGAATCGTGGTGCCGCACATCTTGTTGTCATCTTGTTGGTTGGGATGGTGTGTGGAGAGTGAAAGGTGTATCTGCGGCTGCAGCTTGTCAGCCTCGTGAGTGTCAATCGCGAACCCGACGAATCCCGTACCGTTTCTCGTTGGAATCCATTGTGTTCCACGTGGCGCCGATGCTAGCCCCCTTAACGGTCGCTGCATCAGTCCAGGTACGGCGCCAGTTTTGCTGTCGTGCAACTCCACGAGTTCTGCCCCAACGTCAACACTAGTCTTCGGAACGGAGGGAATCCAGCCCATGATTTGTAGAAATAAGTTGAGGAAAGTCACAAAGTGCAGTCAAACTAAGGGTTTAACTTCATGAGGTTTACAACAAAAACATCCGGCAGTACGATATCCCCTGGCATCGGGAACCTGTTACCTCCTGTCTCCATCCTGATTAAGGTTATGGCAGGAAGGCCAATGGATGGCTTTCCTCACCTACCGTCAATTGAGGCCTACTTAAGAGCCTCATGCTGTCACCGCTGGTATTAAATCTCGAGCAGGTGGGACTGTTGGCACACAAGGACAATGGGGGTGGGTGGGAGTCCTTATTCAAAGAATCGCAATGCCTGATTGAGGGACCTTACATTGAGAGCTCGGCACCAGACTCCACAACCCCCTGCACTGCCCTCGCTGCAGACAGCCCCTTCCCCATTACCCAAACTCCGCAAAACGAGTTCCCCCATCGTTTATCTCTGGCCTGAGTTTGAGATCTTGGGTGTCCGGTGGGTGTACTTCCTGCAGCAGCCATCTCCACCGCGATAGCTCACCGCTCTTTGCGGGTGAGATCACCCACTAACAACATGGGGAGGTAGTGGATTAGTGGGGGGGGCGATTCTCCGATATGGAGGCCAAGTGTTCGGCGCGAACCGGGCCCTGGTACGGCCGATTCTGGCCCCCACAGGAGGCCAGCACGGCGCTGGAGCGGTTCACGCCGCTCCAGCCTCCTTTTGCGGTGCCAAATGGGCGTCGCGCCAACCTGCGCATGCACAGGGGGACTTCTTTAGCGCGCCGGCCCCGACTCAACATGGAGCCGGTGTTCAGGGGTCCGCTGCGCCAGAGAGTAGGCCTGGGGGGGGGGGAGAGACTGGTCCGCCGATCGGTGGGCCCCGATCGTGGGCCAGACCCCATCGGAGGCCCCCCAGTGAAGGATGCTCCCCTCCCCCCGCCTCCCCACAGGCCGTCCCCCGACCGTGTACCCAGAGTTCCCACCGGCAGCGACCAGGGGTGAACGGCGCCGGCGGGACTCTGTCGTATCGGTGCAGCCGCTCGGCCCATCCATTTAGGGCAGCACGGCAGCACAGTGGTTAGCACAGTTGCTTCACAGCTCCTGGGCCCCAGGTTCGATTCCCGGCTGGGTCACTGTCTGTGCGGAGTCTGCACGTCCTCCCCGTGTGTGCGTGGGTTTCCTCCGGGTGCTCCGGTTTCCTCCCACAGTCCAAAGATGTGCAGGTTAGGTGGATTGGCCACGATAAATTAAGGCTCTGGTGAGACCCCATTTGGAGTATTGTGAGCAGTTTTGGGCCCCGTATCTAAGGAAGGATGTGCTGGCCTTGGAAAGGGTCCAGAGGAGGTTCACAAGAATGATCCCTGGAATGAAGAGCTTGTCGTATGAGGAACGGTTGAGGACTAAGAACAAAGAACAAAGAAATGTACAGCACAGGAACAGGCCCTTCGGCCCTCCAAGCCCGTGCCGACCATACTGCCCGTCTAAACTAAAATCTTCTACAGTTCCGGGGTCCATATCCCTCTATTCCCATCCTATTCATGTATTTGTCAAGATGCCCCTTAAACGTCACTATTGTCCCTGCTTCCACCACCTCCTCCGGCAGCGAGTTCCAGGCACCCACTACCCTCTGCGTAAAAAACTTGCCTCGTACATCTCCTCTAAACCTTGCCCCTCGCACCTTAAACCTATGCCCCCTAGTAATTGACCCCTCTACCCTGGGGAAAAGCCTCTGACTATCCACTCTGTCTATACCCCTCATAATTTTGTAGACCTCTATCAGGTCGCCCCTCAACCTCCTTCGTTCCAGTGAGAACAAACCGAGTTTATTCAACCGCTCCTCATAGCTAATGCCTTCCATACCAGGCAACATCCTGGTAAATCTCTTCTGCACCCTCTCTAAAGCCTCCACATCCTTCTGGTAGTGTGGCGACCAGAATTGAACACTTTACTCCAAGTGTGGCCTAACCAAGGTTCTATACAGCTGCAACATGACTTGCTAATTCTTATACTCAATGCCCCGGCCAATGAAGGCAAGCATGCCGTATGCCTTCTTGACTACCTTCTCCACCTGTGTTGTCCCTTTCAGTGACCTGTGGACCTGTACTCCTAGATTTCTCTGACTGTCAATACTCTTGAGGGTTCTACCATTCACCGCATTCTCTGAGACTGTGCTCATTGGAGTTTAGAAAGATGAGGGGGGATCTTATTGAAACTTACAGGATACTGCGAGGCCTGGATAGAGTGGACGTGGAGAGGATGTTTTCACTTGTAGGAAAAACTAGAAGCAGAGGACACAATCTCAGACTAAAGGGACGATCCTTTAAAACAGAGATGAGGAGGAATTTCTTCAGCCAGAGGGTGGTGAATCTGTGGAACTCTTTGCCGCAGAAGGCTGTGGAGGCCAAATCACTGAGTGTCTTTAAGACAGAGATAGATGGGCAGCATGGTGGCACAGTGGTTAGCACTGTGGCCTCTTTACAGATCCAGATTTAATCACCTGCTAATGGTCGCATTCCAAGCATTGTCTGGCATCTTTGAATTTGTCTATATATGTGTTTCTGGAACAGGCCTCTTCATTCACCTGAGGAAGGAGCAGCGCTCCGAAAGCTAGTGACATCGAAACAAACCTGTTGGACTTTAACCTGGTGTTGTAAGACTTCTTACTGTGCTCACCCCAGTCCAACGCCGGTATCTCCACATTATGGTCTTATGGCATGCTTGCCTTGGGAAATCATGTTGCAGGTATATAAAACCTTGGTGCCTGGACCGCTCTGGAGAGGCCGTCCTGTAGGACGCTGAGAGGGTCTTCCACATCAGCGCGGCCTACTGCGTTCTCCACAACATCGCGCAGCAGAGGGGTGACGTGCTGGCGGAGCAGGATGAAACCAGGCCTCATTCAACGAGGAGGATGCGAGGGACAGTAAGGATGGGCAGGACATGGGGCCCGGGCAGGTACGGGAGGCTGCACAACGTGTGCGCCAGGCCAACGTGCACGGCACGCCATGATCGCCTCCAGGTTCACCAACTAGGGGGCGAGGGTCTGGCCTGGGGCACGGACATCACATACCAATCCTCCTGCGGCCCCCTCCGTGATACATACTTGCCGGACTATGGGGCGAGTGCCCTGTGTTGGCAGTACCAGCGTGTATGGCCCATGGGTTGGAGGATGATGACAACCCGCCCTGCGATAAGCTCTGGTTCTCCGCATCGTTTGATAATGTCTGGCTCCTGCCCACGGTAACACCTTCCACCGTCCACCTGGGTGGTCCCTGCATGCGAGCTGGCCATTCCATCACATGGTTCCCATCGAATCCGCTCGGGTGGCAGAGGTTGTGGGGGGGGGGGGGTGGGGGTGGAGTACCGGAGCGATGAAGGATGGCTGAAATGCGGTCCCTGAGCCAAGTTCACCCACAACTTCCGCCCATTTCCTGCCAATGCCCCCTGCGGCCAGCTCAGACCAGTCCACCCCTCACACCCTTCTGACAGAGAACCGAGGCAGGTTGTCACATTGTGCACAGATGTTTAACGTGAAAGCATAGAAATAGATTTGCGCCCTAGCACCTATCGCTAAACTGTGCCCTGCGCCCGTGCCAACTTAACTGGTGTTTAATTTCTGGCCTTACGGGCCCTACCGCTACGTCTAGGTGGATCCCCAGATCAGGGCAGAGAAATGGCAGATGGAGTTTAACCCGGACAAATACGAGGTGATGCATTTTGGTAGATCCAATTCAGGTGGGAGCTACAAAATAAATGGCAGAACCATCAGGAGCAGAGAGACACAGAGAGATCTGGGCGTGCAGGTCCACAGATCCTTCAAAGTGGCAGCACAGGTGGAAATGGTGGTAAAGAAAGCATACGGCATGTTTGCCTTCATAGGACAGGGTAACGAGTATGAAAGCTCAAAAATTATGTTACAGTTATATAGAACATTGGTTAGGCCACATTTGGAATACTGGGTCCAATTCTGGTCACCACACTACCAGAAGGGCGTGGAGGCTTTGGAGAGAGTACAGAGGGCCCGCCCCATCTCCAGCAGCTCTTGCAAGACACAAGACAAGACGCATGATTAGACCATGGGTCAGGTGAGAGTGGGGATGTGTTGAAGAGGGGGCAGGGGGGTGTATGCGAGGGAAGAGTAGGGGTTGTGGTGGAGCGGCAGTGTGGTGGTGATGGAGGTGGCATGGGGATGACACATGTATCATGCAAAACCGCAACTCAACGGGGCCTCACATCCTCGCCCAATGCCGACCTCCACCCCGGCGACTGTCCTTCCCTCAGGCCCGCCGACCACATCCAGGACCCTCTGCTCTGCTGCTGTGAGGGGTCGCAGGTCCGACGGTCCCCTCCTGTCTTCTACCGCTCCCGGCGGTTATGGGCAGCCTTCTCCTGGAGTGGTGGTGGGGAAACAGGAAACACACAGTGTTAGACAGTTCGACACATGCAGCCCAGGGGGTGGGTAGCTGGTGGTTTCAGTGGCCCGGGCACCTGGCCATGGTGGCTGGTATGGGAGGCAGCATGTGGTGCAAGGTGGGGGTTCAGCCCCCCTCTGGGTGGGGGGGTACGGGTGGGGTTACGGGTGTGTTGGATGGAGGTTGGCGTAGGGGCAGTGTGCTGCCTACTCACCCTGGCCGCCCTGAGGAGGTCATGCAGTTTCTTCCTGCACTACTGGGCCGGCTCCAGTGTTGCCTATGGCACTGACCACCTTTGCCAGCTCGGTCATGGCACGGTGAACGACAACAGCTGGCAGCTTCCTTCCCAGCCCAGGGAACCGGGTTGCCCGCCTCTCCTCCGCGGCGACTCGAGCTCGGTGTTGCTGGTCTCCTCGCTGCCACCATGTTGGCTGGGATGAGTGTGTGTGGGGAACGCAGCGTGTACCTGCGGCTGCAGCTTGTCAGCCTCCCGAGTGTCAATCACGGACCTGGTGAATCCCGCACTGCTTCTCGCCGGAATCGATTGCGTTCCACGTGGCCCCGGTGCTGAGCCCTTGACAATCGTTGACTCGGTCCAGGTGTGGCGCCAGTTTTGCTGTCATTGAACTCCTCGAATCCTAACCATCAACACTTGTAGTCTCAGGAATGGAGAATCGGACCTTTCACCAAGGACAAGTTCTGGCTGGGAACTATTCTACAAGAGAGAAGTTCCTACCACAATCATCGCACAAACAGGACCTGTCCCACACACCGTCCAGCCATGGGATGAAGTCATTTGGAGGAGGCATGTGGGCCAACTGTTGGCGGGGAAAACCAATCCATTGAGGATAGAACACGCAGTGAGTCTGAATTCAACTGTACAATGTTCACACCTGAACCTTCAGGAAACTCAGACACTGGCTGATCCAATTGAGGAAAACAATCCCTCATTTCTAGACCAACCTCTATTACAACATCGACACCAGTCAAAAAAAACACTGACGACGTTCATATAAAGTCGGAAACTCCAGAGGCCAAAACTAGTGCCAAGAAGGAGGTGCCTGAGATTCGTCAGGAACCATTCAGAGAATAGTGACCCCCCAACGGTCCGATTTATTGATTATTGCTGTTTTATTATTGTTCATGTTACACTTGTTGAAATTTGAGGGATAGGGAATGTTACGTATTTATATTGATTTCTGAGAAGCAGCACTGAAGTTACGCTGAAGGCCGTAGAATGATATGTGCGATGCGTCACCAGAGGTGATGTCGCCGATCGCTAGCATTGGTAACTGCAGAGTAGAGCAGCAGCCTGCACTGTACACACCTCATTAACAAAGCTCCTTCAGTTTGTCAGCCTCTGTGCCTCTGAGCAGCAATGCTGTGGGTACAACAAGGGGAATGTTCCATGTGGGGAGGTGTTCCAGGATGGGAGGAAGAATGGTGGGGGACAAGAGGCGCGGGGAGGAAAGGTAGGAGGAAACGGGGGAAGGAGGGGAGGAAGGGGAATGGCGGGTAGGGGAGCAAGGAGGGAGGAGACAACGGGGATGGAAGGTCAAATGGAGAGCTGAAGGGGGAGAGAGAGAATGAGTGGAGAGGGAAGGAGATCGTGACTGATTTGTTTGTGTTTCATGTTCTACATTCCCATCACCCCGGATAATCTTTGGTTCCTTTGCCAAATAAGAATCTCTCTATCCCTGCCTTAAAATAGTCATTGACCCCACCTCCACCCCCTCCCGAGGGAGAGAGTTCCAAAGGCGCACGACCTTCTAAGAGAAAACAATTCTCCTCATCTCTGTGCTAAAAGGGTGGACCTTATTTTAAAACAAACCCCCCCCCCCACCCCCGTAGTTCTGTACTCACCCACAAGAGGAAACATCCTTTCCATGTCCAACTTGTCTGGACCATTGAGAATCTGGCATATTTCAATTAAGTCACTCCTCATTCTTCTAAACTCCCGTGGAAACAAGCCCAGTTTGTCTAATCTTCCCTCATTAGACAATCCGTTCATTCCAGGTATCAGTCTATTAAATCTCCTATGAGCTGCCTCCACTGTATTTACATCCTTCCTTAAATAAGGAGACGAAAACTGCAGACAATATTTGAGGTGTGGAGTGGTGGGGTTTGGCAATTGCGGAGGGGGAAGAGAATCGAGGGGAGTCCCAAAACAGCTATCGTGCCTGCTCATTTGTCCCCACCTCTGCCAGTGAAGTAGCAAGGAACCCCATTGAAGTGCATTTGCATCTACCCAAACAGGCGCCAGAATGTGGTAACTTAGTAATAATAACCTTTGATTGTCACAAGTATGAAGTTACTGTGAAAAGCCCCTAGTCGCCACATTCCGGCGCCTGTTCGGGGAGGCTGGTACGGGAATTGAACCCGCGCTGCTGGCATTGTTCTGCACCACAAACCAGCTGTCTAGCCCACTGAGCTAAACCAGCCCCTGTAGGACTCTGCCTGTCCCATCCCACAAATCAGAAAAAGACAACATTGTGCATACTCTGTATCCAGGGGCTGGTTTAGCACAGGGCTAAATCGCTGGCTTTGAAAGCAGACCAAGGCAGGCCAGCAGCACGGTTCAATTCCCATCCCAGCCTTCCCGAACAGGCGCTGGAATGTGGCGACTAGGGGCTTTTCACAGTAACTTCATTTGAAGCCTACTTGTGACAATAAGTCATTTTCCTCTGCCAGCCGGGCAACATTCAATCGATGCTCAGACATTATTCCGACACCGTGAGGTTTTATTTTCCACACTAACCTTTGACGTGGCACTTTATCAAATGCGTCTGGAAATCCAAATGCAACATGTGTACAGGCTCCACAGCGCACGTTGGACCTTCAAAGAACTCCAATAAATTTGTTTAAATATGATTTTCCTTCCATAAAAACCGTACTGATTGTTCCCAATTCCCGTGAGTGTCTCTAATTGCCCAGCTATAACTTCCTTGATGATAGATTCAAACCATCCCCACAACCCAATTCAAGCTAACAGGCCGATAGATTTTTAATGTTCTGCCTCCCGTTTTTCATGAGTTGAAAGATTGTGGGCGGGATTGTCCGACCCCCCCCCCCGCCGGGTCGGAGAATCTCGGGGGTCGGCGTGAATCCCACCCTGCCGCTCCGACGCCGGCTGCTTTATTCTCCGGCGCCGGTTTTCTCCGGCGGGGTTTACGCCACGCCGGTGGGGGGCCGTTGGCAGTGGCTCCCCGGCAATTCTCCGGGCCCCAATGGGCCGAGCGGCCGCCGTTTCCTGGCCAATCCCGCCGGCGTGAAACGGACATGGTCCCACACGACAGGACCTGGCTTGTAGGCTGGCTAGGTGAGTCCTCAGGGGGGTGCGGGGGGACCCGGCCCCCTGGCAGGGCCCCCACGGTGGCCTGGCCCGCGATCGGGGCCCACACGGGGCCCTGTGCCATGGGGGCACGCTTTCCTTCCCATGGCCGGCGGGGAGAAGAACCCCCCTGCGCATGCGCAGGAACCACGCCGGCCGGTCTGCGCATGCGCAGGAAACACGCCGACCGGTCTGCGCATGCGCAGGAAACACGCCGGCCGGTCTGCGCATGCGCAGGAAACACGCCGGCCGGTCTGCGCATGCGCAGGAACCACGCCGGCCGGTCTGCGCATGCGCAGGAAACACGCCGGCCGGTCTGCGCATGCGCAGGAACCACGCCGGCCGGTCTGCGCATGCGCAGGAAACACGCCGGCCGGTCTGCGCATGCGCAGGAACCACGCCGACCGGTCTGAGCATGCGCAGGAAACACGCCGGCCGGTCTGCGCATGCGCAGGAACCACGCCGGCCGGTCTGCGCATGCGCAGGAAACACGCCGGCCGGTCCTGCGTATGCGGCAACTCGTGCTGGCCCTACGGTACCAGTTGGCGCAGCGTCAACCCGTCTGGTGCCAGCCTAGCCCCTGGAAGTGCGGAGGATTCTGCACCTTCCGGTTGGCCCGACGCCGGAGTGGTTTGCGACACTCTTGGCGCCGGCGGCGTTGACCATTCGGCCAGTTGCGGGAAATCCCGCCCAATATCTGCAATTTTCCAGTCTGATGGAACTTTTCCCGAATCTAGTGCCATATGGGGTCTTTTAAGTCCATCTGAGAGGCCATATGGCTCCTTGGATTAATGCCTCAATCAAAAATGAATGCACCTCAGGGTCAGCCTCGATTGCTGTGCTCAAGTCGTGAAGTGAGATTTGAACCCACGACCTCTTGACTGAGAGGTGAGCATGCAACTAACAGACATACAGCTTAACATTATCGGTAATGTAGGAGCTCAGACGCCTCATCGATCTGCTTTACTACCTTGGTCTAGGCTGACTTTTGACGGCATGTACCTTGGAGCCAAACCTGCCTTCGGTTTAGCTCTCTCAACACTGCCAAATATGCCCGAAAAGGCTGGTTCCGCCTCTCCTTGCAGGTATTCTGAAAAATACAATCAAAAGAATTGCCGGTGAATTTTTGACTGTAAGCAGGTACCCCGTTACGACACAGGTGCATCCACCCCTGGCCTTCACCATCCCAGAACAGAGCCCAATATCTTCCATCGGGCAGGAGATACAGAAGTCTGAGAACACGCACGAACAGATTCAAAAACAGCTTCTTCCCCGCTGTTACCAGACTCCTAAATGACCCTCTTATGGACTGACCTCATTAACACTACACCCTGTATGCTTCACCCGATGCCAGTGCTTATGTAGTTACATTGTATATGTTGTGTTGCCCTATTATGTATTTTCTTTTATTCCCGTTTCTTCCCATGTACTTAATGATCTGTTGAGCTGCTCGCAGAAAAATACTTTTCACTGTATCTCGGTACACGTGACAATAAACAAATCCAATCCAATCCAAATTCTACCAGGATTAGACGGGGTAGATTCAGAAAGAATGTTCCCGATGGTGGGGGAGTCCAGAACTAGGGGACATAGTTTGAGGATAAGGGGTAAACGTTTTAGGACTGAGGTGAGGAGAAATTTCTTCACCCAGAGAGCGATGAATCTGTGGAATTCACTCCCACAGAAAGTAGTTGGAGCCAAAACGTTGTGTAATTTCAAGAAGGAATTAGATATACGCCACTGTAAATACACAAAGGGTTAATGTAAATACATGTAAACTAGCTAGACACTCGAAGGAGCACCAGAGACATGACAGAAAGACACTCAACCAATAGAACAGTTAGATAGGACACGACCAATGGGCATTCACGATACACACTAAGGTGACACCACCACAGGGGGGCATTACACCAACCCATATATAAAGGACACCACACACATGATCTGCCTCTTTCCAGTGGAGACAGTCAGTGAGTACAGACACAGGGTTGATTCAATATTTCACCCACCACGTGGATTGCAGCAACTGGTTAGTCAGTCTGGGTCGCTATAGTAGGATTAGCAGTAGTGTCGAACCCGAGTAATAGAAGTGTAAATAGTTTAATAAACGTGTTGAAGTTATCTCCACGTCTGAACCTTCCTTTGTCAAGTGCACCACAAGGAAGCTTATGTTACACCGAGAACATAACAAGACAGTTTCCTCCCACAGTCCAAATATGTGCAGGTTAGGTGGACTGGCCATGATAAATTGCACCTTAGATCCAAAGGTTAGGTGGGGTTATCGGGATAGAGCGGGGGAGTGGGCCTAGCTTAGGATGCTTTTTCGGAGGCTGCTGCAGACTTGATGGGCTGAATGGTCTCCTTCTGCACTGTAGGGGTTTTATGTCGTCACTCTGTTCAAGGGTAACTAGGGGTGGGTAATAAATTCTGGCTCAGCCAGTAACTCCCACATCTTGTGACTGAATAAAAACAAAATTGGCAGTTCATGCTGCCTTTTCCGAAGTGAAAACCTCCCATGATGCCTCAGAATGGAACCTGATCACTTTTAGAACATCTTTTCTGTTCAATTGGAACAGAGCAGCCGATTGCTTTAAAGTTCTCTTCACTCACATCACTCATATTCCATTAATTAATGAATACCTAGCCAGGATTCTTCAATTCAAACCATTGGCATGAGGTTAGCTTTAATCTCTTAAAGCAGTTAACAGGCCAGGTCATTCTCGGATGCATTTAGTTACAAATCTTTGTAAGTACTTGATTCAGATAGTACCAGCTGCTGGAGTTCAACAAAACATGTTAGTGCGTACAACAGATGTTTATTTAGAAGTTAATGTACCAGGCATCCTGCAAAAGCATGATTAACCACTGAAAAGGGACCTCTCACCTATCCACGCACATTTTATTCTATATTTAATCTCGGAGAAGCTTCTCCTGTGCTAGCCCATTCGTAGGTGAGGCAACAACACTAACGCCTACTTTCTGGAAATATTGCACGCCCCGGGCGACACGGCGGCACAGTGGTTAGCACTGCGGCCTCACAGTGCCAGCGACTTGGGTTCAATTCCAGCCTTGGGTGATTGTGTGGAGTTTGCACGCTCTTTCCGTGACTGTGTGGCTTTCTTCTGGGTGCTCCGGTTTCCTCCCAGAGTCCAACAATGTACCAGATGGGTGGATTGGCCATATCGTTTTATTAAAACAGTAAAAAAATATGTACAAGGCCAAACGGTACAAACGCTAATTTTGTGTTGGAGAAACGAGGTAGCCTCTCCTCAGTACCAACGTACGGGGAGGGGACACTCTGATTATTAAAACAGTTCAGAAGACATTTCTACAAAAACAAACAGTACAAGCACCAAACGTTGCGTCGGAGAGGCTAGATACCCTCGCCTCTGTACCAACAGAAGGGAAAGGAAGGGGGTGGAGGGGAGAGAGGGAAAAGGAGGGTGTTGGGGAGGGAGGAGACCCTCGCCTCTGTACCAACAGAAGGGAAAGGAAGGGGGTGGAGGGGGGAGAGGGAAAAGGAGGGTGGTGGGGAGGGAGGGTGTCGGGGTGTTGGTGTCCCAATAGGACACTGCCTGAACTATCTACGGAGGCAGGAAAATAAAAGAACCTTCAATTCTGATGTGCCAGGGTCCGGGAGTCCCCCAGAGGGGGTGAGGGGCGACACAGTGTCAGGCACGAGTGAGCCCTGCACCCCGCTACAGAGCGTCTCGTGCACCCTGTGCTCCTGACACTGGGCGGCTGACAGCCTTCGGACAGTCGCCCTCCGGGCCCGAATCCATGCTAAATTGCCCGTTAGTGTCCAAAGATGTGCAGGTTAGGTGGGTTTGTGGGGTTATTGGTTTAGGGCGAGGGAGGAGGGCTCGGTAGGATGCTCTTTTAGAGGGCTGTGCAGACTCAATTTGCCAAATGACTTCCTTCTACACTGCAGGGATTGTATGATCAACGCAGGAATTACTCAGATCCATACATAGTCTCGTTGTCAAGCACCTCCCAGCCACTTGTCAGTTATCACTAACCATAGAAAGCATCCTATCGGGCTGCATCACAGCCTGGTGTGGCAACTGCTCGGCCCAGGACCGCAAGAAACTTCAGAGAGTCGTGAACACCGCCCAGTCCATCACACGAACCTGCCTCCCATCCATTGACTCCATCTACACCTCCCGCTGCCTGGGGAAAGTGGGCAGCATAATCAAAGATCCCTCCCACCCGGCTTACTCACTCTTCCAACTTCTTCCATCGGGCAGGAGATACAGAAGTCTGAGAACACGCACGAACAGACTCAAAAACAGCTTCTTCCCCACTGTCACCAGACTCCTAAATGACCCTCTTATGGACGGATTTCATTAACACTACGCCCTGTATGCTTCATCCGATGCCAGTGCTTATGTAGTTACATTGTATATGTTGTGTTGCCCTATTATGTATTTTCTTTTATTCCCTTTTCTTCCCATGTACTTAATGATCTGTTGAGCTGCTCGCAGAAAAATACTTTTCCCTGTACCTCGGTACCCGTGACAATAAACAAATCCAATCCAATCCAATCCAATCACGATGAAGCTGGCTAAAGTGGGTGACAGTGAATCCCGTAGTCATTTGTGAATACAGTAGCATATTTCAGTGACTTTGAAAACTCCATATTATATATTCCATATTTGTGAAGATAGACATTTAAAAGAGGATTCCGCTCCCACTGAAATGTATTATCAAATAGATTTAATCGCATTTGGTCAGGAGTCTGCCAAATATAACAGAACACGAAATCTGCAGCGTTACAGAGCTACATTTCAGCTGATTATACTCTTCCTCAACTTGGTCATTCCATGGCTCGTGGTCTACCCCCTGAGGAGAATGGAAATTGGCAACTTTCTGCTTATTACACACAGCTTTTTCGGCCTGGGTTGTCCGAGGGACGCAGCATCTGTGCTGCTATTGGTGCCAGGTCAAGGGGCAGTGCGCTTGCCTTTAAGTCAGAGGGTTATAAGTTCACGTCCCCTGCCAGAGTTTTGGGTTTCCTCATTCAAGCGGTATGGGCTTGACTGGCTAGGCTTGCATTCATTGCTCATTGTTCAAGGGGCTGTTTAGCACAGGGCTAAATCGCTGGCTTTGAAAGCAGACCAAGGCAGGCCAGCAGCACGGTTCAATTCCCGTACCAGCCTCCCCGAACAGGCGCCGGAATGTGGCGACTAGGGGCTTTTCACAGTAACTTCATTTGAAGCCTACTTGTGACAATAAGCGATTTTCATTTCATTTCATCCTGAGTTACCCTTAAGAAGGAGGTGGTCAGCTGCAGTCCATGTCGTGCAGATACACCCACAGTGCTGTTCATAGAGTCATACAATTTACAGTGCAGAAGGAGGCCATTCGGCCCATCGAGTCTGCACCAGCCCTTGGAAAGAGCAACCTACCCAAGCCCACACCTCCACCATATCCCCATAACCCAGTAACCCCACCTCATCTTTTTGGACACTAAGGGGCAATTTATCATGGCCAATCCACCTAACCTGCACATCTTTGGACAGTGGGAGGAAACCGGAGCACCCAGAGGAAACCCACGCACACGCGGGGAGAACGTGCAGCCTCCACACAGGCCTCCACCCGAGGCCGGGAATCGAACCTGGGACCCTGGAGCTGTGATGCAACAGTGCTAACCACTGTGCTACCGTGATCCAGTGAGTGAAGGAACGGCGATATATTTCCCAGTCAGGGTGTTGAGTGAGTTGGAGGGGAACTTCCAGGTGGTGGGGTTCCCAGGAATCTGCTGCTCTTGTCCTTCCAGATGGCAGTGGTTGTGGGTTTGGAAGGTGCTGCCTAAGGAGCCTTGGTGAGTTCCTGCAGTGCATCTTGTCGATGGTACACACGGCTGTCACTGTGCGTCGGTGGTGGAGGGAGTGAATGTTTGTGGAAGGGTGCCAATGAAGTGGGCACCTTTGTCCTCTATGGTATTGAGCTTCTTGGGTATTGTTGGTGCTGCACTCAGCCAGGCAAGTGGAGAGTATTCTCCTGACATGTCCTTTCTAGATTGTAGCTATGCTTTGAGGAGTGCGGAGGTGAGTTACTCACCGCAGGATACTTGCCACTGACCAGCTCTGGTAGACACAGTATTTATATGGCTCGTCTAGTTGAGTTTCAGGACAATGGGAATCCCCAAGAAGATGATATGGTGATTCAGTGATGGAAATGCCTTTGAATGTCAAGCGACATTCACCCCATCTTCACCCTATTTTTGTTTCTATAAATTTATTTTCATTTCTTCCATTGATCTGTTTTCCCCTCACCATTTCCCCTCACCATTCCCCCCCCCTCCCCCCACCCCACCTGGGCCATCTCTTCCTAGTTGTCCTTTGACCCTCTGCTCACCTTGATTCTGCCATTCACACATTCTAATCTCTTTCTGCGCCACCATCAGCCCCTTAAATCACCCCCAGTTACATTCCTTTGTCTTGTGTCCGCGATGTCTTTGTCAATCTCCACCTATCGCTGGCCCCTTATCCAACCCCATCGCTCCCTCCCCCCCGCCCAGAACAATATAAATCTGATCCCATTTCCAGTTCTCTCCAGCTTTGACAAAGAGTCAACCAGATTCAAAACATTAGCTCCCTTTATCTCCACAGATGCTGTCAGACCTGCTGAGATTGTCCAGTATTGTGTTTTTGTTCCATTTGCCACTGATCCGGAACAGGCGCCGGAATGTGGCGACTAGGGGCTTTTCACAGTAACTTCATTGAAGCCTACTTGTGACCATAATCGTTATTTAAAAAATCAGCCCATCTGACCAGCCCGTCTATATCTTCCTGTAATTGAAGGCTATCCTCCTCACTGTTTACCACTCACCAATTCTCGTATCTTCTGTAAACCTACTGAGCAACCTTCCTACACTCATATCTAAATCACAGCAAGGGCCCCAACACTGATCCCTGTGGGACCCCACTGGACACAGGCATCCAGTCAGAAAAACACTCTTCGACCATCACCCTCTGCTTCCTGACACTCAGCAAATTTTGGATCCAATTTACCAAATTTTGTTGGATCCCATGGGCTCTTACCTTTGCTAACCGTCTCCCATGTGGGACCTTATCAAAATCCTTGCTTAAGTCCAAGTATGTGGAGATGCTGTCGTTGGACTGGGGTGGGCTCAGTAAGAAGTCTTACAACACCAGGTTAAAGTCCAACAGGTTTGTTTCGATGTCACTAGCTTTCGGAGCGCTGCTCCTTCCTCAGGTGCATGAAGAGGTGGGTTCCACAAACACATATAGACAAAGTCAAGAATGCAAGACGATACTTTGAAAGCGAGTCTTTGCAGGTAATTAAGTCTTTACAGGTCCAGATGGGGCAACTGGAGAGAGGGATAATCCCAGGTTAAAGAGGTGTGAATTGTCTCAAGCCAGGACAGTTGGTAGGATTTCGCAGGCCAGATGGTGGGGGATGAATGTAATGCGACATGAATCCCAGGTCCCGGTTGAGGCCGCACTCATGTGTGCGGAACTTGGCTATAAGCTTCTGCTCAGCGATTCTGCGTTGTCGCGCGTCCTGAAGGCCGCCTTGGAGAACGCTTACCCGGAGATCAGAGGCTGAATGCCCTTGACTGCTGAAGTGTTCCCCGACTGGAAGGGAACATTCCTGCCTGGTGATTGTCGCGTGATGTCCATTCATCCGTTGTCGCAGCATCTGCGCAGCGCAGCGTGGTACATTGCCTCATTTTTGGTATGCCTGTTGTAGCTCCTGACACGGCCTCCTGCACTCTTCATTGAACCAGGCTGGGTGGTAATGGTAGAGTGGGGGATTTCTACTGAACTAATTGATAGGGACTATAGCCCCCAGCCATCTGCAATGAATTCTTTGCATGTACCGCCCATGCTAAAGCTGAATTTAGCTTGCAGTTTGGTCTATCTGCCAAAATTTTCCAGAGCATGTCATTGATTACAACATGGTTTCTTTCACAGACACCATTACTAAATGGGCTTTCTGCAGCCATATTCAGAACTGTGATATTCATGTTTTCACACATATCCCTCAACTCATCATTAGCAAATTCTCCCCCATTGTCCGTAAGGAATTTTGCCGGTGGACCCATTCCTGTCCCTATCCATTTTTCCACGATTTGATGCAGAATTACTCTCTTTTCTTTACTTCATACAGTAGTTGATTGACTAAACCTGGTTGCTAAATCTACAAAATGCAAAATAAATATATTGTAAGCTTTATCCCAGATCTTAAGGTCCATGGCCACAATGTTGTTAAAATCCCTGGCCAAAGGTAGGGTTACTATCGGTCGTGATGGTGTCCTTCTGTACTTCCTACAAACTTCACAGCGATCACTAACCTGTTCTATCAATTTAGTATAGTCTTCATCCCTTACCCCTGCATCCTTTAATAAAATTTTCAGCCTCCGAGGAGACGGATGCGCAAATTGCCTATGCAGTTTTAATACAACAAGCTTTTTATCAGCTAAAGTCCCATTTCCAATTGCCATTAACACATCCTTAACCACTCTACTTGAAATATTATTTGTCAGTAATGGAATACAATAGTGTCCCGACTGTGTAAATTGTAAGTCCACCGTCTTTCCAAAAGCTGTTGCCTTATCCGGTTACATATCCAGTTTCATGTGTGCTTTCTTCATCGACGGTCTGCTCAGAAGCAAAGGTATCTCACTTGATACAACATCCGTGCTAATGAAATGATTCACTCCGGCAATATTGCAAGGAATCACCACTCTTTTCAGCGACTTCAGAGTATTATCATCCCCAAACCTGAAACTTGTGGAACCTTCAAATTCCTTAACCTTGTTACGATTTTTAGCATTCAAGGAGTCCAGGTAACATTTTAACCAGTCAATTCCACACACAGTAGATGTGCAGCCACTGTCCAATACAGCACAGTTGAAGGATTCTGCAACCAACACCCTCAATACCGGCATAAAACTGCCTGTCAATAGGACAATGCCTTCTTTCTGGTCACTATCTTTTTCCTCTTCTGACTCTTCCATGTCATGTGTCGCTTCAAACACTCTATTATAACGTGTTGGACAGTTGAAAGCATAATGGTATTGAGAGTCACATCGAAAACATCGATTTATCATGCCCCGTGCATTTCTGGGGTTCATCTTCCTATTTCCATTCTCCATGTCCCTCCTCCTATTATAGGTTCTAAATGGGTTTCTGTCCTCATAATTTCCGGGTCCCGATCTCCTTCCATACTCTTGCAACCTGTTCGGAGCTGTACTATTTTGCTATCCTGTCAGTAGTGTATCTTCCATAGTCTGCTTTATAGCTGACTGTCCTATTTGGGTTATCAGAGCCATCGGAATCCAATGTTTCCCCAGAAACTTTTTTAAGGCCTCTGTCATCTGATCGAATAAGGTATCCTTATCCGCAAACTGAACTCCTGTCAAAATCAGGAGCCTATCCATGTTGCTCACTCCAACACAGTCCAGTAATTTAAATGCCAACACAGATTGTGGAAATTCCAGGCTGTGTTTCTGCAGCCTTTTATATCGTCTGCTAAATTCCATCATATAGTCTTCAATGGAGACGTCCTCTATTTTCTCTATTCTCTATTATCAAAATCCAGCCATGCTTCATGCGGACTTAACAAGTCATCCTTTTTATAAATCTTATCCATTGCGGTGAACGTTTTGCAGGAACCATTCACCATGTATATAACTGGATCACGCTGTCGCCCATGTGGGCTCCACCTATGGACCATTGGTATTACCTGTAATGTATCATGTTGGTGCCTTGTGGGCTCCGCCCCTGGCTCCACCCCTTGAGGGGAGGTATAAAGCGAAGTCACCCTGTAGGTGGCTCTCACTGGCAGACCAGTCGCAGGCAGGCACTGTTCTAGTTGATTAAAGTCACAGTTTACTTCCACTCCTGGTTTCGTGTGAATTGATGGTCGCATCAATTTAATCAACTGCAACGCCACTATGGAATCGGCCCTCAAACCTGACCGACTGGAACTCGATCCGCAGGCCGCGGAGGCGAAGGGTTTTTTTTCGCACTGGCTCTGCTGTTTCAAGGCCAACCTCGCCGCCTCCTCCTCGCCTTCCGTCACCGACGAACAGAAGCTGAGTCTCCTCCACGCACGGGTGAGCCATCGAATCTCTGTTCAACTCGAGGAAGCGTCCATTTACGCAGACGCCCTCGCGATGCTACAGCGCCTCTACGTAAGGCCAGTGAACAAGGTATACGCGCGGCATCTCACTACTCGCTGCCAGCGCCCTGGGGAATCACTGGAAGTGTACCTACGCGACCTCAAAGCCCTTGCACGAAGTTGCAATTACCAGGCCGTTACATAAGAACATAAGAACTAGGAGCAGGAGACGGCCATCTGGCCCCTCGAGCCTGCTCCACCATTCAATGAGATCATGGCAGATCTTTGTGGACTCAGCTCCACTTTCCGGCCCGAACACCATAACCCTTAATCCCTTTATTCTTCAAAAAACTATCTATCTTTATCTGAAAAACATTTAATGAAGGAGCCTCAACTGCTTGACTGGGCTTCAAACGGCCACTCAACATATGGACCTTGCCATCTGGGACACCTACGTGGCTGGAGTCAGGTCCAACTAGGTGAGACAGCGCCTGCTCGAAAAGGGTGCCCTAGACCTGGAAGAGACGGTAAAATTTGCCTCCTCTCTAGAAGTAGCGTTCCAAAGCCTTAACATGTTCCCACCCGATCACGCGACCCCCGACCAAAGAGTACCCCAGGCCTGTGCCGCGCAGCTGCCCGCCCACCATGGGGGGGCTACCCTGCTATTTCTGCAACCAGTCCCAACACCCCCGGCAGCGCTGCCCGGCCCGCAACGTGAACTGCAGCGACCGCGGGAGAAAAGGACATTTTGCTAAAGTTTGCCTGGCCAGGTCCAAAAACTCTAAATCGCAGGCCCGACCCTCAGACTACAGGCCCGCAGATCCCGCAGTGTGGCAGCGTGTCTGCCAGCTCCACCCCCCCCGGACGCGTCATCGGCCTCGTGTTGTCCATGGGGGCAGCCACCTTCCACCCCACCCAACGTGGGCGACCCACGGGGGCTGCCATCTTGGCCATCCTCGCCCATACGGCCCGACACGTGCGACCGACGGGGGCCACCATCTTGGCCATCCTCGCCCACGCGGCCCGACACGTGCGATTCATGGGGGCCGCCACCTTGGATGCCATCTTCCTCACCGCCCGACACGTGTGACTGACGGGGGCCGCCATCTTGGCCACCATCTGCAACGCCGCCCGACACCTGCGACCGACAGGGTCCGCCATCTTGGGAGCACCCAGCACCTCCGACCTCGCCGGCTACCCGCAACTCAGCGCGGTCACCCTTGACCAGTCGCGACCCAAGCACCTCCGGAGCTCCATGATGACCGTCCGGGTAAACGGACACGAAACGCCCTGCCTCTTCGACTCCGGGAGCACCGAGAGCTTCATTCACCCGGACATGGTAAGACGCTGCTCACTCCCAATCTTCCCAGGACATCAAATCATCTCCCTCGCCTCCGGGTCGCACTCGGTGCAGGTCCGGGGGTGCACTACCGCAACCCTCGTGATACAGGGCGCCGAGTACGCCGATTTTAAATTATATGTACTCCCTGACCTCTGCGCTCCTCTCCTATTGGGACTGGACTTCCAGTGTAACCTCAGGAGCCTAACCCTGAAGTTCGGCGGGCCCCTACCCCCACTCATGTAGCCTCGCGACCCTAAAAGTCGACCCTCCCCCGCTTTTCACAAATCTCACTGCCGACTGCAAACCAGTCGCCACCAGAAGCAGGCGGTACAGCGTCCAGGACAGGACTTTTATCAGGTCCGCGGTCCAGCGACTCTTGCGGGAGGGAATCATCGAGGCAGCAATAGCCTCGAGGTGGTGGTCGTCAGGACCGGGGAAAAGAACCGGATGGTTGTAGATTACAGCCAGACCATAAACCGGTACACGCACCTTGATGCGTATCCCCTTCCCCGGATAGCAGACATGGTCAATCAGATCGCACACTACCGGTGGATCTGAAGTCTGCGTACCACCAGCTCCCAATCCGCCCGGAAGACCCCCACAACACGGCTTTTGAGGCAGACGGCCGCCTCCTTCACTTCCTCCGGGTCCCCTTTGGCGTCACGAACGGGGTCTCGGTCTTCCAAAGAACGACGGACCGAATGGTGGACCAGTACAGGCTGCGGGCCACGTTCCCGTACTTGGACAATGTCACCATCTGCGGCCATGATCAGCCGGACCACGATGCCAACCTCCAGAGATTTCTCCAAACCGCCCGAACCCTTAACCTCACTTACAACACGGAGAAATGCGTTTTCCGCACCACCAGGCTAGCCACCCTCGGCTACGTCGTGGAAAACGGGGTTCTAGGGCCCGACCCTGACCGTCTGCGCCCCGTCCTGCAACTCCCCCTCCCCCACTGCCCCAAGGCCCTGAAGAGGTGCCTCGGGTTCTTTTCATATTACGCCCAGTGGGTCCCCAACTATGCGGACAAAGCCCACCCACTAATCAAGGCCACCATCTTCCCACTGGCGGCCGAGGCCCGCCAGGCCTTCAGCTGCAGGAAGGTGGATATTGCCAAAGCCGTAATGCGCGCGGTGGACGAGTCCGTCCCCTTCTAGGTTGAGAGCGACGCATCAGAGGTCGCTCTCGCCGCTACCCTCAATCACGCAGGCAGGCCAGTGGCGTTTTCTCCACAAACCCTCACCACCTCCGAAATTCGGCACTCCTCGGTCGAAAAGGAAGCGCAAGTCATCGTGGAATTGCCACACGTGGTGGTTGAGGCCAGCGAATGCATCTACAAACAGTGAGGGTTCTTCCTGTTCATTCCCTTCCTCCCCCTTTCTTTTATTTTGCCGTTATCATTTTTGATCCATGGATGATTAATGGACATGTGTCTTTAAGTCAAGCAGCAGAGAGGAGTGAGGAACTCAGAAGTTACAGGAGGAAGCTCGCCTCTGCGAGTTTGAACAGGAGATCTCAGACTTTTCCGCACCAGAGAGAGAGATGAGGTGGGACTCGGTTTGATTGATTGGTTGGTTGGTAGTCAATGAATTGGCCAACATGCCATTCTCTGCCCAGTAACAGTTGGTGATTGGGTCTTATCCCAGTGAGATGGTGCTCAGAGACCTCAAGGAGCAGTTGAGACCGAGACACACAAATATAAGGTCTTAATCTCTATCCTTCATGTCTTCTCCAGAAAGGCTGTGAGCTCTATATTCCTGGATCTGAGAGAACCTGAATGAATGAATCTTCTAGAAAACCATTACAGGCTGCAGACAAAGACCATGACCCCATCTCACTCTCTAGAAAGAGATATTGTAGGCCTCGTCAAAAAGAAAAAGGAGGCATTTGTCAGGGCTAAAAGGCTGGGAACAGACGAAGCCTGTGTGGAATATAAGGAAAGTAGGAAGAAACTTAAGCAAGGAGTCAGGAGGGCTAGAAGGGGGTCACGAAAAGTCATTGGCAAATAGGGTTAAGGAAAATCCCAAGGCTTTTTACACGTACATAAAAAGCAAGAGGGTAGCCAGGGAAAGGGTTGGCCCACTGAAGGATAGGCAAGGGAATCTATGTGCGGAGCCAGAGGAAATGGGCGAGGTACTAAATGAATACTTTGCATCAGTATTCACCAAAGAGAAAGAATTGGTGGATGTTGAGTCTGGAGAAGGGTGTGTAGATAGCCTGGGTCACATTGAGATCCCAAAAGATGAGGTGTTGGGCATCTTGAAAAATATTAAGGTAGATAAGTCCCCAGGGCCTGATGGAATCTACCCCAGAATAGAGAGGAAATTGCTAAGGCCTTGACAGAAATCTTTGGATCCTCAGTGTCTTCAGGTGATGTCCCGGAGGACTGGAGAATAGCCAATGTTGTTCCTTTGTTTAACAAGGGTAGCAAGGATAATCCAGGGAACTACAGGCCGGTGAGCCTTACTTCAGTGGTAGGGAAATTACTGGAGAGAATTCTTTGAGACAGGATCTACCCCCATTTGGAAGCAAATGGATGTATTAGTGAGAGGCAGCACGGTTTTGTGAAGGGGAGGTTCTGTCTCACGAATGATAGAGTTTTTTTAAGAGGTCACAAAGATGATTGATGCAGCGAGGGCAGTGGATGTTGTCTATATGGACTTCAGTAAGGCCTTTGACAAGGTCCCTCGTGGCAGACTGGTACAAAAGGTGAAGTCACACGGGATCAGGGGTGAGCTGGCAAGGTGGATACAGAACTGGCTAGGTCATAGAAGGCAGAGAGTAGCAATGGAAGGGTGCTTTTCTAATTTGAGGGCTGTGACTAGTCGTGTTCCGCAGGGATCAGTGCTGGGACCTTTGCTGTTCAGAGTATATATAAATGATTTGGAGGAAAATGTAACTGGTCTGATTAGTAAGTTTGCAGACGACACAAAGGTTGGTGGAATTGCGGATAGCGATGAGGACTGTAAGAGGATACAGCAGGATTTAGATTGTCTGGAGACTTGGGCGGAGAGATGGCAGATGGAGTTTAATCCGGACAAATGTGAGGTAATGCATTTTGGAAGGGCTAATGCAGGTAGGGAATATACAGTGAATGGTCGAACCCTCAAGAGTATTGAAAGTCGGAGAGATCTAGGAGTACAGGTCCACAGGTCATTGAAAGGGGCAACACAGGTGGAGAAGGTAGTCAAGAAGGCATACGGCATGCTTGCCTTCATTGGCCGGGGCATTGAGTATAAGAATTGGCAAGTCATGTTGCAGCTGTACAGAACCTTAGTTATCGGGGGGCCCTGGCCCGCGATCGGGGCCCACCTATCGGCGGGCCGGCCTCTCTGCCCCCCGGTTCCTGTAGCCCTGCGCCATTTGGCGTCGGGGCTCGCGCGAGGAAGAAGACCACTGTGCATGCGCCAGGTTCAGGCCGGGATCGGCAGCTGGGGCAACGTGGATCGCTCCGGCGCCGTCCGAGCCCCCTGCGGGCTGCAGAATGGGGCCACTGAACGGGCGCCGACTCCCGAGTAAAACACTCTCGTTTTTGCTCCGGGGTCGGCACTGAGCCGCCCGTTGGGAGAATCCCGCCCCTGAGATTATATAAATTTGCTGACAAAGTAGATGTGGAGCGGATGCTTCCTTTTGTGGGGAAATCTCGAACGAGAGGTCAAGTTTTCGGATGAGGCCAAATCGCTGCAGATTTAAAACAGATCAGAAGAAATTACTTCTCTCAAATGATTGTGTTTCTGTGGAATTCGCTACCCCAGAGTGAGGTGGATGCAGGGATATTGAGTAAATTTAAAGAGGAGGTAAGACAGATTTTTAATTAGTAATGGGTTGAAGAGTTAAGGCGAACAGACAGGAAAATAGTGTTGAGGCTGACATTGTATTGGATGGCAGTGAGGGGCTGAATTGTCTTCTCCTGCTCCTAGTTCTTATGTTCTTGTAACGTTCTTGTGGCCAACTCCCGATTTAAAATGGCGAACGGCAAAGGCTGATGGGAAAGTCAGCCAACAAGACAGAAACCAGCAGCTGCCGGTTTGCTGTGTATTTGCCTCTGCAAAGGCCAGACAACATCGATACCAGTGACCATCAGCATAACAAAGTAGCAGCCATCTGCATACTGATGAGCAATCCCCGGGAACAATAAGTAACATTTTGGACACACAAAGCAAAGCCAGACTCCTCGGCGCCAACACAAAGAAGGTGAACGAGCACCTCAAGACCGCCCATCGATCAGGGAACCGCTCGGTATTGGAGGAAATCGAACCAAGCGATTGGGACAAAGTCCAATCACTTGGGATCAGGTACAGGGTCTGCCCCGAATGGCGGGAAGCCCCTGGGGACTATAAGAGTTGAGCCCCAAGTTCAAATCGCTCTCTCTTCACCGCTCTCTTCTTCCTGCCCGGGTCACCCAGCAAAAGGAACCAACATTGACCGTAACCGGTGCAGTGACTCCAGTGATCATCGAAATCGTATATCTTAACTCAACGCTCGCTACGAGATAGGCGCTCCTCGCTACCAATCCGTACTAACTTCGAATCCCGCAGACTCAGAACTCGAACGAAAGGCCATTTGTTCCCCTGACCTGGTGGGCCAGTCTGAAGCTAAGTATAGGCCTGTTAGTTCTAGAAGTAGCTTAAACGTAGAATTTGTGCATGAGTAGCGATTACTGTGTATAATAAATGTGCTTTGATTTGAATCTTACTAATCGGTGTATTGGGTTATTGATCATTACTCGGACTTGAACCTCGTGGCGGCATCATAAAGATACCTGGCGACTCGAGAGCAAAGGTAATAAAACAGAGCAATTGAACCAAGGAGAAAATCAGCAACAGTAGACCTCACTGAGGCAGCAGAGAGAGCACCGATGAGCTTTACACCAGGTTGCTGGGTGCATTGACTGGCTGGCTGCCATCATTGTTCTCCAGCATGGAAGAATTTGGATCCAAGTTGGCCTGTGTGAGATTAGGATCATTTGCTTCCTGCACTTCCGATTAACTTGTAAACTTCCCAAGATTGACTGAATGCGCTGGAAACGGCTGGCAATGCAGCCTGCAAACCGAGGAAACCTTCAGCATCACGAGCACCCTCCAACTGCACAAACTATCAGAATTGCATCCCCCATGTGTCCCCCTTGCTTTTCCGACTGAAGTGCATCACCGCACAATTATTTATATTTAAATTAATTCCGCAATCACCGACCCATTCTAAAAGTTGATTGACATCTTATATTGTAGCAATCATGGGTGGCATGACATGAAATGAAAATCGCTTATTGTCACAAGTGGGCTTCAAATGAAGTTACTGTGAAAAGCCCCTAGTCGCCACATTCCGGCGCCTGTTCGGGGAGGCCGGTACGGGAATTGAACCGTGCTGCTGGCCTTGTTCTGCATTACAAGCCAGCTGTTTAGCCCACTGTGCTAAACCAGCCCCTAAGCTTCACGGACAAACCAAAGTCTGAAACGTTTGGGTGTCGGATACAGCTGTTGTGCCGCTGTAGTAATTTACTGTGTTTAATTGTCTGATGCAGCAGATCTATTTGTGCTCAGAAAACAATATTGTGTTAGTTAGTTTATCCATTGCCAATTTCCTACCCTCATTAAAGATATGACTGCTTTATGGATATAGTTCCCTTGGCATTGGATGCACTCTCGTAACTCATGCACAGCTCATTCCCAATTAAACTTGACACTGAGCATTAACAGGCTATCCAACTGCAGAATGATGGCTTAAGCCCAAGCAAGTCCTCACATTCTCCACATGTGCATTTTCCAGCCAGGTTCACTGCAATATAATCTGCAGCAGGAACTCTGGTAAATTGCCCCTTCCTTACCATAAGACATAGGAGCAGGATTAGGCCACTCGGCCCATCGAGTCTGCTCCACCATTCAATCATGGCTGATATTTTCTCATCCCCATTCTCCTGCCTTCTCCCCATAACCCCCGATCCCCTTATTAATCAAGAACCTGTCTATCTCTGTCTTAAAGACGCTCAGTGATTTGGCCTCCACAGCCTTCTGCGGAAAAGAGTTCCACAGATTCACCACCCTCTGGCTGAAGAAATTCCTCCTCATCTCTGTTTTAAAGGATTGTCCCTTTAGTCTGAGGCTATGCCCTTGGGTTCTGGTTTTTCCTACAAGTGAAAACATCCTCTCCACGTCCACTCTATTCAGGCCACGCAGGATCCGATAATATACAATAAATCCCTCCTCATCTTTCTAAACTCCAATGACTACAGACCCAGAGTCCTCAACCGTTCCTCATACGACAAGTTCTTCATTCCAGGGATCATTCTTGTGAACCTCCTCTGACCCCTCTCCAAGGCCAGCACATCCTTCCTTAGATACGGGGCCCAAAACTGCTCACAATACTCCAAATGGGGTCTGACCAGAGCCTTATACAGCCTCAGAAGTACCTCCCTGCTCTTGTATTCTAAATGTGGAGATGACGGCGTTGGACTGGGGTGAGCACAGCAAGACGTCTTACACCACCACACATGTCTCCACTCTCGCCCACCAGGAATCCCTCCATGGGCAGGATGGGAAAATTCCATGCTGCACACATTCATACGCAGGGACTTGACATCTACGGGAAAAAGGAACATATTCAGGCATTGCATCTTTCTGAGTTAAACAAAAGTCTGGGGAACAACTGTGAATGAAATTCGATCTCACGGAATAAAAGTCAAAGTAGGCATTTGAATTAAAAATTGGCTGCGGGATAGCGATAAATGATTGTTTTTCAGATTCAAGAAGGTTTGTGGTGGAGTTCCGTCGATGTCAGACCACTCAACACCTCTGGCTGAAGATTCTTGCGAGTTCTCCAGCCTTATTTTTTGCACTGATATCCTGGGCTCCTCCATCTTGAGAATTGGAACATTTGTGGATGTTCCTCCTCCAGTGAGTTGGTCAATTATCCACCTCCATTCACGCCTGGGTGTGGCAGAGCTTAGATCGATCTGATCTGATGGTTGTGGAATTGCTTCGCTCTGTCAATTACTTGCTGCTTAAGCTAATTGGCATGCAAGTGCTCCTGTGTTGTAGCTTCGCCACGTTGACACTTCACCCAGTGGGGTTGCTCCTCGCATTCCCTCCTGCACTCTTTATTCAACCAGTGTTAATTCTCTGACTTGGTGATAATGGCAGATGGTAGAGTATAAGGGCAGCGCGGTAGCACAGTGATTACCACAATTGCTTCACAGCTCCAGGGTCCCAGGTTCGATTCCGGCTTGGGTCACTGTCTGTGCGGAGTCTGCACATCCTCCCCGTGTGTGCGTGGGTTTCCTCCGGGTGCTCCGGTTTCCTCCCACAGTCCAAAGATGTGCAGGTTAGGTGGATTGGCCATGATAAATTGCCCTTAGTGTCCAAAATTGCCCCTGGTGTTGGGTGGGGTTACTGGGTTATGGGGATAGGGTGGAGGTGTTGACTTTGGGTAGGGTGCTCTTTCCAAGAGCCGGTGCAGACTCGATGGGCCGAATGGTCTCCTTCTGCACTGTAAATTCTATTGCTTCTCTGATATGCCGGGACATAAGGGGCGGGATTCTCCGCAATCGGCGCGATGTCCGCTGACTGGCAGCAGAAACGGTGCGAATCAGTCGGGCATCGCGCCGCCCCAAAGGTGCGGAATTCTCCGCACCTTGAGGGGCTGAGCCCTCACCTTGATGGGCTAGGCCCGCGCCGGACTGATTTCCACCCCGCCAGCTGGCGGGAAAGGCCTTCGGTGCCCCGCCAGCTGGCGCGGAAATGACTTTGCCGGGCGGCACATGCGCGGGAGCGTCAGCGGCCGCTCACGGCATCCCCGCGCATGCGCAGTGGGGGCGGGGGTCTCTTCCGCCTCCGTCATAGTGGAGACCATGGCGAAGGCGGAAGGAAAAAAGTGCCCCCACGGCACAGGCCCGCCCGCGGATCGGTGGGCCCCGATCGCGGGCCAGGCCACCGTGGGGGCACCCCCCCCCGGGGCCAGATCGCCCCGCGCCCCCCCCAGGACCCCGGAGCCCGCCCGCGCTGCCTTGTCCCGCCGGTAAGAGAGGTGGTTTAATCTACGCCGGCGGGACAGGCATTCCAGCAGCGGGACTTCGGCCCATCCGGGCCGGAGAATCGCCGGGGGGGGGGGGCCGCCAACCGGCGCGGCGCGATTCCCGCCCCCGCCGAATATCTGGTGCCGGAGAATTCGGCAACCGGCGAGGGCGGGATTCACGGCAGTCCCCGGCGATTCTCCGACCCGGCGGGGGCGGGGGGGGGGATTCACGCCAGCGCCCGGAGATTCTCCGACCCGGCGGGGGGGGGATTCACGCCAGCCCCCGGTGATTCTCCGACCCGGCGGGGGGGGGATTCACGCCAGCCCCCGGCGATTCTCTGACCAGGCGGGGGGGTCGGAGAATCCCGCCCAGGGTTCCAGATTGTGGTTGAGTACAATTCTGCTGATGGCTATTGGCTCCTCATTGATTTTCACTCTTGGGATACAACATTTGTGGGAATTCTCCACAAGTCTCCATAAGGATTGTACGTTGGTCACTCCTAACGATACAGACAGGTGCATATGACGCAGGCAGGTTGGGGAGGATGAGGTCAAGTATGTTTTCCCTCTTGTTGGTTCCCTCACCACCTGCTGCAGTCCCAGTCTAGCAGCTCTGTCCTTTAGGACCTGGCCAGCTCGGTCTGTGGTGGTGCTACCGAGCCGCTCTTGGTGATGGGTATTGACGTCCCCCCACCCAGAGCATATTCTGCGCCCCTGCCACCTGTGCTTCCTCCAAATCGTGTCTAACATTGAGGAGTAACTGATTCATCAGCTGAGGGGGGCCGTATGTGGTAATCAGCAGGAGGTTTCCTTGCTGATGTTTGAACTGGTGCTATGAGACTTCATGGGGAGAAGAGACGATATTGAGGGCTCCCGGGGCAACAGCGGCTGGGAGTTTATAGCTTTTACCAGTTTACTCGGTTGGTGCATCTGGTATAGTTGCTCTCAGTGTCTCTACCACTGGAGGCAGGGAGGGTCCCAGAGGACTGGAAAATGGCTAATGTAATACCCCTGTTTAAGAAGGGAGGGAAGGGGCTGCCTTGTGAATGCGACTGATGAATCTGGCATTGACGCGACTCCTGGCGGCTTGAGCATACATGTCGAGTCTCGGGCAGCGGCGTTCCGCTGTTTCATGCTTACCAAGACCAAATGTAAGTGCAATGTTCTGCACTTCCCAAACTGATTTACCATTCCCTTATCCTCTCCATTACAAACTGCCAATGATCAGATAACAGAATTCTTACAGCACAGAAGAAGGCCATTCGGCCCGCCGTGTTTGCGTTGGCTTTCCAAATGAGCAATCCACCTAAGGCCAATCCCCTGTCTTTCCCCATAAACCACACTTTCTTCATTTTAAGATTATAATCCGATTCCTTCTTGAGTGCCTCAGTTGAACCTTCCCCCACCACACTCTCCGCACTCTCCGCACTCTCCGCGCTCTCCGCGCTCTCCGCGCTCTCCGCACTCTCCGCTCTCTCCGCGCTCTCCGCGCTCTCCGCGCTCTCCGCGCTCTCCGCGCTCTCCGCGCTCTCCGCGCTCTCCGCGCTCTCCGCACTCTCCACACTCTCCACACTCTCCACACTCTCAGGCGGTTCATTGCAGATCTTAAAGTTTCCACTTTAGAGTGGGGGGTGTGCTGGGCAATGGGGGGGGTTACAGATTGTGGTTGATACAATTCTGCTGCTGCTGATGGCTCACAGCGCCTCCTGGAGGCCCAGTCTGGAGATGCTCGATCTGATCGAAGTCTCTCCCATTCAGCACAGTGGTCGTGTCACACAACGTGATGGAGGGCATCCTCAATGTGAAAATGGGACAAAGTCATCCTCACGGAATCCTCCCTTACAGACATTGCCCCAGGCACCACCATCACCATTCCTGTGCATTTCCTGTCTCACTGGCAGGACATTTCATAGAATTTACAGTGCAGAAGGAGACCATTCGGCCCATCGAGTCTGCACCGGCTCTTGGAAAGAGCACCCTACCCAAGGTCCACACCTCCACCCTATCCCCACAACCCAACAACCCCACCCAACACTAAGGGCAATTTTGGATACTAAGGGCAATTTATCACGGCCAATCCACCTAACCTGCACATCTTTGGACTGTGGGAGGAAACCGGAGCACCCGGAGGAAACCCACGCACACATGGGGAGGATGTGCAGACTCCGCACAGACAGTGACCCAAGCCGGAATCGAACCTGTGACCCCGGAGCTGTGAAGCAATTGATCTATCCACAATGCTACTGTGCTGCCCCAGCAGACCCAGCAGAGGTGGAGGCACGGTAATATAAAGTCGCGAGGAAGTTGCCCTGGCCAATCCACCAAACCTGTAGATCTTTGGACGGTGGGAGAAAACCAGAGCACCCGGAGGAAACCCACGCATACACAGGGAGAACGTGCAGACTCCGCACAGAAAGTCACCCGAGGCCGGAATTGAACCCGGGTCCCTGGTGCTGTGAGGCAGCAGTGCTAACCACTGTGCCACCATGCCGCCCAGGAAGAGTAAACTTAAGTTATGTGGCCATATCTTTCCCAGCTGTCAATGTCATTCCCTGTCATATCAGGGAGTGTCCAACCGATCACAGCAAGAGCATGTCCTGCATTCAGACTCGCGCATCCTGGTCTCATGAATCCTGAGGCCGTTATTTCAGCGTTGATCTGCAGTGCCCTGAAAGTGCTTATCCTGGAAACAGGGTTCAATGAGGAACAAGAGTGATACGATAGAAGATTTGATGCTTTCACCTCCATGGAACAGGATTACCCAGAGCTGATGGAGACGTTAGGGAGCGGCCAGGACATTCAGAGGGAGATGTCAGCGTCACTCCAGCAGCTCCATAGCCGATTGGGGGAGTCCCAGAGGCTGCAGATGCAGGAGATGTCACCGGCAATGAGTGGCACTGAGGCTAATACTGCCAGGGTGGCGACCGCAGTGGAGAGCCTGGTGCACGACATCGGCACCATGAGTGAAGGTGTCCGGGTCGTTGCACAGTGGGTGACGGCCATGGCTGAGGGTCTCGGCAGAATGTCCGCCTCGCTGGGGCATGTGACCCAGTACCAGGCTGACCTTGATGAGGTTCTGCAGGACATGTACCGCTCTCAGATGGGCATGGCAGAGGCACTGCGGAACTTGTCCCAGTCGAAGATGGGCATTGCCGAGGCACTCCAGAGCATGTCCCAGTCATTGAGGAGCAAAGAACAAAGAACAAAGAAAAGTACAGCACAAGAACAGGCCCTTAGGCCCTCCAAGCCCTTGCCGACCATGCTGCCCGACTAAACTACAATCTCTACACTTCCTGGGTCCGTATCCCTCTATTCCCATCCTATTCATGTATTTGTCAAGATGCCCCTTAAATGTCACTATCGTCCCTGCTTCCACAACCTCCTCCGGCAGCGAGTTCCAGGCACCCACTACCCTCTGTGTGAAAAACTTGCCTTGTACATCTACTCTAAACCTTGCCCTTCATACTTTAAACCTATGCCTCCTAATAATTGACCTCTCGACCCTGGGGAAAAGCCTCTGACTATCCACTCTGTCTATGCCCCTCATAATTTTGTAGACCTCTATCAGGTCTCCCCTCAACCTCCTTCGTTCCAGTGAGAACAAACCGAGTTTATTCAACCGCTCCTCATAGCTAATGCCCTCCATACCAGGCAACATTCTGGTAAATCTCTTCTGCACCCTCTCTAAAGCCTCCACATCCTTCTGGTAGTGTGGCAACCAGAATTGAACACTATACTCCAAGTGTGGCCTTACTAAGGTTCTATACAGCTGCAACATGACTTGCCAATTCTTATACTCAATACCCCAGCCAATGAAGGCAAGCATGACGTATGCCTTCTTGACTACCTTCTCCACCTGTGTTGCCCCTTTCAGTGACCTGTGGGCCTGTACACCTAGATCTCTCTGACTTTCAATACTCTTGAGGGTTCTACCATTCACTGTATATTCCCTACCTGCATTAGACCTTCCAAAATGCATTACCTCACATTTGTCCGGATTAAACTCCATCTGCCATCTCTCCGCCAAGTCTCCAAACAATCTAAATCCTGCTGTATCCTCTGACAGTCCTCATCGCTATCCGCAATTCCACCAACCTTTGTGTCGTCTGCAAACTTACTAATCAGACCAGTTACATTTTCCTCCAAATCATTTATATATACTACAAAGAGCAAAGATCCCAGCACTGATCCCTGTGGAACACCACTGGTCACAGCCCTCCAATTAGAAAAGCATCCTTCCATTGCTACTCTCTGCCTTCTATGACCTAACCAGTTCTGTATCCCCCTTGCCAGCTCAACCCTGACCCCGTGTGACTTCACCTTTTGTACTAGTCTACCATGAGGGACCTTGTCAAAGGCCTTACTGAAGTCCATATAGACAACATCCACTGCCCTAACTACATCAATCATCTTAGCGACCTCCTCGAAAAACTCTATCAAGATAGTGAGACACGACCTCCCCTTCACAAAACCGTGCTGCCTCTCACTGATACATCCATTTGCTTTCAAATGGGAGTAGATCCTGTCTCGAAGAATTCTCTCCAGTAATTTCCCTACCACTGACGTAAGGCTCACCGGCCTGTAGTTCCCTGGATTATCCTTGCTACCCTTCTTAAACAAAGGAACAACATTGGCTATTCTCCAGTCCTCCGGGACATCACCTGAAGACAGTGAGGATCCAAAGATTTCTGTCAAGGCCTCAGCAATTTCCTCTCTCGCCTCCTTCAGTATTCTGGGGTAGATCCCATCAGGCCCTGGGGACTTATCTACCTTAATATTTTTCAAGATGCCCAACACCTCGTCTTTTTGGATCTCAATGTGACCCAGGTTATTTACACACCCTTCTCCAGACTCAACATCCACCAATTCCTTCTCTTTGGTGAATACTGATGCAAAGTATTCATTTAGTACCTCACCCATTTCCTCTGGCTCCACACATAGATTCCCTTGCCTATCCTTCAGTGGGCCAACCCTTTCCCTGGCGACACTCTTGTTTTTTATGTACGTGTAAAAAGCCTTGGCATATTCCTTAACCCTATTTGCCAATGACTTTTCATGACCCCTTCTAGCCCTCCTGACTCCTTCCTACTTTCTTATATTCCACACAGGCTTCGTCTGTTCGCAGCCTTTTAGCCCTGACAAATGCCTCCTTTTTCTTTTTGACGAGGCCTACAATATCTCTCGTTATCCAAGGTTCCCGAAAATTGCCGTATTTATCCTTCTTCCTCACAGGAACATGCCGGTCCTGAATTCCTTTCAACTGACACTTGAAAGCCTCCCACATGTCAGATGTTGATTTGCCCTCAAACATCCGCCCCCAATCTATGTTCTTCAGTTCCCGCCTAATATTGTTATAATTAGCCTTCCCCCAATTTAGCACATTCACCCTAGGACCACTCTTATCCTTGTCCACCAGCACTTTAAAACTTACTGAATTGTGGTCACTGTTCTCGAAATGCTCCCCTACTGAAACCTCTACCACCTGGCCGGGCTCATTCCCCAATACCAGGTCCAGTACCGCCCCTTCCCTAGTTGGACTGTCTACATATTGTTTTAAGAAGCCCTCCTGGATGCTCCTTACAAACTCCGCCCCGTCTAAACCCCTGGCACTAAGTGAGTCCCAGTCAATATTGGGGAAGTTGAAGTCTCCCATCACCACAACCCTGAGCATCCCTGAGGGCGTCTAGACGATGGTGCGGACCATGGGGAACCACCATGGCTGGCAGAGCCAGATGATGCAGGGGCAGCCGGGGCTCGAACCTGCTGCCTCGCCATCACAAGGTGAACCCCAAGGCCCAATGGGCACCGAATGGGACGAGGGGGCGTTGAGTACCAACCCAGACCCGCCTCATGGGGTGGCAACGGTGGCCACCTGCTCTCCCTTCTGATGAGGCCGTGTCTCGGGGTCAGCACACGGGACAGGGCGGCTGACAAGTGCGCGGGGCCCTCCGGCCTCAGATCCCTCAGAGGACGCCCGCCAGGGGCGTCGAAGACCACGGGACGAGGTAAGCAGCTGACTGCCCCACCTCAGATGTGCATCCAGGGGACACACCTCGGCGTAGTGGTCGAGCTAGGTGGGCAAAGGCACCAGAGGAGGGGTGACAGGGCTGGGTGGGGGAGGGGCAGCACCATCGGGAGGGTGGGGAATTGTCAAACACAATAAACACCTTTGTGCACAACCAGTATGATGCCTCTGTCACTTTCGTCCGCAATGCGGGCCGACCTCCAAACCCTTGCCCATCTCTCCAGGTATCTCCCCCTCCCCATGGCACCCACCCGTCCTCCAGCCGTGGACATGTCCCCGGAGCTGTGTCCCACCCCTGGGTCTTCAGATGTTGGCTGCTGCGTGTGATGTTGCCTCCTGCAGTTCAAGCACAGTGTCCAGGCATTGATTGAGATGCTCGGCAATGACTCCTACGTGCTACATGGCCCGCCCACCCACGGGAATCCACTGGGGTTGTGTGAAGTGCTCACTTATCCACGATTGCCAATTCCTGATCAGCGATAGCCTTCAGCCGCATGGCGAGAGGCCTCGGCAGTCGGTGGGGGTTATGGATGGTTGGTGAGGCAGATGGGCAGGTACAAGGGTTGCCCCAGAACAGGTACACAAAATCCAGGGGTTGGCATGGTGGTGCTGCGTGCAGTTGCCTCCCCAGTGCACCCTCCCCCCCATCCTCCCATGGTGGAGGGTCCCCCACCCCTCAGCCGAGGTCCCCCGACCCCCCACCGAGCACTGGGTGGCAGGCCCGGCGCCCCCGGGCCACCGAGCACTGGGTGGCAGGCCCAGCGCCCCCGGGCTCTTTGCCGGTGAGCAAAGATGGCTACTCCCCTCCTCGGCTCCCCACAGATGCCCCTCCACCAGGTTCACGTTTCCCAAAAGGAGCACTAATCGGCGCCAGCGTGAGCACTCACTGGGAGGCGGCTGAGTGACGGGAGGCCGCTGGATATGGGGTGGCTCCCGTTAATTGTATGGAAATGGGGCTGAAGTGGTGATAATTGGTTTGTCACAACACTAAGGCGAGATCCTGATTTCACCTACGGGAGCGGGCCGGTTGCATCGCACCGTCTGCCGCGGTTCTCGCTTTTGGCCTCTCACCGGCCTCGTTTCGTTTGAGCGAGAGAGTTTGGGCAGCACGGTAGCACAGCGGTTAGCACTGTCGCTTCACAGCTCCAGGGTCCCGGGTTCGATTCCCGCCTTGGGTCACTGTCTGTGCGGAGTCTGCACGTTCTCCCCGTGTGTGCGTGGGTTTCCTCTGGGTGCTCCGGTTTCCTCCCACAGTCCGAAGATGTGCAGGTTAGGTGGATTGGCCATGATAAATTGCCCTTAGTGTCCAAAATTGCCCTTAGTGTTGGGTGGGGTTACTGGGTTATAGGGATAGGGTGGAGGTGTGGGCTTGGTTAGGGTGCTCGTTCCAAGAGCTGGTGCAGACTCGATGGGCCGAATGGCCTCCTTCTGCACTGTAAATTCTATGAAAGAATCGTGCCCTATATAGCTGGATGAAGTAGAGTCAGAGGAGACTTGTGTGTAGTAAACTGTAGCATAGGTTTTGACAGGATGTGCAGATTGTGAGAATTCAGCACTTCCACATCCAGCACAGTGAACCCCATCCACAATGCCCATGTACATCCAGACTAGATGCGGAGCAATTACAATGTGGATCTCGTTTTAACTCCACTAGAGCTGAACAGAGTACAACAGAGGGAAATAGAAACAAATCAATAGCATAAAAATGAGGAACATGTTCGGTACAAACTGTTTCCAAAGCATTGACAACACACACTGTACTCTTTCAATTATATTAAAAATTAACCAGGACACCAGCCTATTTTGTGTACTATTTGCCAGGGATCCTGTGATCACTAAGGAAAGAAAAATAAGGATTCATTTCAATGTTTAAGTTATTTATTTCGCTACGGCCACAAACACCATTCAAAGTGGAAAAAGTTGCAAATGCTGAAGATCTAAAGTAAGATAAAAAAATGTACGAACTGTCAAAAGTCAGTGAAATAACAGAGTTAACCCCCTTCTCATCGGCCAGAAATAACAGGTCAGACTCTCCCTTGGCTGATGCTGAAATCAGGAAAGGCGATTGTGCAGAGAATCTGTCACGATCGGGACACTTAAGGGGCATCTTGACAAATACATGAATAGGATGGGAATAGAGGGATACGGACCCAGGAAGTGTAGAAGATTGTAGTTTAGTCGGGCAGCATGGTCGGCACGGGCTTGGAGGGCCGAAGGGCCTGTTCCTGTGCTGTACATTTCTTTGTTCTTTGAATCGGGTGTGAAGGCCAAATCGTGCCAGCGCCGGCTGCCCTTCATGAGGTCAGGGTGGCCCCCCCAGGGGACCGGGGTATTCAGACACAGACCGCTATTGCCGTGGCCCGCAAGGCATCCATCTTGCTGCACACCCCACTGACCCCCAACCTTGGCCCGTGGTTGAGTAGAGTGACATCGGCCGTATAGGTGCACCCACCCCACCAAGCCCCGGTCTGGGCAGCGCGGTAGCACAGTGGTTAGCACTGTCGCTTCACAGCTCCAGGGTCCCAGGTTCGATTCCCTGCTTAGGTCACTGTCTGTGAGGAGTCTGCACATCCTCCCCGTGTCTGCGTCGGTTTCCTCCGGGTGCTCCGGTTTCCTCCCACAAGTCCCGAAAGACGTGCTGTTAGGTGGATTGGACATTCTGAATTCTCCCTCTGTGTGCCCAAACAGGTGCCGGAATGTGGCGACTAGGGGCTTTTCACAGTCACTTCATTGCAGTGTTAATGCAAGCCTATTTGTGACACTAATAAATATAATTATTATAACACCAGTATTGCACGAGGAAAGTCTTCCACTGCGGTGGCTTGCTGCATTGTCCACAACTTCGGGCAGCAGTCAGGCGATGAGGAGGCGGATCAATGGGAGGCGGGGGTGTAGAATGGGATGGAGAGGGGTGGGGATGAGTGTGTGTGGGGAGTGCAGTGCTTATATGCGACTGCAGCTTGTCAGCCACTCGAGTGTCAATCACTGGAATGTATAGAAACATATAAGATTATGAAGGGAATAGATAGGATAGATGCGGGCAGGTTGTTTCCACTGGCGGGTGAAAGCAGAACGAGGGGGCATAGCCTCAAAATAAGGGGAAGTAGATTTAGGACTGAGTTTAGGAGGAACTTCTTCACCCAAAGGGTTGTGACTCTATGGAATTCCTTGCCCAGTGAAGCAGTAGAGGCTCCTTCATTAAATGTTTTTCAGATAAAGATAGATAGTTTTTTGAAGAATAAAGGGATTAAGGGTTATGGTGTTCGGGCCGGAAAGTGGAGCTGAGTCCACAAAAGATCAGCCATGATCTCATTGAATGGTGGAGCAGGCTCGAGGGGCCAGATGGCCTACTCCTGCTCCTAGTTCTTATGTTCTTATGTATCGTGTTCCACGTGGCCCGGTGCTAGCCCATTAATGGTTAATGAATTGTTCCAGCAGCGGTGCCTATTTTGCCGTCGCAGAATTCCACCGATTCTGTTGCGGCGTCTCTGAAACGGAGTATCCCGCCCTATACGTTTGACGATAATCTATATTATTTGGACATTTCTGCTTATCAGTGATGTCGTGGCACACGTTGATGGAATGTTGATTCAACAATGGAGAAGCAATGCCAATCTCAATTATCTGGGTCTTTATGTATCTTGTGCTCAAAGGCTTGTCTCCCTGATCAAGAATAGAAACCACGGAGGGTTTCCCCTTTTTGCTGCACCGTTTTCTGGTGCGGCCCACTCCCGCTGGCAGCGGCATTCTCTGTCCCGGCAGCTGGCCAATGGAGTTTGCCCATAGTGGGCACCGCCATGGCGTCGGGAATTCTGCGGGCGTGAGTGCGCCAGCCCAATGTGTCTACCGAAAGCACGGTCGTCTCCTCTCGTTTTACTGGATTCAGGTTTGCACCATTTCCAATATGTCACTCTTTGGCAGACTTGATGTGATTGATGCTTGGAGGATGGAAGGTTGGACACAATGCGTAGAGTGTATGCGCTGTTTCTTTAAGAATAACGTTATAATTCGAGATGCGCGACAGGTAGTGATACTTTTGACCACCTGTGGAGCCCCACCTTCCTATTCTAATCCCATTTTCCAGCACTGGCCCGGACACCTGCATGCAATGGCATTTCAAGTGTTGATTTACATACTTGTTAAAGGTTGTGGGGGGGTTCCTGCCTTAACCACCCTTTCAGGCAGAGAGTGTCGGATTTCAACCACCCTCTTAGTTAAATATGTAAGTTAGTTAAATATGCAATAAGCTTAGAAATACCGTAAGAAGTCTGACAACACCAGGTTAAAGTTCAACAGGTCTGTTTCGAATCGCTAGCTTTCGGAGCGCTGCTCCTTCCTCAGGTGAATGAAGAGGTAGGTTCCAGAAACATATATGTGCTCACCCCAGTCCAACGCCGGCATATCCATATCTTAGAAATGCCATTTAGGTTATATATATATATTTTCTTTCCATTGACATACACTTTGTAATCATCAGAGGTTGTCAGTCTGTGTTTTAAGCTAGATATCTGCAACATCACCGAGTACAAATATGATGTACAAATACCTACAGCATGTCCAATTTTTGTGCCAAACTAGTGAAGGAAGAAAAAACCAACCAAGTTCATGATAAAGGCCATCACTTGGTGAGCAATCAACAGCCAATAAGTGCCAATTTTTTTGTGGGTAATGCTTGTTTCTGTTGCCCATTCCCTCAATGTTCATTGGACAAACTGTTCGCAGAACATAGAATTTACAGTGCAGCAGGAAGCCATTCGGCCCATTGAGTTATTCATCATAATGTAGTACAATGCAAAGTTTTCAAATTCAGCTCTGACTTCCTTTATGGCGTCAAACAACTGCTCGCACCAATCAAACTTGATACAAGCATCTGCTTATTATGATGCTATTTTTGGTATTCCAAAAATCAAAATCATTCAGATTTTTTAGGTATTTTGGCTGTTAATTGCCCCAGCGCAGTTCAATACTGCATCAAATTTATTTTTAAAATTGTTCTGTAGCTTTCAGTTCTGGTACAATAGTACCATTTCAAAACAGCTAAGAGGTCCCCAAGAATCGTGGAAAGAGCGCCCTACTTAAAGCCACACCTCCACCCTATCCCCGTAACCCAGAAACCCCATCTAACCTGAGGGCAATTTATCACGGCCAATCCACCTAACCTGCACATCTTTGGACTGTGGGAGGAAACCGGAGCACCCGGAGGAAACCCACGCACACACGGGGGGGAACGTGCAGACTCCACACAGACAGTGACCCAAGCCGGGAATCGAACCTGGGACCCTGGAGCTGTGAAGCCACAGTGCTAACCACTGTGCTACCGTGTCGCCCTGACCTCAATGATTTCTTGACACGCTTATGAAAACGTGCCAAATTTTGTTATTGTGGTCCATCCCTTCCCAGGGTGCTGCGAGACCGCCTGGTGAACAGCATGGCGTTCGAGAGGAAGTTACTGGCTGCGCTATTGTTGGTCCTTAAAAAAGCTGTGGAAATCTCATTTTCAATGGGGAGTGGAGCTCCAGGGGGTCATCGGGATGGAGGTGAACAGCGTGGGACCAAGACCGCGGGTCCCTGCCCTGGGCCGAACACTACCGAAGCCAGGTCCGTTAGCCTGGGGCCACGACGGCCAGGCAGAGTACCTCCCCCGGATTGGTCGCGAGCGACTCCAGTCGATGTGGGGCTTGAGGCTGGAGAAACAACAGAGGGTGAAAATCACAGCGCAGCCAGCAGGCTCGTCGCTCTGCCTGAGATAGATGCCAACCCAGAGCCCAGACCTGTCATCTGAACAACCCAACCACGAAGAATGCATGCAACTGAACTGCCCTCCAGCACCCAGAGGTGCCCCCATTTGGATCACCGTTCACCCCCTCGAGATGGCGGTGGACACGGGAGCCGCAGTCTCGGTCGTCAGGAACCAAACGTTGGGGAGAATTAGGTCAGGGATACAATGGTTGAACTTCCGGAATACAGAAGCGAGACTGATAACCTACAAAGGGGAAGTGCTCGCCATAGCGAGGCCCACGCTGCACCCGGCAACCCGCGGGAAGGAATCTGTTGGCCCCGGGCCGAGTTTACTCGGCCGCGACTAGCTGCAATGCCTCCACCAGGATGGGTAGCCGCTTTTTCAGACGGGCTCCGGAGGCCTCTGCGAGGTATTGGGGAAATACCCCTCGGCTTTTCAAACCGGTTTGAGAATGATCAAGGCTGCCATGGCCAAAATACAAGTAGGCCCTGAGCTGCAACCCGGGTGTGTTAGAGCCTGGCTGGTCCCGTACGCACTGCGGGCGAAGGTCGAGGCAGAGCTTGGCTTACTGGAGAGCCTTGGGATCATCAGGTCGGTAAGGTTCGCCAATTCAGCAGCACTGGTAGCCCACGTACTGAAACTGGACAAAACTGTTGAGCTTTGCGATGACTATAAGTTAACCATGAATAGGGCATCCTGATTGGGCAGGTATCTGATGCCGCGGATCGAAGACTTGGTGCAAAATTGGCTGGAGGTCATTTGTTTACAAAACTTGACATGAGTCACGCATCTCTCCAACTGGTATTGGGCTCCGAGTCCAGGCAGTATGTGACTATGGATACCCACAGGGGCCTTTATGAATATATCCGATTAACATTTTTAGTATCATCGGCTTGCGTCCCCCACGCCAGGGAGGTCATCTACTTGGGCTATGCATAGACCAGGATAGACTGCACTCAGTGGAAGAGAAGGTGTGAGCTCCCACTCCGGAAACACGCTCTTTTCTGGGGCATATGAATTATTTTGGGAGGTTCATGCTAGGCCTCACGATAATGTTCACTCACCTCCACACCCTGCTTAAAAAAGCACTTGGAGTGGGAATGGAGAGCGCCTCAATAGGAAGCGTTTGCTCAGGTGAAAAGACAATTGGCGCTGTCTGGCCTGTTGACGCACTGCAATCCCACTTAGCCGTTGGTGGTTACGTGTGATGACTCCCGGTACAGCATTGGTGCCGTGTTGTCACATCGCATGAATGGTGGCAAGGAATAACCGATCACATCGGTTCGCTGGCCACGGTGAAGTGAAACTACGCCGTGGTATTCGCTGTCAAAACGTTCTGCCAATACATGTACAGATGTTACTTTTCTATCCTGATGGACCACAACCATAATTGGATCTCTTTAAAGAAGACAAGGCAACCCCACGTATTGCCCCTGCCAGGATCCAGAGGTGGGCCCTATTGCTGGCAGCGTAAGAAAGAACATAAGTTCGAGCATCGGCCAGGGACACAGATTGTTAACGCTGATGAGTTGAGTAGATTCCCAATGCCGACAAGATCTGTACAACGGGCATCCAGGTGTTTCGAAGATGAAAATGTTCGCCAGCAGTTACATCCGGTGGCCAGGTCTAGATGGTGAAATAGAGCGACTGGCTCAACAGTGCAGTGTCTGCCAAGAGCAGTGGACACTCCCGCCCGCGTCACCTCTCGCCTGCAGAAGTGGCCGGGGCCGGCCTTGGGTGTGGCTTCATGGCGACGTTGCCATTTCCTGGGATCTAGGTTTCCGATCATTGTAGATGCTCATTCAAAGTGGCTTGAGGTCCAGAAGATGCCGACAACTGCATCGAAGGTGACGATCAAGAAGCTTCAGCTCTCAGGGCGGCACGTGGCGCAGTGGTTAGCACTGCTGCCTCACGGCACCGAGGTCCCAGGTTCGATCCCGGCTCTGGGTCACTGTCCGTGTGGAGTTTGCACATTCTCCCCGTGTCTGTGTGGATTTGGACCCACAACCCAACCCAATGTGCAGGCTAGGTGGATTGGCCACGCTCAATTGCCTCTTAATTGGAAAAGAAATAATTGGGTATTCTAAATTTTAAAATAAATAAGTCAATAAATTGAGAGTACCCAATTATTTAAAAAAAATTTTTTTTAAAGAAGCTTCAGCTCTCATTCCGTGCACGTGACATTCCTGAGGTGCTGGTCACGGATAACTGCACGCCCTTTACCAGCGAGGAGTTTGGGGGGATTATGAAGGTCTACGGATGTGACACATCCACACTGCCTCAAACAAACTGGCTGAAGGACAGTGCAAACTTTAAAACAGGGCTTGAAAAAGCAGACCTCGGGGTCCATGGAAACACGGCTGGTTAGATTTCAGTTTTGCTGCCACACGACCCCAATGCTGAGCACCGACAGGTGGAGACAGAAATGCGGTAATATGGATTTAAACAAACTTTGAAGACGGAAAGGAGTAGGTCAGGATTCTCCAATTGTGAGGATACGTTCTCTCACCGGAGGTGAACTGGAACTGATTCCCAATCAACTCAGTATCCCTCGCAATGCTAATTTATGCATGGTGAGGAATACAAGGGATTCCCGGGAGAAGCCTGAAACTGGGCCTCCATTTTGAGCGGGCAATCCGATAGCGAGCTCCTCCAGCCGGCCACCCACACCCCAGCATCACAAAGCAACTCCCTTCCAAGCCCTGCATCGCGGAGCAGCCCCCACCCGGGATGCTCCCTCTTTCCCCAAGTACAGGAGGGGGGGTCCTGACCCACCTGCTCCCCAGAGACCCCTGAACATGGGGGCCCTCCCCAGACCCTGAGACCCTGTGGATAGAAGCACCGTTCAGATCGTTTAGCTGGCTGATTTCTCTTGGTGAGCTGTCATCAGAGGGGCCCACACAGAGTTCACGGCTTTTCTCCTTCCAGGAATGGACATGTGGTGCTTCCTCTGAGCCAGCAGGTGTGTGCCCAGGTGAGTGTTACAGCTGTATTTTTTTTCACTGCCCCTGTCTGGAGTCCTCTCTGTTTTCCAGGCAGGAGTGTCTTTTCTGGGGGCTCTGTATGCACGTCCTTTAGTTCGGGGCTCTCTGGGTGCGTGTGTTTACATAGGGGTCTCTGTGGGGAGGTCTATTAGTTAAGGAGTCTCTCGGGGTCCCCTTAGTTAAGGGGTGTCAGTGGGAGGCCCCTTCAGTTTTGGGGTCTTGTGGATGGTCCCCTTTTCAGGGGGTCTCTGTGGGAGAGGTCTCCCTATCTAAGGAGGTTGTCGGGGGTATCCCAATTTAGGGCTGCCTTTTGGGGTGGAGTGAGGGGGGGGCTGGTAGAGGAGGGGTGGGCAGGTCATGCGTTGTAGGGGGGGAGGGTCTCCTTTAGGTGGACTTTGGGTGCAACTCCCTTAAGGGGTTACCCCCTTGGCCCATGGCGAGGTCCATCTCGTCAGGGCCACGCTGGTAAATACCAGCAGTGACCCGGACCCATGTGATTCCTGACCCAGCGGGCACAGAGTCTCTGGTGCCAGGCCCGCTAAGTGGATGCAAATGGATCCGACTGTTGGCGAGCGGGCGTAAACCTTGAACCCGCCAGCAGCGGGATCTGGAGCTTAGCTGCTGGTTCGGCGCCTGGTGCGAACCTCGACTCCGCTGGACACCCAATTCTCCGCCCAATCGTGATCCGCATTGCCGGCACCATGGGGCGGAGAACTCAGTCTATTGTGTGGGTCTACTTAGATGAAGCAATGTGGAAGGAAGCTCACAAGGAGCATAGACACTAGCATCAACATAAGCACATAAGAACATAAGAACTAGGAGCAGGAGTCGGCCATCTGGCCCCTCGAGCCTACTCCGCCATTCAATGAGATCATGGCTGATCTTTTGTGGACTCAGCTCCACTTTCCGGCCCGAACACCATAACCCTTAATCCCTTTATTCTTCAAAAAACTATCTATCCTTATCTTAAAAACATTTAATGAAGGAGCCTCTACTGCTTCACTGGGCAAGGAATTCCATAGATTCACAACCCTTTGGGTGAAGAAGTTCCTCCTAAACTCAGTCCTAAATCTACTTCCCCTTATTTTGAGGCTATGCCCCCTAGTTCTGCTTTCACCCGCCAGTGGAAACAACCTGCCCGCATCTATCCTATCTATTCCCTTCATAATTTTATATGTTTCTATAAGATTCCCCCTCATCCTTCTAAATTCCAACAAATACAGTCCCAGTCTACGCAATCTCTCCTCGTAATCCAACCCCTTCAGCTCTGGGATTAACCAAGTGAATCTCCTCTGCACACCCTCCACTGCCAGTATGTCCTTTCTCAAGTAAGGAGACCAAAACTGAACACAATACTCCAGGTGTGGCCTTAGTCTTAAACCCCATCCCTCTAGCAATGAAGGACAAAATTCCATTCGCCTTCTTAATCACCTTTTGCACCTGTAAACCTCACATTTGTCAACATTGTATTCCATCTGCCAGACCCTAGCCCATTCACTTAGCCTATCCAAATCCCTCTGAAGACTTCCAGTATCCTCTGCACTTTTTGCTTTACCACTCATCTTAGTGTCATCTGCAAACTTGGACACATTGCCCTTGGTCCCCAACTCCAAATCATCTATGTAAATTGTGAACAATTGTGGGCCCAACACTGATCCCTGAGGGACACCACTAGCTACTGATTGCCAACCAGAGAAACACCCATTAATCCCCACTCTTTGCTTTCTATTAATTAACCAATCCTCTATCCATGCTACTACTTTCCCCTTAATGCCATGCATCTTTATCTTATGCAGCAACCTTTTGTGTGGCACCTTGTCAAAGGCTTTCTGGAAATCCAGATATACCACATCCATTGGCTCCCCGTTATCTACCGCACTGGTAATGTCCTCAATAAATTCCACTAAATTAGTTAGGCACGACCTGCCCTTTGTGAACCCATGCTGCGCCTGCCCAATGGGACAATTTCCATCCAGATGCCTCGCTATTTTTTCCTTGATGATAGATTCCAGCATCTTCCCTACTCCCGAAGTTAAGCTCTCTGGCCTATAATTACCCGCTTTCTGCCTACCTCCTTTTTTAAACAGTGGTGTCACGTTTGCTAATTTCCAATCCGCCGGGACCACCCCAGAGTCTAATGAATTTTTAAAAATTATCTCCAGTGCATTTGCAATTTCCCTAGCCATCTCTTTTAGCACTCTGGGATGCATTCCATCAGGGCCAGGTGACTTGTCTATCTATAGCTCCATTGGCTTGCCCATCGCTACCTCCTTGGTGATAACAATCCTCTCAAGGTCCTCACCTGTCATAGCCTCATTTCCATCAGTCACTGGCATGTTATTTGTGTCTTCCACTGTGAAGACCGACCCAAAAAACCTGTTCAGTTCCTCAGCCATTTCCTCATCTCCCATTATTAAATCTCCCTTCTCATCCTCTAAAGGACCAATATTTACCTTAGCCACTCTTTTTTGTTTTATATATCTGTAGAAACTTTTACTATCTGTTTTTATATTCTGAGCATGTTTACTCTCATAATCTATCTTACTCTTCTTTATAGCTTTTTTAGTATCTTTCTGTTGCCCCCTAAAGGTTTCCCAGTCCTCTAGTCTCCCACTAATCTTTGCCACTTTGTATGCTTTTTCCTTCAATTTGATACTCTCCCTTATTTCCTTAGATATCCACGATCGATTTTCCCTCTTTCTACCATCCTTCCTTTTTGCTGGTATAAACCTTTGCTGAGCTCTGTGAAAAATCACTTGGAAGATTCTCCACTGTTCCTCAACTGTTTCACCATAAAGTCTTTGCTCCCAGTCTACCTTAGCTAGTTCTTGTCTCATCCCATTCTAATCTCCTTTGTTTAAGCACAAAACACTGGTGTTTGATTTTACCTTCTCACCTTCGATCTGTATTTTAAATTCCACCATATTGTGATCACTCCTTCCGAGAGGATCCCTAACTATGAGATTATGAATCAATCCTGTCTCATTACACAAGACCAGATCTGGGACCGCTTGTTCCCTCATAGGTTCCATTACAGATTGTTCAAGGAAACTATCACGGATACATTCTATAAATTCTTTAGAGTTGTTTCACAGGTCAGCACAACATCGAGGGCCGAAGGGCCTGTACTGCGCTGTAACGTTCTATGTTCCTCCTCAAGGCTGCCTTGACCGACCTGGTTAAACCAATCGGCATGTAAATTAAAATCCCCCATGATAACTGCTGTACCATTTCTACATGCATCCGTTATTTCTTTGTTTATTGCCTGCCCCACCACAATGTTACTATTTGGTGGCCTACAGACTACTCCTATCAGAGACTTTTTTGCCTTACAATTCCTGATTTCCACCCAAATGGATTCAACCTGATCCTCCATAGCACCGATGTCATCCCTTACTATTGCCTGGATGTCATCCTTAAATAACAGAGCTACACCACCTCCCTTACCATCCACTCTGTCCTTCCGAATAGTTTGATACCCTCGGATATTTAACTCCCAGTCGTGACCATCCTTTAACCATGTTTCAGTAATGGCCACTAAATTATAGCCATTCACGATGATTTGCGCCATCAACTCATTTACCTTATTCCGAATACTACGAGCATTCAGGTACACTTATGTTGTTTTTTTTACCTCTGTTTTGAATCTTCACACCTCGATCAGTAACCTCTCCTAAGTTATATTTCCTCTTAACTTTTCTCCTAATTTTCCTTATCATTGGACCCATGTCTTCATGTAACAACCTGCCGCGTCGCTTACCATCAATGTTTTTACTTCCTTTTTAGAACATAGAACACAGAACATTACAGCGCAGTACAGGCCCTTTGGCCTCGATGTTGCGCCGACCTGTGAAACCACTCGAAAGCCCATCTACACTATTCCCTTATCGTCCATATGTCTATCCAATGACCATTTAAATGCCCTTAGCGAGTCCACTACTGTTGCAGGCAGGGCATTCCACGCCAAGAACAAAGAACAAAGAACAAAGAAATGTACAGCACAGGAACAGGCCCTTCGGCCCTCCAAGCCCGTGCCGACCATACTGCCCGACTAAACTACAATCTTCTACACTTCCTGGGTCCGTATCCTTCTATTCCCATCCTATTCATATATTTGTCAAGATGCCCCTTAAATGTCCCTATCGTCCCTGCCTCCACTACCTCCTCCGGTAGTGAGTTCCAGGCACCCACTACCCTCTGCGTAAAAAACTTGCCTCGTACATCTACTCTAAACTTTGCCCCTCTCACCTTAAACCTATGCCCCCTAGTAATTGACCCCTCTACCCTGGGGAAAAGCCTCTGACTATCCACTCTGTCTATGCCCCTCATAATTTTGTATACCTCTATCAGGTCGCCCCTCAACCTCCTTCGTTCCAGTGAGAACAAACCGAGTTTATTCAATCGCTCCTCATAGCTTATGCCCTCCATACCAGGCAACATTCTGGTAAATCTCTTCTGCACCCTCTCTAAAGCCTCCACATCCTTCTGGTAGTGTGGCGACCAGAATTGAACACTATACTCCAAGTGTGGCCTAACTAAGGTTCTATACAGCTGCAACATGACTTGCCAATTCTTATACTCAATGCCCCGGCCAATGAAGGCAAGCATGCCGTATGCCTTCTTGACTACCTTCTCCACCTGTGTAGCCCCTTTCAGTGATCTGTGGACCTGTACTCCTAGATCTCTTTGACTTTCAATACTCTTGAGGGTTCTACCATTCACTGTATATTCCCTACCTGCATTAGCCCTTCCAAAATGCATTACCTCACATTTGTCCAGGTTAAACTCCATCTGCCATCTCTCCGCCCAAGTCTCCAGACAATCTAAATCCTGCTGTATCCTCAGACAGTCCTCATCGCTATCCGCAATTCCACCAACCTTTGTGTCGTCTGCAAACTTACTAATCAGACCAGTTACATTTTCCTCCAAATCATTTATATATACTACAAAGAGCAAAGGTCCCAGCACTGATCCCTGTGGAACACCACTGGTCACAGCCCTCCAATTAGAAAAGCATCCCTCCATTGCTACCCTCTGCCTTCTATGGCCTAGCCAGTTCTGTATCCACCTTGCCAGTTCACCCCTGATCCCGTGTGACTTCACCTTTTGTACTAGTCTACCATGAGGGACCTTGTCAAAGGCCTTACTGAAGTCCATATAGACAACATCTACTGCCCTACCTGCATCAATCATCTTAGTGACCTCCTCGAAAAACTCTATCAAGTTAGTGAGACACGACCTTCCCTTCACAAAACCGTGCTGCCTCTCACTAATACGTCCATTTGCTTCCAAATGGGAGTAGATCCTGTCTCGAAGAATTCTCTCCAGTAATTTCCCTACCACTGAAGTAAGGCTCACCGGCCTGTAGTTCCCGGGATTATCCCTGCCACCCTTCTTAAACAGAGGAACAACATTGGCTATTCTCCAGTCCTCCGGGACATCCCCTGAAGACAGCGAGGATCCAAAGATTTCTGTCAAGGCCTCAGCAATTTCCTCTCCAGCCTCCTTCAGTATTCTGGGGTAGATCCCATCCGGCCCTGGGGACTTATCTACCTTAATATTTTTTAAGACACCCAACACCTCGTCTTTTTGGATCACAATGTGACCCAGGCTACCTACACCCCCTTCTCCAGACTCAACATCTACCAATTCCTTCTCTTTGGTGAATACTGATGCAAAGTATTCATTTAGTACCTCGCCCATTTCCTCTGGCTCCACACATAGATTCCCTTGCCTATCCTTCAGTGGGCCAACCCTTTCCCTGGCTACCCTCTTACTTTTTATGTAAGTGTAAAAAGCCTTGGGATTTTCCTTAACCCTATTTGCCAATGCCTTTTCATGACCCCTTCTAGCCCTCCTGACTCCTTGCTTAAGTTCCTTCCTACTTTCCTTATATGCCACACAGGCTTCGTCTGTTCCCAGCCTTTTAGCCCTGACAAATGCCTCCTTTTTCTTTTTGACGAGGCCTACAATATCACTCGTCATCCAAGGTTACTACTCTCTGAGTAAAGAACTTACCTCTGACATCTGTCCTAAAGCTATCTCCCCTCAATTTAAAGCTATGTCCCCTCATGCTAGACATCACCATCCAAGGAAAAAGGCTCTCACTGTCCACCCTATTCAATCCTCTGATCATCTTGTATGCCTCAATTAAGTCACCTCTTAACCTTCTTCTCTCTAACGAAAACAGCCTCAAGTCCCTCAGCCTTTCCTCATAAGATCTTCCCTCCATACCAGGCAACATTTTGGTAAATATCCTCTGCACCCTTTCCAATGTTTCCACATCCTTCCTATAATGCGGCGACCAGAATTGCACGCAATACTCCAAATGCGGCCGCACCAGAGTTTTGTACAGCTGCAACATGACCTCATGGCTCCGAAACTCAATCCCTCTACCAATAAAAGCTAACACACCGTACGCCTTCTTAACAACCCTCTCAACCTGGGTGGCAACTTTCTGGGATCTATGTACATGGACACCGAGATATCTCTGCTCATCCACACTGCCAAGAATCTTACCATTAGCCCAGTACTCTGTCTTCCAGTTATTCCTTCCAAAATGAATCACCTCACACTTTTCTGCATTAAACTCTATTTGCCACCTCTCAGCCCAGTGCTGCAGCTTATCTATGTCCCTCTGTAACTTCTAACATCCTCCGCACTGTCCACAACTCCACCGACTTTAGTGTCATCTGCAAATTTACTCACCCATCCTTCTATGCCCTCCTCCAGGTCATTTATAAAAATGACAAACAGCAGTGGCCCCAAAACAGATCCTTGTGGTACACCACTAGTAACTGGACTCCAGTCTGAACATTTCCCATCAACCGCCACCCTTTCTCTTCTTCCAGCTATCCAATTTCTGATCCAAACTGCTAAATCACCCTGAATCCCATGCCTCCCTATTTTCTGCAGTAGCCTACCATGGGGAACCTTATCAAACGCTTTACTGAAATCCATATACACCACATCAACTGCTTTACCCTCATCCACCTGTTTGGTCACCTTCTCAAAGAACTCAATAAGGTTTGTGAGGCACGACCTACCCTTCACAAAACCGTGTTGACTATCTCTAATCAAATTATTCCTTTCCAGATGATTGTACACCCTCTCTTATAAACCTTTCCAAGATTTTGCCCACAACATAAGTAAGGCTCACTGGTCTGTAGTTACCGGGGTTGTCCCTACTCCCCTTCTTGAACAAGGGGACAACATTTGCTATCCTCCAGTCTTCTGGCACTATTCCTGTAGACAAAGATGACTTAAAGGTCAAAGCCAAAGGCTCAGCAATCTCCTCCCTCGCTTCCCAGAGAATCCAAGGATAAATCCCATCTGGCCCAGGGACTTATCTATTTTCACACTTTCCAGAATTGCTAACACCTCCTCCTTCTGAACCTCAAGCCCTTCTAGTCTAGTAGCCTGAATCTCAGTATTCTCCTCGACAACATTGTCTTTTTCCTGTGTGAATACTGACAAAAAATATTCATTTAGCACCTCTCCTATCTCCTCGGACACCACGCACAACTTCCCACTACTGTCCTTGACTGGTCCGATTCTTACCCTAGTCATTCTTTTATTCCTGACATATCTATAGAAAGCTTTAGGGTTATCCTTGATCCTACCTGCCAAAGACTTCTCATGTCCCCTCCTGGCTCTTCTTAGCTCTCTCTTTAGGTCCTTCCTAGCTAACCTGTAACTCTCGAGCGCCCTTACTGAACCTTCATGTCTCATCTTTACATAAGCCTCCTTCTTCCTCTTGACAAGAGTTTCGACTGCTTTAGTAAACCACGGTTCCCTCGGTCAACCACTTCCTCCCTGCCTGACAGATACATACTTATCAAGGACACGCAGTAGCTGTTCCTTGAACAAACTCCACATTTCCATTGTGCCCATCCCCTGCAGTTTTCCTCTCCATCCGATGCATCCTAAGTCTTGCCTCATCGCATCATAATTGCCTTTCCCCCAGATATAACTCTTGCCCTGCGGTATATACCTATCCCTTTCCATCACTAAAGTAAACGTAATGGAATTGTGGTCACTATCACCAAAGTGCTCACCTACCTCCAAATCTAACACCTGTCCTGGTTCATTACCCAGTACCAAATCCAATTTGGCCTCACCTCTCATTGGCCTAGCTACATACTGGGCGGAATTCTCCGCAATCGGCGCGAGGTTCGCCGACCGGCGCCAAAAACGGCGTGAATCAGTCCGGCATCGCGCTGCCTCAAAGGTGCGGATTCCTCCTTGAGGGGCTAGGCCCGCGCCGGACTGATTTCCGCCCCGCCAGCTGGCGGGAAAGGCCTTTGGTGCGGAAATTACATTGCCGGGCGGCGCATGCGCGGGAGCGTCAGCGGCCGCTCACGGCATCCCCGCGCATGCGCAGTGGAGGGGGTCTCTTCCGCCTCCGCCATGGTGGAGGCCGTGGCGAAGGCGGAAGGAAAAGAGTGCCCCCATGGCACAGGCCCGCCCGCGGTTTCGTGGGCCCCGATCACGGGTCAGGCCACCGTGGGGGCACCGCCCAGGGCATGATCGCCCCGCGCTCCCCGCAGGACCCAGGAGCCCGCCCACGCCGCCTTGTCCCGCCGGTAAGAGAGGTGGTTTAATCCACGCCGGCGGGACAGGCATTCCAGCAGCGGGACTTTGGCCCATCCGGGCTGCAGAATTGCCGGGCAGGGCCCGCCAACCGGCACGGCACGATTCCCGCCCCCGCCGAATATCCGGTGCCGGAGAATTCGGCAACCGGCGGGGGCGGGATTCACGACAGCCCCCAGCGATTCCCTGACCCGGCGGGGGGTCAGAGAATCCCGCTGTGTCAGGAAACCCTCCTGCACACATTGGACAAAAACGGACCCATCTAAAGTACTTGAACTATAGCGTTTCCAGTCAATATTTGGAAAGTTAAAGTCCCCCATAACAACTACCCTGTTGCTTTCGCTCCTATCCAGAATCATCTTTGCAATCCTGTCCTCTACATCTCTGGAACTTTTCGGAGGCCTATAGAAAACTCCTAACAGGGTGACCTCTCCTTTCCTGTTTCTAACCTCAGCCCATACTACCTCACTAAACGAGTCCTCATCAAACATATTGTCTGCCGCCGTAATACTGTCCTTGACTAACAATGCCACCCCTCCCCCTCTTTTATCACCTTCCCTGAGCTTACTGAAATATCTAAACCCCGGCACCTGCAACAACCATTCCTGTCCCTGCTCTATCCATGTCTCCAAAATGGCCACAACATCGAAGTCCCAGGTACCAACCCATGCCGCACGTTCACCCACCTTATTCCGGATGCTCCTGGCATTGAAGAAGACACACTTTAAACCACCTTCCTGCCTGCCGGTACATTCCTGCAACTTTGAAACCTTACTCATGACCTCACTACTCTCAACCTCCTGTTTACTGGAGCTACAATTCAGGTTCCCAGGCCCCTGCTGAACTTGTTTAAACCCTCCCGAAGACCATTAGCAAATTTCGATATTCCTTTCAGTATTACTGGTCCTATTCACTGAGTTCCCCTCAGTCACTGTAACTTGTACTGTCTCCCTTTTTGATTTTTGACTGTGGCTTCGCTGCCTTACTGCCTTTTGTTTCTGTCCCTGTTTTACTACCTTCCAACTTCCTGGATCTGTTCCCATCCCCCTGCCACATTAGTTTAAACCCTGCCCAACAGCTCTAGCAAACTAGGACATCGGTTCCAGTCCTGCCCAGGTGCAGACCGTCTGGTTTGGACTGGTCCCACCTCCCCAGAACCGGTTCCAATGCCCCAGGAATTTAAATCCCTCCCTCTGCACCATCTCTCGAGCCACGCATTCATCCTATCTATCCTGACATTCCTACTCTGACTAGCTCGTGGCACTGGTAGAAATCCAGAGATTACTACTTTTGAGGTCCTACTTTTTAGTTTAACTCCTAACTCCTTAAATTCAGCTTGTAGGACCTCGTCCCGTTTTTTACCTATATCGTTGGTGCCTATGTGCACCACGACAGCTGGCTGTTCACCCTGCCCCCCCCCCAGAATGTCCTGCAGCCGCTCTGAGACATCCTTGACCCTTGCACCAGGGAGGCAACATACCTTCCTGGAGTCTCGATTGCGTCCGCAGAACCGCCTGTCTATTCCCCTTACAATTGAGTCCCCTATCACTATAGCCCTGCCATTCTTCTTCCTGCTCAGCTGCGCAGCAGAGCCAGCCACAGTGCCATGAACCTGGCTGCTGCTGCCTTCCCCTGGTGAGCCATCTCCCTCAACTGCCATCTGCCTCAGGAAGCCCCTGCCCACGACCCAGGACCCCCGAAATAGCGGAGACACCGCATGAGGACCCGAACGCGCTGCAAGGTATTCCTGCGCCCGCAGAACGCCGGGACCCATCCGGACCGCAAACATGCCCCCCTAGCAACCCCTCTACCTCAACCAGTGCCCGCGACCCTGCCAGCCGCGACCCCAGATACGTAAACAGCACCCTGGTCCCCGCCAGCGCCCTGGACCCCGCCAGACACAACCACCTACCTTCCACAAGAGCTGACATCGGCCATCGGATCCCAGGATCATCCAGCAGCAGCCGCCGACCGAGGAAGCGAGGGAAACGCGGCGGTCTGCAGGTTAGACTGAAGCAATGCGGTTTCAAGATCCCTCTCCCAGCATACTCCTGGCAAACGTCCAAGCGATCGAAAACAAGCTGGATGAACTTAACGCCAGACTTACCTCTCAGAGGAAAGTAAGAGACTGCTGTGTGCTCTGTTTCACAGAGACATGGCTCACCCCTGCCTCACCGGACTGTGCCATACAACCTGAAGGCTTCTCAATTCACCGGGCGGAGCGCACGGCATCATCAGGCAAAGCGAAGGGTGGAGGGGTTTGCCTCCTTATCAACTCCTCCTGGTGCTTGGATGTGGCGACTCTGGCGACCTACTGCTCCCAGACCTGGAATACCTGACCGTGAAGTGCCGCCCATATTATCTTCCACGTGAGTTCAATTCAGCCATTATCACAGCGGTCTACATCCCACCCCAGGCAGTAGTGAGGAAGGCGCTGGACGAACTATACACAGTAATAGACAACTACGAAACAGAACACCCGGAGGCCTTGTTCATCGTGGCCGGAGACTTCAACAAGGCCAACCTCAAGAGTGTACTGCCAAAATTCCACCAGTACATCTCCTGTCCCACCAGGGGCGACAACACTCTTGACCACTGCTACTCAAAAATCAAGGGTGCCTACCATTCCATCCCCCGACCACACTTTGGGAAATCAGACCATAAGACGGAGCTCCTTCTCCCGGAATACAAGCAGTAACTCAAGCGGGAGAATCCAGCTAAGAAGGTCGTGCAGTGCTGGTCTGAGGAGACAGAAGAGCTCTTACGTGACTGCTTAGAGTCAGTGGACTGGTCCATATTTAAAAACTCAGCGACCAACTTAAATGAGTATGCCACCACCGTCACAGATTTCATCAGCAAATGTGTGGACGACTACGTGCCAAAGAAAGCAGTACGTGCGTTCCCCAACCGGAAACCATGGCTCAATCGCGAGATTGACTCCCTACTGAAGGACAGATCTGAGGCGTTCAAGGCAGACGACCCTGACCTATACAAGAAATCCAGGTACGAACTCCGCAAAGCCATCCGAGATGCCAAGAGAGACTATCAAACCAAGCTAGAGTCACAGACAGACTCTCGGCGGTTGTGGCAAGGACTAAACAACATAACGGGCTACAAAGCGAAGCTGAACAGTATCTCTGGCAGCAGCGCACCCCTCCCCAATGAACTCAATGCTCAGTTCGAGCAGGTAACCAACAATCCGCTGGCGAGTGCCCCAGCAGCCCATAATTCACCCATACCCACCATCACAGCTTCCGAAGTCAGATTGGCCTTCCTGAAAGTGAACCCTCGGAAGGCGACGGGCCCGGACGGGATCCCTGGTCGTGCACTCAGAGCCTGCGCGGACCAGCTGGCAGAGGTATTCACGGACATCTTTAACCTGTCCCTACTCCACTCTGAGGTCCCCACCTGCTTCAAGAAGACCACCATCATACCGGTACCAAAGAAGAACCAGGCAACGTGCCACAATGACTACCGACCAGTGGCCCTGACTTCAGTCGTAATGAAGTGCTTCGAGAGGTTGATCATGAAGCGCATCACCTCCATACTCCCAGAACGCCTTGATCCACTGCAATTCGCATACCGCTGCGACCGGTCCACATCAGACACCATTTCCCTGGCCCTACACTCATCCCTAGAGCATCTCGAAAACAAGGACTCCTACATTAGACTCCTATTTATTGACTACAGCTCCGCCTTCAACACCATAATCCCAGCCAAGCTCATATCAAAGCTCCAAACCCTAGGACTTGGCTCCCCACTCTACAACTGGATCCTCGATTTTCTGACCAACAGACCACAATCAGTAAGAATGAACAACAACACCTCCTCCACAATAGTCCTCAACACCGGGGCCCCGCAAGGCTGTGTACTTAGCCCCCTACTTTACTCCCTGTACACACACGACTGCGTGGCAAAACTTGGTTCCAACTCCATCTACAAGTTTGCTGACGATACGACCATAGTGGGCCGGATCTCGAATAACGATGAGTCCGAATACAGGAGGGAGATAGAGAACCTAGTGGAGTGGTGTAGCGACAACAATCTCTCCCTCAATGCCAGCAAAACTAAAGAGCTGGTCATTGACTTCAGGAAGCAAAGTACTGTACACACCCCTGTCAGCATCAACGGGGCCGAGGTGGAGATGGTTAGCAGTTTCAAATTCCATGGGGTGCACATCTCCAAAAATCTGTCCTGGTCCACCCACGTCGACGCTACCACCAAGAAAGCACAACAGCGCCTATACTTCCTCAGGAAACTAAGGAAATTCGCCATGTCCACATTGCCTCTTGTAGCACCGTCAATATGACGCGAGGCAGGTTGAGGTTATATCAATTGAAGGCTTTATTAAGCAGAACTTTATCCCCAGCAGCGTGGTTACAGAATACAACTGCTGAGGGAAATGGAGGGAAAAACTGGGTTCTTATACCGGCATTTCTGGGTGGAGTCCAGTAGGTGGCAGATCCTATCAGGACCTGGCATCCCTCCACCAATAGCCTGTCGACACGTGGTGTACCGTATTACCCCTAATACATACCACCACATTCACCCTTGTTGAAAATAAACCCGGCGGGATGGTGGTTCACATGGTGGTAGGGGTTTACAGAGCCGGTACTGTGCCATAACTTTGAACAAAACACAAAATTATCGCTTCAACTGGGCCAACGGGCCAAACAGGGTCGGCATGATGCCATAACTATAACAAGACACAATAACTGAAAACGTTGAGAGTTAAAGTGATTCGATGAGCCGGATGGGTGCCTTGGTCGTCCTTTCCGATCGTCTCGGGCGTGGTGGTGATGGCGCTGGCTCGAATCCCGTCGACTCTGGGAGCGTAGCGCTGTCCCCTGTGTCCTTACTCCTGGGCGGGTCTGGGAGGAGAAACGAACCCTCCGGGAAGGGGGTGGCTGCGGGATGAACCGGCGGGAGTGAGGAGGTGGTGATTGGCGTTGGGGGGGTGTGGCTAGCACCGGCGGGCGCCAGATCTCGCAGGGAGACCGTGTCCTGTCGCCCATCGGGGTACTCCACATAGGCGTATTGCGGGTTGGCGTGAAGGAGATGCACCCGTTCCACCAACAGATCTGACTTGTGCGCCCGCACATGTTTCCGGAGCAGAATGGGTCCCGGAGCTGCTAGCCAGGTCGGAAGTGGCGTTCCAGAGGAGGACTTCCTAGGAAAGAGGAGGAGGCGCTCGTGAGGCATTTGATTCGTGGTGGTGCACAGCAGGGACCGGATAGAGTGAAGGGCATCCGGGAGGACTTCCTGCCAGCGGGAAATTGGGAGACTCCTAGACCGGAGGGCCAGCAGGACGGCCTTCCAGACCGTTCCATTCTCCCTTTCTACCTGCCCGTTCCCCCGGGGGATGTAACTGGTCGTCCTGCTCGAGGCTATGCCCCTGCTGAGCAGGAATTGACGCAGTTCGTCACTCATAAAGGAGGACCCCCTGTCGCTATGGATATAGTCGGGGAAACCGAACAGTATAAAAATGGTACTGAGGGCTTTAATGACCGTGGACGCGGTCATGTCGGGGCACGGGATGGCGAAAGGGTAACGGGAGTATTCGTCAATGACGTTCAGGAAGTACGCATTGCGATCGGTGGAGGGGAGGGGGCCTTTGAAATCCAAACTGAGGCGTTCAAAGGGTCGAGAGGCCTTAACCAGGTGCGCTCTATCTGGCCTGAAAAAGTGCGGTTTGCACCCAGCGCAGATCTGGCAGTTTCTGGTGACTGTTCGGACGTCCTCGACAGAGTAAGGGAGGTTGCGGGCCTTAAGGAAGTGGTAGAAACGAGTGACTCCCGGGTGGCAGAGGTCCTCGTGGAGGGCTTGTAGACGGTCCACTTGTACATTGGCATATGTGCCGCGAGATAGGGCATCGGACGGCTCGTTCAGCTTTCCGGGACGGGACAAGATCTCATAATTGTAGATGGAGAGTTCGATCCTCCACCGCAAGATCTTGTCGTTCTTGATCTTGCCCCGCTGTGCATTATCGAACATGAAGGCTACCGACCATTGGTCAGTGAGGAGAGTGAATCTCCTACCGGCCAGGTAATGCCTCCAGTGTCGCACAGCTTCCACTATTGCTTGTGCCTCCTTTTCCACTGAGGAGTGGCGGATTTCTGAAGCGTGGAGGGATCGGGAGAAGAAGGCCACGGGTCTGCCTGCTTGGTTGAGGGTGGCCGCCAGAGCTACATCCGATGCGTCGCTCTTGACCTGGAAGGGGAGGGACTCGTCGATGGCGCGCATCGTGGGCTTTGCGATATCCGTTTTGATGCGGCTAAAGGCCTGGCGGGCCTCTGTCATCAGGGGAAAAGTAGTGGACTGTATTAGTGCACGGGCCTTGTCGGCGTATTGTGGAACCCACTGGGCGTAATAAGAAAAGAAACCCAGGCAACGTTTCAGGGCTTTGGCACAGTGGGGGAGGGGGATCTCCATGAGGGGGCGCATGCGTTCAGGGTCGGGGCCTATCACTCCATTACGCACTACGTAGCCCAGGATGGCTAGACGACCGGTGCGGAACACGCATTTTTCTTTGTTGTAAGTGAGGTTCAGGGCGTGAGCGGTCTGGAGGAATTTTTGGAGGTTGGCGTCGTGGTCCTGCTGGTCGTGGGTGCAGATGGTGACGTTGTCGAGATACGGGAACGTGGCCCGTAAACCGTGCTGGTCAACCATTCGGTCCATCTCTCATTGGAAGACCGAGACTCCGTTCGTGACGCTGAATGGAACCCTTAAAAAGTGGTATAACCGCCCGTCTGCTTCGAAGGCAGTATAGTTGCAGTCACCGGGACGGATGGGGAGCTGGTGGTAGGCGGACTTGAGGACCACGGTGGAAAAGACCTTGTACTGTGCAATTCGATTGACCATGTCGGATATGCGGGGGAGAGGGTACGCATCTAGCTGAGTGTACCTGTTCATGGTCTGGCTATAGTCGATGACCATCCTCTGTTTCTCCCTGGTCTTAACAACTACCACCTGGGCTCTCCAGGGACTGTTGCTAGCCTGGATGATGCCTTCCTTCAGCAGCCTCTGGACTTCGGACCTGATAAATGCTCGGTCCTGGGCGCTGTACCGTCTGCTCCTTGTGGCGACGGGTTTGCAATCCGGTGTGAGGTTCGCAAACAAGGAAGGCGGTTCAACCTTGAGGATCGCGAGGCCGCAGACAGTCAGTGGGGGTATAGGGCCGCCAAATTTAAATGTAAAACTCTGGAGGTTGCATTGGAAATCCAACCCTAGGAGTGTGGGCGCACAGAGATGGGGGAGGACATACAGCCGGTAATTTTGGAACTCCCTCCCCTGCACCGTTAGGTTAGCGATGCAGAACCCCGTGATCTGAACAGAGTGGGATCCCGCCGCCAGGAAAGTTTTTTGGGTGCTTGGCCGAATTACGAGGGAACAGCGCCTTACCGTGTCCGGATGAATGAAGCTCTCCGTACTCCCAGAGTCGATAAGACACGGCGTCTCGTAGCCATTCACTAGGACTGTAGTGGTTGCAGTCTGGAGTGTCCGGGGTCGCGACTGGCCGAGGGTCGTCGAAGCCAGACGTGGTTGTTGAAGTTGAGCATCGTAATCAGGCAGTATGTGGCCGTCTGTGTCGGGGTCCTTCAGCCAAAATGGCGGCGTCCACGGATTGAGCGCGGTCGGGGGTGGACAAAATGGCGGCGCCCATCTCTCCCTCGTGGCGTCCGGGGTCCAAAATGGCGGTCACACGTGGATCGCTGGGGGGGCTGGGTCTGTGGTCCCGTTTCTTCCCCGGAGATAGCGGCGACCCCCCGGGACTTGCACACCGTCGCGTAGTGGCCTTTCTTCCCGCAGCTTTTGCAGGTAGCCACGCGGACCGGGCAGCGCTGCCGAGGGTGGTTCGGCTGGCCGCAAAAATAGCAGCGGGGCCCCCCCGGTTGGTCTGGAGTTTTGGCCGCGCAGGTTTGCGGGGGTGGGGGGGGGGTGTCGGAGAGTCGACCACAGCGGGGGTCCACGGAGCCCAAGGGGCTGTAGTGCGGTCGGGGGCGTAGGCGCGGGCGTTATGCGAGGCCACATCGAGGGATGCCGCCAGGGCCCGAGCTTCTGTAAGTCCCAGAGATTCTTTCTCCAGAAGCCTCTGGCGGATCTGGGAAGAGGCCAACCTGCCACATACGCATCGCGGACCAGGAGCTCTGTGTGTTCACTCGCTGTTACCGCCGGGCAGTTGCAGTTTCGACCCAGGATCTGCAGGGCGTTATAAAACTCGTCCAGCGATTCCCCCGGAAATTGCCGTCGTGTGGCGAGCTGGTAGCGAGCAAAAACCTGGTTGGCGGGCCGGATGTAGATACCCTTCAGCGCGGCGATGGCACCGGTGAAACCGTCCTTGTCCTCGATAAGGGAGTAGACGTCAGGACTCACCCTGGAATAGAGGACCTGCATCTTTTGTTCGTCAGTCGGTGTGCCGGGGGCCGTTCGGAGGTAGCCCTCAAAGCATGCCAGCCAGTGCTTGAAGATAGAGGCCGAGTTAGCTGCTTGGGGTGCGATGTGCAGGCACTCCGGGGTGATTCGGAGCTCCATGTTCCCACGTCGTTTTCTTCAATTTAAATTCTGCTTAATAAATTGTAGCACCGTCAATATGACGCGATGCAGCTTGAGGTAATGTCAATTGAAGGCTTTATTAAGCAGAACTTTATCCGCAGCAGCGTGGTTACAGAATGTAGCTGCTGAGGGAAATGGAGGGAAAAACTGGGTTCTTATACCGGCATTTCTGGGTGGAGTCCAGTAGGTGGCAGATCCTATCAGGACCTGGCATCCCTCCACCAATAGCCTGTCGACACGTGGCATACCGTATTACCCCTAATACATACCACCACACCTCTTACCAACTTTTACAGATGCACCATAGAAAGCATCCTATCGGGCTGCATCACAGCCTGGTATGGCAACTGTTCGGCCCAGGACCGCAAGAAACCTCAGAGAGTCGTGAGCACCACCCAGTCCATCACACGAACCTGCCTCCCATCCATTGACTCCATCGACACCTCCCGCTGCCTGGAGAAAGCGGTCAGTATAATCAAAGATCCCTCTCACCCGGCTTACTCACTCTTCCAACTTCTTCCATCGGGCAGGAGATACAGAAGTCTGAGAACACGCACGAACAGACTCAAAAACAGCTTCTTCCCCGCTGTTGCCAGACTCCTAAATGACCCTCTTATGGACCGATTTCATTAACACTACACCCTGTATGCTTCATCCGATGCCAGTGCTTATGTAGTTACATTGTATATGTTGTGTTGCCCTATTATGTATTTTCTTTCATTCCCTTTTCTTCTCATGTACTTAATGATCTGTTGAGCTGCTCGCAGAAAAATACTTTTCACTGTACCTCGGTACACGTGACAATAAACAAATCCAATCCAATCCAAACAGTATCCAAAGCGGTATATCTGTTTTGCAAGGAGATGACTGCAGAGGACACCTGCACTGCCTTCCTACTCTTGCTCTGTCTTCTGGTCACCCACTTTCTATCTCCCTCAATGACTTTCACCTGCGGTGCGACCAACTCGCGAAACGTGCTATCCGCGACGTCCTCAGCATCCCGGATGCTCCAAAGTGAGTCCATCCGCAGCTCCAGAGCCGTCAAGCGGTCTAACAGGAGCTGCAACTGGACACTCTTCTTGCACGTGAAGGAGCGAGGGACAGTGGACGTGTCCCTGAGCTCCCACATCGCACACGAGGAGAATGACACGGGTCTGAGATCTCCTGCCATGCCTTAAACCTTAGGTAAACTTATACAACTACAATTCAAAAAAATGAAAGAAAAACTAAAGCATTTAGACAATGAAATGAAAAACTACTTACCAGTTACTTACCAGGGATAAAAAGCACCTCCTCCCCCCCAAGCTTCGAATTCCCACCTAGATTCAAATTCCCAAGCTCACTCTTTGCTGTCCCACTCTGGCTGTGTCTTCTCTGGCTCACTGGGAGAACTCACTGGGAATGAGTTACAAGTTTCTCTTTTTAAATTGGCCTGAGTTGACTCCCCTCCCCCACCTGCTTTTAGATCAAAGTAGATTAAAGTGACTGACACTTAACTGCCAACCAGTTATGTGAGTGGGTGGGGCAGCCCTTGTTAACCTACACTGCACAATTCTAGATTAATTTAAATTAATTTAAACTCCTGAAATTTAAAAGGAACTGTCTTACCGATTGGATTGGATTCAATTCCCACCTAGATTCAAATTCCCAAACTCACTCTTGGTTGTGTCTCACTCTGGCTGTGTCTTCTCTGGCTCACTGGGAGATCTCACTGTCCGGCCAAACAATCTGGGGTGGATTCTCCGTTTTTGGGACTAAGTCCCCACGCCATTGGGAAAACTGTGGTCTTTTACGCCAAGAAAGCTGGAGTCAAAACGCCACAGATTCACCATCTTTACTGGGGGCTAGCAGGCAGCTATCTTAGAGCTCTCAGTTCCAGCTGCCGATACGGCCCTCTGCACTTGCGGGTCAGAGGCCACGCATGTGCACAGTGGTGGCCTCCAGCAGCTGCGCCGTGCTCCATAGCGGACCTCAGCCCACGGACCTGGACCAGCAAAATCGTGCCCCGCATCGGTCACTCGTCCACCCCGGACCGCCCGCGCACATTTCCCCCAGCCCCGAATGAAGCTCCCCCCTGCCCATCGATCATCCCTCCCCCGACTGTGGCGGCCCCAGACTAAGTCCGCAGCCGCCTCGCGAGGATCCCAGACAGTGGGACCATGAGAGTACCCAATTCATTTTTTCCAGTTGAGGGGCAATTTAGCATGGCCAATCCACCTACCCTGCACATCTTTGGGTTGTGGGGGTGAAACCCACGCAAACATGGGGAGAATGTGCAAACCCCACACAGACAGTGACCCAGAGCCGGGATCGAACCTGGGACCTCGGCGCCGTGAGGCAGCAGTGCTAACCCACTGCACCACCGTGCTGCCTTTCATTCCAGTGTTAATGTAAGATTATAGATTATAGATTATAGATGGCTGCTTCCATCATGTTTTTTAAAAAACTCCTAGTTTGAAAGGTAAGTATATTTTGGGAGCAAACCATTGTAAAGAGATTGGCCAATTGGAATTTTGTTTTGATTAAGGGGGTTCCCTGTGGAGTTAATTAATTTTCAGCTTGATAAGATAATTTTGTTGCTGGCTACTGCTGAGGTGTAAGGCATTTTGCAGAAAGCAGGCCAGTTTGCAGCTGAACAAAGCCGTGTCCAGAAGTGAAGCGGTTTTGCACTTATTGCAGCTCACTTAAACTACATTCACAGCCTTTAAAGCAGCGCGGACTTGTCTCAGGGCAAGGGGGGGGGGGCTGAAAACAGCTGAGAAGCATCTTCAGGAGACCTATAGCAAGTTTCTGCATGGTTCTGACATTAGTCAGATCTTTTCTTCAAAGTAGTATCAAGAGGTTTCTCTTTCTCAAAGAATATCTCTGGAAAGCAAGTATTCCTCTGTGCCATTGGAGTTAAAGTGGATTGAGATCTGAAATTGTTTTCCCCCTGTTGTTTAAACGGGAACAAAGATCACAGAATCACAGAATACTACAGTGTAGAAGCAGACCCTCCGGCCCAGCAAGTCTGTACCAACACCTGGAAAATGCTTGACCTGTCTACATAATGCCATTTGCCAGCACTGGGCCCATAGCCGTGAATGTCACGGCATGCAAAGTGCACATCCAGGTACTTTTTAAAGGATGTGAGGCAACCCGCCTCTACCCCCCTCCCAGGCCGTGCACTCCAGACCGTCACCACCCTCTGGGGAAAAAGGTTGTTCCTCAAATCCCCCCTAAACCTCCCACCCCTCACCTTGAACTTGTGTCCCCCTTGTAACCGACCCTTCAACTAAGGGGGACAACTGCTCCCTATCCACCCTGTCCATGCCCCTCACAATCCTGTCCACCTCGATCAGGTCGCCCCTCAGTCTTCTCTGCTCCAGCGAAAACAACCCAAGCCTATCTAACCTCTCGACATAACTCTTCTTCATAACTGAAGTGTTCCACCCCAGGCACCATCCTAGTGAATCTCCTCTGCACCCCCTCCAGTGCAATCACATCCTTCCTATAATGTGGCGACCAGAATTGCACACAGTGCTCCAGCTGTGGCCTCACCAATGTTCTACACAACTCCAATAGGACCTCCCTGCTTTTGTAATCTATGGAGCAATAGCAGTTAAGGGTATTGTATTCACTGTATTGAATAGTATTGTTCAAGGGGTAATTGTAAGTTAAAGACTTTAATACTGTATCAGGAATAAAGTTTGTTTTAATTTACCATCTCCCTATTTCTTTGTGCAATCACTCCTAGAGCGCAGTATCCTTTCCTCACAGTCTTCCAAAATAAAAATAAAATATTGGGGTTTCTGTCCAGAATCCTCGCCACTGTCGGGGTCTGATCTGGGATCGTAATAATGAAATAATAATTATGTGGAATAAAATATTCACCATCTTCTATCTCTGATCTGATAAGACTACCAGACCCTGCCTTTTCCCTACAATATATTCACTTCTTACTTTATAATGGGGACTTGTATCCTATGTTAATGATTCTCCATTATTGTAATTCTCGATGAATTAGTTGTCCTCCATCTGTTCCAAGAACTGCTTGAAAGTATTTGATAAATTCTGACAGTCCTTAAATTTTGTGAAGCTTCGTAATGTCCTGCAGTCAAATCATTGTAACCTACTAAATCTGAATTCACAGATATATCAAATTTACCTGTAATGTAACGATAACTGAGGGGCTGGTTTGCAAAGCAGAACAAGGCCAGCAGCGCGGGTTCAATTCCCGTACCGGCCTCCCCGAACAGGCGCCGGAATGTGGCGACTAGGGGCTTTTCACAGTAACTTCACTGAAGCCTACTTGTGACAATAAGCGATTATTATTATTATTATTATTATAACTTCTCTCTGTCTATCTTAAAGCTCGAGTTATTTCACTGTTCGTTATTCAAAAGCCTTCTTTTTCAGTTTGGTCACATTGATCAGACTGTATGGGATATCGGTGCCTTGTAACAAAATAGGTTCTTCTGAAATCGACCCCTGTCTATTCTTTAATTTTCATCTTTTTTGTATTTAGTACTCATTTTTTTTATTTCGTGCTGAAAGTCAATTGACCTTTCTTTGGACTGAATGGATTTAAATCCCACTGTGGCGGTTTAAGAATTTGAACTCAATTTTTGAAAGGAAAAACAAATCTGGAATATTTCTATCATGACTGTTGTTCTATAATTCAGCTCAGCTGCAATGATCCCCCCAGAAAATGTGAGTTGCCAACATTATCACGGTTCATGGATATTGTCACCTGAAGGAGATACCAGCAGGTGGAGCCATAGCCACTTCGGGGGCAACATTTCAGAAAGGAAGTATGATAAATATTGATTAAAACAGTGAGGAAAACCTTTTTCACCTGGAGGGTGGTGTGAGTCTGGTGCTCGATGTGTGAAAGGGCGGTAGCGGCGGGAACCCTCACAACATTTAAGAAGCGTTTGGATGAGCGCTGGAAACGCTACAGCAAACAAGGCTACGGACCAAGCACTGGGAAATGGGCAAATTACGGCAGGTTCTGAAATCCGAAACCACAGAGTAAGCTGGAAGAATGCAGCAGGTCTGGCAGCATCTATCGAGAAACAGAGTTAACATTTTGAATCTCGGGTGGCATGGTTAGCGCTGTTGCCTCACGGCGCTGAGGACCCGGGTTCGATCCCGGCCCCGGGTCACTGTCCGTGTGGAGTTTACACATTCTCCCCGTGTCTGCGTGGGTCTCACCCCCACAACACATAAAGATGTGCAGGCTAGGTGGATTGGCCACGTCAAATTGCCCCTCAATTGGAAAAAAAGAATTGGATACTCTAAATTTATATTTAAAAAAAAACATTTTGAATCATGGACCATTCGTCAGAACTGAAAGGAGGGAGAGTGTTCGAGTAAAGGAAACTGCAACAAAAAACACTGTCATGTGAGAGTGCCTTTAAGACATGGATGTTTATGCAATGTACCTTTAAGAAAACAGTGATGTCAGAGAGTGGGTGGAGCTGAGGTCAGGTCAGCCATTTTGCAGTTTAGATTTGCAGTTGGAAAAAGAGCTTGTGTGTGTCTGTGTGTTTCCAGAGAGCTGCAGTTTGGAGGAAAAGAGCTTGGGGAGTGTCTGTGTTTGCAGTGAGCTGGATCTCTGCCATGAAAGACTATCTCTGGATCATTTGGGTGATTTAAACTCATAATTGTAAAGCCTTTAACCTGATGTGATTCTGTTTAAAGGTGTTAAGTCTCTTGGAAGTTTGAGGAATTATTTACTGTTGCAATATTTTCTGAGTTATCTTTGAAGTAAGGGGTGTTAAGAGATCCAATGTTTATTTAAGATGTTAAGTTGAGTTCATGGAATAAACAGTGTTTTGTGTTTAAAAACCCACGTATCCATAATTGTAATCCCACTCCTAGGGAACAAGCCATGTGCTCGGAAAAGCAACAAATCCATTAAAGGGAGAGGTTGGTTGAACTCCATGATGCATTTTGGGGTTCTGAAAACACCTCGCCCATAACAATATCCATTAACCTGACATACCCCAGAAGACAAAAATGGCAAAACAGTTTGGCCTCATTAATATCAATGCAGAACTGCCAAACTGAATATGCGACTCATATCACGCAGACCTTGATCGAGCCCTGCAAATGTTTTTGGCAATGCATGTTTCGACAAATTATGCAACCTCTGGGCTGTCACCAATGTCACCGACAATGATCTGGTGAGTGACCAGACAGTCGAGCCTCCAGGATTCAACCTCCTGTGAAAACGGTGACTTCCACTCAACAGGACACGTGCACTCTCCGCGGAAGCAAGGCTATCACTGCCCTCCACAAGTGGAATGTCAGGGGCAGCCGAGCATGCGACTGGTTCGCCACATTGACAATGAATACGGCCTGACAAGACAATTAACCGAACAGCAGAGTGCTGACACTTATATAGCTGCAAGATGTCATACATAAAAACAATACATGCTCTTGTAGCACTTGTACTTTTATGACCAGTCCAGTTCAGTTTTTGGTCAATGGTAAACCCTAGGAAGTTGACAGTGGAGGATTCAGCAATTGAAATGCCATTGACTGTCAGGAAATTATTAGTTCGAGCTTGTTGGCAATGGCTATTGTCTGGCATTTAGGCGGCACAGGAAGTCGCTCCAAAACCATTCTGAAGTTCTCCTCGAAGCACAGCATAACCGACATAATGACTGGGAGGAGCCGGCTATTAATCATGCAAAAATGGTGACAACTTGTCCATCACATTACATCACACTCTGCATCCAAACGTCACAATGATGAGCTGGAACAGCAGCACCGAAGGGAGAGGAAGCAAATCCCACACTCTGGATCCCACTACCGTGCGGGGCACCCTGCCCCGCCTGCTCAAAGACCTGCAGGTGGGGAATGGGCCAGCTCAGTCACACGAAGACCCTTGGCAGATGCTTGTGGCCCTGAAGGGACGTCAACCTCCAAACCGAGGGACGGATAGCGAAGGAGTGGCGGGAGGTTTGATCGGTCTTGCTGCATGGGGGCCTGGTCTGCTTCAGGGTCTGAGGAATTGATCGTCTATGATGCTGAGGTGTGAGCTCTTTGATGCAGGTTGCCGTTTGGGGTTGGAGTTGGTGACGGGCAGGACAGTGGAATTGAGGCCAGGGTGAGATCAGCCACGATCCAATTCTATCCGATGAACGTGTGCTGGTGAACCTTCTGGCAGGCTGTGCTGTGGTGGAGTAAAGGTTCGCTGATAGTTTTCCCCGGTGCTGTTGTCTCTCTGAACCCTCTCACCCGCACGCGCCACACGCGGCCGTTGGGAGAAAGGCGCCAAGTCACCTAGCGCCTGCTCAGGGCGGCCCGCGTGAACGGCCGACTGCGCGCATACACATTAGCCTCGCACTCGGGTGGCGAGGGGCTGCGCGCGCAGCGGATTGACGGCCCGCTCCCACTGACAGACGTCGGCCGGCAGTCGGCACTTGCGCACTTGATGGCGAGCTCCCAATGGCGACGTCCTTAACCCGCACATGTGCAGTGTCGAGCCGCTCCACCACTTCATCAACCAGGAGATCAGGTCACAGAGGTTTGCAGCATGGAAACAGGCCCTTCGGCCCAACCTGTCCATGCCGCCCACTTTTTACCACTGTCAGTCCCAATTGCCCCCATTTGGCCCATATCCCTCCACACCCAAGTGGGAAAGATCCTGACATTTGGAGTAAAATAGCATCATTTGCTGTCTTTATGCCCAAAATACATTCAGACTTAGTTTATAAACCTCAGTAATGTATTATTGAACCTCCAACAACTCTTGAGTTCAGATAGAACGTAGAACAGAACAGCACAGGCCCTTCAGCCCACGATGTCGTGCCCACCATTTATCCTGGTTACGATCAACCTAACCTACACCCCTTGATGCATGGTCAATCATTGCGAAAGCGAGATTAGAGAATAATCCAAGGCTTTATTAGCCAAGGTGTGTTCCCCAGCAGCTCGTAACAGAAAATAGCTGCAGCCGGGGCTGAACACCTCTTTATACCGTCCACTGGGCGGAGCCAGCAGACAGGGACTTACCCACGTATCTCTTAACAGTAGTACCTCCAACACAGGTACCGTAATACATATAATACGGTCTACCACATTCACCCCATGTTGAAAAAAAGAGTCCGGCGGGGGTGGTTGCATAGCCTTGAACAGTAACAATAACAACCACAGTAACAATTACAACAAAGTAATCAATCGATCGGGGGCCTTGATGGGCCTCTTGTGACCGTCGCAGTCTCGGTGGTGATGCAGGCGCCGACTCAGGCATTTTCGACTCTGGGAGCGTGCAGTCCTCTGCTTCGTTACCTCCGGGTGGAACCAGTGGGAGGACGGATCCTCCTGGGGTGGGGGCTGCGGTGAGGTGCACTGGTGGGGAAGTGGGTGGAGCAGAGAAGAATGGTTCGGGTGGAGGGGTTGGTGAGGGGGCCATGGGTGGGGATCCAGATCCCGGAGGGAGAGCGTGTCCTGGCATCCGTCAGGGCGTGCCACGTAGGCGTACTGCGGGTTAGCATGAAGAAGGTGGACCCTCTCGACCAACGGGTCAGACTTATGGGTCCGCGCATGTCTCCGGAGCAGGTTGGGTCCAGGAGCTGCCAGCCATGTTGGCAGTGATGTCCCGGAGGTGGACTTCCTGGGAAAAACAAGAAGACGTTCATGGGGGGTTTCATTAGTTGTGGTACACAGGAGTGACCGTATGGAATGGAGTGCGTCGGGGAGGACCTCCTGCCAGCGGGAGACCGGGAGATTTCTCGACCATCGGGCAGCAGAACGGCCCTCCAGACCGTCCCGTTCTCCCTCTCCACCTGCCCGTTTCCCCGGGTGTTGTAACTGGTCGTCCTGCTTGAGGCAATGCCCTTGCTGAGCAGGAATTGATGCAGCTTGTCACTCATGAAGGAGGACCCCCTATCGCTGTGTACGTAGGTGGGGAAACCGAACAGTGTGAATATACTGTGGAGGGCTTTAATGACCATGGCAGCAGTCATGTCGGGACAGGGGATAGCGAAGGGGAACCGGGAGAACTCATCGATCACGTTCAGAAAGTACGTGCTGTGGTCGGTGGAGGGGAGGGGCCCTTTGAAGTCCATACTGAGGCGCTCAAAGGGGTGGGAGGCCTTCACCAGGTGTGCTTTATCTGGCCGGTAGAAGTGCGGCTTGCACTCTGCGCAGATTTGGCAGTTTCTGGTGACGGTCCTGACCTCGATGGAGTAGGGCAGGTTGCGGGTTTTGATGAAGTGGAAGAACCGGGTGACCCCTGGGTGGCAGAGGTCATCGTATAGGGGCCTGAGTCGGTCCACTTGTGCGCTGGCACATGTACCGCAGGATAGGGCGTCAGGAGGCTCATTGAGCTTCCCAGGACGATACAAGACCTCATAATTGGAGGTGGAGAGTTCGATCCTCCACCTCAGGATCTTATCGTTTTTGATCTTGCCCCGCTGCGTATTACTAAACATGAAGGCTACCGACCGTTGGTCAGTGAGGAGAGTGAATCTCCTCCCGGCCAGGTAATACCTCCAATGTCGCACAGCTTCCACAATGGCCTGGGCCTCCTTTTCGACAGAGGAGTGTCGGATTTCAGAGGCATGGAGGGTGTGGGAAAAGAAGGCCACCGGCCTGCCCTCCTGGTTGAGGGTGGCTGCCAGAGCTACGTCCGATGCGTCGCTGGAAGGGGAGGGACTCATCGACAGCGTGCATCGTAGCCTTTGAAATGAAAATGAAAATCGCTTATTGTCACAAGTAGGCTTCAAATGAAGTTACTGTGAAAAGCCCCTAGTCGCCACATTCCGGCGCCTGTTCGGGGAGGCTGGTATGGGAATCGAACCATGCTGCTGGCCTGCCTTGGTCTGCTTTCAAAGCCAGCGATTTAGCCCAGTGTGCTAAACCAGCGATGTCCGCCTTGATGCGGTCGAAGGCCTGGCAGGCCACAGCCGACAGGGGAAAACTGTGGATCGGATTAGGGGGCCCTTGCGTAATTGGGGCCCACTGGGCGTAATAAGAGAAAAACCCCAGGCATTGTTTCTGGGCCCTGGGGCAGTGGGGAAGCGGGAACTCCATAAGGGGGCACATGCGGTCGGGGCAGGCCCTATTACTCCATTCTGCACTATGTAGCCAAGCATGGCTAGGCGATCGGTGCTGAACACGCATTTCTCCTTGTTATCATAGATTATCATAGAATTTACAGTGCAGAAGGAGGCCATTCGGCCCATCGAGTCTGCACCAGCTCTTGGAAAGAGCACCCTACCCAAGGTCAACACCTCCACCCTATCCCCATAACCCAGTAACCCCACCCAACACTAAGGGCAATTTTGGACACTAAGCGCAATTTATCATGGTCAATCCACCTAACCTGCACATCTTTGGACTGTGGGAGGAAACCGGAGCACCCGGAGGAACCCCACGCACACACGGGGAGGATGTGCAGATTCCGCACAGACAGTGACCCAAGCCGGAATCGAACCTGGGACCCTGGAGCTGTGAAGCAATTGTGCTAACCACTGTGCTACCGTGCTGCCCTTATAAGTGAGATTAAGGTGTTTGGCGGTATGGAGAAATTTGCAGAGGTTGGTGTCGTGGTCCTGCTGATTGTGGCCGCAGATGGTGACGTTATCTAGGTACGGGAAGGTGGCCCGCAATCCGTACCGGTCAACTATTCGGTCCATCTCCCGTTGGAAGACCGAGACACCATTAGTGACACCGAAGGGGACCCTAAGGAAGTGAAAGAGCCGGCCATCTGCTTCGAGAGCTGTGTATTGGCGGTCGTCCGGGCGGATGGGGAGCTGGTGGTAGGCAGACTTTAGGTCCACTGTGGAGAAGACCCGGTACTGTGCAATCTGATTGACCATATCAGATATGCGTGGGAGGGGGTACGCGTCGAGCTGCGTGTACCGGTTGATGGTCTGATTGTAGTCAATGACTATCCCCAGTCTTTACAACTACCACTTGGGCTCTCCAGGGGCTGTTGCGAGCCTCGATGATGCCTTCATTCAGCAGCCGTTGGACTTCCGGCCTAATGAAGGTCCTGTCCTGGATACTGTACCGTCTGCTCCTGGTAGCGACGGGTTTGCAATCCGGGGTGAGGTTCGCAATGCAGTACCCCTGGATTTCCACAGAATGGGATCCGGAGGCCAGGGGGCTTTCTGCTTAACGGGGTGTACCGTGAGGGAGCAGCGTGGTGGGATGAACAAAGCTCTCCGTGCTCCCGGAGTCGAAAAGGCACGACGTCTTGTGCCCGTTGAGTTCCACCGTCGTCGTCGCGGTCGTGAGGTTCCGTGGCCGAGACTGGTCCAGAGCAATGGAGGCGAGATGCGGCAGATGCTGGGAGGCCCCGGATTGAACAGCGGTGAAGGAGGTCGCAGCAGGCGATAAACGGCCAGTCGGATCGGGGTCCTGCGGCGCCGCCCACGATGGCCGCCCCCATGGGACACACATGGCAGTCGGTGGACAAGATGGCGGCGCCCACGGGCCTCACGCAGCCTGCGGAGTCCGAGAAGGCGGCGCCCAAGGGCCGCACGCGGCTTGCGAGGGGGAGAATGGCGGCGGGACTCCCGCAGGGTTTGCGGAGACGGCGGCGTCTGACCAGGCCTGGCATTCCGCCACAAAGTGCCCCTTCTTACCGCATCCTTTGCACATCGCTGATCGGGCCGGGCAGCGTTGCCGGGGGTGTTTGGTCCGCCCACAAAAGTAGCATCTGGGCCCCCCGTGGTTGACCGGCTCCCGCGCAGCGCAGGCTTGCGGTGAATTGGAGGATGAGGTCGGGTCGGAAGCAGGTGGGGTCCACGCTGTCCATGGGGGTGCCGCGCTGACGGGGGGGGTACGCCTGGGCATTATGGGAGGCCAACTCTAAAGAGTTCACGAGTCTCCTAGCCTCCTGAAGATCTAGTGTATCTCCTTCTAACAGCCGCTGACAGATCTGTGTGGACAGCATGCCTGTGACGAAGGCGTCCCGAATTAAAAGTTCAGTGTGCTCGGTGGCTGAAACTTGCCGACAGTCGCAGTTCCTACCGAGGGCTAGCAGGGCGCGGTAGAAGTCGTCCAGGGATTCCCCCGGGATTTGGCGCCCAGTGGCCAGAAGATGTCCAGCATATACTTGGTTGACCGGGCGGTTATAATGCCCTTTCAGCAGTGCCATAGCTTCAGCGCAGTTAGGCGCGTCCCTGGTGAGTGGAAAAATTTCGGGACTCACCCTCGAGTAGAGGATCTGTACCTTTTGGTCCTCCGTGGGTGGGTCTGTGGACGTCCTGATGTGGCTCTGGAAGCAAGCCAGCCAGTGATCAAAGGCGGCCAAAGCGTTTGCCGCGTGGAGGCTCAGTTGCAGACGGTCCGGCTTGATGCAGAGCTCCATCTTTCAATATCTTGTCTAATAAATTGATGCACAATCAATTATTGCGAAAGCAAGATTAGAGATTAGACAAGATGTGTTCCCCAGCAGCCCGTAACAGAAAATGGCTGCAGCCAGGGATGAACACCTCTTTATACCGTCCACTGGGCGGAGCCAGCAGACTGGGATTTACCCACGTATCTGTAATACAGTAGTACCTCCAACACAGGGACCGTAATACATATAATACGGTCTACCACACCCCTTCAATTTACTGCTGTCCAGTCCATGTGCCTGTCTACGAGTCGCTCAAATGTCCCTAATGACTCTGACTCCATCACCTCTGTTGGCAGTGCTTTCCACACTCTCATCGCCAACGGCACAGCAATCTCCTCCCTCTCTTCCCGTAGTAACATTGGGTATATCCCGTCTGACCCAGGGGACTTGTCTATCCTGATGCTTTTCAAATTTTCCAGCACATCCTCCTTCTTAATATCAACGAAAATCATAGCACAAACTATATTTACAGCAGTACAAAACTTCAATATTGCTGAAAAATGAGACATGTTGCCGGCATTTCTTGTCTCGCATATATCAGGACAGACACAAGAATGGGATATTTCAAACGATGGCTACATTTGTGGTATGACGTGATCTAGCATTGCCAAACCTCCAGAATTGGCTCAGATTCACCGGGAATTTGGGTAGGAAGGCAGTACATCACAAGGATTGATGTGTTGAAGGGGAGGACGCAATTGATCTCCATGTGGGGCTCGTGCAATATGAGTTCCTCCGCTGAGCAATGGAGGCCTAGCAGCTGGGGTCCTTAAATTTAGTACTCAGTGAAACACAACCTCCCCTTTGGTAGATCGAATCAGGGCGGGACCTACTCAGTTAATGGTAGGGAGTTGGGGGGAGTTACAGAACAAAGAGATCTAGGGGTACAGGTGCATAGCTCCTTGAAGGTGGAGTCACAGGTGGTCAGGGCAGTGAAGAAGGCATTCAGCATGCTAGGTTTTATTGGGCAGAATATTGAATACAGGAGTTGGGACGTCTTGTTGAAGTTGTACAAGACATTGGTAAGACCACACATGGAATACTGTGTTCAGTTCTGGTCACCCTATTATAGGAAGGATATTGTTAAACTAGAAAGAGTGCAGAAGAGATTGACGAGGATGCTCCCAGGACTTGATAGTCTGAGTTATAAGGAGAGGCTGGATAGGCTGGGACTTTTTTCCCTGGAGCGTAGGAGGCTAAGGGGTGAACTGATAGAGGTCTCTCTAGACCAGAGTGGAAATTTCTTCACACAGAGCGTGGTGAGCATCTGGAACAGAGGCAGTCGTAGAGGCGGGTACAATTTTGTCCTTTAAAAAGCAGTTACAGGGCAGGGTGGGTATAGAGGGCCAAATGCAGGCAAGTGGGACTAGCTTAGTGATAGAAACTGGGCGGCATGGACAAGCTAGTCCGAAGGGCCTGTTTCCATGCTGTAAACATCGAGGACTCTGTGACTCTATGAGGTCTATAAAATAATAAGGGGCAGAGGTAAGGTAGATAGTCAACATCTTTTCCCAAAGGTAGAGGAGTCTAGACCTAGAGCGCTTAGGTTTAAGGTGAGAGGGGAGAGATACAAAAGGGTCCAGAGGTGCAATTGTTTCACACAGAGGGTGGTGAGTGTCTGGAACGAGCTGCCAGAGGCAGTAGTAGAGACGGGTCCAATTTTGTCTTTCAAAAAGCATTTAGACAGTTATTTTGGGTAAGGTGGGGAGAGGGCCAAATGCGGGCAAGTGGGACTAGCTTAGCGATAGAAACTGGGCGGCATGGACAAGCTGGGCCGAAGGGCCTGTTTCCATGCTGTAAACCCCGATGTCTCTATGACTAAGCCGACCTGGATTGGGACCGGCATTAGCGGTGGCCCCAGCTGGGACCTATGTGATGTATGCAGTGTTGCAAACTTTACTTTTGCTTTCAAAACGAACCATTGTTTGTGTAACCTTCTCAGGAACCCTGAAGATTTTATACTAATTTACCGAGAATGCAAACAATGATCACAGAACGATAGAATTGTTACAAAGGAGAAAGAGGCCATTCATCCCAACACCTCTGCATCACCTCTCCCAATCACTGATTACTACTCAGACCAGTTACACCTTCCTCCAAATCATTTCTATATACTACAAACAACAAAGGTCCCAGCACTGATCCCTGCGGAACACACTGGTCACAGCCCTCCAATCAGAAAAGCATCCTTCCATTGCTACTCTCTGCCTTCTATGACCTAGCCAGTTCTGTATCCACCTTGCCAGCCCACCCCTGACCCCGTGTGACTTCACCTTTTGTACCAGTCTGCCTTGAGGGACCTTGTCAAAGGCCTTACTGAAGTCCATATAGACAACATCCACTGCCCTACCTGCATCAATCATCTTCGTCACTTCCTCAAGAAACCCTATCAAGTTAGTGAGACACGACCTCCCCTTCACAAAACCATGCTGCTTATCGCTAATAAGTCCATTTGTTTACAAATGTGAGTAAACACTTTCCCTAAGAATCTTGTCCAATAATTTCCATGCCACTGACATAAAGCTCACCAGCCTATAATTTTCTGGATCATCACAGTGGTAATACCAGGTATTGCAGTACCTGAGAGGTGGATGATCATTGGCTAGACCGCGGGGTCTACCATTGGGCAATGTATATAGCTCCGCCCTGCGAGGCGGGGTATAAGAACCGATGCTGTCCCAGCAGTCTTCACTTCTGTAACATCACTGCTGGGTACAGTTCTATCTGATTAAAGCTAGATCGATATGACTCCTCGTGGACTCAAGCGTATTGATTGCGTATCAATCACTTCTACCCTTCTTAAAGAAAGGAACAACATTGGCTATTCTCCAGTCCTCTGGGGCCTCACCTGTAACCAATGAGGATACAAAGATTTCTGTCAAGGCCCCAGCAATTTCCTCCCTTGCCTCCCTCAGTATTCTGGGGTAGACCCCATCATACCCTGGGAACTTCTCCTCCTTAATGCTTATTAAGATGCCCAAAACCTAATTTTTTGATTTCTACAAGACCCAGAATAATTACACACCCTTCCCTAGATCCATCACCCACCAAGTCCTTCTCTTTGTTCTTAGCCTTCTAAACATCACAAATGCTTCCTTTTTCTTTCTGACTCGGCTCACAATACCTCTCGCTATCCAAGGTTCCCGAAACTTGCCACACCTATCCTTCATCCTTCATCTTCACAGAGTGTGGTGAACTCAGCCCAGCGCATCACACAAGCTTGCCATCCTCCCATTGATTCTGTCTACACCTCCCGCTGCCTCAGAAAGGCAGACAGCATTATCAGAGACCCCTCCCACCCAGGCACTGCCTTCTTCCAGACCCTTCCATCAGGCAGAAGGTAGAGAAGTCTGAAGACCCGCACATCCAGACATAGGAACCGCTTCTTCCCCACAGCTACTAGACTCCTCAACGACTCCCCCTCGGACTGATCTGTTCCCTGTAAGAACACTATTCACGCCGCCCTACGCTGCTCTTGTTTGGCCCCTTGTTCCGCGCTATAACCAATCACTGTTTGTTGATGCACCATTGTCAATGTACCCTGTCGATTATTCTCTTGTCTACTATGTACGTACTGTGTACGTTCCCCTGGCCGCAGAAAAATACTTTTCACTGTACTTCGGTACGTGTGACAAAAAATATCAATCAATGTCAATTAATCAATCAGGAACATGCCAGTCCAGAATTCCTATCAACTGACGTTTGAAAGACTCCCACATGTCAGATGTTGATTTACCCTCAAACAGCTGCCTCCAGCCAAAATTCTGCAGCTCCTGCCTAATATTTTTATAATTAGCCTTCCCCCAGTTTAGCACCTTCACCTGAGGGCTACACTTATCCTTGTCCATGAGTACCTTAAAACTTACTGAATTATGGTCACTGCTCCCGAAATATTCCCCAACTGATACTTCGATCAGCTGGCCAGGCTCATTCCCATTGGAGCTATCTTGAATACAGGTCTCCAACCATTGTTTGATTTTGATTCTTCCATCAAGGACTGGAAAGAGGCCGGCGGCGGCCAAGGTACTTAGGGGGTTTATGGATCAGATGGGGGGAGTGGACCCGTGGCGGTTTGCAAGGCCGCAGGCCAGGGAATTTTCTTTCTTCTCCCATGTACACAAAGCCTACTCCCGGATAGATTTCTTTGTTCTGGGTAGGGCGCTCATCCCGAGGGTGGAGGGGACGGAGTATTCGGCTATAGCTGTTTCGGACCATGCCCCGCACTGGGTGGAACTGGAGCTGGGAGAGGAGATGGACCAACGCCCGTTGTGGCGGCTGGATGTGGGACTGCTGGCAGACGAGGTGGTGTGTGGGAAGGTGAGGGGGTGTATCGAAAGGTACTTGGAGGCCAACGACAACGGGGAGGTGCGGGTGGGGGTGGTATGGGAGGCGTAGAAGGCGGTGATCAGGGGAGAGCTAATTTCCATTAGGGCTCATAGGGAGAAGATAGAGGGCATGGAAAGGGAGAGGTTAGTGGGGGAGATTTTGAGAGTGGACAGGAGATACGCAGAGGCCCCGGAGGAAAGATTACTTGGGGAAAGACGACGGCTCCAGACGGAGTTTGACCTGTTGACCACAGGGAAGGCGGAGGCACAGTGGAGGAAAGCGCAGGGGGCGAACTACAAGTATGGGGAAAAGGCTAGTCGGATGCTGGCACACCAGCTCCGTAAGAGGACGGCAGCGAGGGAAATAGGGGGAATCAAAGATGGAAGGGGAGCCACGGTTCGGAGTGCGACGAAAATAAACAAGGTATTCAAGGCCTTTTATGAAGAGCTGTACAGATCCCAGCCCCCAGCGGGGGAAGAGGGGATGAGACGATTCCTAGATCAGCTGAGATTCCCGAGGGTGGAGGAGCAAGAGGTGGCTGGTTTGGGGGCACCAATTGGGTTGAAGGAGCTGAGCAAGGGTTTGGGGAGCATGCAGGCGGGGAAGGTCCCGGGACCGGACGGATTCCCGGTGGAGTTCTACAGGAAGTACGCAGACCTGTTGGCCCCGCTACTAGTGAGGACCTTTAATGAGGCAAGAGAGGAGGGGACCCTGCCCCCGACAATGTTGGAAGCGACAATTTCTTTGACAAGGACCCACTGCAATGTGGATCGTACAGGCCGATCTCGCTCCTCAATGTGGATGCAAAGTTGCTGGCAAAAGTTCTGGCCACGAGGATCGAGGACTGTGTCCCGGGGGTAATCCACGAGGACCAGACAGGATTTGTAAAGGGCAGGCAACTAAACACCAATGTGCGGCGGCTCTTAAACGTGATAATGATACCATCGGAGGAGGTAGAGGCGGAGATAGTGGCAGCTATGGACGCGGAGAAGGCCTTTGACCGAGTAGAGTGGGAGTACCTCTGGGAGGTGCTGCGTAGGTTTGGGTTCGGGGTAGGGTTTATCAATTGGGTTAAGCTCCTTTACAGAGCCCCGATGGCGAGTGTAGTGACGAACCGGCGGAGGTCGGAGTACTTTCGACTGTACCGAGGGACGAGGCAGGGGTGCCCCCTGTCCCCCCTGTTGTTCGCATTGGCGATCGAACCATTGGCCATGTCATTGAGGGAGTCTAATAAATGGAGGGGGGGTGGTCCGATGGGGAGAAGAGCATCGGGTGTCGCTATATGCGGATGACCTGTTGCTGTACGTGGCGGATCCAATGGAGGGGATGGTGGAGGTCATGCAGACTCTAAGGGAGTTTGGGGAGTTTTCGGGCTATAAGCTCAATGTAGGGAAGAGTGAGCTCTTTGTATTACAGGCGGGGGACCAAGAAAGAGGGATAGGGGACCTACCACTGAGGAGGGCGGAGGGGAGCTTTCGGTGTGGTGTTGGGTGTTCTGACACACAGATGAGCCAACACGGTTGTATATAGTACAACGCTATTTTATTTAAACTTACTATGTACAGTTTTGTCTTGACACTCTGCACGTGGGGATTCCCTGTTTGTGATTTTGTAACAGCTCTTCTCCGTGTCTTTGTCCCCAGACCTACTGACCACCAGGTGTCGTGCTCGTGCTTTTTATGTGGTTGGTGTTCTTGTGTGTGATTGGTTGTGGTGTTGTGTGCTCTGATTTGCCTGTTGGTGTGTCCATCATGATGTGTGTGTTTGAATATCATGACATCCCCCCTTTTTACAAAGATATGTGCCTACGTGGTAATAAATATGATCGCGTCGTGAGTGCATCTAAGAGTGTGTGTGTGTCGTGTACAGCATGTGCATATGACGGAACTATTTACATGGGGCGATGTCGGGTGCGTCACATGAACCAAGTTGTACCATAACATAACATGAATGCGAACGAGAGAAAAAAAAACTTGAACAGTTGTCCAGTCAGACGATATCTGGAACGATAAACAACAACAGGTTATCATGTAAAATTGTGCAACTTGTTAGACATATGAACGGTGTTATAAGTCCAGTCTAATGGGCTTGCGACGAGTTCGGGTTGACCGCCTCAAGGGTGGATCAAGAACCACCGGCTGCTGTGCAGGCATGGCCATGGGTGGCGATGGAAAGGGCGTGATGTGCGGCAGCTCCACAAAGTCATCCTCGGAAGCCTGTTGAGGATCTGGCGTGTGCGTACTGTGTGGCTGTGAGCGTGGAAGTCGGCGAAGGGCGCGCCGATTGCGGCGACGCACTGAACCATCCGGCATGCGAACCAGGAACGTGCGGGGAGCCACTTGTCGGATGACTTCGGCTGATGCTGACCAGCCACCTAACGGTTGATGGACGCGTACTTTGTCTCCGGAGGACAGGGGGGGCAGGTCCGTCGCTCGTGTGTCGTACCGACTTTTCTGGCGATCACGCTGCATTTGCATGTTCCGAAGAACCGTCTCATGGTCTGTTGTTGGTGCCAGGATGGAAGGTACCGTCGTCCTGAGGGAGCGACCCATTAGTAGCTGCGCTGGCGAGAGACCCGTGGATAGCGGGGCCGATCGATAGGCCAGCAAGGCGAGGTTAAAGTCCGATCCGGCAGCAGCCGCCTTGCACAGGAGCCGCTTGGCGATGTGGACACCCTTTTCAGCCTTCCCGTTCGATTGTGGATGTAGAGGGCTGGATGTCACATGAGTGAAACCATATGCTGCGGCAAAGGACGACCATTCACGGCTGGCGAAACAGGGTCCATTGTCTGACATGACAGTCCTTGGAATGCCATGGCGAGCAAATGTTTCCTTGCAGGCCCCAATGACTGCGGACGACGTCAGATCATGGAGAGGCATGACTTCCGGGTAGTTTGAGAAGTAGTCTATAATAACGATGTAATCTCTGCCGAGCGCGTGAAATAGGTCAACACCCACCTTCGCCCAGGGGGACGTCACCATCTCGTGTGGTAGAAGTGTTTCCGGAGGTTGCGCCGGCTGAAACCTCTGACAGGTTGTGCAGTTGAGCACCATGTTGGCTATGTCTTCATTAATACCCGGCCAATATACCACCTCTCGGGCCCTTCGTCTGCATTTTTCGACGCCCAAGTGGCCTTCGTGTAGTTGATGAAGAATCATCTGGCGCATGCTGTGCGGAATAACGATCCTGTCTAATTTCATAAGGACCCCGTCTATGTTGGTAAGGTCATCTCGCACATTATAAAACTGGGGGCACTGCCCTTTGAGCCACCCTTCCGTCATGTGGCGCATCACTCGCTGCAGAAGGGGGTCAGTCGCCGTCTCTGCGCGTATGTGGGCCAGACTAGGATCATCAGCTGGCAGATTTGCTGCTGTCAGAGTCACGTGTGCCTCAATTTGACGCACGAACCCCTCCGCATCTGGTGGTGTGCTCACTGCTCGGGAGAGAGTGTCCGCCACGATGAGATCCTTCCCCGGAGTGTAGATCAGTTCGAAATCATACCTCCTGAGTTTAAGTAAGATGCGCTGGAGGCGAGGGGTCATGTCGTTCAGGTCTTTGTTAATGATGTTGACCAGGGGGCGGTGGTCAGTTTCAACCGTAAATCGTGGCAGGCCATACACATAGTCGTGGAACTTGTCCAGTCCAGTTAACAAGCCCAGGCATTCTTTTTCTATTTGCGCGTAGCGCTGTTCGGTAGGGGTCATGGCTCGTGAAGCATATGCAACCGGGGCCCATGACGACGTGCTGTCTTTTTGCAGGAGTACCGCTCCAATACCAGATTGGCTGGCGTCTGTTGAGATCTTTGTAGGGCGAGTCGTGTCAAAGAACGCCAGCACTGGTGCCGTGACCAGTTTGTGCTTGAGCTCCTCCCATTCCCGCTGATGCGATTGGTGCCAGTTGAATTCTGTCGATTTTTTTACGAGATGGCGCATATTCGTTGTATGAGAAGCCAGGTTGGGAATGAACTTCCCAAGGAAGTTGACCATGCCCAGGAATCTTAGGACAGCCTTCTTGTCAGCCGGCCGTGGCATGGCTGTGATGACGCTAACTTTGTCTGCATCGGGACGGACCCCTGACCGTGAGATGTGGTCCCCGAGGAATTTTAGCTCCGTCTGGCCGAAGGCACACTTCGCACGGTTGAGACGCAGGCCATTTTGTCGTATGCGGGTGAAGACGCGTCGTAGACGATGCATGTGTTCCTGCGGAGTGGTGGACCAAATGATGATATCGTCCACATATACACGTACCCCTTCGATGCCTTCCATCATCTGCTCCATAATGCGGTGGAAAACTTCAGATGCTGAAATGATGCCGAATGGCATCCGGTTGTAGCAGAATCTGCCAAAAGGGGTGTTGAATGTGCATAGTCTTCGGCTGGCCGGGTCCAATTGGATCTGCCAAAATCCTTTGGACGCATCCAATTTGGTGAATATTTTGGCTTGCGCCATCTCGCTGGTGAGGTCCTCTCGTTTCGGGATGGGATAGTGTTCCCGCATGATGTTGTTATTTAGATCTTTAGGATCTATACATATACGGAGCTCGCCAGAGGGCTTCTTTACACAGACCATGGAGCTGACCCATGGCGTGGGCTCCGTGACCCTGGATAGGACCCCTTGGTCCTGAAGATCCTGCAGTTGTAACTTGAGGCGGTCTTTGAGTGGCGCAGGAACCCTGCGAGGTGCGTGAACGACAGGGATGGCGTCCGGTTTGAGTCGAATCTTGTACGTGTATGGCAATGTCCCCATGCCTTCAAAAACCTCCTGGTTGTGAGCAAGGAGGGAATGGAGATTTGCGTGGAACTCAGCATCCGGGAAGTCGGATATCTCATCTGGAGAGAGAGACATAATGCGCTGTACCAGGTGAAGGACCTTACACGCCTGTGCGCCCAGTAACGAGTCTTTTGATAAGCCGACAACTTCGAAGGGGAGTGTGGCCATGTGCATCTTGTGAGTTATCTGTAGCTGGCAAGATCCTATGGACGGGATGACGTTCCCGTTATAATTAACCATCTTGAGCCGGGATGGCGTGATGGGTGGTTTGACCTTCATGGCCTGGACTGCAAAATATGCAATCAGGTTGGCGGATGCGCCGGTGTCCAGACGGAAGGTGACGCGCGATCGGTTGACCGTCAGGGTGGCACACCACTCATCGGCTGGATTGATGGCATTGACCTTGTTGACATCGATGACGGAAACGCGGAAGGCATCCTGGTCATCTGCATCACTTAACTGGAAGTCTTGATGCGTGGGCTGGACGGTCCTGACTTGTCTGCGAGATTGTCGGGGATGTGCCGGATCCATGGGTTGAGCCGAACGACAGTGGGCAGCGTAGTGGCCCATCTTGCCACATCTGAGGCACTGTCGGTTTTTTGCAGGACATTGCCCTTTTAAATGTAGAGCTCCACAATTGCCGCACGTCATGACGTCACGGCGTTCGTTGCGCCACTGCGCATGCGCAGTGCGATCTTGCGGTGGGCGCGCCTGCGCGGTGCGTCCCTCGATGTGGCCATTATTTTTGGCGCGCACCAGCGCGGGAGACCGCAAAAAGCGCGGGAAGCGGCCGCTGTCGTCCGGGCCGTGGGTCGGGAAGTAATCGACGGCCTGGATGCGTTCGACGTCGTGGGCGGCCTGGCTTGCCGATTCGACGGCTGGGGACCCCCTCCGTGCCAACTCGGACGCCTGAAATCGGGCAAAACGGCAGGTTGCATTCTCGTGGAGGACACAGGCTTCCACAGCAGATGCTAAGGTGAGGCTTTTTATTTTAAGAAGCTGCTGGCGTAGGCCACTAGAGGCAACGCCAAAAACAATCTGGTCCCTGATCATGGACTCTGTGGTGGTGCCGTAACCGCAGGACTGCGCTAGAATCCGGAGGTGCGTCAAAAAGGGTTGAAAAAGCTCCTCCTTACCTTGCAGGCGTTGCTGAAAGAGGTATCTTTCAAAACTTTCATTTACTTCAACTTTAAAGTGCTGGTCCAGTTTGAGGATGACCGTGTCATATTTGGATTGGTTTTCGCCTTCTTCGAACACCAGTGAGTTGAAGACGTCGAGGGCGTGCTGACCTGCGTAGAAGAGGAGCATTGCAATCTTCGTTTCATCCGAGGCACTCTGTTTTTCGGTGGCACGGATGTACAGGTCAAATCGCTGCCTGAAGAGCTTCCAATTGGTACCTAGGTTCCCCGCGACTTGCAACGGCTGCGGTTTGTCGGTGCGGTCCATGTCCAGAATGGCAGGTTAGTTGGCAGGTATCGATCCACTCCTGTACCATGTGGTGTTGGGTGTTCTGACACACAGATGAGCCAACACGGTTGTATATGGTACAACGCTATTTTATTTAAACTTACTATGTACAGTTTTGTCTTGACACTCTGCACGTGGGGATTCCCTGTTTGTGATTTTGTAACAGCTCTTCTCCGTGTCTTTGTCCCCAGACCTACTGACCACCAGGTGTCGTGCTCGTGCTTTTTATGTGGTTGGTGTTCTTGTGTGTGATTGGTTGTGGTGTTGTGTGCTCTGATTTGCCTGTTGGTGTGTCCATCATGATGTGTGTGTTTGAATATCATGACATTCGGTATCTGGGGATCCAGATAGGCAGGAGTTGGGGGACCCTACATAAACTGAATCTGACGAAGTTGGTGGAGCAAATGGAGGAGGACTTCAAAAGATGGGACATGTTACCGCTCTCGCTGGTGGGTAGAGTGCAGTCGGTCAAAATGGTGGTCCTTCCGAGGTTTCTGTTTGTGTTTCAGTGCCTTCCCATCGTGATCACTAAGGCCTTTTTTAAGAGAGTAGGCAGGAGTATTATGGGGTTTGTGTGGGCGAATAAGACCCCGAGAGTAAGGAGTGGGTTCCTGGAACTCAGTAGGGACCGAGGAGGGTTGGCGCTGCCAAACCTGGGGAGCTACTACTGGGCAGCAAATGTGGCGATGATCCGCAAGTGGGTTATGGAGGGAGAGGGGGCGGCATGGAAGAGGATGGAGATGGCGTCCTGTAAAGGAACGAGCCTGGGGGCGTTGGTGACGGCACCGCTGTCGCTCTTGCCGACAAAGTATACCACGAGCCCGGTGGTGGCGGCAACGCTAAGGATCTGGGGCCAGTGGAGACGGCACCGGGGTGCAATGGGAGCATCGGTGTGGTCCCCGATCAGGGGTAACCACCGGTTTGTCCCGGGGAAGATGGACGGGGGGTTCCAGAGCTGGCATCGGGCGAGGATTGGAAGAATGGGGGACTTGTTCATCGACGGGACGCTTGCGAGCCTAGGGGCACTGGAGGAGAAGTTCGAGTTACCCCCGTGAAATGCCTTAAGATATATGCAGGTGAGGGCTTTTGTGAGGCGACAGGTGAGGGAATTCCCGTTGCTCCCGGCACAAGATTTTCAAGATAGGGTGATCTCGGGTGTATGGGTCAGGGAGGGCAAGGTGTCGGAAATACACCAGGAGTTGAAAGAAGAGGGGGAAGCGCTGGTAGAAGAGTTGAAGGGTAAATGGGAGGAGGAGCTGGGGGAGGAGATCGAGGAAGGTCTGTGGGCTGATGCCCTAGGTAGGGTTAATTCCTCCTCCTCATGTGCCAGGCTCAGCCTGATACAATTTAAGGTGGTTCATAGAGCGCACTTGACGGAGGCGAGGCTGAGTAGGTTCTTTGGGGTAGAGGACAGATGTGGAAGGTGCTCAGGGAGCCCGGCGAACCATGTCCATATGTTTTGGTCATGCCCGGCACTGGAGGGGTTCTGGAGAGGAGTGGCGGGAGCAATATCTCAGGTGGCGAAAGTCCGGGTCAAGCCAAGCTTGGGGCTAGCAATATTTGGAGTAGTGGACGAGCCGGGAGTGCAGGAGGCGAAAGAGGCCGGCATTCTGGCCTTTGCGTCCCTAGTAGCCCGGCGAAGGATCTTGCTAATGTGGAAGGAGGCGAAGCCCCCCCAGCCTGGAGGCCTGGATAAACGATATGGCGGGGTTCATAAAGTTGGAGAGGATAAAGTTCGCCTTGAGAGGGTCTGCGCAGGGGTTCTACAGGCGGTGGCAACCGTTCCTGGACTATCTCGCGGAGCGTTAGAGGAAAGTCGGTCAGCAGCAGCAGCAACCTTGGGGGGTGGAGGGGGGGGGGGTGGTGGAGGGGACGTCCTGGAAGGGGGGGGGGGGGAGGGGAAAGGGGGGACTGCCTGGGAGGGTGGATGAGCAAGAGATAACATGAAGAGTTGGGGAAACTGGCACGTACGGGCGAGGGCCAGTGTACAAAGCTGTGTAAATATATAATTTTGCCATGTATATATCTTGCTCTGCGCGATTTCTCGTTTTTTTTTGTTACGAGGGGGGGGGGGTTATTGTTTGTAAGGGAGAAAAATTGTGTCAAAAAACTTTAATAAATATATTTTCTAAAAAAAAGATTTTGATTCTTCTATTTGTCTTGGATAGGGACTGATAAACAACAACACCTCCTCCACAATAGTCCTTAATACAGGGGCCCTGCAAGGCTGCGAACTTAGCCCCCTACTCTACTCCCTGTAGACACACGACTGCGAGGCAAAATTTGGTTCCAACTCAGGTTTGGTCAGATCTCGAATAATGATGAGTCCGAATACAGGAGGGAGATAGAGAACCTAGTGGAGTGGTGTAGCGACAACAATCTCTCCCTCAATGCCAGCAAAACTAAAGAGCTGGAAAGAGACTTCAGGAAGCAAAGTACTGTACACACCCCTGTCAGCATCAACGGGGCCGAGGTGGAGATGGTTAGCAGTTTCAAATTCCTAGGGGTGCACATCTCCAACAATCTGTCCTGGTCCACCCACATTGACGCTATGACCAAGAAAGCACAACAGCGCCTATACTTCCTCAGGAAACTAAGGAAATTCGGCATGTCCACATTAACTCTTACCAACTTTTACAGATGCACCATAGAAAGCATCCTATCGGGCTGCATCACAGCCTGGTATGGCAACTGCTCGGCCCAGGACCGCAAGAAACTTCAGAGAGTCGTGAACACTGCCCAGTCCATCACACGAACCTGCCTCCCATCCATTGACTCCATCGACACCTCCCGCTGCCTGGGGAAAGTGGGCAGCATAATCAAAGATCCCTCCCACCCGGCTTACTCACTCTTCCAACTTCTTCCATCGGGCAGGAGATACAGAAGTCTGAGAACACGCACGAACAGATTCAAAAACAGCCTCTTCCCGGCTCCTAAATGACCCTCCTATGGACTGATCATCAAGTATGCTCCTGGAGATTCCTGTATGCTCCACCCGGTGTCTGTATCTATGTATTTCTACTAGTAATAATAATCTTTATTGTCACAAGTTGGCTTACATTAACACTGCAATGAAGTTACTGTGAAAAGCCCCTAGTCGCCACATTCCGGCGCCTGTTTGGGTACACAGAGGGAGAATTCAGAATGTCCAATTCACCAACAGCACGACTTTCGGGACATGTGGGAGGAAACCGGAGCACCCGGAGGAAACCCACGCAGACACGGGGAGAACGTGCAGACTCCGCACAGACAGTGACCCAAGCCGGGAATCGAACCTGGGACCCTGGCGCTGTGAAGCCACAGTGCTAACCACTGTGCTACCGTGCTGCCCTGTGTACCTTGTGTTGCCCTATTATGAATTTTCCTTTTATGTGCTAAATGATCTGTCTCAGCTGCATGCAGAAGAATACTTTTCACGGTACCTCGGTAAACAAATCCTCATCCAAATCCAAATGTCTAACTTCTCCAAAAGTGGCCACGAATCTTAATTGTCCCAGATTTGGTAAGGCTCAGATTTCACTCAAATGAAAACTGAAAATGCTGCAAAATATTAGCAGGACAAGAACATTGGATGAGAAAGGGTTCCTGAAGCTCTGAAGAGTTTGAACTCAATGTTGAGTCCTGACGGCTGTTACGTGCCGAATCGGAAGATGAGGAGCCGCTACACCAGCTCACGCCAGGCTTCACTGGAGCATTGCAGCAGGCCAAGGACGGACATGTGGGGCTGTGAGCAAGGTGGTGAGCTGAAATGAAAGGCGACAGAGAGGTCAGGGTCATTCTTGCCGACTGAGCCAAGGTGTTCCACAAAGTGGTCTCCCCGTCTCCCTTGAGCCTCTCCAATGTAGAGGAGACCGCATTGGGAGCAGCGAATAAAATAGACCAGATTGACACAGGGTGCATGTCAACGCTGCTTCACATGAAACGGGGGGGGGGGGGGCCTTGAACGATGAGGAGGTAAAGTGACAAAGTGACACATGGTGCACCGACTGCGGTTAAATGGGTGCTGGGGGAGTGGAATGGTCCCTGAGGAATGCTGAAGGGGGCTTGAGAGGGAGATTTGTTTTCTGCTGGCATCATGTTGAAATTGGCGGAATTGGAACCTTTGAATGCAGAGGCTGGAAGGGAGAAAAGTGACGATGTTTTTACAACTTTACAAAGTAGCCAGGCTGACGGAGATACATAAATACATCTTTCTTTCTGGCCAGGACAAAAGGCATGAAAGCAGTCATCGATTGTTGTAAAAACCTATCTTTAGGGTTGTCATTTCGGGAAGGAAAGCTGCCATTCTAACCAATTCTGGCCTCCATGTGACTCCTGAACCACAGCAATGTGATTGCCCAGCAGGCCACTCAGTTCAAGGGCAATTAGGGACGGGCAACCCATTCTGGCCCAGCCAGGGACGTCCAGACCCCAGGAAACAGTCAGGGGGAAAGTTACAGTCAGGGGGAAAAAAACAAACAGGCAGACAGTGCAGGGATCCCTCGTGGCCGTTCCCCTTCAAAACAAGTATACCGTTTTGGATGCTGTTGGGGGGGGATGACCTACCGGGGGAAGGCCCTAGCGGTCAGGTCTCTGGCACGGAGTCTGGCTCTGGGGCTCAGAAGGGAAGGGGGGAGAATAGTAAAGCAATAGTTGTAGGAGATTCAATGGTTAGGGGAATAGATAGGAGATTCTGTGGTCGCGAGCGAGACTCCCGGAAGGTATGTTGCCTCCCGGGTGCCAGGGCCAGGGATGTCTCGGATCGTGTCTTCAGGATCCTTAAGGGGGAGGGTGAGCAGCCAGAAGTCGTGGTGCACATTGGTACCAACGACATAGGTAGGAAAAGGGGTGTGGAGGTAATAAACGAGTTTAGGGAGTTAGGCTGGAAGTTAAAAGCCAGGACAGACAGAGTTGTCATCTCTGGTTTGTTGCCGGTGCCACGTGATAGCGAGGCTAGGAATAGGGAGAGAGTGCAGTTGAACACGTGGCTGCAGGAATGGTGTAGGAGGGAGGGCTTCAGGTATTTGGATAATTGGAGTGCATTCTGGGGAAGGTGGGACCTGTACAAGCAGGACGGGTTGCATCTGAACCAGAGGGGCACCAATATCCTGGGAGGGAGTTTTGCTAGTACTCTTCGGGAGGGTTTAAACTAATTTGGCAGGGGAATGGGAACCGGATTTGTAATCCAGCAACTAAGGTAGCCGATATTCAGGACGCCAAAGCATGTAATGAGGCAGTGGGGAAGGGAACACTGACAAAGGAGAGTATTTGCAGGCACGGAGATGGGTTGAAGTGTGTATACTTCAACGCAAGAAGCATCAGGAATAAGGTGGGTGAACTTAAGGCATGGATCGGTACTTGGGACTACGATGTGGTGGCCATCACGGAAACTTGGATAGAAGAGGGGCAGAAATGGTTGTTGGAGGTCCCTGGTTATAGATGTTTCAATAAGATTAGGGAGGGTGGTAAAAGAGGTGGGGGGTGGCATTATTAATTAGAGATAGTATAACAGCTGCAGAAAGGCAGTTCGAGGAGTATCACCCTATTGAGGTAGTATGGGTTGAAGTCAGAAATAGGAAAGGAGCAGTCACCTTGTTAGGAGTTTTCTATAGGCCCCCCAATAGTAACAGAGATGTGGAGGAACAGATTGGGAAACAGATTTTGGAAAGGTGCAGAAGTCATAGGGTAGTAGTCATGGGCGACTTTAACTTCCCAAATATTGAGTGGAAACTCTTTAGATCAAATAGTTTGGATGGGGTGGTGTTTGTGCAGTGTGTCCAGGAAGCTTTTCTAACACAGTATGTAGATTGTCCGACCAGAGGAGGGGCAATATTGGATTTAGTACTGGGTAATGAACCAGGGCAAGTGATAGATTTGTTAGTGGGGGAGCATTTTGGAGATAGTGACCACAATTCTGTGACTTTCACTTTAGTAATGGAGAGGGATAGGTACGTGCAACAGGGCAAGGTTTACAATTGGGGGAAGGGTAAATACGATGTTGTCAGACAAGAATTGAAGTGCATAAGTTGGGAACATAGGCTGGCAGGGAAGGACACAAGTGAAATGTGGAACTTGTTCAAGGAACAGGTGCTACATGTCCTTGATATGTATGTCCCTGTCAGGCAGGGAAGAGATGGTCAAGTGAGGGAACCATGGTTGACAAGAGAGGTTGAATGTCTTGTTAAAAGGAAAAAGGTGACTTATGTAAGGCTGAGGAAACAAGGTTCAGACAGGGCATTGGAGGGATACAAGATAGCCAGGAGGGAACTGAAGAAAGGGATTAGGAGAGCTAAGAGAGGGCATGAACAATCTTTGGCCTTTTACACATATGTGAGAAATATGAGAATGACTAGAGCGAGGGTAGGTCCGATCAAGGACAGTAGCGGGAGATTGTGTATTGAGTCTGAAGAGATAGGAGAGGTCTTAAAAGTATTTTTCTTCTGTATTTACAAATGAGAGGGGTGATATTGTTGGAGAGGACAGTGTGAAACAGATTGGTAAGCTCGAGGAAATACTTGTCAGGAAGGAAGATGTGTTGGGCATTTTGAAAAACTTGAGGATAGACAAGTCCCCCGGGCCTGACGGGATATATCCAAGGATTCTATGGGAAGCAAGAGATGAAATTGCAGAGCCGTTGGCAATGATCTTTTCGTCCTCACTGTCAACAGGGGTGGTACCAGGGGATTGGAGAGTGGCGAATGTCGTGCCCCTGTTCAAAAAAGGAACTAGGGATAACCCTGGGAATTACAGGCCAATTAGTCTTACTTCGGTGGTAGGCAAAGTAATGGAAAGGGTACTGAAGGATAGGATTTCTGAGCATCTGGAAAGACACTGCTTGATTAGGGCTAGTCAGCACGGATTTGTGAGGGGTAGGTCTTGCCTTACAAATCTTATTGAATTCTTTGTGGAGGTGACCAAGCATGTGGATGAAGGTAAAGCAGTGGATGTAGTGTACATGGATTTTAGTAAGGCATTTGATAAAGTTCCCCATGGTAGGCTTATGCAGAAAGTAAGGAGGCATGGGATAGTGGGAAATTTGGCCAGTTGGATAACGAACTGGCTAACCGATAGAAGTCAGAGAGTGGTGGTGGATGGCAAATATTCAGCCTGGATCCCAGTTACCAGTGGCGTACCGCAGGGATCAGTTCTGGGTCCTCTGCTGTTTGTGATTTTCATTAATGACTTGGATGAGGGAGTTGAAGGGTGGGTCAGTAAATTTGCAGACGATACGAAGATTGGTGGAGTTGTGGATAGTAAGGAGGGCTGTTGTCGGCTGCAAAGAGACATAGATAGGATGCAGAGCTGGGCTGAGAAGTGGCAGATGGAGTTTAACCCTGAAAAGTATGAGGTTGTCCATTTTGGAAGGACAAATATGAATGCGGAATATAGGGTTAACGGTAGAGTTCTTGGCAATGTGGAGGAGCAGAGAGATCTTGGGGTCTATGTTCATACATCTTTGAAAGTTGCCACTCAAGTGGATAGAGCTGTGAAGAAGGCCTATGGTGTGCTCGCGTTCATTAACAGAGGGATTGAATTTAAGAGCCGTGAGGTGATGATGCAGCTGTACAAAACTTTGGTAAGGCCACATTTGGAGTACTGTGTACAGTTCTGGTCGCCTCATTTTAGGAAGGATGTGGAAGCTCTGGAAAAGGTGCAAAGAAGATTTACCAGGATGTTGCCTGGAATGGAGAGTAGATCTTACGAGGAAAGGTTGAGGGTGCTAGGCCTTTTCTCATTAGAGCGGAGAAGGATGAGGGGCGACTTGATAGAGGTTTATAAGATGATCAGGGGAATAGATAGAGTAGACAGTCAGAGACTTTTTCCCCGGGTGGAACACACCATTACAAGGGGACATAAATTTAAGGTGAAAGGTGGAAGATATAGGAGGGATATCAGAGGTAGGTTCTTTACCCAGAGAGTAGTGGGGGCATGGAATGCACTGCCTGCGGAAGTAGTTGAGTCGGAAACATTAGGGACCTTCAAGCAGCTATTGGATAGGTACATGGATGACGGTAAAATGATATAGTGTAGATTTATTTGTTCTTAAGGGCAGCACGGTAGCATTGTGGATAGCGCAATTGCTTCACAGCTCCATGGTCCCAGGTTCGATTCCGGCTTGGGTCATTGTCTGTGCGGAGTCTGCACGTCCTCCCCGTGTCTGCGTGGGTTTCCTCCGGGTGCTCCGGTTTCCTCCCACAGTCCAAAGATGTGCGAGTTAGGTGAATTGGCCAATGATAAATTGCCCTTAATGTCCAAATTGCCCTTGGTGTTGGGTGGAGGTGTTGAGTTTGGGTATGGTGCTCTTTCCAAGAGCCGGTGCAGACTCAAAGGGCCGATTGGCCTCCTTCTGCACTGTAAATTCAATGATAATCTATGATTAATCTAGGACAAAGGTTCGGCACAACATCGTGGGCCGAAGGGCCTGTTCTGTGCTGTATTTTCTATGTTCTATGAAAGAAGAAAAAGTGGGCAGATGTGGTAAACCACTGTTACTGTCTTGTACATATTGTTTGTTGTCTCTGCTGGTTCTGCCTGTGGCTCCTCCCCTCAGGCTCTGTATAAAGGTGGCCGACCTCTGGCCCTGCCCCAGTTCAGGATCAGTTGCCAGCAGGTTCTCGGTTAGCTTATTAAAGCCACAGTTTCGTTCCACAACTCGTCTTTGTTATAATTGATGGCGCATCAGTTTAATAAGCTAAACACTTAAGATGGATGCATCACTCAAGCCTGATCGTCTGGAACTGGACCCCCAAGCAGCCGACGCCACTGCGACATTCGAGCACTGGCTAAGCTGCTTCAAAGCTTACCTCAAATCTGCCGCCGACGCCGTCGCCGACATCCACAAGCTTCAAGTCCTCAACGCCCGGGTAAGCCCGCAGGTTTTCCCCCTTACCAGGGACGCTGCCTCGTACGCGGAGGCGATAACGCTGCTGAAGGGGCTGTATGTAAAGGCAGTAAATGAGGTGTACGCCAGGCATCTCCTTGCCACGAGGCGTCAACGCCCGGGAGAATCGCAGGCCGAATTCCTGCGAGCCTTGCGGGTACTCGGCCGGAACTGCAGTTGTCAGTCGGCATCGGCTGTCCAGCTACATCCACCAGCGCCCACTAGAAGGGGGAACACTCAGCCTCAAAGAGACAGTGCAGCTCTCGAATTCGCTGGAAGTGGCCTTCCATAACATGGATGCCTTCACCTCCGACCACGCGGCACCCTCGTGGATGTCGTGGGCGCCGCCATCACCCGACCCAGGGGCGTCGCAAGCCTGGGCCGCGCATCAATCCGTCAACTCCGGAGGCCCGAGATGCTACTTCTGTGGCCAGGGTAAGCATCCCAGACAACACTGCCCAGCACGGAGCGCGATCCGCAACGGGTGCGGAAAGAAGGGCCACTTCGCCAAAGTCTGCCAGGCCCGACCTGTTCCTAAAGTTTCCAGACCCAGCAGCAGCAGCGCTGCGTGTTGCCTGTCGGGACTGTCCGCATCTACCACGTCATCCGCCACGTGCGACCCGTGGGGACCGCCATCTTGGAATGACCCCGCCGCCTCCCGGAACCCCTGCTCACCCAGGCGCACGCTGGCCTCCGCTACTCTCGACCAGCCCACCCACCTTCCGAAGCTCGCCTCCATCACCCTCGACCAGAATCGACCTCATCACCTCACTAGATCCATGATGGTCGTCCAGATCAACGGGCATGAGACGACCTGCCTCTTCGACTCCGGGGGCACTGGCAGCTTCATCCACCCAGATACGGTCAGGCGCTGCTCCCTCCCAATTTTACCCGCGACCCAGAAAATCTCCATGGCTTCCGGATCACATTCCGTGGAGATCTGGGGGTACTGTGTCGCAACCCTTTCGGTACAGGGCATAGAGTACGCTAATTTCAAGCTCTACGTCCTCCCTCATCTCTGCGCTGCCCTATTACTGGGTCTTGATTTTCAGTGCCACCCCCGAAGCCTTACCTTGAAGTTCGGTGGACCGCTGCACCCCCCTCACTGTCTGTAATCTCGCGACCTTTAAGGTCGCCCCACCCTCGCTCTTCGCTAACCTCACCCTGGACTGCAAGCCCGTCGCCACTTGGAGCAGACGATACAGTGCCCGTGACAAGGCCTTTATCAGGTCAGAGGTCCAGCGACTCCTGCGGGAAGGGATCATAGAGGCCAGTACCCAGCCCCTGGAGAGCCCAAGTGGTGGTCGTCAAGACTGGGGAGAAGCTCCGGATGGTCGTCGACTACAGTCAAACGATCAACCGGTACACGCAGCTCGATGCGTACCCTCTCCCCCGCATATCTGATATGGTCAATCAGATTGCACAGTATCGAGTATTTTCCACTGTTGACTTGAAGTCCGCGTACCACCAGCTCCCTATCCGCCCAGAGGACCGCCAATACACTGCCTTCGAGGCAGATGGCCGCCTCTACCACTTCCTCAGGGTCCCCTCCGGCGCCACCAATGGGGTCTCGGTCTTCCAACGAGTGATGGACCGAATGGTTGACCAGTACGGGCTGCGGGCCACGTTCCCGTATCTGGATAATGTCACTATCTGCGGCCATGACCAGCAGGACCATGATGCTAACCTCTGACATTTCCTCCACACCGCTAAGCTCCTTAACCTCACATATGATAAGGAGAAATGCGTGTTCCGCACATCCCGCCTCGCCACCCTTGGCTACGTTGTGGAAAACGGGGTCCTAGGGCCCGACCCCGACCGCATGCGTCCCCTCCTGGAACTTCCCCTCCCCCACTGCCCCAAGGCCCTGAAGAGATGCCTGGGGTTCTTCTCCTATTATACCCAGTGGGTCCCCAATTATGCGGATAAGGTCCGCCCACTCATTAAATCCACCATTTTTCCCCCGACGGCTGAGGCCCGCCAGGCCTTCAACATCAAGGCAGATATTGCCAAAGCCGCAATGCACGCTGTGGACGAGTCCATTCCGTTCCAGGTGGAGAGCGGTGCGACGGACTTTGCTCTGGCCGCTACCCTCAACCAGGCGGGCAGGCCCGTGGCTTTCTTCTCCCGTACCCTCCAGGCCTCCAAGATTCGACACTCCTCTGTCGAAAAGGAAGCCCAAGCCATAGTGGAAGCTGTGCGACATTGGAGGCATTACCTGGCCGGCAGGCGATTCACTCTCCTCACTGACCAACGGTCGGTTGCTTTCATGTTTAATAACACACAGCGGGGCAAGATCAAAAATGACAAGATCCTGAGGTGGAGGATCGAACTCTCCACCTACAATTACGATATCTTGTATCGACCTGGGAAGCTCAATGAGCCCCCAGATGCCCTGTCCCGCGAGCGGTACATTTGCCAGCGCGCAAGTAAACCAACTTCGGGCCCTCCACAACGACCTCTGTTACCCGGGGGTCACCCATTTTTTTCATTTCGTCAAGGCCCGCAACCTGCCCTCCTCCATCGAGGAGGTCAGTTCCGTGACCAGGGACTGCCAGGTCTGTGTGGAGTGCAAACCGCACTTCTATCGGCCAGACAGAACGCACCTGGTAAAGGCCTCTCGCCCCTTTGAGCGTCTCAGCATCGACTTCAAAGGGCCCCTCCCCTCCACTGACCGTAACGTGTACTTCCTCGACATTGTTGACGAATACTCAAGATTCCCCTTTGCCATCCCGTGCCCTGACATGACCTCTGTCACTGTCATCAAGGCCCTGCACAGTCTTTTCCCCCTGTTCGGGTTCCCCACCTACATCCATAGCGACAGGGGGTCCTCTTTCATGAGCGGCGAGTTGCGTCAGTTCCTGCTCAGCAAGGGCATCGCCTCCAGCAGGACGACCAGCTACAACCCCCGGGGCAACGGGCAGGTGGAGAGGGAGAACGTGATGGCCTGGAAGGCCGCCCTCCTGGCCCTACGGTCTAGAAGTCTCCCAGTCTCCCGCTGGCAGGAGGTGCTTCTTGATGCGCTCCACTCCACCCGGTCGCTCCTGCGCACTGCCACCAGCGGGACCCCTCACGAACGAATGTTTGTCTTCCCCAGGAAGTCCACCTCCGGGGTCTCGCTCCCGCCCTGGCTGACAGTCCCAGGGCCCGTCCTCCTCCGGAAGCATGCGAGGAGCATAAATCAGACCCCCTCGTCGAAACGGTCCTGCTCCTCCTGCCAACCCACAATATGCCTACGTGGCACAATCAGGACGGGCGACAGGACACAGTCTCCCTCCAGGATTTGGCACCCCCAGTAAAAATCACTTGCTTACCTTCTGAGATGTTCTCAGGTTCTCTCGCTGACAGAGACTGCTCCTCCACCTCCAATCCTTGGCCTGCACAATGCTAATAATATATAATATAATATGGCACTTACCTTCCACCAATGGGTCTTATTATTAGGTTAGAGGAGGAGGGTGGGTGGGAGACACTACACGTGTAGTGTCTCGGGTTTCCTCTCCACCAGAATTTATTGGGGGGGGGGGGACTTGCCAGAGGTCGAACTTCCGGTTCCCGCCGAAATCCAAAGGGCTGCTCCTGTAAAGGTAAGTGCTTTTAAACTAACTACTCACCTCCAAGAAGGCCCCTGCGCACCGCTGCCGCCGAAATCCAAAGGGCTGCTCCTGTAAAGGTAAGTGCTTTTAAACTAACTACTCACCTCCCAGAAGACAGGACCTCGAGGGTTGTAATCTCGGGATTACTCCCTGTGCCACGTGCCAGTGAGGCTAGAAATAGGAAGATAGAGCAGACAAACACGTGGCTAAACAGCTGGTGTAGGAGGGAGGGTTTCTGTTATCTGGACCACTGGGAGCTCTTCCGGGGCAGGTGTGACCTGTATAAGATGGACGGGTTGCATCTAAACCGGAGAGGCATAAATATCCTGGCCGCGAGATTTGCTAGTGTCACACGGGAGGGTTTAAACTAGTATGGCAGGGGGGTGGGCACGGGAGCAATAGGTCAGAAGGTGAGAGCGTTGAGGGAGAACTAGGGAATATGGACAGTGTGGCTCTGAGGCAGAGCAGACGGGGAGAAGTTGCTGAACACAGCGGGTCTGGTGGCCTGAAGTGCATATGTTTTAATGCAAGGAGCATTACGGGTAAGGCAGATGAACTTAGAGCTTGGATTAGTACTTGGAACTATGATGTTGTTGCCATTACAGAGACCTGGTTGAGGGAAGGGCAGGATTGGCAGCTAAACGTTCCAGGATTTAGATGTTTCAGGCGGGATAGAGGGGGATGTAAAAGGGGAGGCGGAGTTGCGCTACTTGTTCAGGAGAGTATCACAGCTATACAGCGAGAGGACACCTCAGAGGGCAGTGAGGCTATATGGGTAGAGATCAGGAATAAGAAGGGTGCAGTCACAATGTTGGGGGTATACTACAGGCCTCCCAACAGCCAGCGGGAGATAGAGGAGCAGATAGGTAGACAGATTTTGGAAAAGAGTAAAAACAACAGGGTTGTGGTGATGGGAGACTTCAACTTCCCCAATATTGACTGGGACTCACTTAGTGCCAGGGGCTTAGACGGGGCAGAGTTTGTAAGGAGCATCCAGGAGGGCTTCTTAAAACAATATGTAAACAGTCCAACTAGGGAAGGGGCGGTACTGGACCTGGTATTGGGGAATGAGCCCGGCCAGGTGGTAGATGTTTCAGTAGGGGAGCATTTTGGTAACAGTGACCACAATTCAGTAAGTTTTAAAGTACTGGTGGACAAGGATAAGAGTGGTCCGAGGATGAATGTGCTAAATTGGGGGAAGGCTAATTATAACAATATTAGGCGGGACCTGAAGAACATAGATTGGGGGCGGATGTTTGAGGGCAAATCAACATCTGACATGTGGGAGGCTTTCAAGTGTCAGTTGAAAGGAATACAGGACAGGCATGTTCCTGTGAGGAAGAAAGATAAATACGGCAATTTTCGGGAACCTTGGATGACGAATGATATTGTAGGCCTCGTCAAAAAGAAAAAGGAGGCATTTGTCAGGGCTAAAAGGCTGGGAACAGACGAAGCCTGTGTGGCATATAAGGAAAGTAGGAAGGAACTTAAGCAAGGAGTCAGGAGGGCTAGAAGGGGTCATGAAAAGTCATTGGCAAATAGGGTTAAGGAAAATCCCAAGGCTTTTTACACTTACATAAAAAGCAAGAGGGTAGCCAGGGAAAGGGTTGGCCCACTGAAGGATAGGCAAGGGAATCTATGTGTGGAGCCAGAGGAAATGGGCGAGGTACTAAATGAATACTTTGCATCAGTATTCACCAAAGAGAAGGAATTGGTAGATGTTGAGTCTGGAGAAGGGGGTGTAGATAGCCTGGGTCACATTGTGATCCAAAAAGACGAGGTGTTGGGTGTCTTAAAAAATATTAAGGTAGATAAGTCCCCAGGGCCGGATGGGATCTACCCCAGAATACTGAAGGAGGCTGGAGAGGAAATTGCTGAGGCCTTGACAGAAATCTTTGGATCCTCGCTGTCTTCAGGGGATGTCCCGGAGGACTGGAGAATAGCCAATGTTGTTCCTCTGTTTAAGAAGGGTGGCAGGGATAATCCCGGGAACTACAGGCCGGTGAGCCTTACTTCAGTGGTAGGGAAATTACTGGAGAGAATTCTTCGAGACAGGATCTACTCCCATTTGGAAGCAAATGGACGTATTAGTGAGAGGCAGCACGGTTTTGTGAAGGGGAGGTCGTGTCTCACTAGCTTGATCGAGTTTTTCGAGGAGGTCACTAAGATGATTGATGCAGGTAGGGCAGTAGATGTTGTCTATATGGACTTCAGTAAGGCCTTTGACAAGGTCCCTCATGGTAGACTAGTACAAAAGGTGAAGTCACACGGGATCAGGGGTGAACTGGCAAGGTGGATACAGAACTGGCTAGGCCATAGAAGGCAGAGGGTAGCAATGGAGGGATGCTTTTCTAATTGGAGGGCTGTGACCAGTGGTGTTCCACAGGGATCAGTGCTGGGACCTTTGCTCTTTGTAGTATATATAAATGATTTGGAGGAAAATGTAACTGGTCTGATTAGTAAGTTTGCAGACGACACAAAGGTTGGTGGAATTGCGGATAGCGATGAGGACTGTCTGAGGATACAGCAGGATTTAGATTGTCTGGAGACTTGGGCGGAGAGATGGCAGATGGAGTTTAACCTGGACAAATGTGAGGTAATGCATTTTGGAAGGGCTAATGCAGGTAGGGAATATACAGTGAATGGTAGAACCCTCAGGAGTATTGAAAGTCAAAGAGATCTAGGAGTACAGGTCCACAGATCACTGAAAGGGGCTACACAGGTGGAGAAGGTAGTCAAGAAGGCATACGGCATGCTTGCCTTCATTGGCCGGGGCATTGAGTATAAGAATTGGCAAGTCATGTTGCAGCTGTATAGAACCTTAGTTAGGCCACACTTGGAGTATAGTGTTCAATTCTGGTCGCCACACTACCAGAAGGATGTGGAGGCTTTAGAGAGGGTGCAGAAGAGATTTACCAGAATGTTGCCTGGTATGGAGGGCATAAGCTATGAGGAGCGATTGAATAAACTCGGTTTGTTCTCACTGGAACGAAGGAGGTTGAGGGGCGACCTGATAGAGGTATACAAAATTATGAGGGGCATAGACAGAGTGGATAGTCAGAGGCTTTTCCCCAGGGTAGAGGGGTCAATTACTAGGGGGCATAGGTTTAAGGTGAGAGGGGCAAAGTTTAGAGTAGATGTACGAGGCAAGTTTTTTACGCAGAGGGTAGTGGGCGCCTGGAACTCACTACCGGAGGAGGTAGTGGAGGCAGGGACGATAGGGACATTTAAGGGGCATCTTGACAAATATATGAATAGGATGGGAATAGAAGGATACGGACCCAGGAAGTGTAGAAGATTGTAGTTTAGTCGGGCAGTATGGTCGGCACGGGCTTGGAGGGCCGAAGGGCCTGTTCCTGTGCTGTACATTTCTTTGTTCTTTGTTTGTTCTTTGTTAATCACAAAAGTCCAAATTGTGCCTCATTTTTATGGTGCCCTATTTGGTTTTCATGTATCTTCATTTATTGAATTATAAGTAGGGCCCTCAATAACTGGAAGTGGCCCGGGCCTCTCTGGAACTCAGAGAAAGTCTGGTCTTCAGATAGAATTAAGTTTAACATGTTGCCCAGCCCCTGAGAAATTCTTTAATCTCCAACTAAGTCGAATCAGTTTGTTTGCTCTGAGTTTCTTCTTTCCCAAATCGGACTCTGCCGATTAACCTTGGCCGGCTCAGTAAAATGTGTTACAAAACCTTTCAACAACAAGCAGTAGAGTGACATTCTGATGGAAATTCTCTCCCTATCCATTTATTGTTTCATTAAGTATCTTTTTCTATCAGTGACAGAAGATCTTCTTTTCACTGTTATCACTCTGATCTCTTTATGTTGCGAAGGTTGTGTGTCAAAGTGGAACTCTCTGTTCTTTGCTGAGAGCATCCATTATAACATTATTGTTTACAGAAGGTACATCTTGACCTTTGGAACTGTTTAATTGCCTTACCCATTTAGCAGAGCAATTTTTGAGTTTTTTACTCAATAGTTCAATAATCGCAGGGTCCCGTGTAACCACTGTAAGTAACACATTTTACACGTGTGTGATCAGTTCGTTAAGATTCCTGCGACCCAAAGCACTATCGGTCACTGACATTCTGCCAAATTAGACCATAAGACATAGGAGCAGGATTAGGCCACTCGGCCCATCGAGTCTGCTCCTCCATTCAATCATGGCTGATATTTTCTCATCCCCATTCTCCTGCCTTCTCCCCATAACCCCGATCCCCTTATTAATCAAGAAGTTACCGTGAATGCTAAGCGCAGGAGATTTGGGGTGAATCGTTAATCATTAAGTTAAAATAAAATAAAACGAAAGGCAGGAGTAGAGAGACTGAGGCTGGTTCTCAGACCAGATTCACAAATAGCCTCAGCTAATTTTTAGTCATCTTTATTGTCACAAGTAGACGTACATTAACTCTGCAATGACGTTACTGTGAAAAGCCCCTAGTCGCCACATTTCGGCACCTGTTCGGGTACACCGAGGGAGAATTCAAAATGTCCAATTCACCTAACAGCACGTCTTTCGGGACTTGTGGGAGGAAACCGGAGCGCCCGGAGGAAACCCACACAGACACGGGGAGAGCGTGCAGACTCCTCACAGACAGTGACCCAAGCCGGGAATCGAACCTGGGACCCTGGCGCTGTGAAGCAATTGTGCTAACCACTGTGCTGGCGTGCCACCATGACAAATCAGTGGTAAGTCTGTCCATGCAATTCGATTCACTCCACATCATGTTAAGAAGATGAGTGCAAGAAAGGTTATGAGCCCCAACAATACCCTGGCTCCAATGCTGAAGACCTGTTCACTCATTGCCATTTCGGGAAGGAAATCTGCCGTCCCTACCCGGTCTGGCCTACATGTAACTCCAGACCCACAGCAATGTGGTCGACTCTTAATTACTCTGAAATGGCCGAGTGCGACACTCAGCTGAATGGCAATTATGGTAACTAATGCTGATCTTACCAGTGACACCCAGATCCCAACAAATCATTAAAAAAATTCTTCCTCCTAATCCACATTAAACTGGTGAGTTATTGATCATGCCACCAGGTAACACTTTCTCATCAATGCCTCCTCACCGACCCTCAGTTCAGACTTCAACATCTGCCGTTGGACATCATTCCGGCTGTGATCCAGGCAAGATGTGAGAATGAGAGACGCACTGGGAGTATCTACACTCAAACTCAACGCAGCAATTGATCAAGGGTAGTATGACGGAGACCCGACGGAATCATTCATCAAGTCAAAGGGAAATATTCCAACCACTGTAATTCACTTCTCACAAAGTATTTTATTCGTTCCTGGGAAGTGGGCGTCGCTGGGCTGGGCCAGCGTTTATTGCTCATCCCTAACTGCGCTGGAAGTGAGCGGTCTGCTGGGTAATTTCAGTGGGGGGGCAGTTAAGAGTCACCCGCACCCCTGTGCGGAGTCTGGAGTCATATGCAGGCCAGACCTGGGTAAGGACGGGAGATTACCTCCACTGAAGAATATTCGTGAACCAGATTCGTTTTCACGACAATCGACAATGATTTGATAGACCTCTGGGGCTGGTTTAGCACACTGGGCTAAATCGCTGGCTTTGAAAGCAGACCAAGGCAGGCCAGCAGCACGGTTCGATTCCTGTACCAGCCTCCCCGAACAGGTGCCGGAATGTGGCGACTAGGGGCTTTTCACAGTAACTTCATTTGAAGCCTACTTGTGACAATAAGCGATTTTCATTTCATTCATTTTCAGATACATAGATTTCATAGAATTTACAGTGCAGAAGGAGGCCATTCGGCCCATCGAGTCTGCACCGGCTCTTGGAAAGAGCACCCTACCCAAGGTCAACACCTCCACCCCATCCCCATAACCCAGTAACCCCACCCAACACTAAGGGCAATTTTGGACACTAAGGGCAATTTATCATGGCCAATCCACCTAACCTGCACATCTTTGGACTGTGGGAGGAAACCGGAGCACCCGGAGGAAACCCACGCACACACGGGGAGAACGTGCAGACTCCACACAGACAGTGACCCAAGCCGGAATCGAACCTGGGACCCTGGAGCTGTGAAGCAATTGTGCTATCCACAGTGCTACCGTGCTGCCCTAAATAGCAGATATGAGCAGGAGGAGGCCTTTTGGCCCTTCGAGCCTGCTCCGCCATTCATCACCATCATGGCTGATCATCCAACTCAATAGCCTAATCCTGCTTTCTCCCCATAGCCTTTGATCCCATTCTCCCCAAGTGCTATATCCAGCCGCCTCTTGTATATATTCAATGTTTTAGCATCAACTACTTCCTGTGGTAATGAATTCCACAGGCTCACCATTCTCTGGGTGAAGAAATGTCTCCTTATCTCTGTCCGAAATGGTTTACCCGGAATCCTCAGGCTGTGACCCCTGGTTCTGGACACACCCATCATTGGTAACATCTTCCCTGCATCTACCCTGTCCAGTCCTGTCAGAATTTTATAATCTCTGTGAGATCCCCCTCATTCTTCTGAACTCCAGCGAGAACAATCCCAACCGAGTCAATCTCTCCTCATCTGACAGTCCCGCCATCCCTGGAATCAGTCTGGTGAACCTTCGCTGCTCTCCCTCGAGAGCAAGAACATCCTTCCTCAGAGAAGGAGACCAAAACTGCCCACAATACTCCAGGTGTGACCTCACCAAGGCCCTGTACAATTGCAGCAACACATCCCTGCTCCTGTTCTCGAAACCTCTCGCAATGAAGACCAACATACCATTAGCCTTCTTTACCGCCTGCTGCACCTGCATGCTTACCTTCAGCGACTGGTGCACAAGGACACCCAGGTCCCGCTGCACAGACCCCTCTCCCAATTTACAACCATTCCAGTAGTAATCTGCCTTCCTGTTTTTGCTTCCAAAGTGGATAACCTGACACTTATCCAAATTATACTGCATCTGCCATTGATTTGCCCACTCGCCCAACCTGTCCAGATATTGCTGTAGGATCCCTGTATCCTCGTCACAATTCACCCTCCCATGTAACAGTCATCGTTAGACTTAATTACAGGTTTTAAAAAAATTTAATTCAAATTTCACCATCTGCCATGGTCGGACGTGAGCCCGGGACCCGAGAGCATTACTCTGGGCCTCTGGATTACTAATCCAGTGGCAATACCACAGTGGCACTGCCTCACCATGGCTCCTGGCTATTGGAAACGGTCATCTCAAATCCAGGACATCACTGCAGGAGTTTACAGGGAAGTACCCTTGGCTTAACCATCTTTAAATGCTTAATAAAATGCCTGCTGTTGTAACGTCTGGAGTGGGGCTGAAGCAAATCATTCCAGCCTACATGAAGACCTGCCTCCAAACTTGGGCCGCACGGTAGCACAAGTGGATAGCACTGTGGCCTCACAGCGCCAGGGTCCCAGGATCGATTCCCCGCTGAGTCACTGTGCGGAGTCTGCACGTTCTCCCCGTGTCTGCGTGGGTTTCCTCCGGGTGCTCTGGTTTCCTCCCACAGTCCAGAGACGTGCAGGTTAGGGTGGATTGGCCATGATCAATTTCCCTTAATGCCCAAAAAAGATTAGGAGGGGTTATTGGGTTACGGGGATAGGGTGGAAGTGAGGGCTTAAGTGGGTTGGTGCAGACTCAATGGGCCGAATGGCCTCCTTCTGCACTGTATGTTCCAAGCCATTAAATGGTAGTCAGCAATTGTACCAGGCAATGCCCCCCAGAAAGGCAAAGTCCAGATAGATTACCTTGATCTTGAATTGTATCAGCATTGCAAACCTCAACTTCACAGAATCACAGAATACAGTGCAGAAGAGGTCCGATGGCCCATCGAGTGTGCCTGAGAAACACCTAACCTGCCTACCCAATCCCATTGGTCAGCACTGGGCCCATAGCCGGGAATGTTGTGACGTGCCAAGTGTTCATCCAGGTACTTTATAAAGGATGTGAGGCAACTCGCCTCTCCCACCCTCCCAGGCCGTGCGTTCCAGACCCGCCTCTACCACCCTCCCAGGCCGTGCGCTCCAGACCCGCCTCTACCCCCCTCCCAGGCCGTGCGTTCCAGACCCGCCTCTCCCACCCTCCCAGGCCGTGCGTTCCAGACCCGCCTCTGCCCCCCTCCCAGGCCGTGCGCTCCAGACCCGCCTCTCCCACCCTCCCAGGCCGTGCGTTCCAGACCCTCCTCTACCACCCTCCCAGGCCGTGCGCTCCAGACCCGCCTCTCCCACCCTCCCAGGCCGTGCGTTCCAGACCCGCCTCTGCCCCCCTCCCAGGCCGTGCGTTCCAGACCCGCCTCTGCCCCCCTCCCAGGCCGTGCGTTCCAGACCCGCCTCTGCCCCCCTCCCAGGCCGTGCGTTCCAGACCCGCCTCTCCCCCCCTCCCAGGCCGTGCGTTCCAGACCCGCCTCTGCCACCCTCCCAGGCCGTGCGTTCCAGACCCGCCTCTGCCCCCCTCCCAGGCCGTGCGTTCCAGACCCGCCTCTGCCCCCCTCCCAGGCCGTGCGCTCCAGACCCGCCTCTCCCCCCCTCCCAGGCCGCACGTTCCAGACCCGCCTCTGCCCCCCTCCCAGGCCGCGCGTTCCAGACCCGCCTCTCCCACCCTCCCAGGCCGTGCGTTCCAGACCCGCCTCTACCCCCCTCCCAGGCCGTGCGTTCCAGACCCGCCTCTGCCCCCCTCCCAGGCCGTGCGTTCCAGACCCGCCTCTGCCCCCCTCCCAGGCCGTGCGCTCCAGACCCTCCTCTACCCCCCTCCCAGGCCGTGCGTTCCAGACCCGCCTCTGCCCCCCTCCCAGGCCGTGCGCTCCAGACCCTCCTCTACCCCCCTCCCAGGCCGTGCGCTCCAGACCCGCCTCTGCCCCCCTCCCAGGCCGCACGTTCCAGACCCGCCTCTGCCCGCCTCCCAGGCCGCACGTTCCAGACCCGCCTCTGCCCCCCTCCCAGGCCGTGCGTTCCAGACCCGCCTCTACCCCCCTCCCAGGCCGCACGTTCCAGACCCGCCTCTGCCCCCCTCCCAGGCCGCACGTTCCAGACCCGCCTCTGCCCCCCTCCCAGGCCGCACGTTCCAGACCCGCCTCTGCCCCCCTCCCAGGCCGCGCGTTCCAGACCCGCCTCTGCCCCCCTCCCAGGCCGTGCGCTCCAGACCCGCCTCTGCCCCCCTCCCAGGCCGTGCGTTCCAGACCCGCCTCTGCCCCCCTCCCAGGCCGCGCGTTCCAGACCCGCCTCTGCCCCCCTCCCAGGCCGTGCGTTCCAGACCCGCCTCTGCCCCCCTCCCAGGCCGTGCGTTCCAGACCCGCCTCTGCCCCCCTCCCAGGCCGTGCGCTCCTGACCCGCCTCTGCCCCCCTCCCAGGCCGTGCGCTCCAGACCCGCCTCTGCCCCCCTCCCAGGCCGTGCGCTCCAGACCCGCCTCTGCCCCCCTCCCAGGCCGTGCGTTCCAGACCCGCCTCTGCCCCCCTCCCAGGCCGTGCGCTCCAGACCCGCCTCTGCCCCCCTCCCAGGCCGTGCGTTCCAGACCCGCCTCTACCCCCCTCCCAGGCCGTGCGTTCCAGACCCTCACCACCCTCCCAGGCCGTGCGTTCCAGACCCGCCTCTCCCACCCTCCCAGGCCGTGCGTTCCAGACCCTCACCACCCTCTGGGTAAAAAGGTTTTTCCTCAAATGCCCCAAATCCTCCCGCCCCTCACCTTGAACTTTTGTCCCCCTCGTAACCGACCCGTTAACTCAGGGGAACAGCTGCTCCCTATCCACCCTGTCCATCCCCTGCATAATCTTGTCCACCTCGATCAGGTCGCCCCTCAGTCTTCTCCGCTCCAACGAAAACAACCCAAGCCTACCCAACCTCTCTCCATAACTGGAATGTCCCATCCCAGGCAACATCCTGGTGAATCTCCTCTGCACCCCCTCCAGTGCAATCACATCCTTCCTATAATGTGGCGACCAGAATTGCACACAGTGCTCCAGCTGTGGCCTCACCAAAGTTCGATACAACTCCAACAGGACCTCCCTGCTTTTGTAATCTCTGCCACGATTGATAAAGGCAGGTGTCCCATATGCCTTTTTCACCTCCCTATTAACCTGCCCTTCTGCTTTCAGAGATCTCAGGACAAACACACCAAGATTTCTTTGTTCCTCAGGACTTCCCAGTCTCAGACCTTTCATTGAATATTTCCGTGTCAAATTGCTCCTTCCAAAGTGTAACTCCTCACACTTTTCAGGGTTAAATTCCATCTGCCACTTTTCTGCTCACTTGACCATCCCGTCTATATCCTCCTGTGACCCAGGACTCTCAGCCTCACTGTTACCACCCGGCCAATCTTTGTGTCATCGCAAACTTACTGATCCTACCCCACATAGACACCTATGCTGTTTATATAAATGACAAACAATAGGGGGCCCAGCACAGATCCCTGTGGTACCCCACTGGTCACTGGCTTCCAGCCGTCTGCCATCACCCTCTGTCTCCTCCGGCTGAGACAATTATGAATCCACCTTATCAGGTTCCCCTGTGTCCCAGGCGCATTTGCCTTCTTAATAAGTCTTCCATGTGGGACCTTGTCAAAGGCTTTGCTGAAATCCATGTGAACTACATCAACTGCACGACCCTCATCTACACACTTCGTCACGTGCTCAAAAAATTCAACCAAATTCGCTGGCAATTGGGGGGCCTGTAACAAACCCCCAATATTGTGATTGCTCCCTTCCTCTTTCTGAGCTCTACCCAGATTACCTCATTGTATGAGCCGTCCGAGGTGACCCCCACAGTACGGTTATAATATTTTCCTTAACCAGTAATGCTATTCGTGGTCGGCACGGTAGCACAGTGGTTAACATTGTTACTGTAGCGCACAATGACTTACGAGAGAGACAAATAGAGATGAAGTCGATGAGGCTTTATTAAGCGTGACTTGTTCCCCGCAGTTCAGCAACAGACTGGAGCGGCGGGGAGAAGCACGGGTTCTTATACTCCGCCTTCAGGGCGGAGCTAGGGGTCAACAGCCAACCAGGACCCGGGATCTGTCAGCCAATAGCATCATGGCTTCACAGTCCCACATGACCCCTAATACATACTACCACATTCACCCCTTGTTAAAAATGAACCCGGCGGGGTGGTGGTTCGCAAAGTGGTAGGGGTTTACAAGGTTGGTCCTGGGAGGAAAAAGTTTGGACATGTCATTACAATCTTAGCCCTACACTGGGCGATGTACAAGGTTTGTGAAACTATTTACAATATTCGTAAGAGAAAAAGAACATTTTTGTTACAGTCCAACAACATTCTTGGTGTCACACCGATGCCACGAGTCGAGCGGGCGGTCTGGTCTTCCTCGTCGATCGCCTCAGCCCCGGTGGTGGTGCAGGTGCTTGTTCCAGCGTTGTCGACTCCGGGAGTGTTTCGGTGTCTGTTTCTGTTTCACTCCTGGTCGGATACGGGAGGAGGACCGATCCTCCCGGGAAGGGGGCGGTCGCGGGGTGCGCCGGTGGCAGGGAGGGGGTGATCGGTGTCGGGGGGGTGTGTGTGTTGCTGGCGGGCGCCAGGTCTCGTAGGGAGACCGTGTCCTGTCAGCCGTCGGGGTACGCCACGTAGGCGTACTGCGGGTTCGCGTGGAGGAGGTGAACCCTCTCGACCAACGGGTCCGACTGGTGCGCCCGCACATGTTTCCGGAGCAAGATGGGTCCTAGGGCCGCCAGCCAGGTCGGCAGTGACGTTCCGGAGGAGGACTTCCTGGGGAAGACAAGGAGGCGCTCATGAGGCGTTTGATTAGTGGTGGTACACAGCAGCGACCGGATGGAGTGGAGAGCGTCCGGGAGGACCTCCTGCCACCGGGAAACTGGGAGATCCCTGGACCGTTGGGCCAGTAGGACGGTCTTCCAGACCGTGCCGTTCTCCCTCTCTACTTGCCCGTTCCCCCGGGGGTTGTAGCTGGTCGTCCTGCTCGAGGCTATACCCTTGCTGAGCAGGAACTGGCGCAGCTCGTCACTCATGAAGGAGGACCCCCTGTCGCTATGGATATATGCGGGGCAACCGAACAGTGTGAATATGGTGCTAAGGGCTTTAATAACTGTGGCCGCTGTCATGTCGGGGCAGGGGATGGCGAAGGGGAAACGGGAGTACTCGTCCACCACGTTCAGGAAGTATGTGTTTCGGTCGGTGGAGGGGAGGGCCCTTTGAAATCCAGACTGAGGCGTTCAAAGGGGCGGGAAGCCTTGATCAGGTGCGCTCTATCCGGCCTGAAAAAGTGCGGTTTGCACTCTGCTCAGATGTGGCAGTTCCTGGTGACTGTACGGACCTCCTCCACAGAGTAGGGGAGGTTGCGGGACTTTATAAAATGGTAGAACCGAGTGACCCCCGGGTGGCAGAGGTCCTCGTGGAGGGCTTGGAGACGGTCTATTTGTGCGTTGGCACATGTGCCGCGGGATAGGGCATCGGACGGCTCGTTCAGCTTTCCGGGACGGTACAAGATCTCGTAGTTGAAGGTGGAGAGCTCGATCCTCCACCTTAAGATCTTGTCATTTTTAATTTTGCCCCGCTGTGCATTATCGAACATGAAGGCTACCGACCGTTGGTCAGTGAGGAGAGTGAATCTCCTGCCGGCCAGGTAATGCCTCCAATGTCGCACAGCTTCCACTATGGCTTGGGCTTCCTTTTCCACTGAGGCGTGGCGGATTTCTGAGGCGTGGAGGGTTCGGGAGAAGAAGGCCACTGGTCTGCCCGCTTGGTTGAGGGTGGCCGCTAGAGCTACGTCGGAGGCGTCGCTCTCGACCTGGAAGGGGAGGGACTCGTCGATGGCGCGCATCGTGGCCTTTGCGATATCGGCTTTGATGCGGCTGAAGGCCTGGCGAGCCTCTGTCGACAGGGGGAAGGTAGTGGTCTGTATTAGCGGGCGGGCCTTGTCCGCATACTGGGGGACCCACTGGGCGTAATATGAAAAGAACCCCAGGCAACGTTTCAGGGCTTTGGAGCAGTGGGGGAGGGGAAATTCCATGAGGGGGCGCATGCGTTCGGGGTCGGGGCCTATTATCCCATTGCGCACTACGTATCCCAGGATGGCCAGCCGGTTTGTGCTAAAAACGCACTTTCCCTCGTTGTATGTGAGGTTCAAGGCGTTAGCGGTCTGGAGGAATTTTTGGAGGTTGGCGTCGTGGTCCTGCTGATCGTGGCCGCAGATGGTTACGTTGTCGAGATACGGGAACGTGGCCTGCAACCCGTGTTGGTCAACCATTCGGTCCATCTCCCGTTGGAAGACCGAGACCCCGTTCGTGACACCAAATGGGACCCTTAGGAAGTGGTATAGACGCCCGTCTGCCTCGAAGGCTGTGTACTTGCGGTCACCTGGGCGGATGGGGAGCTGGTGGTAGGCAGACTTGAGGTCCACGGTGGAGAAAACCTTATATTGGGCAATCCGATTTACCATGTCGGATATGCAGGTGAGAGGGTGCGCATCTAGCTGTGTGTACCTGTTGATGGTCTGGCTATAGTCTATGACCATCCTTTGCTTCTCCCCGGTCTTTACTACTACCACCTGTGCTCTCCAGGGACTATTGCTGGCCTGGATTATGCCTTCCTTCAGCAACCGCTGGACTTCAGACCGAATAAATATCCGGTCCTGGGCGCTGTATCGTCTGCTCCTAGTGGCGACGGGTTTGCAATCCGGGGTGAGGTTTGCAAACAAGGATGGCGGTTCAACTTTGAGGGTTGCGAGGCCGCAGATAGTGAGTGGGGGTATTGGGCCGCCGAATTGAAACGTTAGGCTCTGCAGGTTGCACTGGAAATCTAATCCCAGTAATGTGGGCGCGCAGAGTTGGGGAAGGACGTAGAGCCTGTAGTTTTTAAACTCCCTCCCTTGCACCGTTAGGGTCACTATGCAGAACCCTTTGATCTCTACGGAGTGGGATCCTGCAGCTTGGGAAATCTTTTGCGTACTTGGACGGATGGTCAAAAAACAGCGTCTTACCGTGTCGGGGTCGATGAAGCTTTCTGTGCTCCCGGAGTCGATCAGGCATGGTGTCTCGTGTCCGTTGATCAGCACCGTTGTTGTCGTTGTCTGGAGCGTCCGGGGACGTGCTTGATCCAGCGTCACCGAGGCCAGATGTGGTCGTAGTGTCTCAGCGTCTTCTTCGGACCCCGTGGAGCCGTCGATGCTGGGGTCCTTTGTTGTCATCCAAGGTGGCGGCGTCCATGAATCGCACGCGGCCGGGGGTGGACAAAATGGCCGCCCCCATGGATCGCACGTGGTCGGGGGTGGACAAAATGGCCACCACCATGCATCGCACATGGTCGGGGGTGGACAAAATGGCCGCCCCCATGCATCGCACGTGGCTGGGGGGTCACAAGATGGCGGCGCCCATCCTCCCCTCGTGGTGGCCGGGACCCAAAATGGTGGCGCCCGCGGGTCGCACATGGGGCGCTGGGGGGGGGGTTGGGGAGCGTTTGGGATGCGCTGGGCTCTTTCTTCTCCGGGGACTGCGGCGACCCCCCGGGACCGGCACACAGCCGCGAAATGGCCCTTTTTGCCGCAGCTCTTGCAAATAGCTGCGCGGGCCGGGCAGCGCTGCCGGGGGTGTTTCGCTTGTCCGCAGAAATAGCAGCGGGCCCCCCCGGGATGATCTGGCGTCTTAACCGCGCAAGCCTGTGAGGGAGGGGGGGGTTTATCGCGACGGGGGTCCACGGAGCCCAAGGGGCTGCCGCGCGGTCGGGGCCGTAGGCGCGGGCGTTTTGCGAGGCCACATCTAGGGAAGCTGCAATGGCCCGTGCCTCTGAGAGTCCTAGCGACTCTTTTTCTAAAAGTCTTTGGCGGATTTGGGGAGAGTTCATACCTGCCACAAACGCATCGCGAATTAACATGTCCGTGTGTTCCGTCGCGTTTACCGGCGGGCAGCCGCAGCCCCGTCCCAAAATTAGCAGCACGGCGTAGAATTCCTCTAACGATTCTCCGGGACTTTGCCGTCTCGTTGCGAGTTGGTAGCGTGCGTAGACCTGGTTCACGGGGCGAACGTAGATGCTCTTCAGTGCTGCGAGCACCGTCGGGAAATCCTCTGCGTCTTCTATGAGAGGGTAAATTTCCGGGCTTACCCTTGAGTGCAGGACCTGCAGTTTCTGGTCTTCTGTGATCCGGCCGGGGGCCGTTCGGAGGTAGCCTTCGAAACAAGCTTGCCAGTGTTTAAAAACTGCTGCCGAGTTCACTGCGTGGGGGCTGATCCGCAGGCATTCCGGGGCGATCCGGAGCTCCATAGTCCTTTAAGCTCGCTTAATAAATTGTAGCGCACAATGACTTACGAGAGAGACGAATAGCGATGAAGTCGATGAGGCTTTATTAAGCGTGACTTGTTCCCCGCAGTTCAGCAACAGACTGGAGCGGCGGGGAGAAGCACGGGTTCTTATACTCCGCCTTCAGGGCGGAGCTAGGGGTCAACAGCCAACCAGGACCCGGGATCTGTCAGCCAATAGCATCACGGCTTCACAGTCCCACATGACCCCTAATACATACTACCACAGTTACTTCACAGCGCCAGGGTCCCAGGTTCGATTCCCGGCTTGGGTCACTGTCTGTGCGGAGTCTGCACGTTCTCCCCGTGTCTGCGTGGGTTTCCTCCGGGTGCTCCGGTTTCCTCCCACAAGTCCTGAAAGACGTGCTGTTAGGTGAATTGGACATTCTGACTTCTCCCTCAGTGTACTCGAACAGGTGCCGGAATGTGGCGACTCGGGACTTTTCACAGTAACTTTATTGCAGTGTTAATGTAAGGAGACCAAAGCAGCACACAGTATTCCAGGCATGGCCTCACCAAGACCCTGTATAAGACTGTACCCCATGAGACTCATGGGAGTCTAATCGGCCCAGTCCCCTGGGTCCTGTGGGTGTTGCAACAGAGCACGAAAAGGCAGACACTTGAGTCTCGCCAACACCACACAGAGAATGACGGCCTCTGCAGTGTCTGACGTATTGATTGTTGTTGAACAAAGAACAAGAACAAAGAAAATTACAGCACAGGAACAGGCCCTTCGGCCCTCCCAGCCTGCGCCGATCCAGATCCTTTATCTAAACCTGTCGCCTATTTTCCAAGGATCCACTTCCCTCTGTTCCCTGCCCGTTCATATATCTGTCTAGATGCATCTTAAATTATGCTATCGTGCCCGCCTCTACCACCTCCGCTGGCAAAGCATTCCAGGCACCCACCACCCTCTGCGTAAAAAACTTTCCACGCACATCTCCCTTAAACTTTCCCCCTCTCACCTTGAAATCGTGACCCCTTGTAATTGACACCCCCACTCTTGGAAAAAGCTTGTTGCTATCCACCCTGTCCATACCTCTCAGAATTTTGTAGACCTCAATCAGGTCCCCCCTCAACCTCCGTCTTTCCAACAAAAACAATCCTAATCTACTCAACCTTTCTTCATAGCTAGCACCCTCCATACCAGGCAACATCCTGGTGAACCTCCTCTGCACCCTCTCTAAAACATCCACATCCTTCTGGTAATGTGGCGACCAGAACTGCACGCAGTATTCCAAATGTGGCCTAACCAAAGTCCTATACAACTGTAGCATGACCTGCCGACTCTTGTACTCAATACCCCGTCCGATGAAGGCAAGCATGCTGTATGCCTTCTTGACCACTCTATCGACCTGCGTTGCCACCTTCAGGGTACAATGGACCTGAACTCCCAGATCTCTCTGTACATCAATTTTCCCCAGGACTCTTCCATTGACCGTATAGTCCGCTCTTGAATTGGATCTTCCAAAATGCATCACCTCGCATTTGTCTGGATTGAACTCCATCTGCCATTTCTCTGATCAACTCTCCAATCTATCTATATTTTGCTGTATTCTCTGACAGTCCTCCTCGCTATCTGCAACTCCACCAATCTTAGTATCATCTGCAAACTTGCTAATCAGACCACCTATACCTTCGTCCAGATCATTTATCTATATCACAAACAACAGTGGTCCGAGCACAGATCCCTGTGGAACACCACTAGTCACCTTTCTCCATTTTGAGACACTCTCTTCCACCACTACTCTGTCTCCTGTTACCCAGCCAGTTCTTTATCCACTTAGCTAGTACACCCTGAACCCCATACAACTTCACTTTTTACATCAACCTGCCATGGGAAACATAATCAAACGCTGGGAAACTTTATCAAACGCATGATTGATTAATTATTAATGTTATACTGTTTATTGTGTCAAGGACCTTTGATTTAAAGGGGGAGGAACATGTTTTGTATTCATGTTATTTCCCGTGTTTCCTCACTAGCCAGCAGCCTTGCAGTGGATCAGGGCCACTTAAAGAGACCGATCACTGAATGACATTGGCCGGCCACTCACACGGGCAAACATTGTGTAACGTCCAGCCGGCAGTGGTAACATCTTCTGATAAAGCCCTTCATTTGATTGAACCTCGAATGCCTGCAGATTACATTTAAAACCACCACACAGGACATACCCAGGAACGGTGATAGTGGTGTCTGGGAGCGCGGGCGGGATTCTCCCCTACCCGGCGGGGCGGGTGGTCCCGGCGGGATGGAGTGGCGAGAACCACTCCGGCGAATTCTCCGCACCTTTAGGGGCCAAGCCCTCACCGTGAGGGGCTAGGCCCGCACCGGAGTGATTTCCGCCCCGCCGGCTGGCGGGAAAGGCCTTTGGCGCCACACCAGCCGGCGCCGAAAGGTCTTCGCCGGGCGACACATGTGCGGGAGCGTCAGCGGCTGCTGACATCATCCCCGCGCATGCGCAGGGGAGGGGGTCTCTTCCGCCTCCGCCATAGTGAAGACCATGGCGAAGGCGGAAGAAAAAGAGTGCCCCCACGGCACAGGCCCGCCCGCGGATCGGTGGGCCCCCCATCGCAGGCCAGGCCACCGTGGGGGCATCCCCCGGGGCCAGATCGCCCCCAGAACCCCGGAGCCTGCCTTGTCCCGCCAGTAAGGTTGAATACTGAGTGTCTCATAGCGGTTGAATACTGAGTGTCTCGCTTGGCCATTTCAGAGTCAACCACATTGCTGTGGGTCTGGAGTTACATGTCGGCCAGACCGGGTAAGGACGGCAGATTTCATCACTCTGAATGTCACTTTAATGGCACAATGCTCCACCAAGATTTCTCAATCTCTGTAACCTTGAGGACAATATTCTGCTGCTTATTGACCTGCACTCTGTCATCCGTTCAATCACTGTGCCAGACACTGATAGCAAATCTAAAACATTGCATCATTTCAGTTACAAAGTGCTATCACCTATCCAACCAGGTTAACTTATTTAAAAACCTGTTCTTTCAGCTCGGAGTTTCCTATTGTAAGAACACAAGAAAGACGAGTCTGAATGAACCATGCAACTCCTCAGGCCTGCTGGGGAAGTAGAGACTTTAAGTTGAGTGAGTGGGCAAGTACACGGCAGACGCAGTATAGCGCGATTTCCATATTCTATAATACTCTAGAATGGCAGAGTATTATCTAAATGATGATAGATTGGGAAATGTTGATACACAAAATGTCTTGGGTGACTTTGTACAGGAGTCATTGAAAGCAAGCATACAATCCAATTAATTCCCTTTTGAATACATCAATTAAACCTGCTTCCACCACACACCCAGGGAATACGGGCTGGATTCTCTGGTCGGCGACGCCAAAGTCATGTTCGGCGATGGGCCGAAGAATCCAAATATCCGACTGAATTGGGGCGGCGCTGCTTCCGCGATGCCCCACCCCCTCCAAAGCGGCCTGTGTGTCACGTATCCACGGCCTCAGGCCTGAGGCCCGCACCCCGATGCTCCGATCCCGACCGGCCAAGTTCCCGACGGGGCGGGAGACGTGTGGTCTCACCCGTCAGGAACTCGGCGTGGCGGCTGCAGACTCAGTCCAGCGCCGCCACAGTCGGGGCACGGGCAGGGGTGGACATACTCGGGGCTGTGGTGGGGCGGCCCAGAGCGCGCGAGCCAGCCGAAGGGGGGTCTATTTCGCGGGCAGGGTCCATGAGCGGCCGCTGCAAAATGGGGGGTGGGTGGCCGTTTTGCGCCTGTTTTCGTGGCACCATCGCTCCCCCGCCGGCTTGGCGGACATGGTCTCCAAATCGCAGAATCCAGCCTTTCACTATGTAGAAATTGTGGTTGGTCAAAGTATCTTTGAGACTTGCTTCAGAGGTTCATACATTGTGACCTCATGAGTTTGGAACCTCTCCTAGAGTTGGATTTACTCTTCCAATGCTGCTGCATTACAGAGTGCTCAATGTGGATCTTTCAGTATTCACTGTCCACGTGGATGGAGTCGATGAACTCTCATTGAACTCTCATTGAGTGATTTAGGATGGGGATGTGGGATGTGGAACGGGGATGTGGGATGTGGAATGGGGATTGGGGATTTGGAATGGGGATGTGGGATGTGGAATGGGGATTTGGGATGTGGAATGGGGATTGGGGATGTGGAATGGGGATGTGGGATGTGGGATGGGGATTTGGGATGTGGAATGGGGATTGGGGATTTGGGATGTGGGATGGGGATTTGGGATGAGGAATGGGGATTTGGGATTTGGGATGTGGATGTGGGATGTGGAATGGGGATTTGGGATGTGGGATGCGGAATGGGGATTTGGAATGGAGATTTGGGATGTGGAATGGGGATTGGGGATGTGGGATGTGGGATGGGGATTTGGGATGTGGAATGGGGATTTGGGATGTGGATGTGGGATGTGGAATCGGGATTTGGTATGTGGGATGCGGAATGGGGATTTGGAATGGGGATTTGGGATGTTGGATGGGGATTTGGGATGTGGAATGGGGATTTGGGATGTGGGATGGGGATTTGGGATAGGGATTTGGGATGTAGGATGCGATGTGGGATGTGGAATGGCATTTGGGAGGTGGAATGGAGATTTGGGATGGGGATGTGGAATGTGGAATGGGGATTTGGGATGTGGAATGGGGATTTGGGATGTGGAATGGGGATTGGGGATTTGGAATGGGGATGTGGGATGTGGAACGGGGATGTGGGATGTGGAATGGGGATTTGGAATGGGGATGTGGAATGGGGATGTGGAATGGGGATGTGGGATGTGGAATGGGGATTTGGGATTTGGGATGTGGATGTGGGATGTGGAATGGGGATTTGGGATTTGGGATGTGGATGTGGGATGTGGAATGGGGATTTGGGATGTTGAACGGGGATGTGGGATGTGGAACGGGGATGTGGGATGTGGAATGGGGATTTGGGATGTGGAATGGGGATTGGGGATTTGGAATGGGGATGTGGGATGTGGAATGGGGATTTGGAATGGGGATGTGGAATGGGGATTTGGAATGGGGATGTGGGATGGGGATTTGGAATGGGGATGTGGAATGGGGATTTGGGATGCGGAATGGGGATTGGGGATTTGGAATGGGGATTTGGGATGTGGAATGGGGATTGGGGATTTGGAATGGGGATGTGGGATGTGGAACGGGGATGTGGGATGTGGAATGGGGATTTGCAATGGGGATGTGGAATGGGGATGTGGGATGTGGAATGGGGATGTGGGATGGGGATTTGGAATGGGGATGTGGAATGGGGATTTGGAATGGGGATGTGGGATGTGGAATGGGGATTTGGGATTTGGGATGTGGATGTGGGATGTGGAATGGGGATTTGGTATGTGGGATGCGGAATGGGGATTTGGAATGGGGATTTGGGATGTGGGATGGGGATTTGGGATAGGGATTTGGGATGTAGGATGCGATGTGGGATGTGGAATGGCATTTGGGAGGTGGAATGGAGATTTGGGATGGGGATGTGGAATGGGGATTTGGGATGTGGAATGGGGATTTGGGATGTGGAATGGGGATTGGGGATTTGGAATGGGGATTTGGAATGGGGATGCGGAATGGGGATTTGGAATGGGGATTTGGGATGATGGATGGGGATTTGGGATAGGGATTTGGGATGTGGGATGTGATGTGGGATGTGGAATGGCATTTGGGAGGTGGAATGGAGATTTGGGATGGGGATTTGGGATGTGGAATGGGGATTTGGGATGTGGGATGGGAATTTGGGATGTGGAATGGGGATTTGGGATGGGGATGTGGGATGTGGAACGGGGATTTGGGATGTGGAATGGGGATTTGGGATGGGGATTTGGGATGCGGAATGGGGATATGGAATGGGGATTTGGGATGTGGAATGGGGATTTGGAATGTGGAATGGGGATGTGGGATGTGAAATGGGGATTTGGGATGTAGAATGGGGATTTGGGATGGGGTTGTGGGATGTGGAATGGGGATTTGGGATGTGGAATGGGGATGTGGAATGTGGAATGGGGATTTGGGATGTGAAATGGGATGTGGGATGTGGGATGTGGAATGGGGATTTGGGATGTGGGATGTGGAATGGGGATTTGGGGATGTGGGATGTGGAATGCGGATTTGGGATATGGAATGGGGATTTGGGATGTGGAACAGGGATGTGGAATGGGGATGTGGGATGTGGGATGGGGATTTGGGATGTGGAATGGGGATTTGGGATGTGGAATGGGGTTTAGGATGTGGAATGTGGATGTGGGATGTAGAACGGGGATTTGGGATGTGGAATGGGGATGTGGGATGTGGATGTGCGATGTGGGATGGGGATTTGGGATGTGGAATGGGGATTTGGGATGTGGAATGGGGATTTGAGATGGGGATGTGGGATGTGGAATGGGGATGTGGGATGTGGAATGGGGATTTGGGATGAGGATATGGAATGTGGAATGGGGATTAGGGATGGGGATGTGGGATGTAGAATGGGGATTTGGGATGGGGATGTGGAATGGGGATTTGGGATGTGGAATGGGGATGTGGAATGTGGAATGGGGACTTGGGATGTGAAATGGGATGTGGGATGTGGGATGTGGAATGGGGATTTGGGATGTGAGATGTGGAATGGGGATTTGGGATGGGAAATTGGGATGTGAAATGTGGAATGGGGATTTGGGATGAGGAATGGGGATGTGGGATGGGGATTTGGGATGTGGAATGGGGATGTGGGATGTGGAATGGGGATGTGGGATGTGGAATGGGGATTTAGAATTTGGGTTGGAGATTTGGGATGGGGATACGGGATGTGGAATGGGGATTTGGGATTTGGGATGGGGATTTGGGATGTGGAATGGGGATTTGGGGATGTGGGATGTGGAATGCGGATTTGGGATATGGAATGGGGATTTGGGATGTGGAACAGGGATGTGGAATGGGGATGTGGGATGTGGGATGGGGATTTGGAATGTAGAATGGGGATTTGGGATGTGGAATGGGGATTTGGGATGTGGAATGGGGTTTAGGATGTGGAATGTGGATGTGGGATGTAGAACGGGGATTTGGGATGTGGAATGGGGATGTGGGATGTGGATGTGCGATGTGGGATGGGGATTTGGGATGTGGAATGGGGATTTGGGATGTGGAATGGGGATTTGAGATGGGGATGTGGGATGTGGAATGGGGATGTGGGATGTGGAATGGGGATTTGGGATGAGGATATGGAATGTGGAATGGGGATTAGGGATGGGGATGTGGGATGTAGAATGGGGATTTGGGATGTGGAATGGGGATTTGGGATGTGGAATGGTGTTTAGGATGTGGAATGTGGATGTGGGATGTAGAACGGGGATTTGGGATGTGGAATGGGGATGTGGGATGTGGATGTGCGATGTGGGATGGGGATTTGGGATGTGGAACGGGGATTTGGGATGTGGAATGGGGATTTGGGATGTGGAATGGGGGTTTAGGATGAGGATATTGAATGTGGAATGGTGATTAGGGATGGGGATGTGGGATGTGGAATGGGGATTTGAGATGTAGAATGGGGAGTTGGGATGGGGATGTGGGATGTAGAATGGGGATTTTGGATGTGGAATGGGGATTTGGGATGTGGCATTGGGAGTTGGGATGTGGAATGGGGATGTGGGATGTGGAATGGGGATTTGGGATGGGGATTTGGGATGGGGATGCGGGATGTAGAATGGGGATTTGGGATGGGGATTTGGGATTTGGGATGGGGATTTGGGATGTGGAATGGGGATTTGGGATGTGGGATGTGGAATGAGGATTTGGAATGTGGAATGGGGATTTGGGATGTGGAACGGGGATGTGGAACGGGGATGTGGAATGGGGATGTGGGATGTGGGATGGGGATTTGGGATGTGGAATGGGGATGTGGGATGTAGAATGGGGATTTGGGATGAGGATATGGAATGTGGAATGGGGATTAGGGATGGGGATGTGGGATGTGGAATGGGGATTTGGAACGGGGATGTGGGATGTGGAATGGGGATTTGGGATGTGGAATGGGGATTGGGGATTTGGAATGGGGATGTGGGATGTGGAATGGGGATGTGGGATGGGGATTTGGAATGGAGATGTGGAATGGGGATTTGGAATGGGGATGTGGGATGTGGAATGGGGATTTGGGATTTGGGATGTGGATGTGGGATGTGGAATGGGGATTTGGTATGTGGGATGCGGAATGGGGATTTGGAATGGGGATTTGGGATGTGGGATGGGGATTTGGGATAGGGATTTGGGATATAGGATGCGATGTGGGATGTGGAATGGCATTTGGGAGGTGGAATGGAGATTTGGGATGGGGATGTGGAATGTGGAATGGGGATTTGGGATGTGGAATGGGGATGTGGGATGTGGAATGGAGATTTGGGATGGGGATGTGGGATGTGGAACGGGGATGTGGGATGTGGAATGGGGATTTGGGATGTGGAATGGGGATTGGGGATTTGGAATGGGGATGTGGGATGTGGAATGGGGATTTGGAATGGGGATGTGGGATGGGGATTTGGATTGGGGATGTGGAATGGGGATTTGGAATGGGGATGTGGGATGTGGAATGGGGATTTGGGATTTGGGATGTGGATGTGGGATGTGGAATGGGGATTTGGTATGTGGGATGCGGAATGGGGATTTGGAATGGGGATTTGGGATGTGGGATGGGGATTTGGGATAGGGATTTGGGATATAGGATGCGATGTGGGATGTGGAATGGCATTTGTGAGGTGGAATGGAGATTTGGGATGGGGATGTGGAATGTAGAATGGGGATTTGGGATGTGGAATGGGGATTTGGGATGTGGAATGGGGATTGGGGATTTGGAATGGGGATGTGGAATGGGGATTTGGAATGGGGATGCGGAATGGGGATTTGGAATGGAGATTTGGGATGATGGATGGGTATTTGGGAAAGGGATTTGGGATGTGGGATGTGATGTGGAATGGCATTTGGGAGGTGGAATGGAGATTTGGGATGGGGATGTGGAATGTGGAATGGGAATTTGGGATGTGGGATGGGAATTTGGGATGTGGAATGGGGATTTGGGATGGGGATTTGGGATGCGGAATGGGGACATGGAATGGGGATTTGGGGATTTGGGATGTGGAATGGGGATTTGGGATGTGGAATGCGGATGTGGGATGTGAAATGGGGATTTGGGATGCAGAATGGGGATTTGGGATGGGGTTGTGGGATGTGGAATGGGGATTTGGGATGTGGAATGGGGATGTGGAATGTGGAATGGGGATTTGGGATGTGAAATGGGATGTGGGATGTGGAATGGGGATTTGGGATGTGGAATGGGGATTTGGGATGTGGAATGGGGAATTGGGATGTGAAATGTGGAATGGGGATTTGGGATGAGGAATGGGGATGTGGAATGGGGATTTGGGATGGGGATGTGGGATGGAGATTTGGGATGTGGAATGGGGATTTGGGATGTGTAATGGGCAGTTGGGATGGGGTGTGGGATGTAGAATGGGGATTTGGGATGTGGAATGGGGATGTGGGATGTGGAATGGGGATTTGGGATGTGGGATGTGGAATGAGGATTTGGGATGTGGAATGGTGATTTGGGATATGGAATGTGGATGTGGGATGTGGAATGGGGATTTGGGATGAGGATATGGAATGTGGAATGGGGATTAGGGATGGGGATGTGGGATGTTGAATGGGGATTTGGGATGTGGAATGGGGATTTGGAATGTGGAATGTGGATGTGGAATGGGGATTTGGGATGTGGAATGGGGATTTGAGATGGGGATGTGGAATGTGGATGTGCGATGTGGAACGGGGATTTGGGATGTGGAATGGGGATTTGGGATGTGGAATGGGGGTTTAGGATGAGGATATGGAATGTGGAATGGGGATTAGGGATGTGGAATGGGGATGTGGGATGTGGAATGGGGATTTGGGATGAGGATATGGGATGTGGAATGGGGATTTGGGATGTGGGATGTGGAATGAGGATTTGGGATGTGGAATGGGGATTTGGGATATGGAATGGGGATGTGGGATGTGGAATGGGGATTTGGGATGAGGATATGGAATGTGGAATGGGGATTAGGGATGGGGATGTGGGATGTAGAATGGGGATTTGGGATGTGGAATGGGGATTTGGGATATGGAATGGGGATGTGGGATGTGGAATGGGGATTTGGGATGAGGATATGGAATGTGGAATGGGGATTAGGGATGGGGATGTGGGATGTAGAATGGGGATTTGGGATGTGGAATGGGGATTTGGGATGTGGAATGTGGATGTGGAATGGGGATTTGGGATGTGGAATGGGGATTTGAGATGGGGATGTGGAATGTGGATGTGCGATGTGGAACGGGGATTTGGGATGTGGAATGGGGATTTGGGATGTGGAATGTGGGTTTAGGATGAGGATATGGAATGTGGAATGGGGATTAGGGATGTGGAATGGGGATGTGGGATGTGGAATGGGGATTTGGGATGAGGATATGGGATGTGGAATGGGGATTTGGGATGTGGGATGTGGAATGAGGATTTGGGATGCGGAATGGGGATTTGGGATATGGAATGGGGATGTGGGATGTGGAATGGGGATTTGGGATGAGGATATGGAATGTGTAATGGGGATTCGGGATGGGGATGTGGGATGTAGAATGGGGATTTGGGATGTGGAATGGGGATTTGGGATGTGGAATGGGGATTGGGGATTTGGAATGGGTATGTGGAATGGGGATTTGGAATGGGGATGCGGAATGGGGATTTGGAATGGAGATTTGGGATGATGGATGGGTATTTGGGAAAGGGATTTGGGATGTGGGATGTGATGTGGAATGGCATTTGGGAGGTGGAATGGAGATTTGGGATGGGGATGTGGAATGTGGAATGGGAATTTGGGATGTGGGATGGGAATTTGGGATGTGGAATGGGGATTTGGGATGGGGATTTGGGATGCGGAATCGGGACATGGAATGGGGATTTGGGGATTTGGGATGTGGAATGGGGATTTGGGATGTGGAATGCAGATGTGGGATGTGAAATGGGGATTTGGGATGCAGAATGGGGATTTGGGATGGGGTTGTGGGATGTGGAATGGGGATTTGGGATGTGGAATGGGGATGTGGAATGTGGAATGGGGATTTGGGATGTGAAATGGGATGTGGGATGTGGGATGTGGAATGGGGATTTGGGATGTGGAATGGGGATTTGGGATGTGGAATGGGGAATTGGGATGTGAAATGTGGAATGGGGATTTGGGATGAGGAATGGGGATGTGGAATGGGGATTTGGGATGGGGATGTGGGATGGAGATTTGGGATGTGGAATGGGGATTTGGGATGTGTAATGGGCAGTTGGGATGGGGTGTGGGATGTAGAATGGGGATTTGGGATGTGGAATGGGGATGTGGGATGTGGAATGGGGATTTGGGATGTGGGATGTGGAATGAGGATTTGGGATGTGGAATGGGGATTTGGGATATGGAATGTGGATGTGGGATGTGGAATGGGGATTTGGGATGAGGATATGGAATGTGGAATGGGGATTAGGGATGGGGATGTGGGATGTAGAATGGGGATTTGGGATGTGGAATGGGGATTTGGAATGTGGAATGTGGATGTGGAATGGGGATTTGGGATGTGGAATGGGGATTTGAGATGGGGATGTGGAATGTGGATGTGCGATGTGGAACGGGGATTTGGGATGTGGAATGGGGATTTGGGATGTGGAATGGGGGTTTAGGATGAGGATATGGAATGTGGAATGGGGATTAGGGATGTGGAATGGGGATGTGGGATGTGGAATGGGGATTTGGGATGAGGATATGGGATGTGGAATGGGGATTTGGGATGTGGGATGTGGAATGAGGATTTGGGATGTGGAATGGGGATTTGGGATATGGAATGGGGATGTGGGATGTGGAATGGGGATTTGGGATGAGGATATGGAATGTGGAATGGGGATTAGGGATGGGGATGTGGGATGTAGAATGGGGATTTGGGATGTGGAATGGGGATTTGGGATATGGAATGGGGATGTGGGATGTGGAATGGGGATTTGGGATGAGGATATGGAATGTGGAATGGGGATTAGGGATGGGGATGTGGGATGTAGAATGGGGATTTGGGATGTGGAATGGGGATTTGGGATGTGGAATGTGGATGTGGAATGGGGATTTGGGATGTGGAATGGGGATTTGAGATGGGGATGTGGAATGTGGATGTGCGATGTGGAACGGGGATTTGGGATGTGGAATGGGGATTTGGGATGTGGAATGTGGGTTTAGGATGAGGATATGGAATGTGGAATGGGGATTAGGGATGTGGAATGGGGATGTGGGATGTGGAATGGGGATTTGGGATGAGGATATGGGATGTGGAATGGGGATTTGGGATGTGGGATGTGGAATGAGGATTTGGGATGCGGAATGGGGATTTGGGATATGGAATGGGGATGTGGGATGTGGAATGGGGATTTGGGATGAGGATATGGAATGTGTAATGGGGATTCGGGATGGGGATGTGGGATGTAGAATGGGGATTTGGGATGTGGAATGGGGATTTGGGATATTGAATGGGGATGTGGGATGTGGAATGGGGATTTGGGATGAGGATATGGAATGTGGAATGGGGATAAGGGATGGGAATGTGGGATGTAGAATGGGGATTTGGGATGTGGAATGGGGATTTGGGATGTGGAATGTGGATGTGGAATGGGGATTTGGGATGTGGAATGGGGATTTGAGATGGGGATGTGGAATGTGGATGTGCGATGTGGAATGGGGATTTGGGATGTGGAATGGGGATTTGGGATGTGGAATGGGGGTTTAGGATGAGGATATGGAATGTGGAATGGGGATTAGGGATGTGGATGTGGGATGTAGAACGGGGATTTGGGATGTGGAATGGAGATTTGGGATGTGGAATGAGGAGTTGGGATGGGGATGTGGGATGTAAAGTGGGGATTTGGGATGTGGAATGGGGATTTGGGATGTGGAATGGGGAGTTGGGATGGGGATGTGGAATGGGGATTTGGGATGTGGAATGGGGATTTAGGATGTGGAATGGGGATGTGGGATGTGGAATGGGGATGTAGGATGTGGAATGGGGATTTAGAATTTGGGATGGAGCTTTGGGATGGGGATGCGGGATGTGGAATGAGGATTTGGGATGTGGAATGGGGATTTGGGATGTGGGATGTGGAATGAGGATTTGGGATGTGGAATGGGGATTTGGGATATGGAATGGGGATTTGGGATGTGGAACGGGGATGTGGAATGTGGATGTGGGATGTGGGATGGGGATTTGGAATGTGGAATGGGGAGTTGGGATGTGGAATGGGGAGTTGGGATGGGGATGTGGGATGTAAAGTGGGGATTTGGGATGCGGAATGGGGATTTGGGATGTGGAATGGGGAGTTGGGATGGGGATGTTGGATGTAAAGTGGGGATTTGGGATGTGGAATGGGGATTTGGGATGTGGAATGGGGAGTTGGGATGGGGATGTGGGATGTAGAATGGGGATTTGGGATGTGGAATGGGGATTTAGAATTTGGGATGGAGCTTTGGGATGGGGATGCGGGATGTGGAATGGGGATTTGGGATGTGGAATGGGGATTTGGGATGTGGGATGTGGAATGAGGATTTGGGATGTGGAATGGGTTTTGGGATATGGAATGGGGATTTGGGATGTGGAACGGGGATGTGGAATGTGGATGTGGGATGGGGATTTGGAATGTGGAATGGGGATGTGGAATGGGGATGTGGGATGTGAGATGGGGATTTGGGATGTGGAATGGGGATGTGGGATGTGGAATGGGGATTTGGGATGAGGATATGGAATGTGGAATGGGGATTAGGGATGGGGATGTGGGATGTGGAATGGGGATGTGGGATGTGGAATGGGGATTTGGGATGAGGATATGGAATGTGGAATGGGGATTAGGGATGGGGATGTGGGATGTAGAACGGGGATTCGGGATGTGGAATGGGGATGTGGGATGTGGATGTGCGATGTGGGATGGGGATTTGGGATGTGGAATGGGGATTTGGAATGTGGAATGGGTATTTGAGATGGGGATGTGGGATGTGGAATGGGGATTTGGGATGTGTAATGGGGATTTGGGATGTGGAATGGGGATTTGAGATGGGGATGTGGGATGTGGAATGGGGATTTGGGATGTAGAATGGGGATTTAGGATGTGGAATGGGGATCTGGGATGTGGAATGTGGATGTGGGATGTGGAATGGGGATTTAGAATTTGGGATGGAGCTTTGGGATGGGGATGCGGGATGTGGAATGGGGATTTGGGATGTGGAATGGGGATTTAGGATGTGGAATGGGTATTTGAGATGGGGATGTGGGATGTGGAATGGGGATTTGGGATGTGGAATGGGGATTTGAGATGGGGATGTGGGATGTGGAATGGGGATTTGGGATGTGGAATGGGGATTTAGGATGTGGAATGAGGAGTTGGGATGGGGATGTGGGATGTAAAGTGGGGATGTGGGATGTAAAGTGGGGATTTGGGATGTGGAATGGGGATTTGGGATGTGGAATGGGGAGTTGGGATGGGGATGTGGAATGGGGATTTGGGATGTGGAATGGGGATTTAGGATGTGGAATGGGGATGTGGGATGTGGAATGGGGATGTGGGATGTGGAATGGGGATTTAGAATTTGGGATGGAGCTTTGGGATGGGGATGCGGGATGTGGAATGAGGATTTGGGATGTGGAATGGGGATTTGGGATGTGGGATGTGGAATGAGGATTTGGGATGTGGAATGGGGATTTGGGATATGGAATGGGGATTTGGGATGTGGAACGGGGATGTGGAATGTGGATGTGGGATGTGGGATGGGGATTTGGAATGTGGAATGGGGAGTTGGAATGTGGATGTGGGATGTGGAATGGGGATTTGGAATGTGGAATGGGGAGTTGGGATGTGGAATGGGGAGTTGGGATGGGGATGTGGGATGTAAAGTGGGGATTTGGGATGTGGAATGGGGATTTGGGATGTGGAATGGGGAGTTGGGATGGGGATGTGGGATGTAAAGTGGGGATTTGGGATGTGGAATGGGGATTTGGGATGTGGAATGGGGAGTTGGGATGGGGATGTGGAATGGGGATTTGGGATGTGGAATGGGGATTTAGGATGTGGAATGGGGATGTGGGATGTGGAATGGGGATGTGGGATGTGGAATGGGGATTTAGAATTTGGGATGGAGCTTTGGGATGGGGATGCGGGATGTGGAATGAGGATTTGGGATGTGGAATGGGGATTTGGGATGTGGGATGTGGAATGAGGATTTGGGATGTGGAATGGGGATTTGGGATATGGAATGGGGATTTGGGATGTGGAACGGGGATGTGGAATGTGGATGTGGGATGTGGGATGGGGATTTGGAATGTGGAATGGGGAGTTGGGATGTGGAATGGGGAGTTGGGATGGGGACGTGGGATGTAAAGTGGGGATTTGGGATGTGGAATGGGGATTTGGGATGTGGAATGGGGAGTTGGGATGGGGATGTGGGATGTAAAGTGGGGATTTGGGATGTGGAATGGGGATTTGGGATGTGGAATGGGGAGTTGGGATGGGGATGTGGGATGTAGAATGGGGATTTGGGATGTGGAATGGGGATTTAGAATTTGGGATGGAGCTTTGGGATGGGGATGCGGGATGTGGAATGGGGATTTGGGATGTGGAATGGGGATTTGGGATGTGGGATGTGGAATGAGGATTTGGGATGTGGAATGGGTTTTGGGATATGGAATGGGGATTTGGGATGTGGAACGGGGATGTGGAATGTGGATGTGGGATGGGGATTTGGAATGTGGAATGGGGATGTGGAATGGGGATGTGGGATGTGAGATGGGGATTTGGGATGTGGAATGGGGATGTGGGATGTGGAATGGGGATTTGGGATGAGGATATGGAATGTGGAATGGGGATTAGGGATGGGGATGTGGGATGTGGAATGGGGATGTGGGATGTGGAATGGGGATTTGGGATGAGGATATGGAATGTGGAATGGGGATTAGGGATGGGGATGTGGGATGTAGAACGGGGATTCGGGATGTGGAATGGGGATGTGGGATGTGGATGTGCGATGTGGGATGGGGATTTGGGATGTGGAATGGGGATTTGGAATGTGGAATGGGTATTTGAGATGGGGATGTGGGATGTGGAATGGGGATTTGGGATGTGTAATGGGGATTTGGGATGTGGAATGGGGATTTGAGATGGGGATGTGGGATGTGGAATGGGGATTTGGGATGTGGAATGGGGATTTAGGATGTGGAATGGGGATCTGGGATGTGGAATGTGGATGTGGGATGTGGAATGGGGATTTAGAATTTGGGATGGAGCTTTGGGATGGGGATGCGGGATGTGGAATGGGGATTTGGGATGTGGAATGGGGATTTAGGATGTGGAATGGGTATTTGAGATGGGGATGTGGGATGTGGAATGGGGATTTGGGATGTGGAATGGGGATTTGAGATGGGGATGTGGGATGTGGAATGGGGATTTGGGATGTGGAATGGGGATTTAGGATGTGGAATGAGGAGTTGGGATGGGGATGTGGGATGTAAAGTGGGGATTTGGGATGTGGAATGGGGATTTGGGATGTGGAATGGGGAGTTGGGATGGGGATGTGGAATGGGGATTTGGGATGTGGAATGGGGATTTAGGATGTGGAATGGGGATGTGGGATGTGGAATGGGGATGTGGGATGTGGAATGGGGATTTAGAATTTGGGATGGAGCTTTGGGATGGGGATGCGGGATGTGGAATGAGGATTTGGGATGTGGAATGGGGATTTGGGATGTGGGATGTGGAATGAGGATTTGGGATGTGGAATGGGGATTTGGGATATGGAATGGGGATTTGGGATGTGGAACGGGGATGTGGAATTTGGATGTGGGATGTGGGATGGGGATTTGGAATGTGGAATGGGGAGTTGGAATGTGGATGTGGGATGTGGGATGGGGATTTGGAATGTGGAATGGGGAGTTGGGATGTGGAATGGGGAGTTGGGATGGGGATGTGGGATGTAAAGTGGGGATTTGGGATGTGGAATGGGGATTTGGGATGTGGAATGGGGAGTTGGGATGGGGATGTGGGATGTAAAGTGGGGATTTGGGATGTGGAATGGGGATTTGGGATGTGGAATGGGGAGTTGGGATGGGGATGTGGGATGTAGAATGGGGATTTGGGATGTGGAATGGGGATTTAGAATTTGGGATGGAGCTTTGGGATGGGGATGCGGGATGTGGAATGGGGATTTGGGATGTGGAATGGGGATTTGGGATGTGGGATGTGGAATGAGGATTTGGGATGTGGAATGGGTTTTGGTATATGGAATGGGGATTTGGGATGTGGAACGGGGATGTGGAATGTGGATGTGGGATGGGGATTTGGAATGTGGAATGGGGATGTGGAATGGGGATGTGGGATGTGAGATGGGGATTTGGGATGTGGAATGGGGATGTGGGATGTGGAATGGGGATTTGGGATGAGGATATGGAATGTGGAATGGGGATTAGGGATGGGGATGTGGGATGTGGAATGGGGATGTGGGATGTGGAATGGGGATTTGGGATGGCGATTTGGGATGTGGAATGGGGATTTGGGATGTGGAACAGGGATGTGGAATGGGGATTTCGGATGGCGATTTGGGATATGGAATGGGGATATGGAATGTGGAATGGGGATTAGGGATGGGGATGTGGGATGTGGAATGGGGATGTGGGATGTGGAATGGGGATTTGGGATGGCGATTTGGGATGTGGGATGTGGAATGGGGATTTGGGATGGGGATTTGGGATGTGGAATGGGGATTTGGGATGTGGAACAGGGATGTGGAATGGGGATGTGGGATGTGGGATGGGGATTTGGAATGTGGAATGGGGATGTGGAATGGGGATTTGGGATGTGGGATGGGGATTTGGAATGTGTAATGGGGATGTGAGATGGGGATTTGGGATGTGGAATGGGGATGTGGAATGGGGATTTGGGATGGGGATGTGGGATGTAGAACGGGGATTTGGGATGAGGATATGGAATGTGGAATGGGGATTAGGGATGGGGATGTGGGATGTAGAACGGGGATTTGGGATGTGGAATGGGGATGTGGGATGTAGAACGGGGATTTGGGATGTGGAATGGGGATGTGGGATGTGGATGTGCGATGTGGGATGGGGATTTGGGATGTGGGATGTGGATGTGCGATGTGGGATGGGGATTTGGGATGTGGAATGGGGATTTGGGATGTGGAATAGGGATTTGAGATGGGGATGTGGGGATTTGGGATGAGGATATGGAATGTGGAATGGGGATTAGGGATGGGGATGTGGGATGTAGAACGGGGATTTGGGATGTGGAATGGGGTTTAGGATGTGGAATGTGGATGTGGGATGTAGAACGGGGATTTGGGATGTGGAATGGGGATGTGGGATGTGGATGTGCGATGTGGGATGGGGATTTGGGATGTGGAATGGGGATTTGGGATGTGGAATGGGGATTGGGGATTTGGAATGGGGTTTTAGGATGTGGGATGTGGATGTGCGATGTGGAATGGGGATGTGGGATGTGGAATGGGGATGTGGGATGTGGAATGGGGATTTAGGATGTAGAATGTGGAATGGGGATTTGAGATGGGGATGTGGGATGTGGAATGGTGATTTTGGATGTGGAATGGGGTTGTGGGATGTGGAATGGGGATGTGGGATGTCGAATGGGGATGTGGGATGTGGAATGGGGATGTGGGATGTCGAATGGGGATTTAGAATTTGGGATGGAGCTTTGGGATGGGGAAGCGGGATGTGGAATGGGGATTTGGGATGGCGATTTGGGATGTGGAATGGGGATTTGGGATGTGGGATGTGGAATGAGGATTTGGGATGTGGAATGGGGATTTGGGATGTGGAACAGGGATGTGGAATGCGGATGTGGGATGGGGATTTGGAATGTGGAATGTGGAATGAGGATTTGGGATGTGGAATGGGTTTTGGTATATGGAATGGGGATTTGGGATGTGGAACGGCGATGTGGAATGTGGATGTGGGATGGGGATTTGGAATGTGGAATGGGGATGTGGAATGGGGATGTGGGATGTGAGATGGGGATTTGGGATGTGGAATGGGGATGTGGGATGTGGAATGGGGATTTGGGATGAGGATATGGAATGTGGAATGGGGATTAGGGATGGGGATGTGGGATGTGGAATGGGGATGTGGGATGTGGAATGGGGATTTGGGATGGCGATTTGGGATGTGGAATGGGGATTTGGGATGTGGAACAGGGATGTGGAATGGGGATTTGGGATGGCGATTTGGGATGTGGAATGGGGATATGGAATGTGGAATGGGGATTAGGGATGGGGATGTGGGATGTGGAATGGGGATGTGGGATGTGGAATGGGGATTTGGGATGGCGATTTGGGATGTGGGATGTGGAATGGGGATTTGGGATGGGGATTTGGGATGTGGAATGGGGATTTGGGATGTGGAACAGGGATGTGGAATGGGGATGTGGGATGTGGGATGGGGATTTGGAATGTGGAATGGGGATGTGGAATGGGGATTTGGGATGTGGGATGGGGATTTGGAATGTGTAATGGGGATGTGAGATGGGGATTTGGGATGTGGAATGGGGATGTGGAATGGGGATTTGGGATGGGGATGTGGGATGTAGAACGGGGATTTGGGATGAGGATATGGAATGTGGAATGGGGATTAGGGATGGGGATGTGGGATGTAGAACGGGGATTTGGGATGTGGAATGGGGATGTGGGATGTAGAACGGGGATTTGGGATGTGGAATGGGGATGTGGGATGTGGATGTGCGATGTGGGATGGGGATTTGGGATGTGGGATGTGGATGTGCGATGTGGGATGGGGATTTGGGATGTGGAATGGGGATTTGGGATGTGGAATAGGGATTTGAGATGGGGATGTGGGGATTTGGGATGAGGATATGGAATGTGGAATGGGGATTAGGGATGGGGATGTGGGATGTAGAACGGGGATTTGGGATGTGGAATGGGGTTTAGGATGTGGAATGTGGATGTGGGATGTAGAACGGGGATTTGGGATGTGGAATGGGGATGTGGGATGTGGATGTGCGATGTGGGATGGGGATTTGGGATGTGGAATGGGGATTTGGGATGTGGAATGGGGATTGGGGATTTGGAATGGGGTTTTAGGATGTGGGATGTGGATGTGCGATGTGGAATGGGGATGTGGGATGTGGAATGGGGATGTGGGATGTGGAATGGGGATTTAGGATGTAGAATGTGGAATGGGGATTTGAGATGGGGATGTGGGATGTGGAATGGTGATTTTGGATGTGGAATGGGGTTGTGGGATGTGGAATGGGGATGTGGGATGTGGAATGGGGATGTGGGATGTCGAATGGGGATGTGGGATGTGGAATGGGGATGTGGGATGTCGAATGGGGATTTAGAATTTGGGATGGAGCTTTGGGATGGGGATGCGGGATGTGGAATGGGGATTTGGGATGGCGATTTGGGATGTGGAATGGGGATTTGGGATGTGGGATGTGGAATGAGGATTTGGGATGTGGAATGGGGATTTGGGATGTGGAACAGGGATGTGGAATGCGGATGTGGGATGGGGATTTGGAATGTGGAATGTGGAATGAGGATTTGGGATGTGGAATGGGGATTTGGGATGTGGGATGTGGAATGAGGATTTGGGATGTGGAATGGGGATTTGGGATGTGGAACAGGGATGTGGAATGGGGATGTGGAATGGGGATGTGGGATGTGAGATGGGGATTTCGGATGTGGAATGGGGATGTGGGATGTGGAATGGGGATTTGGGATGAGGATATGGAATGTGGAATGGGGATTAGGGATGGGGATGTGGGATGTAGAACGGGGATTTGGGATGTGGAATGGGGCTCAGGATGTGGAATGTGGATGTGGGATGTAGAAAGGGGATTTGGGATGTGGAATGGGGATGTGGGATGTGGATGTGCGATGTGGGATGGGGATTTGGGACGTGGGATGTGGATGTGCGATGTGGGATGGGGATTTGGGATGTGGAATGGGGATTTGGGATGAGGATATGGAATGTGGAATGGGGATTTGGGATTTGGGAATGGGATGTGGGATGGGGGTGTGGAATGGGGATTTGGGATGTGGAATTGGGGATTTAGGATGGGGATGTGGGATGTGGAACGGAGTTTGGGGATTTGGAATGGGGATTTGGGATGGGGATGTAGAATGTGGAATGGGGATTTGGAATGGGGATGTGGGATGTGGAATGGGGATGTGGGATGTGGAATGGGGATTTGGGATTTGGGATGTGGATGTGGGATGTGGAATAGGGATTTGGTATGGGGATTTGGGATGTGGGATTGGGATTTGGGATGTGGAATGGGAATATGGCATGCGGAATGGGAATTTGGGATGGGGATTTGGGATGGGGATGTGCAATGGGGATGTAGAACGGGGATTTGGGATGCGGAATGGGGATTTGGGATGTGCCTACCGTGGGGAACCTTATCAAACGCTTTGCTGAAATCCATATACACCACATCAACTGCTCTACCCTCATCTACCTGTTCAGTCACCTTCTCAAAGAACTCAATAAGGTTTGTGAGGCATGACCTACCCTTCACAAAGCCATGCTGACTATCCCTGATCATATTATTCCTATCTAGATGATTATAAATCTTGTCTCTCATAATCCCCTCCAAGACTTTACCCACTACAAACGTGAGGCTCACCGGTCTATAGTTGCCGGGGTTGTCTCTGCTCCCCTTTTTGAACAAAGGGACCACATTTGCTGTCCTCCAGTCCTCTGGCACTATTCCTGTAGCCAATGATGACATAAAAATCAAAGCCAAAGGTCCAGCAATCTCTTCCCTGGCCTCCCAGAGAACGGGGATTTGGGATGCGGAATGGGGATTTGGGATGTGAGATGTGGAATGGAGATTTGGGATGTGATTTGGTATGTGGAATGGGAATGTGGGATGCAGAATGGTGATTCGGGATGTGGAATGGGGATGTGAGATTTGGAATGTGAACTATGGGATTTGAGATGCGGGATTTGAGCTGTGAGATGTGGGATGTGATTTATGGGTTGAGGAATGGAGATTGGGGATGTAGGAGTGAACTGTGGGATGTGGAGGTGGGATGTGCGAGGCAATGTTGGATACCGACCACTGGAAAATCTATAAGGAATGAAACCGACTGGACCACCAGCATTGACAAAAGCAGCGGAAATGACAACAGCAAATATCATCCTGCTGACTCTGCAAACTCCTCCTCACTAACATAGAACATAGAACATAGAACAATACAGCGCAGTACAGGCCCTTCGGCCCACGATGTTGCACCGTGATGTTAGGTTCTTTACCCAGAGAGTAGTGGGGGCATGGAATGCACTGCCTGTGGAAGTAGTTGAGTCGGAAACATTAGGGACCTTCAAGCAGCTATTGGATAGGTACATGGATGACGGTAAAATGATATAGTGTAGATTTATTTGTTCTTAAGGGCAGCACGGTAGCATTGTGGATAGCGCAATTGCTTCACAGCTCCATGGTCCCAGGTTCGATTCCGGCTTGGGTCATTGTCTGTGCGGAGTCTGCACGTCCTCCCCGTGTCTGCGTGGGTTTCCTCCGGGTGCTCCGGTTTCCTCCCACAGTCCAAAGATGTGCGGGTTAGGTAAATTGGCCAATGATAAATTGCCCTTAATGTCCAAATTGCCCTTGGTGTTGGGTGGAGGTGTTAAGTTTGGGTATGGTGCTCTTTCCAAGAGTCGGTGCAGACTCAAAGGGCCGAATGGCCTCCTTCTGCACTGTAAATTCAATGATAATCTATGATTAATCTAGGACAAAGGTTCGGCACAACATCGTGGGCCGAAGGGCCTGTTCTGTGCTGTATTTTCTATGTTCTATGTTCTATGAAACAAAAGCCATCTAACCTACACTATGCCATTATCATCCATATGTTTATCCAATAAACTTTTAAATGCCCTCAATGTTGGCGAGTTCACTACTGTAGCAGGTAGGGCATTCCACGGCCTCACTACTCTTTGCGTAAAGAACCTACCTCTGACCTCTGTCCTATATCTATTACCCCTCAGTTTAAAGTTATGTCCCCTCGTGCCAGCCATTTCCATCCGCGGGAGAAGGCTCTCACTGTCCACCCTATCCAACCCCCTGATCATTTTGTATGCCTCTATTAAGTCTCCTCTTAACCTTCTTCTCTCCAACGAAAACAACCTCAAGTCCATCAGCCTTTCCTCATAAGATTTTCCCTCCATACCAGGCAACATCCTGGTAAATCTCCTCTGCACCCGCTCCAAAGCCTCCACGTCCTTCCTATAATGCGGTGACCAGAACTGTACGCAATACTCCAAATGCGGCCGTACCAGAGTTCTGTACAGCTGCAACATGACCTCCTGACTCCGGAACTCAATCCCTCTACCAATAAAGGCCAACACTCCATAGGCCTTCTTCACAAACCTATCAACCTGGGTGGCAACTTTCAGGGATCTATGTACATGGACACCTAGATCCCTCTGCTCATCCACACTTTCAAGAACTTTACCATTAGCCAAATATTCCGCATTCCTGTTATTCCTTCCAAAGTGAATCACCTCACACTTCTCTACATTAAACTCCATTTGCCACCTCTCAGCCCAGCTCTGCACCTTATCTATATCCCTCTGTAACCTGCTACATCCTTCCACACTATCGACAACACCACCGACTTTAGTATCGTCTGCAAATTTACTCACCCACCCTTCTGCGCCTTCCTCTAGGTCATTGAAAAAAATGACAAACAGCAACGGCCCCAGAACAGATCCTTGTGGTACTCCACTTGTGACTGTACTCCATTCTGAACATTTCCCATCAACCACCACCCTCTGTCTTCTTTCAGCTAGCCAATTTCTGATCCACATCTCTAAATCACCCTCAATCCCCAGCCTCCGTATTTTCTGCAATAGCCTACCGTGGGGAACCTTATCAAACGCTTTGCTGAAATCCATATACACCACATCAACTGCTCTACCCTCATCTACCTGTTCAGTCACCTTCTCAAAGAACTCAATAAGGTTTGTGAGGCATGACCTACCCTTCACAAAGCCATGCTGACTATCCCTGATCATATTATTCCTATCTAGATGATTATAAATCTTGTCTCTCATAATCCCCTCCAAGACTTTACCCACTACAAACGTGAGGCTCACCGGTCTATAGTTGCCGGGGTTGTCTCTGCTCCCCTTTTTGAACAAAGGGACCACATTTGCTGTCCTCCAGTCCTCTGGCACTATTCCTGTAGCCAATGATGACATAAAAATCAAAGCCAAAGGTCCAGCAATCTCTTCCCTGGCCTCCCAGAGAATCCTAGGATCAATCCCATCAGCTCCCGGGGACTTATCTATTTTCAGCCTGTCCAGAATTGCCAACACCTCTTCCCTACGTACCTCAATGCCATCTATTCTATTAGCCTGGGGCTCAGCATTCTCCTCCACAACATTATCTTTTTCCTGAGTGAATACTGACGAAAAATATTCATTTAGTATCTCGCCTATCTCTTCAGACTCCACACTCAATTTCCCATCCCTGTCCTTGACTGGTCCTACTCTTTCCCTAGTCATTCGCTTATTCCTGACATACCTATAGAAAGCTTTTGGGTTTTCCTTGATCCTTCCTGCCAAATACTTCTCATGTCCCCTCCTTGCTCGTCTTAGCTCTCTCTTTAGATCCTTCCTCGCTACCTTGTAACTCTCCATCGCCGCCCCAACCGAAACTTCACACTTCATCTTCACATAGGCCTCCTTCTTCCTCTTAACAAGAGATTCCACTTCCTTGGTAAACCACGGTTCCCTCGCTCGACGCCTTCCTCCCTGCCTGACCGGTACATACTTATCAAGAACACGCAGTAGCTGATCCTTGAACAAGCCCCACTTATCCAGTGTGCCCAACACTTGCAGCCTACTTCTCCACCTTATCCCCCCCAAGTCACGTCTAATGGCATCATAATTGCCCTTCCCCCAGCTATAACTCTTGCCCTGCGGTGTATACTTATCCCTTTCCATCATTAACGTAAACGTCACCGAATTGTGGTCACTGTCCCCAAAGTGCTCTCCTACCTCCAAATCCAACACCTGGCCTGGTTCATTACCCAAAACCAAATCCAACGTGGCCTCGCCTCTAGTTGGCCTGTCAACATATTGTTTCAGGAAACCCTCCTGCACACACTGTACAAAAAACGACCCATCTATTGTACTCGAACTATATCTTTTCCAGTCAATATTTGGAAAGTTAAAGTCTCCCATAATAACTACCCTGTTACTTTCGCTCTTATCCAGAATCATCTTCGCCATCCTTTCCTCTACATCCCTGGAACTATTAGGAGGCCTATAAAAAACTCCCAACAGGGTGACCTCTCCTTTCCTGTTTCTAACTTCAGCCCATAGTACCTCGGAAGAAGAGTCCCCATCTAACATCCTCTCCGCCACCGTAATACTGCTCTTGACTAGCAGCGCCACACCTCCCCCTCTTTTGCCTCCTTCTCTGAGCTTACTAAAACACCTAAACCCCGGAACCTGCAACATCCATTCCTGTCCCTGCTCTATCCATGTCTCCGAAATGGCCACAACATCGAAGTCCCAGGTATCAACCCATGCTGCCAGTTCCCCTACCTTGTTTCGTATACTCCTGGCATTGAAGTAGACACACTTCAAACCACCTACCTGAACACTGGTCCCCTCCTGCGACGTCAAATCTGTGCTCCTGACCTCTATACTCTCATTCTCCCTTACCCTAAAACTACAATCCAGGTTCCCATGCCCCTGCTGCATTAGTTTAAACCCCCCCAAAGAGCACTAACAAATCTCCCCCCCCAGGATATTTGTGCCCCTCAGGTTCAGATGTAGACCATCCTGTCTGTAGAGGTCCCACCTTCCCCAGAAAGAACTCCAGTTATCCAGAAATCTGAATCCCTCCCACCTGCACCATCCCTGTAGCCACGTGTTTAAATGCTCTCTCTCCCTATTCCTCATCTCACTATCACGTGGCACGGGCAACAACCCAGAGATAACAACTCTGTTTGTTCTAGTTCTGAGCTTCCATCCTAGCTCCCTGAAAGCCTGCCTGACATCCTTGTCCCCTTTCCTACCTATGTCGTTAGTGCCAATGTGGACCACGACTTGGGGCTGCTCCCCCTCCCCCTAAGGACCCGGAAAACACGATCCGAGACATCACGTACCCTTGCACCTGGGAGGCAACATACCAAACGTGAGTCTCTCACGCTCCCACAAAATCTCCTATCTGTGCCCCTGACTATAGAGTCCCCAATTACTAATGCTCTGCTCCTCTCCCCCCTTCCCTTCTGAGCAACAGGGACAGACTCCGTGCCAGAGGCCCGTACCCCATGGCTTACCCCTGGTAAGTCGTCCCCCCCACAAGTATCCAAAGCGGTATACTTGTTTCTCAGGGGAACGACCGCAGGGGATCCCTGCACTGACTGCTTTTTCCCAGTCCCTCTTACAGTTACAAACATCTGGGGGCTTGTGCCAAGGTTGGGAGAGCTTCTCACAGACTGGTCAGTAACAGCCTGACATAGTCACACTCACAGACAATGTCCCAGACACCACTATCACCATTCCTGGGTATGTCCTGTCTCACCGGCGGGACAGACCCAGCAGAGGGGCCGACACAGTGGGATACAGTCGGGAGGGAGTTACCCTGGGAGTCCTCAACATCGACTCTGGACCCCATGAAGTCTCAGGGCTTCAGGTTAAACACGGGCAAGGAAACCTCCTGCTGATTACCACGAACTGGCCTCCATTAGCTGATGAATCAGTTACTCCTCCATGTTGAACACCACTTGGAGGAAGCACTGAGGGTGACGAGGGCACAGAATATGCTCTGGGTGGGCACTTCAATGTCCATCACCAGGGGCGGCTCGGTAGCACCACCACAGACCGAGCTGGCCGGGTCCTAAAGGACAGAGCTGCTAGACTGGGACTGCAGCAGGTGGTGAGGGAACCAACAAGAGGGAAAAACATACTTGACCTCATCCTCACCAATCTGCCTGCTGCAGATGTATCTGTCCGTGACCGTATCGGTAGCAGTGACCACCGTACAGTCCTTGTGGAGACAAAGCCCCGTCTTCAAGTGAGGATACCCTCCATCATGTTGTGTGGCACGACCACCGTGCTCAATGGGATAGACTTCAAACAGATCCAGCAACTCAAGACTGGGCCTCCAGGAGGCGCTGTGGACCATCAGCAGCAGCAGAATTGTATTCAACCCCAATCTGTAACCCCCTGGCCCGGGATATCCCCCACTCCCCCATTACCCCCCAGCCAGGGGGTCAACGCCGGTTCAGTGAAGAGTGCAGGAGAGCATGCTGGGAGCAACATCAGGCAGACCGAAAAATGCGGTGTCAACCTGGTGAAGCTACAACACAGGACTCTGTGTCACACAGCAGAAGCAGCAAGTGATAGACAGAGTTAGGCGATCCCACAATCAACACACCAGATCTTAGCTCTGTAGTCCTGCCACATCCTGCCGTGAATGGGGGTGGACAATTAAACAACTCACTGGAGGAGGAGGCTCCACAAATATCCCCATCCTCAATGATGGAGGAGCCCAGCACATCTGTGCAAAAGACATGGCTGAGGCATTCGCAACAAGCTTCAGCCGGAAGTGCCGAGTGAATGATCCATCTCGGCCTTGTCCGGAGGTCCCAGTATCACGGATGCTAATCTTCAGCCAATTTGATTGACCCCTGTGATATTGGGAAATATTGGGATACTGCAAAGACTATGGGCCAAAGATGTGCAGGTTCATAGAACATAGAACGATACAGCGCAGTACAGGCCCTTCGGCCCACGATGTTGCACCGAAACAAAAGCCATCTAACCTACACTATGCCATTATCATCCATATGCTTATCCAATAAACGTTTAAATGCCCTCAATGTTGGCGAGTTCACTACTGTAGCAGGTAGGGCATTCCACGGCCTCACTACTCTTTGCGTAAAGAACCTACCTCTGACCTCTGTCCTATATCTATTACCCCTCAGTTTAAGGCTATGTCACCCTCGTGCTAGCCATTTCCATCCGCGGGAGAAGGCTCTCACTGTCCACCCTATCTAACCCCCTGATCATTTTGTATGCCTCTAAGTCTCCTCTTAACCTTCTTCTCTCCAACAAAAACAACCTCAAGTCCATCAGCCTTTCCTCATAAGATTTTCCCTCCATACCAGGCAACATCCTGGTAAATCTCCTCTGCACCCGCTCCAAAGCCTCCACGTCCTTCCTATAATGCAGTGACCAGAACTGTACGCAACACTCCAAATGCGGCCGTACCAGAGTTCTGTACAGCTGCAACATGACCTCCTGACTCCGGAACTCAATCCCTCTACCAATAAAGGCCAATACTCCATAGGCCTTCTTCACAACCCTATCAACCTGGGTGGCAACTTTCAGGGATCTATGTACATGGACACCTAGATCCCTCTGCTCATCCACACTTCCAAGAACTTTACCATTAGCCAAATATTCCGCATTCCTGTTATTCCTTCCAAAGTGAATCACCTCACACTTCTGTACATTAAACTCCATTTGCCACCTCTCAGCCCAGCTCTGCAGCTTATCTATATCCCTCTGTAACCTGCTACATCCTTCCACACTATCGACAACACCACCGACTTTAGTATCGTCTGCAAATTTACTCACCCACCCTTCTGCGCCTTCCTCTAGGTCATTGATAAAAATGACAAACAGCAACGGCCCCAGAACAGATCCTTGTGGTACTCCACTTGTAATTGAACTCCATTCTGAACATTTCCCATCAACCACCACCCTCTGTCTTCTTTCAGCTAGCCAATTTCTGATCCACATCTCTAAATCACCCTCAATCCCCAGCCTCCGTATTTTCTGCAATAGCCTACCGTGGGGAACCTTATCAAACGCTTTGCTGAAATCCATATACACCACATCAACTGCTCTACCCTCGTCTACCTGTTCAGTCACCTTCTCAAAGAACTCGATAAGGTTTGTGAGGCATGACCTACCCTTCACAAAGCCATGCTGACTATCCCTGATCATATTATTCCTATCTAGTTGATTATAAATCTTGTCTCTTATAATCCCCTCCAAGACTTTCGGTGGATTGACCATGATTAATGTGCCAGGTTACGTGGATAGGGTGGAGGGGTGTGCCTAGATAGAGTATCCTTTGGAGGGTTAGTGCTGACGTGAAAGTCTGAATGGCCACCTTCTGCACGGTAGGGCTTCTATGGATTTTATGGCCCTGACGATATCCCAGCAATAGTGCTGAAGGCTTGTGCTCCAGAGCTTGCTACACCCCTAGCCAAGCTGTTCCAGTACAGCTACAACACTGGCATCTACCCGGCAATGCGGAAATTGCCCAGGTGTGTCCTGTACACAGGAAACAGGACAAATCCAACCCAGCCAATTACCACCCTCTCCGTCTGTTCTCGATCATCAGCAAAGTGAGGGAAGGAGTCATCAACAGAGCTATCAAGCGGCACTTACTCAGCAATAACCTGCTCACGGACGCTCAGTTTGGCTTCCGCCCAGGGTCACTCAGCTCCTGACCTCATTCCAGCCTTGGTTCAAACGTGGACAAAGGAGCTGAATGCCAGAGGTGAGGTGAGAGTGACTGCCCTTGACATCAAGGCAGCATTTGACCGAGTGTGGCATCGAGGAGGCCCGAGCGAAACTGGAGCCAATGGGAATCAGGGGGGAAACTCTCCGCTGGTTGGAGTCATACCCGGCACAAAGGAAGATGGTTGTGGTGGTTGGAGGTCAATCATCTCAGCTCTAGAACAACTGCAGGAGTTCCTCAGGGTCGTGTCCTCGGCCCAACCATCTTCAGCTGCTTCATCAATGACCTCTCTTCCATCATAAGGTCAGAAGTGGGGATGTTTGTGGATGACTTCACAATGTTCAGCACCATTCGCCACTCCTCAGATAATGAAGCAGTCCCTGTCCAAATGCAGCAAGACCTGGACAATATCCAGGCTTGGGCTGGCAAATGGCAAGTTACATTCATGCCTGGTTTAGCTCAGTGGGCTAGACAGCTGGTTTGTGATGCAGAACAAGACTAGCAGCGCAGGACCACTTCCCGTACCAGCTGAGAATTCCAAATTCTCCCTTAGTGTATCTGACCAGGCGCCGGAGTATGGCGACTAGGGGCATTTCACAGTAACTTCATTGCAGTGTTAATGTAAGCCTACTTGTGACAATAAAGATTATTTACTTTACAAGTTCCAGGCAAGAGAGGATCTAACCACCGCCCCTTGACATTCAATGGCATTACCATCGCTGAATCCCCCACGATCAACATCCTGGGGGTTACCATTGATCAGAAACTGAACTGGACCCAGCCACATTAATACTGTGGCTACCAGGGCAGGTCAAAGGCTAGAACTCCTACTGCGAGTAACTCACCTCCTGACCCCCCAAAGCCTGTCCACCATCTACAAGGCACAAGTCAGGAGTGTGATGGAATAGTCTCCACTTGCCTGGATGAGCGCAGCTCCAACAACACTCAGGAAGCTCAACACCATCCAGGACAAAGCAGCCCCGCTTGATTGGCACCCCATCCACAAACATTCACTCCCTCCACCACCGACGCACAGTGGCAGCCGTGTGTACCATCGACAAGGTGCACTGCAGTAACTCACCAAGGTTCCTTAGACAGCACCTTCCAAACCCACGACCACTCCCATCTAGAAGGACAAGAGCAGCAGATATCTGGGAACCCCACCACCTGGAGGTTTCCCTCCAAGTCACTCACCACCCTGACTTGGAAATATATCGCTGTTCCTTCACTGTCAACAAAAGAACAAAGAACAAAGAAATGTACAGCACAGGAACAGGCCCTTCGGCCCTCCAAGCCCGTGCCGACCATGCTGCCCGACTAAACTACAATCTTCTACACTTCCTGGGTCCGTATCCTTCTATTCCCATCCTATTCATATATTTGTCAAGATGCCCCTTAAATGTCCCTATCGTCCCTGCTTCCACTACCTCCTCCGGTAGCGAGTTCCAGGCACCCACTACCCTCTGCGTAAAAAACTTGCCTCGTACATCTACTCTAAACCTTGCCCCTCTCACCTTAAACCTATGCCCCCTAGTAATTGACCCCTCTACCCTGGGGAAAAGCCTCTGACTATCCACTCTGTCTATGCCCCTCATAATTTTGTAGACCTCTATCAGGTCTCCCCTCAACCTCCTTCGTTCCAGTGAGAACAAACCGAGTTTATTCAACCGCTCCTCATAGCTAATGCCCTCCATACCAGGCAACATTCTGGTAAATCTCTTCTGCACCCTCTCTAAAGCCTCCACATCCTTCTGGTAGTGTGGCGACCAGAATTGAACACTATACTCCAAGTGTGGCCTAACTAAGGTTCTATACAGCTGCAACATGACTTGCCAATTCTTATACTCAATACCCCGGCCAATGAAGGCAAGCATGCCGCATGCCTTCTTGACTACCTTCTCCACCTGTGTTGCCCCTTTCAATGACATGTGGACCTGTACTCCTAGATCTCTTTGACTTTCAATACTCTTGAGGGTTCTACCATTCACTGTATATTCCCTGCCTGCATTAGACCTTCCAAAATGCATTGCCTCACATTTGTCCGGATTAAACTCCATTTGCCATCTCTCCGCCCAAGTCTCCAGACAATCTAAATCCTGCTGTATCCTCCGACAGTCCTCATCGCTATCCGCAATTCCACCAACCTTTGTGTCGTCTGCAAACTTACTAATCAGACCAGTTACATTTTCCTCCAAATCATTTATATATACTACAAACAGCAAAGGTCCCAGCACTGATCCCTGTGGAACACCACTGGTCACAGCCCTCCAATTAGAAAAGCATCCCTCCATTGCTACTCTCTGCCTTCTATGGCCTAGCCAGTTCTGTATCCACCTTGCCAGCTCACCCCTGATCCCATGTGACTTCACCTTTTGTACTAGTCTACCATGAGGGACCTTGTCAAAGGCCTTACTGAAGTCCATATAGACAACATCTACTGCCCTACCTGCATCAATCATCTTAGTGACCTCCTCGAAAAACTCTATCAACTTAGTGAGACACGACCTCCCCTTCACAAAACCGTGCTGCCTCTCACTAATATGTCCATTTGCTTCCAAATGGGAGTAGATCCTGTCTCGAAGAATTCTCTCCAGTAATTTCCCTACCACTGAAGTAAGGCTCACCGGCCTGTAGTTCCCGGGATTATCCTTGCTACCCTTCTTAAACAGAGGAACAACATTGGCTATTCTCCAGTCCTCCGGGACATCCCCTGAAGACAGCGAGGATCCAAAGATTTCTGTCAAGGCCTCAGCAATTTCCTCTCCAGCCTCCTTCAGTATTCTGGGGTAGATCCCATCAGGTCCTGGGGACTTATCTACCTTAATATTTTTTAAGACACCCAACACCTCGTCTTTTTGGATCACAATGTGACCCAGGCTATCTACACCCCCTTCTCCAGACTCAACATCTACCAATTCCTTCTCTTTGGTGAATACTGATGCAAAGTATTCATTTAGTACCTCGCCCATTTCCTCTGGCTCCACACATAGATTCCCTTGCCTATCCTTCAGTGGGCCAACCCTTTCCCTGGCTACCCTCTTGCTTTTTATGTACGTGTAAAAAGCCTTGGGATTTTCCTTAACCCTATTTGCCAATGACTTTTCGTGACCCCTTCTAGCCCTCCTGACTCCTTGCTTAAGTTCCTTCCTACTTTCCTTATATGCCACGCAGGCTTCGTCTGTTCCCAGCCTTTTAGCCCGACAAATGCCTCCTTTTTCTTTTTGACGAGGCCTACAATATCACTCGTCATCCAAGGTTCCCGAAAATTGCCGTATTTATCTTTCTTCCTCACAGGAACATGCCGATCCTGTATTCCTTTCAACTGCCACTTGAAAGCCTCCCACATGTCAGATGTTGATTTGCCCTCAAACATCCGCCCCCAATCTATGTTCTTCAGTTCCCGCCTAATATTGTTATAATTAGCCTTCCCCCAATTTAGCACATTCATCCTCGGACCACTCTTATCCTTGTCCACCAGTACTTTAAAACTTACTGAATTGTGGTCACTGTTACCGAAATGCTCCCCTACTGAAACATCTACCACCTGGCCGGGCTCATTCCCCAATACCAGGTCCAGTACTGCCCCTTCCCTAGTTGGACTGTTTACATATTGTTTTAAGAAGCCCTCCTGGATGCTCCTTACAAACTCCGCCCCGTCTAAACCCCTGGCACTAAGTGAGTCCCAGTCAATATTGGGGAAGTTGAAGTCTCCCATCACCACAACCCTGTTGTTTTTACTCTTTTCCAAAATCTGTCTACCTATCTGCTCCTCTATCTCCCGCTGGCTGTTGGGAGGCCTGTAGTATACCCCCAACATTGTGACTGCACCCTTCTTATTCCTGATCTCTACCCGTATAGCCTCACTGCCCTCTGAGGTGTCCTCTCGCAGTATAGCTGTGATATTCTCCCGAACAAGTAGCGCAACTCCGCCTCCCCTTTTACATCCCCCTCTATCCCGCCTGAAACATCTAAATCCTGGAACGTTTAGCTGCCAATCCTGCCCTTCCCTCAACCAGGTCTCTGTAATGGCAACAACATCATAGTTCCAAGTAGTAATCCAAGCTCTAAGTTCATCTGCCTTACCCGTAATGCTCCTTGCATTAAAACATATGCACTTCAGGCCACCAGACCCGCTGTGTTCAGCAACTTCTCCCCGTCTGCTCTGCCTCAGAGCCACACTGTCCCTATTCCCTAGTTCTCCCTCAATGCTCTCACCTTCTGACCTATTGCTCCCGTGCCCACCCCCCTGCCATACTAGTTTAAACCCTCCCGTGTGACACTAGCAAACCTCGCGGCCAGGATATTTATGCCTCTCCGGTTTAGATGCAACCCGTCCATCTTATACAGGTCACACCTGCCCCGGAAGAGCTCCCAGTGGTCCAGATAACGGAAACCCTCCCTCCTACACCAGCTGTTTAGCCACGTGTTTATCTGCTCTATCTTCCCATTTCTAGCCTCACTGGCACGTGGCACAGGGAGTAATCCCGAGATTACAACCCTCGAGGTCCTGTCTTTTAACTTTCTGCCTAGCTCCCTGAACTCCTGCTGCAGGACCTCATGCCCCTTCCTGCCTATGTCGTTAGTACCAATATGTACAACGACCTCTGCCTGTTTGCCCTCCCCCTTCAGGATTCCCTCTACCCGTTCGGAGACATCCTGGACCCTGGCACCAGGGAGGCAACATACCATCCTGGAGTCTCTTTCACGTCCACAGAAGCGCCTATCTGTGCCCCTGACTATAGAGTCCCCTATTACTATTACTCTTCTGCGCTTTGACCCTCCCTTCTGAACATCAGAGCCAGCCGTGGTGCCACTGCTCTGGCTGCTGCTGTTTTCCCCTGATAGGCTATCCCCCCCGACAGTATCCAAAGGGGTATATCTGTTCGAGAGGGGGACAACCACAGGAGATTCCTGCACTGACTGCCTGCCTTTTCTGGTGGTCACCCATTTCTCTGCCTGCACCTTGGGTGTGACCACATTTACATAACTGCGATCTATGACGCTTTCCGCCACCTGCATGCATCCAATTGCTGCTCCAACTGAACCATGCGGTCTGTGAGGAGCTCCAGTTGGGTGCACTTTCTGCAGATGAAGCCATCCGGGACGCTGGAAGCCTCCCGGACCTGCCACATCTCACAGATGAATCCAGGATAATCTTCAATGGGTATTCCCTCAAACAACTCCTCATCTATGGCTGGATCATGGTTTAGGAGATCATTGAATTGTGCTGTCAAGTGGGCTAATTATGCTCCTATATCGTATGGTCTTATCACAGCCTAGTAAGGAAAATGAATGGATGGCTTGCAGCTCAAGGATCTGAGGCAGTTTCAACCCAGCTAGCTGGTTTCTCTTTCCAGGAATTGACAGGGCAGGTTCCTCTGGCTGAGCCAGCAGGTGTATTAACCAGAGCTCTTTGGGAGGGTTTAAACTAGTTTGGCAGGGGGATGGGAACCAGAGCTATGGATCAGAAGATAGGGTAGCTGTTGAACAGGCAGACTGCTCTTTGTGGTTTTTATAAATGACTTGGATGAGGAAGTGGAAGGGTGGGTTAGTAAGTTTGCCAACCACACGAAGGTTGGGGGAGTTGTAGATCGTGTTGAGGGTTGTTGCAGGTTACAACAGGATATTGACAGGGTGCAGAGCTGGGCTGAGAAGTGGCAGATGGAATTCAACCTCGATAAATGTGAAGTGATTCATTTTGGAAGGTCGAATTTGAATGCTGAATACAGGGTTAAAGGCAGGATTCTTGGAAGTGTGGAGTAAGAGAGGGATCTTGGGGTCCACGTACATAGATCCCTCAAAGTTGCCACCCAGGTTGACAGGGTTGTTAAGAAGGCGTGTGGTGTGTTGGCTTTCATTAACAGGGGGATTGAGTTTAAGAGCCGTGAGGTTTTGCTGCAGCTTTATAAAACCCTGGTTAGACCACACTTGGAATATTGTGTCCAGTTCTGGTCGCCTCATTATAGGAAGGGTGTGGATGCTTTGGAGAGGGTACAGAGGAGATTTACCAGGATGCTGCCTGGACTGGAGGGCATGTCTTATGAAGACAGGTTGAGGGAGCGAGGGCTTTTCTCACTGGAGTGAAGAAGGGTGACTTGATAGAGGTGTACAAGGTGATGAGGGGCATGGATAGAGTGGATAACCAGAGACCTTTCCCCAGGGTGGAAATGGCAGTCACGAGGGGACATAATTTTAAGGTGATTGGAGGAAGGTATAGGGGAGATGTCAGAGGTTCTTTACACAGAGAGTGCTGGGTGTGTGTGGAATGCACGGCCAGCAGAGGGGGTGGAGTCAGAGTCATTAGGGACATTTAAGCGACTCTTAGACAGGCACATGGATAGCAGTAAATTGAAGGGGTGGAGGTTAGGTTGATCTTAGATTAGGATAAATGGTCTGCACAACATCGTGGGCCGAAGGGCCTGTACTGTGCTGGACTGCTCTACGTTCTATGTTGTAACCAGGTGGGTGTTGCAACAGTAATTGTTTTCACTGCCTCTGTCAGGACTGCTCTCTACTTTCCAGACAGGGGTCTCGTTTCTGAGGGGTCTGTGGGGGATCTCTTTATTTAGGGAGTCTCTGGTGAGGGTTCTTTAATCAGGGGGTCTTTGGGATCTGGTGGGGGTGGGTGTCTGGTGCGTTTGGGGGGGCCTAGTGGGGGTGGGGTGTCTGGTGGGGGTCGGGGAGTCTGGTGGGGGTGGGGGGTCTGGTCGGGGTGGGCAGTGTTGCATTGTGGGAGGGAAGGGTGGCCCTCGGATGGTCTTTGGGGGGAACTCCCTGAAGGAGTTACCCCCCCTTCGCCAACGCGGGGTCCACCACGATCAGGGCCACACTTGTCCATACCTGAGGTAATTCACGCCCACGTGATTCCCGGCCCAGAGCACAGGAGAGTCACGCGGTCCCGGGCAATATCAGCCTTTCCGTCACTGTCGCTGGGTGAAAATCCTGGAGCTCTCCCTCTAACAGCACTGTGGATGTACCTACACCTCGTGGACTGCAACGGTTCAAGAAGACAGGTCACCCCCACCTTCTCAGGACAATTATAGGGCGGCACGCCAGCACAGTGGTTAGCACTGTCGCTTCACAGCGCCAGGGTCCCGGGTTCGATTCCCCGCTGGTTCACTGTCTGTGCGGAGTCTGCACGTTCTCTCCGTGTCTGCGTGGGTTTCCTCCGGGTGCTCCGGTTTCCTCCCACAAGTCCCGAAAGACGTGCTTGTTGGGTGAATTGGACATTCTGAATTCTCCCTCTGTGTATCCGAACAGGCGCCGGAGTGTGGCGACTAGGGGCTTTTCACAGTCACTTCATTGCAGTGGTAATGTAAGCCTACTTGTGACACTCATAAAGATTATTATTATTTATTGTTATTAGGGATGGGCAATTCATATTGGCCTAGCCAGCGAACAACGATTTAAAAATACATCAGCTGTGGAATTTGGGATGTGAGGCGTGAGGTAAACGTTTATGTTGTCAAAAGCAACGTGACCCCCTGAGTGAACCATAACTCACCGCGACCACTCCTCATGACCAGTCCCCCCCCCCCCCCCCCCCACTCCCCTCAGGGTTGGGGGGGTTCATGGAAGGGTTTTTTTTAGTATCGAGTTCTAGTGGCGGTAATTTTAAACTATGGTAAAACTAGTCTGAGGCCTGTTCCTTAGCCTCCTGGGGATGTCTGAGTTAACATTGAGCGAAACACAGTTTCCTTTCTGGGGTTTAATGAAGGACAAACTCTTGGAAGTAACTAAACAATGCGGAGAGATGGCATCAGCTGATGGCAGAACCGCTGACAGAGGCAACTTCACATCGTACCTTGGCCCCGTTCCCAGTTTCAAAGGCAGCTCCAAGCCCTGGGAGCAAATTCCAAGTTAGCACAACTGTGGTTGAAAACAGGAAAACACACACAGAAACTTCCTCCCCTTCCAAGAGAAACTTCACACGGCAGCTTTTCGATCGTCAACAAGGCAGAACTGGAAATAACTGGAATTGGAAGAAAGAACCCTCTGCAGTTTGCAAACTTGTGAAGGACTGGAAAGAGTAAATCTGATTCTGTGTTCTCTCTGCGTCCTGGTGTCTCAGGCGCTGCCCCCAATACTATAAATCTCCAACTTTGCTCCTGCTGCAGAGGGGGATCCAGGTTTGTCCACCACCTTGCCAGTGGTCCCAGTGTAGCTCCCAGTGGTCCCGGAGTAGCTGCCAGTGGTCCCAGAGTAGCTGCCAGTGGTCCCGGAGTAGCTCCCAGTGATCCTGGAGTAGCTGCCAGTGGTCTAGAGCAGCCGCCAGTGGTCCAGGCGTAGCTGCCAGTGGTCTAGACTAGCTGCCAGCGGTCCCAGAGTAGCTCCCAGTGGTCCCAGAGTAGCTCCCAGTGGTCCCGGAGTAGCTGCCAGTGGTCTAGAGCAGCCGCCAGTGGTCCCGGAGCAGCTGCCAGTGGTCTAGAGTAGCTGCCAGTGGTCTAGAGTAGCTGCCAGTGGTCCTGGAGTAGCTGCGAGTGGTCCGGGACCAGCTGCCAGTAGTCTAGAGTAGCTGCCAGTGGTCCAGAGTAGCTGCCAGTGGTCCTGGAGTAGCTGCGAGTGGTCTAGAACCGCTGCCAGTTGTCGAGAACAGCTGCCAGTGGTCCTGGAGTAGCTGCCAGTGATCCTGGAGTAGATCCCAGTGGTCTAGAGTAGCTGCCAGTGGTCCCGGAGTAGCTGCCAGTTGTCTAGAGTACCTGCCAGTGGTCTAGAGTAGCTGCCAGTGGTCCTGGAGTAGCTGCGAGTGGTCTAGAGCAGCTGCCAGTGGTCCCAGAGTAGCTGCCATTGGGTCTCGAGCAGCTGCTAGTGGTCCCGGAGTAGATGCCAGTGGTCCAGGAGTAGCTGTCAGTGGTCCTCAAGTCGCTCCCAGTGGTCCTGGAGTAGCTGCCAATGGTCCTAGAGTAGCTCCCAGTGGGCTAGAGTAGCTGCCAGTGGTCCTGGAGTAGCTGCCAGTGATCCTGGAGTAGCTGCCAGTGATCCTGGAGTAGCTGCCTGTGGGCTTGGAGTAGCTCCCAGTAGTCCCAGAGTAGCTGCCAGTGGTCTAGAGTAGCTGCCAGTGGTCTAGAGTAGCTGCCAGTGGTCTAGAGGAGCAGCCAGTGGTCCTGGAGTGGCTGCCAGTGGTCTAGAGGAGCAGCCAGTGGTCCTGGAGTAGCTGCCAGTGATCCTGGAGTAGATCCCAGTGGTCTAGAGTAGCTGCCAGTGGTCCCGGAGTAGCTGCCAGTGGTCTAGAGTAGCTGCCAGTGGTCCTGGAGTAGCTGCGAGTGGTCTAGAGCAGCTGCCAGTGGTCCCGGAGTAGATGCCAGTGGTCCTGGAGTAGCTGCCAGTGGTCCTCAAGTCGCTCCCAGTGGTCCTGGAGTAGCTGCCAATGGTCCTAGAGTAGCTCCCAGTGGGCTAGAGTAGCTGCCAGTGATCCTGTAGTAGCTGCCTGTGGGCTTGGAGTAGCTCCCAGTAGTCCCAGAGTAGCTGCCAGTGGTCTAGAGTAGCTGCCAGTGGTCTAGAGGAGCAGCCAGTGGTCCTGGAGTGGCTGCCAGTGGTCTAGAGGAGCAGCCAGTGGTCCTGGAGTAGCTCCCAGTGGTCTCGAAGCAGCTGTTCCTCTATCTCCGCTGAGGAAACTCTGAGCCTGGGCCTCATGGCTGCCTCCCTGTTAGTAAGAGGAACCATTTTCTCCCTCTGTGTACAGAGGTGAATCATGAGCGCAAGGTCCTGGAGATAATATGGCTTAATGGTTAACAGTGCCCTGACACAAGTGGACTCTGACACTGCTGGTGTGTTGGCCTGTCTGTAAATCTGAAATGTCAATGCTGGGATTCATTCTGCAGCCTGTGCTGACGATTGGCCACCTGGCGGAAATGAGGCTCCTCGTCTGCTTCGGGCTCGGCAGGGGCCTGGATGGCAGCAGCAGAGTGTCTGCGACCCTGGCTGTCACTGCCTCTGTCAGCTGTGGACGTGTGTCAGTGAGGTGCTGACTGAATTGTGACTGTCACATCCCGCACAGGACCTACGGGGTGGGAATTACCTCGTGTTCCTTGCGGAATACCAGCTCCCCCACTATGGGCGGGGTACCTCAATTCACCAGTGTACATAAGGTCGGTTAGCAAGTCACCCACCACAATAGTGTCCGGAAGGGATCTCCCGGACAGAGTACATATCGTTTGTGTAAATAAAACTCTGTTTCTTATTTCACTCGGTATGGATTCCCAGTGTCCTTGTTAAAGAGACGATTCTCCGCTGTCGGGATTCTCTGTTGCGCCAGCCGCGTGCACCCACGCCCCGTTTTGAGACGGCATGGGGCTGCCCACAATGGGGATGCCCGTTGGCCGGCTGGCGAGACGGAGAATCCCACCGCTGGCGGGAGCAAGCTGCGAAAACTGGTGCGGCGGGGTGGAGAATCCTGAGTCTACTCCAGCAATTGGGTCCACCAAGGTGAGTGTGACTACACTGCAGGAGGGTGAAAGTGGCAGGGCAGCACTGCTGCCTCGCAACGCCAGGGACCCTGGTTCGATTCCGACCTCGGACCTCTGTGCGGAGTCTGCACATTCCCCCCCGTGTGTGCGTGGGTTTCCTCCGGGTGCTCCGGTTTCCTCCCACAGTCCAAAGATGTGCAGGTTAGGTGGATTGGATACGCTAAATTGTCCCTGGGTGGGGTTACAGGGATGGGGTGGGGGACCGGCCCTGGGTTGGGGTACTCTTTCAGAGGGTGGGTGCCAACTTGATGGGCCGAATGGCCTCCTTCTGCACTGTAGGGACTCGTTCTAACATCCTGTGAGAATTCTGAGGCATCCTCCTCAGAGGTAGGTTTGGGATTGGGCCTGTGTCTACTCTGGGCTGCATTCCTCTCCCATTTCCTGCTGGTACCGGGAATAAATTAGTGATGGATTAAACAGGCTCCTAAATGAAAGACACAGTCAGTGAGCACAGCACACAACGGCAGACTGGAAACATCCACGCTGACTTCCTGGAGGAGGCCGACTGCCCCCTCAGCAGTGTTGGGTGTGCTTCACACCAGCTCCTCTCTCCTCCCACTGGGCCAAGACTCTGATATCAACCATTCCCCCCCCTGACGTGGCCACTTGCCCTTGCTGAGGGCTCTCTTCTCCTGCAGAAATTCTGAAGGATTGATTGTGATCCCAATCCTGACCTGAATAGCACCTAAAACATGCATGTTTAGGCTGCTGCTGAGCTCTCCCTCAGGAGTGATGTAGAAACCGCTTATCGTGCAACTGATATGAGATTGAGTGTAAGCTGTGTGATACACAATCACTGCTGATGTTGCTGCTAACTTTGCCTTAGTTTAATTGCTCTGTTTTATCACCTTTGCTCTTGAGTCGCCAGGTATCTTTATGATACCACCACGTGGTTCAAGTCCGAGTAATGATCACTAATCCAACACGCCGCTTAGTAAGAGTTAAATCAACGCACATTTATTATACACAGTAATCACTACTCATGTACAAATTCTACGTCTAAGCTACTTCTACAGCTAAGAGGCCTCTACTTAACTTCGGACTGGCCCACCAGGTCAGGGAAACGAATGGCCTTTCGTTCGGGTTCTGAGTCTGCGGGATTCGAAGTTGGTGCGGATTGGTAGCTAGGAGCGCCTATCTCGTAGCGAGCGTTGAATTAAGACTTACAATTTTGAGCGGCTGTTGAAGAGTTAAGCGAGCTGGAAGAGAGAGCGCCTTGAACTTGGGGCTCAATTCTTATAGTCCCCAGGGGCTTCCCGCCTTTCGGGGCGGACCCTGTACCTGGTCCCAAGTGATTGGACTTTGTCCCAATCACTGGGTTCGATTTTCTCCAATGCTGGAGCGGTTCCCTGATCGATGGGCGGTCTTGAGGTGCTCGTTCACCTCCTTTGTGTCGGCTTCTGCTGGCGCGAGGAGTCTGGTTTTGCTTTGTGTGTCTAAACGTTGCTTATTGTTCCCGGGGATTGCTCATTAGTATGCAGATGGCTGGTGTTTTGTTATGCTGATGGTTGCTGGTATCGATCTTGTCTGGCCTTTCCAGAGGTAAATACACAGTCAACCTGCAGCTGCTCATTTTTGTCCTGTTGGCTGAATTTCCCATCAGCCTTTGCCGTTCGCCATTTTGAATCGGGCGCTGGCCATTTTAAGTGGCTACATTTCCCTTCTTGTGATCCTAACGCGAAGCGTGAAGGATCACATAACTATGTTGTTTTCCATTCCCTGACCTGGGGGGGGGGGGGGGCACTTCTTTCGTGGCCTCTGCAGTGACCATAGCTATGCAAAAACATTTTAACTAACAATTCTAAGGGCGCTATGTCAAACAGCATCATGCATTACAAAACAATAAACTGGGAACCTCTAACTATTCTTAATACACTACACTCACTTAAACATTTCATTATTCTAACTTCCTCAACCATACAACAAAATCATAGCAGTTTATACACAGTTTTCCTGGCTTGGCAGTCAAGCTCAGGATCGTACAATTTGCTCATGAACAGTTCTTTACATTTCTTTATTTACAATAAACGCAAGTGAATGCTCTTTATTATAGATCGCGGGGGTCGGGGGTCTGGTCGTATCCGAACATAGGGAATCTGATCCTATATACTGGGGTTCGAGCCCGGTAGGCTCTCCTTCTCCATTTCCGTAGACGCATAGTCTGCACTAAGCAGCAGAGTATCGCTAATGCTAGTAAGGTTTCTATTACGTAGGACAGAGAGTACCAGGTTATAAACCTGGCACACCAAGATGATGTGGTGTCACTGGTGACTGGGCTCTGGGTACTGCGGGGAAGTGAAACATTAACGGCTGGGGGGGCTTGAAGTCATGGGGTTCGTGTTCACGCGCAACCAAATGTCCATAAAGATGATGCTGATCCATGTGGAGGAAGTCCTCGTGGCTCTTCTCTTTCCTTTTCTTTCTTCTCTTCTCCGGTCCTGGAGCTTCTGGAGTTCTGTGGAAACAAGCATAGTGTCTGTAACTATCTTTGTTTAATATCTCATACGATAGTGTGTCTGTCCTTTAGTGCCAATTACTCCCTTTATAATTGGTCACTATGTGTGACTCCCTCATTTTTTTTCAAAAATCGAATTTTAGGACAAGACACACTTACAAATACTGAACCAGTGCGAGCCGTCTCGCAGACTGTGCAATTTACCATCGAAATGTTTCAGGGTGTAAATAGCATGTGGTTGGCAACCTAAGGGTTACCTGAAACAAAACAAAACTTTTTGAACGAAAAGTGCCAAAATGAGGTGCGTAAGGGCCGCGACGGGTACGATTTGGATGGTGTCCCCGGGTAGGACGGCTACCAATGCCGTGTCTCCCATACCCGAGCGTAGCTGACCAGAGGGGGGTTCCCAGGCTCGGCGGGTCCCAAGCCGTTTCTCCACTGCCTGAGCAACCGACAAGAGAGGGCAAAAAATGTAGTCATCGTGGTGGGGCTGCCGTAGTGGTTCCTTCCTTCGAACCAGAAGGGCAGTTATGAACGGGCGTCTGGTTCCTTAACCAGTCTCTGCAGACAAGCTAGTTCCGCTGAACTAGTGTCTGGCAATAGTGAGTCTCTGCGGACAAGTCCTCAGAGGTTTTGGCCGAATAGGCGTGGGGCAGTGAGAAAAAAATTCTCCTGTCGGACATACAACATTTAACAAACTTACACACAACATAAAACATTCTGCAGGTTCCATCAGAAAGGACAACACTTCTCCCAAGCGGTTCCTTTTAAAACATCATCTGGACACCTCAGTTCTCGGTGGCGAACAGGGTCGCAAAGGGGCTCTCGGTTTGGGGTCAGACCCAAGGTCGTCCTCTTCTCCCGGGTGCCAATCTCTTGAGTGTATCAGGGCTGAAAGGGCTGCGTGGTGTGAGGTGGGGTCGCTCTCGTCGTTGCGGACGAGTCGGAACGAGTTATCTCGGTGCCAATAGTTGGTGTCTAGTTCTGTGGGGACAGAATCGGGGTCGTCAGTGTGGTTCGGTGTTCGGTGGTGGGGTTTGTTTAGGAAAGTGATCATGAAGGGATCACTCGGATCGTAGTCGGAGTCGCTGGGTGTGGGTCCGGTTGTATGGGGATAGTAGGGAGGCGTGCTGTGGCTATCGTCCGAGTCACAGTCGCTGTCTCTGCTGCTGGAGTCTGTGGGCGTTCCGGGGCGGAGTGTATGTTTAGGGGGTGGAGTCGAGGTTGAGTCCGTGTTTGGGCTGGACGTGTTGGGGGAGGGTAGGGTTATGTTGGCTGTGGGCGGGGCGTGGTGTGCTGCGTCGAGCATGACGTGGTGTGCGTGGTTAGACTGTGTTCCATATGCCTTCAGCTGGTTTATATGAAACCACGCAGTCTTACCGTTGGGGTACTTTATTTTATATACGGAAGGGCTTACTTTATCCGCAATGGAATACGGACCCGAGTATTTTGGTGACAGGAATGTGCTGGGGTTATATACGGAGAGCATAACTTGCTGTCCTATACTGTACTCAGTCGCATGCACTGTCTTGTCGAAACAAGCCTTGATCTGTTTCTTTCTGGTGCCCAATTTCACTGCGGCTGCTAGCTGAGCCGTTTTAACATTTTCCACTAATTGTTCTACTGCTTTCTCGTGGGTGAGGGCCGTCACTTCGGGGCTGGTCAGGTCTAAACCTAACAAATACTCTGTGCCTTTCATGGGGCGTCCGGTCATGAGGGTGTGTGGGGTGTAATCTGTGGAAGTAGAAATTGTGTTACGCAAAAACATCAGCGCAAAAAGGAGGACTGAGTCCCAAGTGGTGTTGTTCTGCTGGACCATTTTTCTGAGGGTGGGTTTTAGGGTCCGATTCATGCGCTCCACGATACCACTCGACTGTGGGTGGTATGCTATGTGGAATTTTTGGGTGAATCCAAATTACGTGAGGACGTTCTGCATGACATGTCCCGTAAAATGGGAGCCTTGTTCGGATTCAATGCTGCGGGGGAGTCCCCATCTTGTAAAGATGTGGTGGGTCAAAATCTTGGCTGTGGTTTTTGCAGTGTTTGTGCGGGCTGGAAATGCTTCCACCCATTTCGTAAATGTGTCAATTACCACAAGTACATATTTATAGCCATTCCTGCAAGGGGGCAATGGTCCTATAAAATCGATCTGGAGGTTAGTCCAGGGGCCATTAACGGGTCAGGTGTGGCTGAGTTGGACCTTTTTGGCATATCTGTCCGGATTATTCTGGGCACAGATAAGACAATTCTCGATGTAGTGGTTTACATCTTCCTTTAAATTCGGCCACCAACAAAGCTGCTTGAGGTGGGCTGTAGTGGGATCGATTCCCTGATGTCCATGACCGTCATGGAACAAACAAATCAGTTGATTCCTGTCCTGTTCAGGAACCACATAAAGGGTGTCTTTTAACACCACACCGTCATGTGTGGTCAGTGTATTTCTAAACCTCTCATAGGGTGCTGGATATTTTCCTTTTACAATCTCCCTGAGATTGCTGCCCTGCTTCTGGGCCTCTACTAGATCCTCGATCTTTGTCTGTGAGACCTGAACTGCACTCACTGGTGTGCTTTCGGGGGGTGCCCAAAAGTATCCATGTCTGTGTAGCGCACAATGACTTACGAGAGACGAATAGAGATGAAGTCGATGAGGCTTTATTAAGCGTGACTTGTTCCCCGCAGTTCAGCAACAGACTGGAGCTGCGGGGAGAACTCCTGGTTCTTATACTCCGCCTTCAGGGCAGAGCTAGAGATCAACAGCCAACCAGGACCCGGGATCTGTCACCTAATGGCATCACGGCTTCACAGTCCCACATGACCCCTAATGCATACTACCACATTCACCCCTTGTTAAAAATGAACCCGGCGGGGTGGTGCTTCGCATGGTGGTAGAGGTTTACAAGGCTGGTCCTGGGAGGAAAAAAACTTTTTGCATGTCATTACAGTGCCCTACACTTTGCCCTACACTGGGCTATGTACAGGGTTTGTGAACTATTTACAATATTCGTAAGAAGAAAAAGAACATTCTCGTTAAAGTCCACAACATTCTTGTGTTACACCGATGCCACGAGTCGAGCGGGCGGTCAGGTCTTCCTCGTCGATCGCCTCAGCCCCGGTGGTGGTGCAGGTGCTTGTTCCCGCGTTGTCGTCTCCGGGAGCTTTACGGTGTCTGCTTCTGCTTCACTCCTGGTCGGACATGGGAGGAGGACCGATCCTCCTGGGAAGGGGGCGGTCGCGGGGTGCGCCGGTAGCAGGGAGGGGGTGATTGGTGTCGGGGGGGTGTGCGTGTTGCCGGCGGGCACCAGGTCTCGCAGGGAGACCGTGTCCTGTCGGCCGTCGGGGTACGCCACGTAGGCGTACTGCGGGTTCACGTGGAGGAGGTGAACCCTCTCGACCAACGGGTCCGACTTGTGCGCCCGCACATGTTTCCGGACTAAGATGGGTCCTGGGGCCGCCAGCCAGGTCGGCAGCGACGTTCCAGAGGAGGACTTCCTGGGGAAGACAAGGAGGCGCTCATGAGGCGTTTGATTAGTGGTGGTACACAGCAGCGACCGGATGGAGTGGAGAGCGTCCGGGAGGACCTCCTGCCACCGTGAAACTGGGAGGTCCCTGGACCGTAGGGCCAGTAGGACGGTCTTCCAGACCGTGCCGTTCTCCCTCTCTACTTGTCCGTTCCCCCGGGGGTTGTAGCTGGTCGTCCTGCTCGAGGCTATACCCTTGCTGAGCAGGAACTGGCGCAGCTCGTCACTCATGAAGGAGGACCCCCTGTCGCGATGGATATATGCGGGGCAACCGAACAGTGTGAATATGGTGCTAAGGGCTTTAATAACTGTGGCCGCTGTCATGTCGGGGCAGGGGATGGCGAAAGGGAAATGAGAGTACTCGTCCACCACGTTCAGGAAGTATGTGTTGCGGTCAGTGGAGGGGAGGGGCCCTTTGAAATCCAGACTGAGGCGTTCAAAGGGACGGGAAGCCTTGATCAGGTGCGCTCTATCCGGCCTGAAAAAGGCGGTTTGCACTCTGCGTAGATGTGGCAGTTCCTGGTGACTGTACGGACCTCCTCCACGGAGTAGGGGAGGTTGCGGGACTTTATAAAATGGTAGAACCGAGTGACCCCCGGGTGGCAGAGGTCCTCGTGGAGGGTTTGGAGACGGTTTATTTGTGCGTTGGCACATGTGCCGCGGGATAGGGCATCGGACGGCTCGTTCAGCTTTCCGGGACGGTACAAGGTCTCGTAGTTGAAGGTGGAGAGCTCGATCCTCCACCTTAAGATCTTGTCATTTTTAAATTTGCCCCGCTGTGCATTATCGAACATGAAAGCTACCGACCGTTGGTCAGTGAGGAGAGTGAATCTCCTGCCGGCCAGGTAATGCCTCCAATGTCGCACAGCTTCCACTATGGCTTGGGCTTCCTTTTCCACTGAGGAGTGGCGGATTTCTGAGGCGTGGAGGGTTCGGGAGAAAAAGGCCACGGGTCTGCCCACTTGGTTAAGGGTGGCCGCTAGAGCTACATCGGAGGCGTCGCTCTCGACCTGGAAGGGGATGGCGCGTCGATGGCGCGCATCGTGGCCTTTGCGATATCCGCTTTGATGCGGCTGAAGGCCTGGCGAGCCTCTGTCGACAGGGGGAAGGTAGTGGACTGTATTAGCGGGCGGGCCTTGTCTGCGTACTGGGGGACCCACTGGGCGTAATATGAAAAGAACCCCAGGCAGCGTTTCAGGGCTTTGGAGCAGTGGGGGAGGGGAAATTCCATGAGGGGGCGCATACGTTCGGGGTCGGGGCCTATTATCCCATTGCGCACTACATATCCCAAGATGGCTAGCCGGTTTGTGCTAAAAACGCACTTGTCCTCGTTATATGTGAGGTTCAAGGCTTTGGCGGTCTGGAGGAATTTTTGGAGGTTGGCGTCGTGGTCCTGCTGATCGTGGCCGCAGATGGTTACGTTGTCGAGATACGGGAACGTGGCCTGCAACCCGTGTTGATCAACCATTCGGTCCATCTCCCGTTGGAAGACCGAGACCCCGTTTGTGATGCCAAATGGGACCCTTAGGAAGTGGTATAGTCACCCGTCTGCCTCGAAGGCTGTGTACTTGCGGTCACTTGGGCGGATGGGGAGCTGATGGTAGGCGGACTTGAGGTCCACGGTGGAGAAGAACTTACATTGGGCAATCCGATTGACCATGTCGGATATGCGGGGGAGAGGGTGCGCATCTAGCTGTGTGTACCTGTTCATGGTCTGGCTATAGTTTATGACCATCCTTTGCTTCTCCCCTGTCTTTACTACTACCACCTGTGCTCTCCAGGGACTATTGCTGGCCTGGATTATGCCTTCCTTTCAGCAGCCGCTGGACTTCGGACCGAATAAATGTCTGGTCCTGGGCGCTGTACCGTCTGCTTCTAGTGGCGACGGGTTTGCAATCCGGGGTGAGGTTTGCAAACAAGGATGGGGGTTCAACTTTGAGGGTTGCGAGGCCGCAGATAGTGAGTGGGGGTACTGGGCCGCCGAATTGGAATGTTAGGCTCTGCAGGTTGCACTGGAAGTCTAATCCCAGTAATGTGGGCGCGCAGAGTTGGGGAAGGACGTAGAGCCTGCAGTTTTTAAACTCCCTCCCTTGCACTGTTAGGGTCACTATGCAGAACCCTTTGATCTGTACGGAGTGGGATCCTGCAGCTTGGGAAATCTTTTGCGTACTGGGACGGATGGTCAAAAAACAGCGTCTTACCGTGTCGGAGTGGATGAAGCTTTCTGTGCTCCCGGAGATGATCAGGCATGGTGTCTCGTGTCCGTTGATCAGCACCGTTGTTGTCGTCGTCTGGAGCGTCCGGGGCCGTGCTTGGTCCAGCGTCACCGAGGCCAGACGTGGTCGCAATGTCTCAGCGTCTTCTTCGAACCCCGAGGAGCCGTCGATGCTGGGGTCCATTGTTGTCGTCCAAGATGGCGACGGGGGTGAACAAAATGGCCGCCCCCATGAATCGCACATGGCTGGGGGGTCCCAAGATGGCGGCGGGGGTGGACAAAATGGCCGCCCCCATGCATCGCACATGGCTGGGGTGTCCCAAGATGGCGGCGCCCATCCTCCCCTCGTGGTGGCCGGGACCCAAAATGGCGGCGCCTGCGGGTCGCACATGGGGCGCTGGGGGGTTGGGGAGCGTTTGGGATGCGCTGGATTCTTTCTTCTCCGGGGACAGCGGCGACCCCCCGGGACCGGCACACAGCCGCGAAAAGGCCCTTTTTGCCGCAGCTCTTGCAAATCGCTGCGCGGGCCGAGCAGCGCTGCCGGGGGTGTTTCGCCTGGCCGCAGAAATAGCAGCGGGCCCCCCCGGGATGACCTGGCGTCTGAACCGCGCAGGCCTGTGAGGGGGGGGGGTTTGTCGCGACGGGGGTCCACGGAGCCCAAGGGGCTGCCACGCGGTCGGGGCCGTACGCGCGGGCGTTTTGCGGGGCCACATCTAGGGAAGCTGCAAGGGCCCGTGCCTCTGAGAGTCCTAGCGACTCTTTTTCTAACAGTCTTTGGCGGATTTGGGGAGAGTTCATACCTGCCACAAACGCATCGCGAATTAACATGTCCGTGTGTTCAGCCGTGTTTACCGGCGGGCAGCTGCAGGCCCGTCCCAAAATTAGCAGCGCGGCGTAGAATTCATCTAGCGATTCTCCGGGACTTTGCCGTCTCGTTGCGAGTTGGTAGCGTGCGTAGACCTGGTTCACTGGGTGAACGTAGATGCTCTTTAGTGCTGCGAACGCCGTCTGGAAATCCTCTGCGTCTTCTATGAGAGGGTAAATTTCCGGGCTTACCCTCGAATGCAGGACCTGCAGTTTCTGGTCTTCTGTGATCCGGCCGGAGGCCGTTCTGAGGTAGGCCTCGAAACAAGTCTGCCAGTGTTTGAAAACTGCTGCCGCGTTCACTGCGTTGGGGCTGATCCTCAGGCATTCCGGGACGATCCTGAGCTCCATAGTCCTTTAAGCACGCTTAATAAATTGTAGCGCACAATGACTCACGAGAGACGAATAGAGATGAAGTCGATGAGGCTTTATTAAGCGTGACTTGTTCCCCGCAGTTCATCAACAGACTGGAGCTGCGGGGAGAACTCCTGGTTCTTATACTCCGCCTTCAGGGCGGAGCTAGGGATCAACAGCCAACCAGGACCCGGGATCTATCAGCCAATGACATCACGGCTTCACAGTCCCACATGACCCCTAATGCATACTACCACAGTCTGGAACATGCTTTAGCCACTGCGTCGGCTTTCACATTTCCAGCGGGGGAGGAACGATGGTGACTGCGGACTTTGATTATCCCAAAAGTCCTGTTCTGGGCTCTTTCTAAAATATGACGGAGCAATGGGGCTGAGGGGAGGGGTTTCCCGTCCGCGGAAACAAATCCTCTTGCTTTCCACAGGGGCAGAAATTCCGTGAGGCTGTTGCAGACATAGAGGCTGTCCGAGTATATGTCTGCTGGGCTGGGGAAGGAATCTGGGTGCTCCACTATATACGCGATGGCCGCGAGCTCTGCTGCCTGCGCGCCTAAGTGGCCTGGAAGTTTTAACGATATTTCCTCAAGGGCGCGTCCCTGCGCGTCCTCGACATAGATACCGCAACCTGTTATGCGCTTCCCATCCAAGACTGTGGAAGATCCATTCACATAGATCTTTATGGGCTCACACGTGTCTGTGTGCGGGGTGCTCTGGGTTGAACTACCTATCTGGCTGGGGGGGGTTTTAGCGATAAAGGGGCCTGTGTTGTGGTGTGGAGAGATAATTTGCATTCATGGGGGGTTCCGGGGTACTGTAAATTGTCGGCTAAATAGGTGTGTGTCTTTGTCCGTTTAACAGTGATGTCCCGTCCCTGCAAGAGAAGGGTCCATCTAGCTGCTCTAATCTGGCTGACTGTACCGTCCTTGAGTCGTCCGTCCAGTAAAAGTTGGGTGGGGGTGTGTTCTGTGAGGATTGTGATGGGGTTCAGTCCGGTAATATATGAAAAATACTGAACTGCTCAAAATACTGCGAGCAGGTGCCTCTCACAGGCTGAAAATCCCTGCTCCGCAGCATCTAAAAGTCTGGAGGCGTAAGCTACGGGCCTTAACTGGTCGTGCCGTTCCTGTAGGAGCACGGCTGAAAGGTTGCGGTCTGTGGTCGCTACCTCTATTGCGTAAGGGGAAAGCGGGTCTGGAACTTGTAGTGCGGGGGCTGCTATGAGTGCCTGTTTTAAAGAGTCCACAGCATCCGTATGCTGCGGAAGCCATTCCCAGGGGGCTCCCTTCTTTAGGAGGTCTGAGAGGGGCGCTGCCTTGCTGGCGAAACCGTCAATGTGGTTTCGGCAATAGCCAACCAGTCCTAAAAACGACCGGAGGGCTGAAACGTGTTGGGGAAGGGGCAATTTAGCAATCGAGTCAATCCTTTTATGCTCGATCTCACGTTTACCATGTGTGATAATTGTACCCAAATATATCACTTTATCTTCCAAAATCTGGGCCTTTTTGGGGTTGACTTTACAACCGATTGAGTGTCAGAGTTCCAGGAATTCGGACAGAAGCTTAATGTGCTCTTCCTTGGTGTTTGTCTGCAGTAGTAGATCATCTACATACTGTACCAGACATTCGGGGCGAGAGAATTTGGCTAAACCATTTGCCAGCTGTCGGTGGAAAATGGAGGGGGAGTTGTGGAATCCTTGTGACAGGCATGTCCACGTGTACTGCTGTGCTTTAAAGGTGAAGGCAAATTTATACTGGCACGCCTTTGCCAATGGAATGGACCAGAATCCATTACTGATGTCCAAAACCGTGAAGTAGCAGGAATTGAGTCCCTGCTTGAGCATGGTCTCGGGACTTGTTGCTACGGTGGGGGCTGCTGCGGGGGTGACTTTGTTGAGTTCCCGGTAATCGATGGTCAGTCGCCATGATCCATCGGGCTTTCTCACTGGCCAAATCGGGGCATTATTAGTGGAGGCTACTGATCTAAGTACGCCCTGCTCTAATAAGCTTTCTATTACCTTGGAGATTTCTCCCTCTGCCTCTTGGGGAAATCCATACTGTTTTTGGGGTCTAGGGTCAGGTCCTGTTACTTGTACAGAGCCAGTCATCCGTCCACAGTTGTGCTTGTGGGTCGCGAATGCTGCCCTGTTCTTTTGCAGAACTGCCCCAACCTGCTTGTCCGTACTAAGCGTGGTCGGGTTGAACCAAAATTCGCCTACGGCGCTAATTTTGTTTGCGTACTCTCCTATGTTGAGCGTTGCGGGGGCTCTTGCGGATTTTGCCATCTTCCAGACACACTGGTTGACTGGATCGAATGAAAGAATCTGGGAATTCATGAAATCGATTCCCCCAATGTGTTCTGCTGTGTGGGGCAGGTCAACTAAAACCACGGGGTGCTTGGTGGTGATGTTACCGATTTGAATGGGTACAGGGGCTGTGATGTGTCCCTGCTGTGAGTGGCCTGTAAAGCCGCTGAGGGTGATAGTGGCTGTAGGGGGCCACATGTCTTTTTGAAACATGGCAGAGGAATTTATTGTGGTGCGGGACCCTCCTGTGTCCCAGAGAAATTCGATGGGCTGTCCCCGAATTTTTGCTGCAACTACCGGTCGTCCGGACATATCCCAAAGGGTGTCGCAGACCCAACTGGGGGAGCCCGAACACCGTCAGTCCGTTCCAGTCAAGTCCGTCTGATCTGAACGGGCACTAACGCTATGAATGGGCTCTGTCTTTTTCTTAATCAGAGTGCCCGTCTGCTGGGCTCTCTGTGGCTTTTTAGGGGCATTGCACTCTCTTGCGAAGTGTCCCAACTGTCCGCAGTTGTAACAATCCTGTGACTTGGGTGGGGGCCGTTCTTTCCCTCATTCACCCATGCGGGGTTCTGGTGTGTTTTTACTGCCTGCATATCTGCGCCGGCCTGCTTTTCCTCGGGATTCTGGACAGCGGGTTTACTTTGTATAGATTGCACCCAAGCGCGGGACAATCGTTTCACTACCCACTTCTCGTTCTGGGCCTCCTTTGAGGGATCATAGCTCATGCAAGCTTTCTGTCCTGTTTCTGTGGCATGGGAGATAAGGGTGCGGGTCCATTTGGCCATGTTGTCTGGGGACAAATGGGCACGGTCTACGTCTCCAAAGACTGCTGCAAAGTGAATCCACAGGCGTCCAGCGAATGCTGTGGGGTGCTCAGATTTCTTTTGCCTGCATTTGTTGAGGCCACCTACGGGGTCACCCCGGTTATACCCGATCGCATCCAGGATCGCGGTATGCATTTCTGCAAGGGTGCCTCCTCCTACATTCTGTGGGTCGGGAAGGGCTGCTGCTACTGAAGGGTCCAAACTTAAAACTGTGAGCTTTACCTGCTCTCGCTCATCCAGGCCGTACATGGTCGCCTGATGCTTAACTGTGGCAAAGAAATGTGATCTTATCGCACGCGTCCCGTAATTGGGTCACTGTTAAGGTGGTGGAATATAGAAATTCCGCATCGCCCGATGTGGCTGTGCGGTGGGTGGTTACTGGGTTCATTGTAGCCTGAACTATCTGCTCTGTGGGGGGTTGGGGCACTTTTCTCTTTTGTGGCTTTCCCTGCGCACATGTTCCCTGAACATATCGCTGCGCTGTTTTGTTTAATTCTTCCCAATCAGGGCCGTCTTCCTGATCTAATTTTTCTCCAAAGGTTTCCTGAAAACCTTTCTGAACAGAAAGCAGCGATTGCAGCTCTGCAATCTGCTTCCGGCACTTTGCGTGGTCTAATGTGCTTTGTCTTTGCTCTGTGGTGGCAGCATGGAGTGCTCTTAATGCTGCCTTGAGGTCACTACACTGTCTCTGTAATGCCTCTACCTGTTTTTCCGTTTCCTCACGTACCAGGACTGCACGTTGCGTGTCCTGATAGGCCTTTTCGTATTGAGACTGGAAGCTGCTTAAGTGCGCCAGACAAGACTGGTGTGCCCTTTTGGCATCCTCCACCTCTCCATCTTTTGCTGCCAACTTCCTTCTCAATTCCAAATTCTCCTTTTCTACCTCGCTTACATCAACCTTACTCATTCGATGTGTGCCCTCAACTTCTTTCCAGAGCGTCCTAACTACCTCCTCTGTGCCTCGCAATTGTGCCAAGCAAGACACGATTGCCATCGGCTTGCGAGCTTTCCCTAAGCTCTTTTTGTGGATCTCGCTCAGGTTCTCCCACCAAGTATGTCCTATACTCCCGGGTCCTGTTTCCTCACTATCACAGAATTCATTCCAAAGGGGCCATCCTTTCCCTTTGAGATTTTCCTGATTTCTTCCTCCCAAATGGGACATTGTCCCACTCTACTGCTGCTGGTCGCGGCGACCGCAAATTCCTCGGGGTTCATGAGGCGTTGCATTGCCTGCATTGCCATCTTTCCTATCCGAATGCTGCTCTTCAAATTTGGGATAGGGGTTTTAATCCGAATGCTGCTCTTCAAATTTGGGACAGGGGTATTAAGGCGGTGCTGTAAATACGGGTACGGCTTTCGCTACTTTCCGATATACAAACTTCCAACAGTTTTGTTGCAACAAAAAATCTATCAGTTTTACCTTATCGCCCTGTTAGTTACGCATGCATACACACACTTCCGAATTATGAGTATCGATCAGAACTGCTTGAACACTTGTGGTTTTCTGTTTCCAATTGGATCTCTAATTCAAATTCTGGGTTCTCCCGGAGTGGTTTTCCACTTCTAGATTGGGTCCCACCAGGATGTCGCCAAATAAATGTTGCTAACTTTGCCTTAGTTTAATTGCTCTGTTTTATCACCTTTGCTCTTGAGTCGCCAGGTATCTTAATGATACCGCCACGTGGTTCAAGTCCGAGTAATAATCAATAACCCAATACACCGATTAGTAAGAGTTAAATCAACGCACATTTATTATACACCGTAATCACTGCTCATGTACAAATTCTACGTCTAAGCTACTTCTACGACTAACAGGCCAATACTTAACTTGGAACTGGCCCACCAGGTCAGGGAAACGAATGGCCTTTCGTTCGGGTTCTGAGCCTGCGGGATTCGAAGTTGGTACAGATTGGTAGCTAGGAGCGCCTATCTCGTAGCGAGCGTTGAATTAAGACTTACAATTTTGAGCGGCTGTTGAAGAGTTAAGCGAGCTGGAAGAGAGAGCTGGAAGAGAGAGCGCCTTGAACTTGGGGCTCAATTCTTATAGTCCCCAGGGGCTTCCCGCCTTTCGGGGCAGACCCTGTACCGGGTCCCAAGCGATTGGACTTTGTCCCAATCACTTGGTTCGATTTCCTCCAATGCTGGAGCGGTTCCCTGATCGATGGGCGGTCTTGAGGTGCTCGTTCACCTCCCTTTGTGTCGGCTCCTGCTGGCGCCGAGGAGTCTGGTTTTGCTTTGTGTGTCTAAAGTGTTGCCCATTGTTCCCGGGGATTGCTCATTAGTATGCAGATGGCTGGTGTTTTGTTATGCTGATGGTCGCTGGTATCGATCTTGTCTGGCCTTTCCAGAGGTAAATACACAGCCAACCTGCAGCTGCTTGTTTTTGTCTTGCTGGCTGACTTTCCCATCAGCCTTTGCCGTTCGCCATTTTGAATCGGGTTTTGGCCATTTTAAGTGGCTACAATGTCCCATTTGCTGGCCTTGAGCTGTGCACTCTAACCCTTACAAATGGAGTTTAATGCAGAAAAGTGTGAGGTGATTCATTTTGGAAGGAATAACAGGAAGACAGAGTACTGGGCTAATGGTAAGATTCTTGGCAGTGTGGATGAGCAGAGAGATCTCGGTGTCCATGTACATAGATACCTGAAAGTTGTCACTCAGGTTGAGAGGGTTGTTAAGAAGGCGTACGGTGCGTTAGATTTTATTGGTAGAGGGATTGAGTTTTGGAGCCATGAGGTCATGTTGCAGCTGTACAAAACTCTGGTACGGCCGCATTTGGAGTATTGCGCGCAATTCTGGTCGCCGCATTATAGGAAGGATGTGGAAGCATTGGAAAGGGTGCAGAGGAGATTTACCAGAATGTTGCCTGGTATGGAGGGAAGATCTTATGAGGAAAGGCTGAGGGACTTGAGGCTGTTTTCGTTAGAGAGAAGGTTAAGAGGTGACTTAATTGAGGCATACAAGATGATCAGAGGATTGAATAGGGTGGACAGTGAGAGCCTTTTTCCTCGGATAGTGATGTCTAGCACGAGGGGACATAGCTTTAAATTGAGGGGAGATAGATATAAGACAGATGTCAGAGGTAGGTTCTTTACTCAGAGAGTAGTAAGGGCGTGGAATGCCCTGCCTGCAACAGTAGTGGACTCGCCAAGACTAAGGGCATTCAAATGGTCATTGGATAGACATATGGACGATAAGGGAATAGTGTAGATGGGCTTTAGAGTGGTTTCACAGGTCGGCGCAACATTGAGGGCCGAAGGGCCTGTACTGCGCTGTAATGTTCTATGTTCTATGTACACTGCCAGATGCCATTATAAGAGTCAGTGTGCAGTGAGTAGATGCTGCTCTTGCTCCGACAGAAAGCAGCATTATTCAGCCTCCGACCCCGCTGGCTGGTTATTTTGTGGGTCCCATAGGCACTCACCTCCACTGCGATCGCCTCCTGGGCTTCCATGGTTGGACAGGAGGGCATCCTGCAGGAATCCCTGGGAAACAGTACCTCCTGACTTTCCTGGGTGGAACCTCCAGACAGGCATTGCTGACCCGTGAGGGCCCAGGGACTGAAGCTCCTGGCAGGCACTGAGAGAATGGCTGGTCGCTCTTTAAACGAGGCAGCCAGACCTCTGATCATATAGGGTAACGGCAGGGCCTCAGTCAGGGAAGAGGCAGCAGTGCAAAGGCTTGCTTGAGGAAGCCTCAGATTAGTAAGTTTGCAGACGACACAAAGGTTGGTGGAATTGCGGATAGCGATGAGGACTGTCAGAGGATACAGCAGGATTTAGATTGTTTGGAGACTTGGGCGGAGAGATGGCAGATGGAGTTTAATCCGGACAAATGTGAGGTAATGCATTTTGGAAGTTCTAATACAGGTGGGGAATATACAGTGAATGGTAGAACCCTCAAGAGTATGGACAGTCAGAGAGATCTAGGAGTACAGGTCCACAGGTCACTGAAAGGGGTAACACAAGTGGAGAAGGTAGTCAAGAAGGCATACGGCATGCTTGCCTTCATTGGCTGGGGCATTGAGTATAAGAATTGGCAAGTCATGTTGCAGCTGTATAGAACCTTAGTTAGGCCACACTTGGAGTACAGTGTTCAATTCTGGTCGCCACACTACCAGAAGGATGTGCAGGCTTTAGAGAGGGTGCAGAAGAGATTTACCAGAAATTTGCCTGGTATGGAGGGCATTAGCTATGAGGAGCGGTTGAACAAACTCGGTTTGTTCTCACTGGAACGACGGAGGTTGAGGGGCGACCTGATAGAGGTCTACAAAATTATGAGGGGCATAGACAGAGTGGATAGTCAGAGTGTAGAGGGGTCAATTACTAAGGGGACATAGGTTTAAGGTGTGAGGGGGAAGGTTTAGAGTAGATGTATGAGGCAAGTTTTTTACGCAGAGGGTAGTGGGTGCCTGGAACTCGCTGCCGGAGGAGGTGGTGGAAGCAGGGACGATAGTGACATTTAAGGGGCATCTTGACAAATACATGAATAGGATGGGAATAGAGGGATACAGACCCAGGAAGTGTAGAAGATTGTAGTTTAGTCGGGCAGCATGGTCGGCACGGGCTTGGAGGGCCGAAGGGCCTGTTCCTGTGCTGTACTTTTCTTTGTTCTTTGTTCAGGGTGTGTGTAGGTGTATCGGTGAAAGTGACCTCAAGGTGGTGAGGGGTGAAATGGGCATGGGGCACTAGTGCCTCACAATGTCCATGGGCTATCAATCAGAGACACAATGGCACCAGGGGATGCCGGACTGAGAGCTCTTTGAAGGGGCTGACGGTATGGTGGATTCCAGACTAGCACAGGGAGGGTCAATGCTGCTATCGATCAGTCAGAGCTCTGCACCGCCGTATTCAAACCTGCAGTCAGCGCGCACTCATTTCAAATGTGAACATGCTGCTGATGAAGGGCCTTGTTCGCTCGCTGAATTGGGGTGGGGTGAGGGGGGGGGAGTGGAGTGCAGGGGGAGGTACAAATTAAACAGAACACTGTATTCCTACATGAGCAGAAAGGGTCAGTAATCACTGAATGACATTGCAGGGAATCATCAAAGTGAAGCGAGGATGCACAGTCATAATAATAATAATCTTTATTATTGTCACAAGCTCACATTAACGCTGCAATGAAGTTACTGTGAAAAGCCCCTAGTCGCCACATTCCGGCCCCTGTTCGGGTACACCGAGGGAGAATTCAGAATGTCCCATTCACCCAACAAGCACGTTTTTCGGGGCTTGTGGGAGGAAACTGGAGCACCCGGAGGAAACCCACGCAGACACGGGGAGAACGTGCAGACTCCACGCAGACGGTGACCCAAGCCGGGAATCGAACCTGGGACCCTGGCGCTGTGAAGTGACTGTGCTAACCACTGTGCTCCTTTGCACTACTTTGCGCAATTAGTCTCGCATGGGCGGCGCGGTAACACAGTGGTTAGCACTATTGCTTCACACCGCCATTGTCCCAGGTTCGACTCCCAGCTTGGGTCACTGTCTGTGCAGAGTCTGCACGTTGTGGTAGAGGGTCTGTACGTTGGGAGCGCAAGGTCAGGCCATCTCCTGATGTTTAAACCGAGTAACAAAATACAGAAGCCCTTCAGCCCACATCCCTCACCTTCTCTCACTGCCCCACACACTCTCCATTCCCATTTCCAAGTTCCGCACGCATGAGTATGGCCTCAACCAGAATCTTGGATTCATGTCGCACGACATGGGCGGCAGCATGGTTAGCACTGCTGCCTCACAGCCCCAGGGTCCCAGGTTCGATTCCCGGCTTGGGTCACTGTCTGTGCGGAGTCTGCACATCCTCCCCGTGTGTGCGTGGGTTTCCTCCGGGTGCTCCGGTTTCCTCCCACAGTCCAAAGATGTGCAGGTTAGGTGGATTGGCCGTGATAAATTGCCCTTAGTGTCCAAAATTGCCCTTAGTGTTGGGTGGGGTTACTGGGTTATGGGGATAGGGTGGAGGTGTTGACCTTGGTGGAGGTGTTGACCTTGGGTAGGGTGCTCTTTCCAAGGGCCGGTGCAGTCTCGATGGGCCAAATGGCCTCCTTCTGCGCTGTAAATTCTATGAATTCTATGATCCTTCCCTGGGTTCCTTCCTTGCCTGCGCCCTGCCTTGTTCCTCTCTATTGTATGCATTCTTGTCTGCCCTCAATGCCCCCCCCCCCCCCTCTTACTAGTCATTATTGGCCTCGAACAGATATTGGAACAGGCTGATGAATGACACCCCCCCCCCTGCCCCCTGCTTTGTGGAAGCCCTCGTCTGACCCTCGGATGGTGTATTTGATCTTCTCCCGATGGAGAGATCCCGCCAGGTCTGCCAGCCAGCTGTGGGTGGTGCCGCTGATCGCCAGCCGGGCAGGATTCTCTGGCCTCTGATTAGGGATGCAAAAGCCAGGGCGTCGGCCCGCTTCCCCATGTGTATCTCTGGCTCCTCTGATACCCCAAAGATTGCTCGAAGAAGGCTGTCCAGAACAACGAACAAAGAACAATACAGCCCAGGAACAGGCCCTTCGGCCCTCCAAGCCTGTACTGGTCATGATACCAACCTTGGCCAAACCCTTAGCACTTCCTTGTGCCATATCCCTCTATACCCATCCTGTCCATGTATTTGTCAAGATGCCTTTTGAACGCCGTTACTGTATCTGCTTCCACAACCTCCCCTGGCAACGCGTTCCAGGCACTCTCCACCCTCTGTGTAAAAAACCTGCCTCGCACATCTCCTCTAAACTTTGCCCCATGGACCGTAAACCTCTGCCCCCTGGTGACTGACCCCTCCACCCTGGGAAAGAGTGCCTGCCCATCCACTCTATCCATGCCCCTCATAATCTTGTAGACCTCTTACCAGGTCGCCCCTCAACCTCCGTATTTCTCATGAAAACAGTCCGAGTCTATTCAGCCTCTCCGCATAGCTAACACCCTCCAGACCAGGCAACATCCTGGTAAACCTCCTCTGCACCCTCTCCAAAGCCTCTACATCCTTCTGGTAGTGCGGCGACCAGAATTGTGTGCGATATTCCAAGTACGGCCTTACCAAGGTTCTATACAACTGCAGCATGACTTGCCAGTTTTTATACTCGATACCCCGTCCAGATCATGTGGGTGTGGTTGGCAGGGCCTCCCTGGTACTGTCCACATTTATCCTCCACCTCCGGGAAGAACCTGCTCATTCGGGTTTGGCTCAGGTGCGCTCCGTGCATCACTTTAAGCTGCATGAGGCCTTGCGCAGGAGGTGGTGGAGTTGGCCTTGCTTTGTGCTTCTTTCCATATTCCGTCCCACGTTCGTCCTCCCATTTCTATCTTGCGAGTGGTGTTCTCACGCTTTCTAAAAGTCGTCCGTAGATGTCCCCCCAGTTCCCCTTCTCCCTACTGTCCTCCAGCAATGTGTCTCTCGGGGCCGAGGGTACCTCGTCGACTCCTTGCCGAGAAATATTTAATTTGTCGGGGTCGGGGCACCTGTCTGTTCGGGAGCTCCAGTCTTTCTGTTTATTCATTTGGGGTTGCGAGTCCGTCCCCCATGTAAAACTCCCTGACCGCTGGCACCCCCCCCCTCCTGTCTCCACTTCTTAAAAGAGGTGTCCAGCGTGACCAACGAGAATTTGTGGTTAATGCAGGTGGGGCCACGGTGGGCATTTCGGTTAAGCCGAAGTGTTGTCTCACCTGGTTCCATGTTTCCAACATGCCTGCCAGCACTGGGCTGGATGTGTATTTTGCGGGGGTGGGGTGGGAGCGCTGTCGTGGCGAGGGCTCGGAGGGTCGTTCCCTTGCAGGAGGACTCCTCCATCCTCGCCCAGCCCGTACTCGCTCCCCTCACCCATCCCCTCACTCTCTCGGCTGTGGCTCTCCAATGGGAGTATTTCAGGTTCCGGCAACCCTGCCTGGTGCCCCGGTGCAACTGGAAGTATTCAGAGCTGGTGGTGGTTCGAACGCTCGCCTTGGGGGCGTTGTACAGGAGTTTCGCCCATGAGGTGAACCTGCTCCTAGCCCAAACCATTCCAGTACCTTGAGGAGGTATTTCCATTCGACTCTGTCGAAGGCCTTTTCTGCGTCCAGGGAGACGATCACCTTTGGTGTTCTCTCCCCGGGGGGGGGGGGGGGGGGGGGGGGGGGCGGCGGTTTCAGTATCACATTCAGCAGATGCCCGATGATCACAGTGAGCCGTCTACCCTTGGCATAGCCCGTCTGGTCCTCTGCGACCACCTCTGGTACGCAGTCTCTTGGCCAGAACCTTCGTGAGTATTTTTGGGTCTACATTGTGCAGCGAAATGGGTCGATATGATTCACACTCCATCGGGTCATTGTCTTTTTTGGGTATCAGCGATATTGTGGACTGTGTTAGTTTTGGAGGCAGAGTGCCTCTCGCTAGCGAATCTGCAAACATCTACCGTAGGTTCACGGCCAGGGCGGGTGCAAATTTTTTATAGAAGTCCGCCGGGAACCCATCGTGTCCCAGCGCCTTCCCCGCCTGCATGGAGCTGATGCTCTCCATTACCTCTCTCAGTCCTATTGGAGCTTCCAGCCAGCTCCATCTATCGTCCCGCATGACTGACATGTCTAGTCCTTCGAGGAACCGTTTCATCGCCGAGTTCCCTGTCGGGGGGCTCGAAGGTGTACAGCCCGCGGTAGAAGGCCTCAAACACACAGTTGACATTGTTTGATTCGGCTACCAGTCTGTCTGTGCTATATTTCACCTGAGCTATCTCCATCATGGCTACCTGCTTTCTCAGCTGGTGAGCCAACAGGCGGCCAGTTTTGTCTCCATGTTCACATAAGGTCCCCCATGTCTGGTGGAGTTGGTGCACTGCTTTCCTGGTGGATAGCAGGTTAAAGTCCATTGTAGCTTTTTCCTCTCCACTAAAAAGCTCTATGGTCGGAGCCTCGGGGTTCCAGAGTATCTAAGGGCTGCACGGGTAGCACAGTGGTTAGCACAGTTGCTTCACAGCTCCAGGGTCCCAGGTTCGATTCCGGCTTGGGTCACTGTCTTTGCGGAGTCTGCACGTTCTCCCCGTGTCTGCGTGGGTTTCCTCCGGGTGCTCCGGTTTCCTCCCACAGTCCAAAGATGTGCAGGTTGGGTGGATTGGCCATGATAAATTGCCCTCAGTGTCCAAAACAAAAAAGGTTGGATGGATTTACAGGATTCCAGGGATAGGTTGGAAGTGTGGGCTCAAATGGGGGGGCTCTTTCAAAGGGCAGGTGCAGACTCGATGGACCGAATGGCCTCCTTTTACACTGTAAATTCTATGATTCTATGAGTACAGAAAAGGTTTACCAGGATGTTGCCTGGTATGGAGGGTATTAGCTATGAGGAGAGATTGAATAAACTGGGTTTGTTCTCCCTAGAGAGACGGAGGCTGAGGGGGGACCTGATAGAAGTGTATAAAATTATGAGGGGTACAGATAGGGTGAACAGTTGGAAGCTTTTTCCCAAGGCGGAAATGACAATTACAAGGGGGCACAGGTTCAAGGTGAGGGGGGAAAGGTTCAGTGGAGATGTGCGGGGGAAGGTTTTTATACAGAGGGTGGTGGTGGCCTGGAATGCACGGCCCAGTGAGGTGTTTGAGGCAGACACGTTAGCGACCTTTAAGACTTATCTGGATAGGCACATGAACAGATGGGGTATAGAAGGATACGGGCGGTTGGTTTAGATAGGACACGTGATCGGCCCAGGCTTGGAGGGCCGAAGGGCCTGTTCCTGTGCTGTATTATTCTTTGTTCTTTGTACCTGAACAGGCGCCCGAATGTAGCGACTAGGGGCTACATTCATTGCAGTAACTTCATTGCAGTGTTAATGTAAGCCTTCTTGTGACACTAATAAAGAGTATTATTATTAATTTGTTTTTATCTGCAGACTTTATGATGCGTGAGGCATTTGTTGTCGTGTGGGATGTCTAGCCGCATCGTATTCATTTGAGTCATGCTGCGTTACTTTCGCTGCTTTTGTCTTTTGTCTCCAATTTGCTATCCTTGGGTCTCGAAACACTGGGGCCTTCCCGCTCACATTCCCTGGCACCTGGTTTGCTCCAGGGTGTTGGTCTCCCAGCAGTTGACGTTAATGTTACATTTCTTCGTGTTGCCTATCAGCACATTTTTGAGGTGGGTCTTCTGACCCCCTCTGGCGCATCGACCCCGGCTGAGCTGGGAGAAGAAGATCTGCTTCATGGAATCATAGAAATCATAGAATCATAGAATTTACAATGCAGAAGGAGGCCATTCGGCCCATCGGGTCTGCACCGGCCCTTACAAAGAGCACCCTACTCAAGCCCATGCATCTACCCTATCCCCGTAACCCAGTAACCCCCACTTAACGTTTTTTGGACACTAAGGGCAATCCACCTAACCTGCACATCTTTGGACTGTGGGAGGAAACCGGAGCACCCGGAGGAAACCCACGCAGACACGGGGAGAACGTGCAGACGCCGCACAGACAGTGACCCAGCGGGGAAGCGAACCTGGGACGCTGGAGCTGTGAAGCAACTGTGCTAACCACTATGCCACCATGCTTCGAGGGCTAAATATCTGACATCTGGGCCGAAATTCTCCGTTATCGGCGGAAAGTCCGCCGATCGGCGCAAAAAACGGCGCAAATCCGACTTGCGTCACGTCGGAAAAATGGGTCGAAAGTCTCCGGCCCCAAATGGGCTAGCAGCGACGTAACGGGATCCGCGCTTGCGCAGTGGTTCACGCCGTGCAGCGTCATACGCGCTGCGCGGCGTGACAGCTCATAAGGCCGCGCTGCTCCCCCCCACCCGACCAGATCACCCGACCGGAACACCCGACTGGATGGCTGGCCGCCGCTCAGCCCCGAGGTTCGAGTCACGGGATGTGGAGGCGCTCCTGGATGCGGTGGAGCAGAGGAGGGACGCCCTGTATCCCGGGCACGGCCGCAGAGTTGCCCCACGCCACAGCCGGCGTCTGTGGAGGGAAGTGGCAGAGGCCGTCACCGCTGCGGCCCTGACACCACGGACAGGCACCCAGTGCCACAAGAAGGTGAACGACCTCGTCAGAGCAGGCAGGGTGAGCCTCCCCCATATCCCCCCTCCCCCTCCCCATATCCCCCCCTCCCCCATATCCCCCCTCCCCCATATCCCCCCTCCCCCATATCCCCCTCCCCATATCCCCCCTCCCCATATCCCCCTCTCCCACACCCCCCTCCCCCATATGCCCCCTCCCCCATATCCCCCCTCCCCCATATCCCCCTCCCCCATATCCCCCCTCCCCCATATCCCCCATATCCCCCCTCCCCCATATCCCCCTCCCCCATATCCCCCCTCCCATATCCCCCTTCCCCCATATCCCCCTTCCCCCATATCCCCCCTCCCCCATATCCCCCCTCCCCCATATCCCCCCTTCCCCCATATCACCCCACCCCCATATCCCCCTCCCCCATATCCCCCCTCCCCATATCCCCCCTCCCCCATATCCCCCCCTCCCCCATATCCCCCCTCCCCCATATCCCCCTCCCCCATATCCCCCCTCCCCCTCCCCATATCCCCCCCTCCCCCATATCCCCCCTCCCCCATATCCCCCCTCCCCCATATCCCCCTCCCCATATCCCCCCTCGCCATATCCCCCCTCTCCCACACCCCCCTCCCCCATATGTCCCCTCCCCCATATCCCCCCCTCCCCCATATCCCCCTCCCCCATATCCCCCCTCCCCCATATCCCCCATATCCCCCCTCCCCCATATCCCCCTTCCCCCATATCCCCCTCCCCATATCCCCCTTCCCCCATATCCCCCTTCCCCCATATCCCCCCTCCCCCATATCCCCCCTCCCCCATATCCCCCCTTCCCCCATATCACCCCACCCCCATATCCCCCTCCCCCATATCCCCCCTCCCCATATCCCCCCCTCCCCCATATCCCCCGCTCCCCCATATCCCCCCTCCCCCATATCCCCCTCCCCCATATCCCCCCTCCCCAATATCCCCCCTCCCCATATCACCCCCTCCCCATATCCCCCCTCCCCCATATCCCCCTCCCCCATATCCCCCCTCCCCCATATCCCCCATATCCCCCCTCCCATATCCCCATATCCCCCTTCCCCCATACCCCCCACTCCCCATATCCCCCACCCCCTATCCCCCCTTCCCCCATATCCCCCCTCCCCCATATCCCCCCTTCCCCCATATCCCCCTCCCCATATCCCCCCTCCCCCATATCCCCGCTCCCCCATATCCCTCCTCCCCATATCCCCCTCCCTCATATCTCCCTCCCCCATATACCCCCTCCCCCATATCCCCCCTCCCCCATATCCCCCCTCCCCCATATCCCCCGTCCCCCATATCCCCCCTCCCCATATCCCCCCTCCCCCATATCCCCCCTCCCCCATATCCCCCTCCCCCACCGCATATCCCCCATATCCCCCTCCCTATATACCCCCTCCCCCATATCCCCCCTCCCCCATATCCCCCCTCCCCCATATCCACGCCTCCCCCATATCCCCCATATCCCCCTCCCCATATCCCCCATAATCCCCCTTCCCCCATATCCCCCCGTCCCCCATATCCCCCCTCCCCATATCCCCCCTTCCCCCATATCCCCCCTCCCCCAAATCCCCCCTTCCCCCATATCCCCCCTCCCCCATATCCCCCCTCCCCTATATCCCCCTCCCCGTATCACCTGATCACTGCCTGATGTCTAACCATGCATGCTTCATTGTGTATCGCAGGACCAAACGTCCAGGCACCCATCCCCGCAGATGCAGACCGCCCGCAGGATGCCCCTCGGAGGCCACGGGAGACGGAGAGTCCCGGACCCTCCAGCATGCGACGGCCCGCAGGATGCCCCTCGCACACCACGGGAGACGGAGAGACCCGCACCCTCCAGCATGCGACGCCCGCAGGATGCCCCTCGCACACCACGGGAGACGGAGAGACCCGCACCCTCCAGCATGCGACGCCCGCAGGATGCCCCTCGGAGGCCATGGGAGACGGAGAGACCTGGAGCAACAGGGAGACGACACCCCCGTCACGTGCGGGAGCGACCACCCAGCGACGAGGGGGGCAGCCACAGGCCCCCGTCACATCCGAGCCAGGACACCCCTACCCAGGACACCACTACCCGGGACAGCACTACCCAGGACACCACTACCCGGGACACCACTACCCGGGACACCACTACCCGGGACAGCACTGCCCAGGACACCACTACCCAGGACACCACTACCCGGGACACCACTACCCAGGACACCACTACCCAGGACACCACTACCCAGGACACCACTACCCGGGACACCACTACCCGGGACACCACTACCCGGGACAGCACTGCCCAGGACACCCCTACCCGGGACAGCACTACCCAGGAAGGCGAAATACCGGACAGTGACTCAGAGTGGATGGGTGGAGACGAACCCCCACCCCAAAGTGCCATGGACTCAGAGTGGGACGAAGAGCACGACACAACGCCACTGCTGTCACCAACACCCTCCACCATCGCAGAAACACTCACCTCGGTTGGGCACTTGGTGATGAGGCGTCTGGTACACTCACTGGTGCGCACAACACAGCTGTCCCGGTACAGCAGGTGGAGGTAGGAGCAGCAGAGGGGCCGGGCGGTCGGAGGGCAGCCCAGCCCAAGCGAACATCTGCCGCCCAGATGGATCCCGGGTTCCTGCAGTTACCACACCCACACATAGATCCGATGCAACCACCGACCCGGAGACGAGCGAAGAGGGTGACGGGCGGCTTGCGGCGGCTGCGGTCGCAGGTGGAGGAGTCCACCCGCGTCCAGGAGCTGGGAGTGGTGCCGGTCATGCGTGCCACCCAAGCTGACACCGCACGGGTGGCGTCCGCGGTGGAGGCAATGGCTGCGACGGTGTCAGACATGGGGAACGGTTTGCGAGGCCTGGGGCCTTCCGTGCAGGCGGCGTCTGTGGCCCAGGAAATGGCTGCCCTCTCACAGGAGGCCATGAGCCAGTGCCAGCGCCAGATGGCAGAGGCGCTCAACGCCATAGCCCAGTCTCAGCAGGCCATGGCCCAGTCTCAGCAGACCATGGCCCAGTCTCAGCAGGCCATAGCCCAGTCTCTGCAGGCCATGGCCCAGTCTCTGCAGGCCATGGCCCAGTCTCAGCAGGCCATCGCTGAGGGCATCGGCGCCAGTGGCCATGTGCGAGCCGGCGTCGCACTGTCACAGACAGGGTTTGCCAACCCCCTGGGCTCCATGGCTGCAAACCTGCAGACCCCTGTCGATACCAGCACGGGCCTCCAGGACTGGCAGCGCCAGATGTCGGGGGGGCGTCGGATGGCCAGTCCGTTCGCATCCCCCACCCATGTAGAGGCCTGGGCCATCGGGCACCCCGAGGGAGGAGGAGGTGGTGTGGCCCGTCCCAGCTCCCTCTGTAGGGGAGGTCCCGGTACACCGCGACACTTCGGACTCCCCCCTCCCGTCCCAGGTGCATCGGGTGGGCAACGGGCAGGACAGGCTGGCAGCTCGCCATCCCAGTCGCCCGGGCCGCAGCCTGGCCCATCTAGGCCAGGGCGCCCCAGGAAACGGCCGCCAAAGGGATCTAGTGTCAGAGGGCAGGAATCACAGGAGTCCACCTCCAGTTCTGCTGTACCGTCTGGGGAACCACGTAGACGTAGTCAAAGGGCCCGTAAGGCCAAACAATTAGACACTGAGTAAGTTGGCACGGGTGCAGGGCACAGATGAGTTTTAGGGGCTAAGGGCACGTGCATGAACTCCTTTGGTTATTAAAGTCAATGTTACACCTACAGAAGCTGCCTTTGTGCTCTGTCCAAAGCGTGCGGGGGGTGTCATGTACGTTGAGCGCAAGTGTGTGTGTGAGGGGTGGTCTTACCTCAGCCCCAGGTGAGTCTGCCCCCTTCCCCCTGGGCCGCCATCAACATCCCCCGGGCAGAGGACAGGGCCGTGCGCTGCAGTGTCACAGCCGCATGCAGGGATGGTCCGGGTGGATGGTGGTACTGTGGCCATGGGTCAGACATAGTCCAACGATGTAGAGCCAGGAGCTCACCGCAGGGCGGGTTGTCATCATCCTCCATGGCCTGCAATAGACACGCGTCCACCCGCAACTGTGTGAGCCCGGCCCGTTGTGCCGCAGGTGGATCGGCAATGGGGGGGGGGGTGTGCATGCGGGTGGGGTGGGTGGGGTTGGGGAGGGGGGTGAGGGTGCTGGGTGGGTGGATGGGTGGGGGGTGTGGGTGGTCGGCTGTTGCCATGGTGTGCGGTCTGTGGCCATACTACCCGATTCCCACGCCCATCTAGTCAGTGAAGCGGGCGGCTATCAGTCTGTCCCGTGCCCGCTGGGCCAGCCGGTAACGGTGGACAGCCACCCGCCTGTGTCTACCCCGTCTGCCCTGACCATTACCCCCATCCCCCTCATCTGGGGAGGACTGCGCCTCTTCCTGCTGCTCCTCCACTCCGCCCTCCTCTGCCTGCGGCACATCGCCCCTCTGCTGGGCTATGTTGTGCAGGACGCAGCACACCACAATGATGCGGCCGACCCTATCTGACCGATACTGGAGGGCGCCCCCAGAGAGGTCCAGGCACCTGAAACGCATCTTCAGCACGCCAAAGCACCTCTCGATCACTCCCCTTGTCGCTACATGGGCATCATTGTAGCGGTTCTCCGCCTCATTGCGTGGCCTCCGTATAGGCGTCATCAGCCACTGTCGCCCAGCAACCAGCCCCTCAGCCGGGGATGGCGTCCCTCGTACATGCCGGGGATGGATGACCGCGACAACACGTATGAGTCGTGTACACTGCCTGGGTAACGGGCGCAGACGTGCAGGATCATCATGCGGTGGTCGCAGACCACCTGTATGTTCATCGAATAGGTCCCCTTCCTATTGGTGAACACGGCCCTGTTATCTGCAGGTGGCCGCACGGCGACGTCAATCCCATCGGTCGCGCCCTGGACCATGGGGAACCCGGCCACGTCAGAGAAGCCCACGGCCCGGGCATCTTGGCTGGCCCGGTCCACGGGGAAGCGGATGTAGTGGTGCGCCGTGGCATATAGGGCATCTGTCACTGTCAGGATGCACCGATGTCTGCGATATGCCGGACAGGTCCCCACTCGGTGCCTGGAATGACCCCGTTGCATAAAAGTTCAGGGCCACCGTAACCTTGACGGACACGGGGAGAGGGTGTCCCCCGCCAGTGCCACGCGGTGACAGGTGTGCCAGCAGGTGGCAGATGTGTGCCATGGTTTCCCGCCTCATCCGGAGTCTCCTCCTGCATTCCCGGTCCGTGAGGTCCTGGTATGACTGCCGGGGCCAGTACACACGGGGCGCCCTCGGGTGCTTCCGTTGCCGTGGGGCCGCAACGTCCTCCTCCCCCTCCTCGTCCTGTCGGTCAGGTGTCCCTCCAGCCTGGGCGGCTGCCGCCTGTCCCTCTGCGGCAGCCTGCGCCGCCTCTCTGGCACGCTCCTCCTCCTCCTCCTCCTCATCCAGGGCAACATAGACATGAGCGGCTGCCGCTGCGGCGGCCAACATCGCTGGATGATCGGAAAACATGACGGCCTGGTGGGGGGGAGGGGAACGACGACATGTCATCATTGCCCATATCCCCTCCTCCCCCCAGCCAGGTGGCATGGACCGCATGGGTCCAACTGTTGGAGGCTGGCACCTGGCCAGGTGGACCAACTCACTTGCCCTCGCATCCCCCTCCCCGGCATGGACCCCCCCCAAACTCCACCCCGGCACGGACCCCCCCCCCAACCTCCACCCCGGCACGGACCCCCCCCCCAACCTCCACCCCGGCACGGACCCCCCCCAACCTCCACCCCGGCACGGACCCCCCCCAACCTCCACCCCGGCACGGACCCCCCCCCAACCTCCACACCGGCAAGGACCCCCCCCCAACCTCCACCCCGGCACAGACCCCCCCCCAACCTCCACCCCGGCACGGACCCCACATCACCCTCCCCGGCACAGACCCCCCCCCAACCTCCACCCCGGCACGGAACCCCCCCCAACCTCCACCCCGGCACGGACCCCCCCCCCAACGTCCACCCCGGCACGGACCCCCCCAACCTCCACCCCGGCACTGACCCCCCCCCCCAACCGCCACCCCGGCACGGACCCCCCATCCCCCTCCCCGGCACGGACCCCCCCCCAACCTCCACCCCGGCACGGACCCCCCCACCCAACCTCCACTCCGGCACGGACCCCACCCCCAACCTCCACCCCGGCATGGACCCCACCCAACCTCCACCCCGGCACGGACCCCCCCCTCAACCTCCACCCCGGCACGGACCCCCCCCCAACCTCCACCCCGGCACGGACCCCCCATCCCCCTCCCCGGCACGGACCCCCACAACCTCCACCCCGGCACGGACCCCCCCCCCAACCTCCACACCGGCACGGACCCCCCCCAACCTCCACCCCGGCACGGACCCCCTCCCCAACACCCAACCTCCACCCCAGCACGGACCCCCCCCCAACCTCCACCCCGGCACGGACCCCCCCCCAAACCTCCACCCCAGCACGGACCCCCCATCCCCCTCCCCGGCATGGACCCCCCCCCCCAACCTCCACCCCGGCAAGGACCCCCCCCCCAACCTCCACCCCGGCACTGACCCCCCCCAATCTCCACCCCGGCACGGACCCCCTTCCCAACCTCCACCCCGGCACGGACCCCCCCCCAACCTCCACCCCGGCACGGACCCCCCCCCAAACCTCCACCCCAGCACGGACCCCCCATCCCCCTCCCCGGCATGGACCCCCCCCAACCTCCACCCCGGCACGGACCCCCCCCCCAACCTCCACCCCGGCACTGACCCCCCCCAACCTCCACCCCGGCACGGACCCCCCCCCAACCTCCACCCCGGCACGGACCCCCCCCCCAAACCTCCACCCCAGCACGGACCCCCCATCCCCCTCCCCGGCATGGACCCCCCCCAACCTCCACCCCGGCACGGACCCCCCCCCCAACCTCCACCCCGGCACTGACCCCCCCCAATCTCCACCCCGGCACGGCCCCCCCCCCCAACCTCCACCCCGGCACGGACCCCCCCCCCACCTCCACCCCGGCACGGACCCCCCCCCAACCTCCACCCCGGCACGGACCCCCCATCCCCCTCCCCGGCAAGGACCCCCCAACCTCCACCCCTGCACGGACCCCCCCCCCCACCTCCACCCCGGCACGGACCCCCCCCCCAACCTCCACCCCGGCACGGACCCCCCATCCCCCTCCCCGGCACGGACCCCCCCCCCAACCTCCACCCCGGCACGGACCCCCCCCCCAACCTCCACCCCGGCATGGACCCCCCCCAACCTCCACCCCGGCACGGACCCCCCCCAACCTCCACCCCGGCACGGACCCCCCCCCAACCTCCACCCCGGCACGGACCCCCCCATCCCCCTCCCCGGCACGGACCCCCCCAACCTCCACCCCGGCACGGACCCCCCATCCCCCTCCCCGGCACGGACCCCCCCAACCTCCACCCCGGCACGGACCCCCCATCCCCCTCCCCGGCACGGACCCCCTCCCGGCACTCCCCCGGAGCCCAGCCTACTCTAACCACCACCCCGCCCCCCCGCCGCACACACACACACACAACCCGAGACACACCTCTCCTCACGCATTCAGACTGCGGCCACGCCATCGCCTGCCCAGAGCCAACCCCCCAGGCCGTCACTCACCTCCACGCTGGTCGGCATGAACCTGGAGCACAGGGTCACGCCGATGAAAAGGAGGTTTAATTTACGTCGACGTGAACGGTCATCACGTCGACGGGACTTCGGCCCATCCGGAAGGGAGAATATCGGCAGGCCAAAAATCGGCTGCCTTGCGCAGACCCGTGCAATTCTCCGACGGCAGCGGCGACATTAACGCCCCGCCGACTTTTCTCCCTTCGGAGACTTCGGCAACCGGCGGGGGCGGGATTCACGGCGGCCAACGGCCATTCTCCGACCCTCTGGGGAAACCAATCCAACGAAGACAAGGGTGGATGATCAGAGCCTCAATGCTTGTGTCGGCTAGTGAGAGGACACTAGTGTTGGTGCATCAGCCCTCACATTCTGTATCTGAGATTTACTGCATTGATGGTGTGTCTCTGATTTGAATTGTTTTATGTGATCATGGAGATTCGCTCTGAGAAATCTCATTCAGGGTGAAAGGAATTCAAGAAGTTTTAAGCTAATTGCCCTCCGAGGGACCTTGAAATGCTTTCACTTTGCAAAAATGTTAATAACATTGTGAAAGATCTGAGCAAGGATCTAGAAAATGTTGTTATTTTTTCACAAAATGAAACAGTAGCTTACCAGAGGTTAAAAACTCAGAAAATGGGAAGTGTGCAGATAGATGTGTTGCTGGATTTCCTATTGCTATGTGGCTGACAGATGTGACCTTTGAGCCAAATCTTGTGACTGCAAAGAGCGAAGGGACAAACAAGAGATAAACAACAGGAATATAAATAGCCGGGAGCAACTGGAAGTCTAGCAGAGAAACCCAACTGGAGCAGGAATAAGAGCGAAACAAGAAGACCAGAAAAACACGTAAGGCGGAATGTTTTCTGCTGCCTTTTATTAAGCTAATTGATCTTCACGTATAGATTTGAATTAAACTATTAAAATAAGTAAGCAGTATCTAATAGTGCAGAGTGGACATTTTCTGAAATTTGTCAGAATAATTCAGAGTGTAGTTTTTGAAAATTTGCCAAGTTTATCCATGCATGAAGAGACTAATGAGAATGATCTTTTTTCTCAGTCAGTCATGGCATATTATTTACACAGTGAACCTGCTGGATTTGCCACACAGCTTTTGGTGAAACGTCCTGCTGGAACAACCCCAATATCGGTTGAAGTTACCCGGCTAAGTTTGAGTTTACTAAAATGTATTTGAAGCAATTGAATAACTCTGATTGATTCTCGCTGTTTTTGTGTTAATTTCGAGCCTGCGGTGTATCTCCATTTTTACTCACCAGCTTTCCCTTGGTGCAGCTTTCCATACTAACGTCCTTTGCAATTTGGTAGAGCTGCATTGCACTTGAATATGTGCAGAATGTGTACTTCCAGCTGACCACAGTGAGATCTAAACTCTCGCTGCTCAATATGTGTGAAAAGAGCTTCTGTTGCAGCGTCACAATGGTTGTCTTAACACAGGCTTCCACAAAGACGGTAACTGCACAAAATTCCAGCAGTGAAACTTCACAGACCACTGCTTCTGTCTGTGTAAGTCTGTCTTGTTCCGTATCAACACTCGGAGTTTCATTTTGTTTTTGTCCAGAGGTGCCTGAATGTAAAGTCACAGTTGTGGATCCTGCCTTTGACGGTGGGGAATTCTCCTACTGTGCAACAGGGTCCATTTGACAACTCATTTGTCTTTTTACAGTTACCCAGGTCCCACCTTGTTTCAATGCCATCTCACGCACAAAAATCTGCATTCTCGTTTTATAAGTGACAGTTTTTGCTTCACAGTCTGATTGTGTTTTGATGACTGTCAAGTCTGCAAAGAAGATAGAATCTCTACAGTGCAGAAGTAGGCCATTTGACCCATCGAGTCTGCGCCGACCCTTGGAAAGAGTACCGTACGTGGGCCCACGCCCCGACCCTATCCCCGTAACCCAGTAACCCCCCCCTAACCTTTTTTGGGCACTAAGGGCAATTTAACACGGCCAATCCACCGCTAACCTGCACACTTTTGGACTGTGGGAGGAAACCGGAGCACCCGGAGGAAACCCACGCAGACACGGGGAGAATGTGTCCGAAGCCGATCGGACTGCCAGAAATTTAAAAATCTGCTTTTTCTGATGGCACAAACATACTGGGTTACCGCTATTTTGCTCCCAAACACACAGCCTGTCCAACTTACTGACCATAACATTGCTGAATACAGTCAGTCACAGGGTAGTGAAATCAGAAACAGCGCTACAAAAAAGATGAAGAGAGTTTATCTCATTGACATGGAAAATTGTGCCTTTCAGCAGAAAGAAACACAAAGTAAAAAGCTGTTGTGTTGGCGCTTCCGCAAACCTCAGAGAGCAAATGAAAAACAGGGAATGTTGCATGAATATTAAATACCTTGTTTGACTGCCAGTGGAGCAACAATCTACCATCCTACCAAGAGTCATTTATCAGTTCCAGTTACAAATGAGATAAATGCCATTGTTAATGAAAAGGTCAAATTCCACCCACTGCCAATTCCAAAACTATAAATAGAACCAATTTGAAAGTTATCAGCTTTGACAAAGGGTCACCTGGACTCGAGACGGTAGCTCTTTTCTCTCCTTACAGATGCTGCCAGTCCTGCTGAGATTTTCCAGCATTTTCTCTTTTGGTTTCAGATTCCGGCATCCGCAGTAATTTGCTTTTATTTAAAAGTTATTTTTAATGTGGCTGTCTCATTAACAGTGAACAATTTCTCAAACCTTTAGATTTGAACACTCCAGCTGTAGAAATCAAACCTGAAAATGTCGGGAGACATTCGGCCCATCGTGTCAGCACCGGCTCCCAAAAGAGCTTCCCACCAATCCCATTACCCGGCCCTATCTCCGTAGCCCCCTGAATTAATCACTTTCAAATATATATCCAGCTCTCTTCTGAAACCAGCATCCGCAGTAATTTGCTATTACCTTTCTTTACCCTGTCAAAATTGTTCAGAATTTTGAACACCTCAACAAGGTCGCCTCTTAATCTTCTCTGCTCCATGCCCAATTTTTCCAATTTTTCCTTGTATTTAACATTCCTCATTCCTGGTATAATTCTAGTAAATCTCCTCTGCACTCTCCCCTGGGCTTTAACATCCTTCCTGAAATAAGGTGCCCAGAACTGAAGGCAATCTGTGGGAGTATCCACGGAGGGAAGGAACATAATTAACATTTCAGATCACAACCTTTCAGTCTGGTGACATTTCTTTGAACTGAAATATTAATTTTGTTTCTCTGTCTACTGATTTGATTTCTGGTTTGATTTCGGAATTACAGCATCTGCAGTATTTTAAATTCTAGTTGTGGATCCCAGCATGGCTAATTTGTCGAAGTTCTCAGGGCGAAATGGGTGAATTCACAGAATGCTCTGTAATTATAACTCTTTCAGCTGCCAAGGGTTGAACGAGACAAATTACAAATGGTTGGAACCAAAGTGAACCCACAATCACCAATAAAAATCCTAGAACCCATCTGATACCAGTGATAAGACCATAAGACATAGGAGCGGAAGTAAGGCCATTCGCCCCATCGAGTCCACTCCACCATTCAATCATGGCTGATTTCAACTCCATTTACCCGCTCTCTCTCCATAGCCCTTAATTCCTCGAGAAATCAAGAATTTATCAACTTCTGTCTTAAAGACACTCAACGTCCCGGCCTCCACCGCCCTCTGTGGCAATGAATTCCACAGACCCACCACTCTCTGGCTGAAGAAGTTTCTCCTCATCTCTGTTCTAAAGTGACTCCCTTTTATTCTAAGGCTGTGCCCCCGAGTCCTAGTCTCCCCTGCTAATGGAAACAACTTCCCTACGTCCACCCTATCTAAGCCATTCATTATCTTGTAAGTTTCTATTAGATCTCCCCTCAACCTCCTAAACTCCAATGAATATAATCCCAGGATCCTCAGACGTTCATCGTATGTTAGGCCTACCATTCCTGGGATCATCCGTGTGAATCTCCGCTGGACCCGCTCCAGTGCCAGTATGTCCTTCCTGAGGTGTGGGGCCCAAAATTGATTCACCATTAAACAGTGGATTTAGAAATGGCGTAGAATCCCTGCAGTGCAGAAGGAAGCCATTTGGCCCATTGAGTCGGCACTGCCTCTCTGAAAGAGCACCCTTCCTAGGCACAAGTCACCACTCTATCCCCGTAACCCCACCTAACCTGCACATCTTTGGTCACTAAGGGCAATTTCGCGTGGCCAATCCATCTAACCTGCAGATCATTGGACTGTGGGGGGAAACCGGAGCACCCGGACGAAACCCATGCAGACACGGAAAGAACGTGCAGACTCCGCACAGACAGTGACCCAAGGCTGGAATTGAACCTGGGTCTTTGGCACTGTGAGGCAGCAGTGCTAACCACTGTGTCACCGTGCCGACCCGGAACCCTGGCGCTGTGAGGCAGCAGTGCTAACCACTGTGCCACCGTGCTGCCCTAGCGGAGGAGGGAATGCAAATTTTCCAAAACTTAATCTATTATTCTCTGAGTCAGATTCATGGTGACTCTATTTGCAGCAACTTGTTTTCATTACTTGAATATCAACCAGGTTTTGAAGAATAAAGGGATTAAGGGTTATGGTGTTCGGGCCGGAAAGTGGAGCTGAGTCCACAAAAGATCAGCCATGATCTCATTGAATGGCGGAGCAGGCTCCAGGGGCCAGATGGCCTACTCCTGCTCCTAGTTCTCATGTTCTTAGGTTACATGACAACTGTTAAATAAAATTGAAAAATTGAAGGTTTTGGGTGTTTAGGTATCCTAATCTAAATGAATTGAGAAGTTTTAATTTGTCCAAAATACTGTCTTTGTGGAGATGTGTTTTTTTTCCCAATCGAACCTCTCCCTCGCGGTGCTGTACCCGAGATCGATGCTGGGCTGAGAAAAGCCCCTTCTCATTCCGAGCAAAGAAATGCCACAGGTGGATTTTCGAAATCTGGAAATGTGTGCTGAGCTGGGAGGATGTTTGAAGAAGTCACAAATCCTCTTCAAATGAGGTCTAACTGTGAATTTCCCATTTCTCTTTCAGCCGACGCCCTGCACGCTCATGCCAAGGGGGCTGGGTGCTGCCCTGACTCTCTGCCTGCTCCTGCTGGGGCGGGTGGAGAGTCAGGGCGAATGCCAGAGACCACCATCATGGACCATTGGAGAGAAAGCTCCGATGAGCGATTCCCTGGGCAAGGTGACTATGGTGGCACTGCTGCAGGCAAGCTGACACTTCTGTCTCCGTCAGGGAGTCAGGTAAGGACTGCAAATTAAGCACATTTATTCCCGATTACATCAATAAGGTAGAATCATGCTGCATATATTTCTGGATCGACTATAACATTATTCAGCATCCCCAAGGTCATTGGGAAGGGAGGAAGGGCAGGCATATAATAATAATCTTTATTAGCGTCACAAGTCGGCTTACATTAACGCTGCAATGAAGTTACTGTGAAAAGCCCCTAGTCGCCACATTCCGGCGCCTGTTCGGGTACACAGAGGGAGAATTCAGAATGTCCAATTCACCTAACAGCACGTCTTTCGGGACTTGTGGGAGGAAGGCGGAGCACCCGGAGGAAACCCACGCAGACACGGGGAGAACGTGCAGACTCCGCACAGGCAGTGACCCAAGCCGGGAATCGAACCCGGGAACCCTGGAGCTGTGAAGCAACAGTGCTAACCACTGTGCTGGCGTGCTGGTTCGACAAGGAAAATCTTCAAATCAGCTCTTGGCAATTTGAAATGAAATGAAATGAAAATCGCTTATTGTCACAAGTAGGCTTCAAATGAAGTTACTGTGAAAAGCCCCTAGTCGCCACATTCCGGCACCTGTTCGGGGAGGCCGGTATGGGAATTGAACCGTGCTGCTGGCCTGCCTTGGTCTGCTTTAAAAGCCAGCGATTTAGCCCTGTGCTAAACCAGCCCCGTTTCAATTTGTCAAATTTTCAGCAAGACTGGAGTTTCCAGTTTCTAGGACTTTGAACAAAGTCTGGAACTTTGTGATTAGTTGAGACTCTCGCATCAGATTGAGACACTGCCTTCCACTCGGTCATGGCTTCATCTTCTTCGTGTTAGCTCAGGGAGCTCTCAGCACTTTGCCAGACTATTGGGTTATTTTCTAACCCTATAATCAAATTGCTCTTCCAAAGAGTTGTCACAGTTACAATGGCCCGAAAGGCTTCTTCCGTGCTGCATTGTTCTATAATTCAAAACTTTGCATCCCCTTTCCAAGTTTTACTGAAACTAGCCCGATCACCAGAGGCCGGTGTGACCTACAGGGAAAATACTGCTCCCTAGTGGCAGAAAGCTGGAATTGTGGCAGTCAATTTTCACCATTGGACTTTTACACTTATTCACACCTCCCAGCTGTCGACTTTTACACAATCCCTTTCCGCAGCAGTGAGTGTCTATATTGATCACATTATGAAGACTGTGGAAGATCTAAAACTGCTTCCAGTACAGGATTAAATAAATCATCATTGTCTCGCCCCAACAGTTAATCCGAACCATTCAATCAGAACTCAATGGTGTGTTACATAGATCATAAAACATTCAGTGCAAAAGCAGGCCATTCGGCCCATCGAGTCTGCACCGGCCCACTTAAGCTCTCACTTCCACCCTATCCCCGGAACCCAAGAACCCCTCCTCACCTTTTGGACACTAAGGGCAATTTATCACGGCCAATCCACCTAACCCGCACGTCTTTGGACTGTGGGAGGAAACCGGAGCACCCGGAGGAAACCCACGCAGACACGGGGAGGATGTGTAAACTCCGCACAGTGACCCAAGCTGGGAATCGAACCTGGGACCCTGGAGCTGTGAAGCCACAGTGCCAGCCACTTGTGCTACCGTGCGGCCCTGTTACAGAGACTTTCAAACTGTTCGGACATGATTCTGAGAAATACCATCCGTTCACAAGATTTGCGAGATCGCTTCTTGCCATAGTTTATTTGAATATCCACTTGAAATCTATGTAATCACTGGTCTACGCCAGCTCAGCCGTCAGCTCCTGCCCCTTGGCAGTGCTGGGCACCATTGATTGGGCACCCAGCTAAACTAGAACATTTACATTTGTAGATAGCATTTAGTGAACAACACAGATACGAAGCAGGGGCGGACCCGAGAATTCTCCCGCCGCTGGAATCCTGGCCTTGAATTTAAACTCCCAGCCGCTGTGTTCTACACATTCTTAATTAGCTCTGTCCATACCTAACCCTCAAAACTCATCCACATCCACAGTCAGGTACGTTATCTGCATTTATATTACGCGCAGTATATCGAGTGGCCTCTTGTGGGTGTTGGGGCGTGTCTCAGCCTGCACATAGCGCCTAACATAGTGGGCGCGATTCTCCGAACCCCCGCCGGATCGCAGAATCTCCGGGGGCTGGATCTTGCCCCCACCGTGTCCCGAATTCTCCGCCACCAGAGAATCGGCGGGGGCGGGAATCGCGCCGCGCCGGTCGGCGGGCTCCCCCGGGCGATTCTCCGGCCCGCGATGGGCCGAAGTCCCGACGCTGTCAACCCTCGCCAGCCGGCGTGGATTAAACCACCTAGCTTACCGGCGGAAGCAGACGGCACGGGCGGGCTCTGGGGTCCTGGGGGGGGGCGCGGGGCGATCTGGCCCCGGGGGGTGCCCCCATCGGGGCCCACCGATCCGCGGGCGGGCCTGTGCCGTGGGGCCACTCTTTTTCTTCCGCCTTCGCCACGGTCATCACTATGGCGGAGGCGGAAGAGACCCCCTCCCCTGCGCATGCGCGGGGATGCCGTGAGCAGCCGCTGATGCTCCTGCGCATGCGTCGCCCGGCGAAGTCCTTTCGGCCCCGGCTGCCATGGCGCCAAAGGCCTTTCCCGCCAGCCGGCGGGGCGGAAATCACTCCGGTGCGGGCCTAGCCCTTCAAGGTGAGGGCTTGGCCCCTAAAGGTGCCAGAGTGGTTCCCGCCACTCCGTTACGCCGGATTCCCCCGCCCCGCCGGGCAGGGAGAATCCCGGCCAGTATTTCATTGTTAAAACGGAAATTTGCTGGGCTAACATTTTTGTCCAAAGTACTCCCCTTTTTTGTGAAAGGACGTATTAGAGGCTAATTCTTTAATTCGAAGAGGCTTCATTCAATTCACTGTTAATATAATTTTATTTTAAAATAAAATCTTGTACTGCTTTATTAACCCCACTTTAGGGCTTGTGTTCAGCGATGGGGCGGAGAATCCGTTGTGCCGCACAAAATCGGGACAGGCGGCGATTTCGCAATTCTTCGCCCCCCGAAAAGTGGTGTACTCCACCGAGTATCCACCGCCTCAGGCCAATGTCTGAGGTCTGCCCACGCTGCTCCGTCCCCAACCGGCCAGGTTTCCGGCTGCGCGGCTCTAACATGGTCCCACTGTCCGTGATCCTCGCATGGCTGCTGCGGACTCAGTCCGGGGCCGCCACAGTCGGGGGAGGGCCGATCGGCGGGTGGGGGGGTGGGGCTTCATTCGGGGCTGGGGACACTTTAAGCGGGCGATCCGGAGTGCGCGAGCGGCCGATGCGGGGCACTATTTTGCCTGTCCAGATCCGCAGGCTGAGTCCGCCATGCAGCACGGCGGGGGCGCTGGGGGCTGACCCAGAGGTGCGGGGGGCCATATCGGCAGCGAGAGCCCTGAGCTCCACGGCGGCTCCCTGCAAAACGGTGAGTGTAAACGACCACAGTTTTCCCGATGGCGGAGACATAGTCCCAAAACGGAAAACCCAGCTCTTAGTTATCAGGTGACATTTTCAACTTTTTTCATGTAAAATGTGACTTTTAAATAACAGGGAAATAATAACTCCATAAATCACCATAAATGTCCGTGACATTGTGCTGGCCCTCTTCCAGCTGTTCCGAACCCTTCCCCCTCCACACTAAACCCCGCCTGCCCCTACTCACCCTCAGAAAACCAACAACTGTGATATTTCTAGTCGCAGAATGGAACTCACCAGTCCCCACCCCTTCCCTCATTCTTCGCACCCCAGAAAACCACAGGCTGTGAACACTGGTAGCCAAGAAAGGTAGTCATTATCCAAGGGATAGAATCCCTACATTGCAGAAGGAGGCCTGTCAGTCCGCTCAGTCTGTGCTGACCCTCTGAAACAGCACCTTGCCTCGGCTCAATCTCCCACCCTATCCCTGCAACCCCACCTAACCTGAACACTCAGAGGCAATTCTTAGCACAGCCGATCCACCCTAATCTGCACAATCTTTGGACTGTGGGAGGAAACCGGAGCACCCGGAGGAAACCCACGCAGACACGGGGAGGACGTGCAGACTCCGCACAGACAGTGTCCCAGCAGGGAATCGAACCCGGGACCCTGGCGCTGTGAGGCAGCAGTGCTAACCACTGTGCTACCGTGCCACCCTTATCTAGAATCACAGATGCTTCAAGTCCAATTCCCAACAGGATACGATGTTCATAAGTTCATAAGATATCGGGGCCATAGAATTAGGCCATTCGTCCCATCGAGTCTATTTCACCATTCAGTCATGACTGATCTGTTCCTCTCCTCACACCTACAATGTTACAGACCAACAGCTGGATTGCGAAATCTGCCAGAGCCAGATGTGAAACTGAACTCTCTGAATCTATAGCTTAGCACAATTAAATGCTAAAGGCTGTCAGTGCGTTATAAAAACCCAACAACCCCTGATCCAGCCCATGCGTGACTTTGCTGCCATACTATGGGTTGGATATAGTGTTCCCGAAGCACGCCCCCTCCGTCGGATGGAGAACTGGGGGGACCCATGTCTGTGCGGGATCCGGATTAAGTGTCTATCAGGCACTTAAGTGACCTGCTTTGGTCCTTCCTTGAGACTTAACCCCCCCCCACCGCCCCCCAGTGGTAAGAGACCTGCAACTCCCAAGAGCTACCAGGCAATGAGATGTTGGCAGCTCCCCAGTACAAGTGGCGCCTCCAAGAGTGGTGGCGGCTTCCGGCACTACAGAGGGGTCTTCACCAGAGAGCATTGTGAGATCTAAAGAGAGAGGTGAGTGGGGCATTTTGGAGGGGAAGGGGTCACTGGCAGTAGCAGGGCGGGATGTGTGTCGAATGCAAGGGGAGGAGGCAGGCTTCAGGGATAATGACGTACTTAGCCAGTGGACAGGCTCGCTGCATCAGCTCACGCCCTCCTCTCACTGAAATGGCTCAGTTTTCTGTCCAGCGACACTGGGATGTGTGGGACCACCCACCATCTTGCCTGAAGGCTCCATTAAATTCAGGCCTATGTGATTAAATATTAATGCCTCTTGTGATAATTACAGGTGGACAATAAATATTCCCTTGACAGTGCTGCCCAAGAACATTTTATTTTTAAATGCAGCCAGGATTGCAAATTTATTGGAAGCTTCGGGTAAAACAATTGTTTTCTTCTGGGTAACATTTTGAATAAAGAGAGATGTCCTATTTTTCTTTTCATTTCCTTCAATCAACAGTTACTTCATAACTTGCAGTTAGACAGGGTGCAATTCGACAGGAATATTGTAGTCCGGTTTCGGGTGGGTTTGGTGGGGTGTTTCGCGATGGCAGCACTGCCGGGAGGGCTAATTAACGGCCCTTGTTTGGCCTTGGGTGGGTGTTCCCCCATCGAGGTTTCACTGAGGCAGTTTCCCGACAGTGGGGAGCTGAGCTCGCCATCAGGCCCAACTTGTCCCAGACTGGCCCTTTGGTAAGGCTCAATCGACCACTGCATTCCCCCTCTTCAAAACCCCTCCCACCCTCACCCCCCCCCCCCAACCTTACAGTGGCCCCCTCAAACACCCCCCCCCCCTCTCCCACCTTTTAGGGCATGGCCCCTTCATGCCCTCACCGTTGGCAGTGCCAGTCTTGCACTCTGGAAGGGCCCCTAGCACCCTGGCAGTTTCAACCGGGCAACCTGACCTGTCCCCAACTACCCGGGGGTGGGGGGGTTAATAGCCTGCGGGACATGGCGCGTGGTCCACAATTGTACTAATTGGCGCCCGGTTCAGGCCTCGGTGCGCTGCCCTTGACCTTTGGACACCGGGTGAGTATGGTGTCCTGATATGTAATTGAGTCTAATGGCTCATTTAAATCTCGCTACTTGGATCATGCCCAGCGAGGACGAGGTCCAAATTGTGCCGGGCACCGCAGGTCAGGTGACTCACACCAGGTTCCCAGTTTGGCGCAAAGCCTGATTTGGAGCTCTCGCGTGATTCGCCCACTGTGGGTGGCACAGTGGTTAGCACTGTGTCTGGGTCCCGGGTTCGATTCCCGGCTTGGGTCACTGTCTGTGCGGAGTCTGCACGTTCTCCCCGTGCCTGCGTGGGTTTCCTCCGGGTGCTCCGGTTTCCTCCCACAAGTCCCGAAAGACGTGTTGTTAGGTGAATTGGGCATTCTGAATTCTCCCTCTGTGTACCCGAACAGGCGCAGGAGTGTGGAGACTAGGGGATTTTCACAGTAAGTTCATTCCAGTGTTAATGTAAGCCTACTTGTGACAATAAAGATTATTACTGGCCCAGCGCATAGCCGGGTGCGATATGGTGGGAAAATCACGTGTCCCCCTCAACTGATACAAACCTTAGCTAAGTTACATTAGCATTCCATCTTCAGTTTGTGATTTTTTAAATTAATTTATCATTTCAGTTTGAAGCACCTGCAAGAAAAACTAGAGAGAAATGGATTTGAGAACATCTCTTTCCTGGTGGTAAATCACCAAGGGAATTCCTCGCGTGAAAGATACAAACATCTACGATCAAGCGTGTCAGAAACAATTCCTGTGTATCAACAAGATGTCAACCAGCCTGATGTTTGGGAGTTGCTCGAAGGCAATAAGGATGATTTCCTGATCTATGATAGGTTTGTTACACCATTACCTTGCTATTGAATAGTTTATCTTTGAAATTAGTCAGCAGCTTATCAATACAACTGGAGCACTGATTGCCAACACAAACAGGAGTGAAGCGACAGTAACAATTCACTGGAGTTCACTGGGGCGGGATTCTCCGCCGGCGGGATGCTCCGTTTTGCCGGCGCCCGGGGGTTTCCCGACAGCGTGGGGCTGCCCCACAATGGGAAACCACATTGACCGGCCGACGTAACGGAGAATCCCGCCAGCGTGCCGAACAAGGGGCGATATTCTCCGGAAACGGCGCGATGTCCGCCGACTGGGGCACAAAACGGCGCAAATCAGTCCGGCATCGCGCTGCCCCAAAGGTGCGGAATGCTCCGCCCCTTGAGCGGCCGAGCCCCAACCTTAAGGGGCTAGGCTGGCGCCGGACGAATTTTCGCCCCGCCAGCTGGCGCGGAAATGACATCTCCGGGCGGCGCATGCGCGGGAGTGTCAGCGGCCGCTCACAGCATTCCCGTGCATGCGCATTGGAGGGAGTCGGTTGGCGGGACCCCCCCGGCGATTCTCCGGCCCGAATGGGCCGAAGTCCCGCTGCTGGAATGCCTGTCCCGCCGGCGTGGATTAAACCACCTACCTTACCGGCGGGGCAAGGCGGCGCGGGGGGGCACCTGGGTCCTGGGGGGGACACGGGGCAATCTGGCCCCGGGGGGTGCTCCCAAGGTGCCCTGGCCCGTGATCGGGGCCCACTGAACCGCGGGCAGGCCTGTGCCGTGGGGGCACTCTTTTCCTTCCGCCTTCGCCACGGTCTCCACCATGGCGGAGGCGGAAGAGACCCCCTCCACTGCGCATGCGCGGGGATGCCGTGAGCGGCCGCTGATGCTCCCGCGCATGCGCTGCCCGGCAATGTCATTTCCGCGCCAGCTGGCGGGCACCAAAGGCCTTTCCCGCCAGCTGGCGGGGCGGAAATCAGTCCGGCGTGGGCCTAGCCCCTTAAGGTTGGGGCTCGGCCGCTCAAGGGGCGGAGGATTCCGCATCTTTGGGGCAGCGCGATGCCCAACTGATTCACGCCGTTTTTCGTGCTGGTCGGCGGACATCGTGCTGATTACGGAGAATTTCGCCCCAGAAATCTGGCGCAGTGGGACGGAGAATCCAGCCCAGTTTCTAACCTTGAAAGTTTGCATTCTATATTTTTGTTCAGATTATAACGATGTCCAGGCTCGTTTCTGTCCCTTTTTACTCAGACACTAGTTTATCATCATAGATTATCATAGATTATCATAGAATTTACAGTGCAGAAGGAGGCCATTCGGCCCATTGAGCCTGCACCGGCTCTTAGAAAGAGCACCCTACCCAAACTCAACACCTCCACCCTATCCCCAAAACCCAGCAACCCCACCCAACACTAAGGGCAATTTAGCATGGCCAATCCACCTAACTTGCACATCTTTGGACTGTGGGAGGAAACCGGAGCACCCGGAGGAAACCCACGCACACACGGGGAGGATGTGCAGACTCCGCACAGACAGTGACCCAAGCCGGAATCGAACCTGGGACCCTGGAGCTGTGAAGCATTTGTGCTAGCCACAAGGCTACCGTGCTGCCCTTAAATTGGGACTAAATGATAGGCAGCATTTTCCACTTTTCCAGAGTGGGTGAACCAGAGGGATATCTATCTAATATCTCCTCTTTCCTTGCGGCAAAATGCTGGGGCGGAAATTCTCTGACAATGGGGCTGTGTCCCCACGCCCCTGGGAAAATGGGCATGAATCACCCTGGACTTTCCTGGATAGAGTCCAGGGTGATTCTCCGTTTTGTGGGGGGCTGACAGGGCCCGGAATGCTGCAAGCCGCTCCGGCTGCCAATACGGGGCCCTGGACGTCTGGCTGCGGGTCCGCGCAACATGGCGAACTCACACAGCAGACTGGCCCCCGACAAATAGCCCCCCCCCACACAGATGGTGCACTGGGGGATTCTCTAAACTGCTTCCAATGCTTCCATCGCTCCCCTGCATCCACCCGCGCAAATGCAGGATGGGCAATCTCCAATTTTTAAAAATCACTTTTCTCCTCACTGTCCAAGGTTCCTCCTTCCAGGTGGAAAGCAATCCACAGTCCAAAGATCTGCAGGTTAGGTGGATTGGCCGTGATAAATTGCCCTTAGTGTCCAAAATTGCCCTTAGTGTTGGGTGGGGTTACTGGGTTATGGGGATGGGGTGGAGGCGTTGGCCTTGGGTAGGGTGCTCTTTCCAAGAGCCGGTGCAGACTCGATGGGCCGAATGGCCTCCTTCTGCACTGTAAATTCTATGTTAATCTATGTTACCTGCATTTTCAATTTAGCCCATTCACTGCTTACAATGCAGTTTCCTCTACAATGGGGAGAGATGCGTATTGGGCGACTGTTTTACAGAACTTCCAGTTCTGATGAAAAAAATCATTGATCCTAACGTTGCCCAGGTATTTCCATCCCTTCACCCCAGCGGGATCTTCCTGTGCCTCCCAATGTGAACAGAGATTTTAATGGCTCTCCGGGAGGGCTGGAAAATTCCAGCTGTTTCCCCTGTTTCTCCGCAGATGTTCCGAAGTCTGCTGAGTACATCCAGCGTTTTTGTTTCAGAACTCCCAACAGTCAAAGTATTTCGCTTTTGTAATCTAAAAGGAGGCTCTTTCCACAGGTCCACAAATATTGCGGGGTCGCTGTAGCCTTCTGTAATTATTCTCAATGATCTGTTTGCCATTGCTCCGCCATCACCTATAGTACAAGGGGAATACGCTGCTTTCTTCAGCAACTACATTCGAATTCCAAATCATCAGTCTGTAAAAGTCTAACAAACTTGCTCATCTTTTTTCAACAGCTGTGGCAAATTGACTTTCCACCTGGAGCTGCCGTACACCATCCTAACATATCCATACGTGGAGTATGCGATTATGAAAACATCTTGTGAATCAATATGCGCTAACTGCTCTTTGCAGGTAAATATCAAACCATCACCCGGACCTTATTATTCCAAAGCTAGGTGATGCGTTGTGACATTGCATACAGATTGCACAGGCTGGTTGGATGGGTGAGGGTCTGAGAGTGATGAACTGGGGAGGAACAGTCTGGGGGGGGATGAGCACACGAGGATACAGTGACCATGAAACTAGAAATGATGCTCAGGAAACTATTATTGGTTGTCATAAAAATTCGCCGGTTGTCCTTTAGGGAAGGAAATAGAGCACATAGAACGTGGAACAGTCCAGCACAGTACAGGCCCTTCGGCCCACGATGTTGTGCAGACCATTTATCCTCATCTAAGGTCAACCTAACCTCCACCCCTTCAATTTACTGCTGTCCATGTGCCTGTCCAAGAGTCGCTTAAATGTCCCGAATGACTCTGACTCCACCACCTCTGCTGGCAGTGCGTTCCACACACCCACCACTCTGTGTAAAGAACCTACATAGAACATAGAACAGTACAGCAGAGAACAGGCCCTTCGGCCCTCGATGTGGTGCCGAGCATTGTCCGAAACCAAGATCAAGCTATCTCACTCCCTGTCATTCTGGTGCGCTCCATATGCCTATCCAGTAACCGCTTGAAAGTTCCTAAAGTGTCCGACTCCACTATCACAGCAGGCAGTCCATTCCACACCCTAACCACTCTCTGAGTAAAGAACCTACCTCGGACATCCCTCCTATATCTCCCACCCGAACCTTATAGTTATGCCCCCTTGTAACAGCTACATCCACCCGAGGAAATAGTCTCTGAATGTCCACTCTATATATCCTCCTCATCATCTTATAAACCTCTATTAAGTCGCCTCTCATCCTCATCTGCTCCAAAGAGAAAAGCCCTAGCTCCCTCAACCTTTCCCCATAAGACCTATCCTGCAAACCAGGCAGCATCCTGGTAAATCTTCTTTGCACCCTTTCCAATGCTTCCACATCCTTCCAACAATGAGGTGACCAGAACTGCACACAATACTCCAAATGTGGTCTCACCAGGGTCCTGTACAGTTGCAGCATAACCCCACGGCTCTTAAACTCAGGCCTCTGACATGTCCCCCATACCTTCCCCCAATCATCTTAAAATTATGTCCCCTCGTGACAGCCATTTCCACCCTGGGGAAAAGTCTCTGGCTATCCACTCTATCCATGCCTCTCACCAACTTGTACACCTCTATCAAGTCACCTCTCTGCCTTCTTCGCTCCAGTGAGAAAAGCCCCAGCTCCCTCAACCTTTCTTCATAAGACATGCCCTCCAGTCCAGGCAACATCCTGGTAAATCTCCTCTGTACCGTCCTTACCTGGTGTGGCCTACAAGTGACTCCAGGCCCACAATGATGTGGCTGAATCTTAACTGCCTTCTGAAATGGCCCAGCAATTCAAGGGCAGAAAGGCAACATAATAAGAATCTTTATTATTGTCACAAGTACGCTTACATTAACACTTCAATGAAGTTACTGTGAAAATCCCCTAGTCACCACATTCTGGCACCTGTTCGGGTACACAGAGGGAGAATTCAGAATGTCCAATCCATCTAACCTGTACATCTTTAGACTGTGGGAGGAAACCGGAGCGCCCGGAGGAAACCCACGCAGACACGGGGAGAACGTGCAGACTCCGCACAGACAGTGACCCAAGCCGGGAATCGAACCTGGGTCCCTGGAACTGTGAAGCAACAGTGCTAACCACTGTGCCACCGTGCCGCTTTGCAGTGACACCCACACCCCACGGAAGAACGAATGTGATCAGCATAAGTCACAGTCGGATAAAAGAACTTTGCATTTCCACAGCACCTTTCGTGACCAAGGCACTTTTAAGCCAGTGAAGTATTTTGAAGTGTAGTGCAGCAGCCAGTTATGCATGGCAAGAGTCAACAAATAACAATGTGATAATCACAGGCTAACTTTGTCTAAGTTTAATGCAATTAGATGTGAGGGCCACCTTTTCACCGTTTGAAATAACCTGTCCTTCTGCTTGCAGCCCCCAAATCCAGCGTGTGCTGCACGAAACATAACGGAAGAGTTAAAACAACGCAGAGAGCCACATCATTCTCGTTGGCAGCACAATCACAACAGGAAGGCTTCTGGTGATCTGGCAGGAGATCAGGATAACGGGACAGAGCATACACAGCCAATGGAAGGCGCGCACATGCACCGCCAAAACCATCACCACCCCCACCATCGGCATCAAGCTGATGCTGCGGTGGATAGCGTTGCACCACAGCACAGCCCGTGAAAGAACAAATCAGGCTGCAAGAAGGAGTTTAGATGACAACCCGCTGGCATGTCGGAGCTAACAGGGATTAGATGATGTTGATACTGACGTCAGCTGCCCAGTGGCAAGTCCTCCAGCAAGGAAGTGAGTTGACACTGCAGGACCCAGTCATCATCCTGATTGTGACAGGCAGAGGGGCGTCTGGACAAGGACAGCCTCTCTGAATCCTGACAGTGACGACTGATCCCTGCTCTCTGACCAGACCAGGTGAGGCAGAGCCACTGAGAGCCTTGACAAGGAGGCGGGAGCTGAGAGTGACAAAATGGGCAGCACTAAGCAATCTGTGCATTGCTACTTATTTTTCACGCAGCTTTGAAAACTCCCCGTTGAATCACACCTTTGAGGTTCACGGCAAACCCTCCTTCCCACCAGGAGGGCTGTTCTGCTGCCAAGCAGGAGGCCGATCAATAGAAGGTTCCGGTTAGTCCTTATCGCTGTTGCTTGTTTTCCCAATCCTTGTGGGTGCCTCTGTGAAAAGAGCAGCACAAACTATTCTGTAGGAGCTGCTGTTTGATGTCTGGCCAACACAAAGGGAAGATAAGTGAAGCCGAGAAGCTAATTTGCACAACAACTTTACAAATAGATTGATGTGTTAGTCCTTCTGATCCATCATTTTTTTTTCCTCCGATAATTTTGAGAAAAAGAGATTTTTCTACCTTTTGTCTTCCTCTGAATGACTTTTTTGTTTCAATTTCAACAAATAAGAACCTTTTCCTGGGACCAGCTGGCAAGTGACACCCACGTTTAGTGCAGTTAGATACAGCCAGTGTCATTGAAATGCGAGTTGCAATTCCAACTCAGTCCTATTCTACTCTCTAATTAGGAATATGGAGAACAAAAGAGTCCTCTATTAAAACCATGGACCGCTAGCAAATCCGCTTTCTGTCTTATGGGTAACAATACAAGTTATTATCGCGATGGAAATTAAACACCATCATATTCGTGGTTTGTTTGGAAGCAGGTGCCATATTTTATGATGGTTACCAGGGAAACCATTCACCCTAGTGTACCTGAATCTCTGTATGGTAAATGTTGACAAATTCGATATACTGGAAAGTCTGCAATGCACTGGAAGAATTCTGTAATGAGATTTCAATAAATATTCTGTTCTGGAAAAGCTATGTTGGTGCAGCCTTGTTTGTGAAGAGATCAATGGCCAAGTCATGGTTAACACAATGATTTAGGTATTCAGTAAATTGGTGGGACTGCGGGCTGACCAAGCCATGTCTTGGTCCTAAGGTATAGAAAGAAGTGGCGAGCGAGTTTGTTGATCTATTGGGCCGGGACTCACCTTTTGGGAGACGATGGTCACCCTCTGGAGCTGAATTGCACCTGATTCGTGCTCACGATGGGCCTTATGGCCTCCTTCAGCACTCTTGTGATTCTATGATTCTACGAGAATTTACAGTGCAGAAGGAGGCCATTCGGCCCATCGAGTCTGCACCGGCTCCTGCAAAGAGCACCCTACCCAAGTTCCACACCTCCACCCTATCCCCATAACCCAGTAACCCCACCCACCACTAAGGGCAATTTTGGACACTAAGGGCAATTTATCATGGCCAATCCACCTAACCTGCACATCTTTGGACTGTGGGAGGAAACCGGAGCACCCGGAGGAAACCCACGCACACACGGGGAGGACGTGCAGACTCCGCACAGACAGTGACCCAGCGGGGAATCGAACCTGGGACCCTGGAGCTGTGAAGCCACAGTGCTAACCACTATGCTACCATGCTGCCCATTTTGTAGGCTTGTATCCACTGGAGTATAGAGGAATAAACCTTTCAGATCCTGAGGGGTGTTGGCTGTGTGAATGTGGGGAGGATGTTTCCTCTTGTCGGAGAATCTCGAACGCGAGTCACTGTTTAAAAATAAAGAGTTGCTCAGTTAAGACAGAGATGAGGAGGAATATTTTCTCTCGGAGTGTTGTGAGTCTCTGGAACTCTTCCTCAAAAGCCAATGAAAGCAGAATGTGAATATGTTTAAAGCAAAGCTCGAAAGATTCCTGATTAACAAGGGGGGTGAAAGGTTATCGGGGAGGAATGTGGGGTTGCGATTACAAACAGACCTACTATGATCGTATTGAATGGTGGAGCAGGTCGAGGGGCAACCCGTCTGAATTTCAATATTCTCCATTTAACGATCAATTTACACACCACAGAGGCAACACCTCGGGCACACTGAGGGAGAATTCAGAATGTCCGAATGACCTAACAGCTGCATTTCGGGACTTGTGGGAGGAAACCGGAGCACCCGGAGGAAACCCACACAGTCACAGGGGCAGCACGGCAGCACAGTGGTCAGCACAGTTGCTTCACAGCACCAGTGTCCTGGGTTCGATTCCGGCTTGGGTCACTGTCTGTGCGGAGTCTGCACGTTCTCCCCGTGTCTGCGTGGGTTTCTTCCGGGTGCTCCGGTTTCCTCCCACAAGTCCCGAAAGACGTGCTGTTAGGTAATTTGGACATTCCAAATTCTCCCTCTGTGTCCCCGAACAGGCGCCAGATGAGGGGGCTTTCACAGTAACTTCATTGCAGTGTTAATGTAAGCCTACTTGTGACAATAAAGATTATTATTATTATTATTTTGCTTTCCCAAACACCAAAGTTCTGCTGTGTAAATCTAGAGTTTAATGTGACTCTGGGTCAAAGCAGCAAAAACCCAAGTCTGCTTCACTTCTCCCCGCCGCTCGAAAAGTCAAAGTGAAGCTGACCAACTTTAGTAAAGGCTGCCCCGTCACGCTAATATGCTGAGGGGAGCTTGAGTGAGCTGAGAGTGGAGGAGGTCCCACCCTTGAGAGCTGCCAGCCAATCTGATTAGCCAGGAGCTGATAGTCCCAGCAGAGCGGCCTCTGGCAAGACGACAAGCAGAATATTCATGTGTCATGGACTTACTTTGTTTTGATCAGGGGTGGGGCGGGGGGGGGGATCAAGATCCCAGGGAGGGGAGAAGGGTGGGTTGGGCCTATTTCTTCTTTCATGGTTGCTGCTTAAAATGCTAAACATTTCCGACAGTTTCTGCTTTCATTCTAACAATAGCAAAGGCCCTTCAGATTGAAACTGAGCCAATGAAGGAGACAATAGAATCAGCCTTTAAAGGGGAAGGAAAAGGAGTGTTGTTGGGGAGCGTATCACAGAGCACGGGCTGCAGGTACCTGGAGATACCACCAACCCCAGGCTTCATCGTGAGGGTTATGCTAGGCCCTGAGCTTACAGATTGTGGGTGAATACTATTCGTGGTCCACAGGCTTTATGGAAGTCCGGTTTGGAGCTGCCAGGATTGTTCTGAATCTGTCCCATTTAGCACAGAATGGGAGTGCCACACGGCACAATAGAGAGCAAGCTCAGTGTGTAGGAAGGATTTTGGATTCACAAGGACAGTGGGGTGGTCATACCGATACTGTCATGGACAGATGCACAAGTTGCACAAGATGGCCCCGGAGCCCACCGGGTCGGAGAATCGCCGGGGGCTGGCGTGAATCCCGCCCCCACCGTGTCCCGAATTCTCCGCCACCAGGGATTCGGCGGGGGCGGGAATTGCGCCGCGCTGGTCGGCGGGAATCGCGCCGGTCGGCGGGCACACCCCTGGCGATTCTCCGGCCCGTGATGGGCCGAAGTCCCACCGCTGTCAACCCTCGCCAGCCGGCGTGGGTTAGACCTTTTCAACGGCGGGACAAGGCGGCGCGGGCAGGCTCCGGGGTCCTGGGGGGGGGCGCGGGGCGATCTGGCCCCGGGGGGGTGCCCCCACGGTGGCATGTCCTGCCATCGGGGCCCACTGCTCTGCGGGCGTGCCTGTGCCGTGGGGGCACTCTTTTTCTTCCGCCTTCGCCATGGTCATCCCTATGGCGGAGGCGGAAGAGACCCCCTCCCCTGCGCGTGCGCGGGGATGCCGTGAGCGGCCGCTGACGCTCCAGCGCATGCGTCGCCCGGTGAAGTCCTTTCGGCGCCGGCTGCCGTGGCGCCAAAGACCTTTCCCGCCAGCCGGCGGAGCGGAAACCGCTCCGGCACGGGCCTAGCCCCTCACGGTGAGGGCTTGGCCCCTAAAGGTGCGGAGAATTCCGCAACTATGGGGCGGCACGACGCCGGACTGATCCGCGCCGTTTTTGCCGCCGGGTAGCGGACATTGCGCCGTTTGCGGAGAATCCAGCCCCATAAGACCATAAGGAGCAGAATTAGGCCACTCGGCCCATCGAGTCTGCTCCGCCATTCAATCATGGCTGATATGTTTCTCATCCCCATTCTCCTGCCTTCTCCCCATAACCCCTGACCCCCTTATTAATCAGGAACCTATCTATCTCTGTCTTAAAGACACTCAGTGATTTGGCCTCCACAGCCTTCTGCGGCAAAGAGTTCCACAGATTCACCACCCTCTGGCTGAAGAAATTCCTCCTCATCTCTGTTTTAAAGGATCGTCCCTTCAGTCTGAGATGGTGTCCTCTGCTTCTAGTTTTTCCTACAAGTGGAAACATCCTCTCCACATCCACTCTATCCAGGCCTCGCAGTATCCTGTAAGTTTCAATAAAATCCCCCCCTCATCCTTCTAAACTCCAATGAGTACAGACGCAGAGTCCTCAACCGTTCCTCATATGACAAGTTCTTCATTCCAGGAATCATTCTTGTGAACCTCCTCTGGACCATTTCCAAGGCCAGCACATCCTTCCTTAGATACGGGGCCCAAAACTGCTCACAATACTCCAAATGGGGTCTGACCAGAGCTTTATACAACCAGGAAAGGCTGGGGTGCAGGGAAGGCTGGGGCGCAGGGAAGGCTGGGGCGCAGGGAAAGGCTGGGGTGCAGGGAAGGCTGGGGTGCAGGGAAAGGCTGGGGTACAGGGAAGGCTGGGGTGCAGGGAAGCCCGGGGCGCAGGGAAACCTGGGGTGCAGGGAAGGTTGGGGTGCAGGGAAAGGCTGGGGTACAGGGAAGGCTGGGGTGCAGGGAAGGCTGGGGTGCAGGGAAGGCTAGGGCGCAGGGAAAGGCTGGGGTGCAGGAAAGGCTGGGGTGCAAGGAAGGCTGGGGCGCAGGGAAGCTGGGGTGCAGGGAAGGCTGGGGCGCAGGGAAAGGCTGGAGTGCAGGGAAAGGCTGGGGTGCAGGGAAGGCTGGGGTGCAGGGAAGCCTGGGGTGCAGGGAAGGCTAGGGCGCAGGGAAAGGCTGGGGCGCAGGGAAAGGCTGGGGCGCAGGGAAAGGCTGGGGTGCAGGGAAGGCTGGGGCGCAGGGAAAGGCTGGGGCGCAGGGAAGGCTGGGGCGCAGGGAAAGGCTGGGGCGCAGGGAAAGGCTGGGGTGCAGGGAAGGCTGGGGTGCAGGAAAGGCTGGGGCGCAGGGAAGGCTGGGGCGCAGGGAAAGGCTGGGGCGCAGGGAAGGCTGGGGTGCAGGAAAGGCTGGGGTGCAGGAAAGGCTGGGGCGCAGGGAAGGCTGGGGCGCAGGAAAGGCTGGGGCGCAGGGAAGGCTGGGGCGCAGGGAAAGGCTGGGGCGCAGGGAAGGCTGGGGCGCAGGGATGGCTGGGGTGCAGGGAAGGCTGGGGTGCAGGGAAAGGCTGGGGCGCAGGGAAAGGCTGGGCTGCAGGGAAAGGCTTGGGTGCAGGGAAGGCTGGGGTGCAGGGAAACCTGGGGTGCAGGGAAGCTTGGGTTGTAGGGAAGGCTGGGGTGCAGGGAAGCTTGGGTTGTAGGGAAGGCTGGGGTGCAGGGAAAGGCTGGGGTGCAGGGAAGGCTGGGGTGCAGGAAAGGCTGGGGTGCAGGGAAGGCTGGGCGCAGGGAAAGGCTGCGGTGCAGGGAAGGCTGGGGCGCAGGGAAGGCTGGGGTGCAGGGAAGGCTGGGGTGCAGGGAAGGCTAGGGCGCAGGGAAAGGCTGGGGTGCAGGAAAGGCTGTGGTGCAGGGAATGCTGGGGTGCAGGGAAGGCTGGGGCGCAGGGAAGGCTGGGGTGCAGGGAAGGTTGGGGTGCAGGGAAGGCTGGGGCGCAGGGAAGGCTGGGGTGCAGGGAAGGTTGGGGTGCAGGGAAAGGCTTGGGTGCAGGGAAAGGCTGGGGTGCAGGGAAAGGCTGGGGTGCAGGAAACGCTGGGGCGCAGGGAAGGCTGGGGCGCAGGGAAGCCTGGGGCGCAGGGAAAGGCTGGGGCGCAGGGAGTGCTTGGGCGCAGGGAAGGCTAGGGTGCAGGGAAGGCTGGGGCGCAGGGAAGGCTGGGGCGCAGGGAAGGCTGGGGTGCAGGGAAGGCTGGGGTCTAGGGAAGCCTGGGGTGCAGGGAAGGCTAGGGCGCAGGGAAAGGCTGGGGTGCAGGGAAGGCTGGGGTGCAGGGAAGGCTGGGGCGCAGGGAAGGCTGGGGCGCAGGGAAAGGCTGGGGCGCAGGGAAGGCTGGGGCGCAGGGAAGGCTGGGGTGCAGGGAAGGCTGGGGTGCAGGGAAAGGCTGGGGCGCAGGGAAAGGCTGGGGCGCAGGGAAGGCTAGGGCGCAGGGAAGGCTGGGGTGCAGGGAAGGCTGGGGTGCAGGAAAGCCTGGTTTGCAGGGAAGGCTGGGGTGCAGGGAAAGGCTGGGGCGCAGGGAAAGGCTGGGGCGCAGTGAAGGCTGGGGCGCAGGGAAAGGCTGGGGCGCAGGGAAGGCTGGGGTGCAGGGAAGGCTGTGGTGCAGGAAAGGCTGGGGTGCAGGGAAACCTGGGGTGCAGGGAAAGGCTTGGGTGCAGGGAAAGGCTGAGGTGCAGGGAAACCTGGGGTGCAGGGAAGGCTGGGGTTGTAGGGAAGGCTGGGGTGCAGGGAAAGGCTGGAGTGCAGGGAAGGCAGGGGTGCAGGGAAGGCTGGGGTGCAGGGAAAGGCTGGAGTGCAGGGAAGGCAGGGGTGCAGGGAAAGGCTGGAGTGCAGGGAAGGCAGGGGTGCAGGGAAGGCTGGGGTGCAGGGAAAGGCTGGGGTGCAGGGAAGGCTGGGGTGCAGGGAAAGGCTGGAGTGCAGGGAAGGCAGGGGTGCAGGGAAGGCTGGGGTGCAGGGAAGCCTGGGGTGCAGGGAAGGCTGGGGTGCAGGGAAGCCTGGGGTGCAGGGAAGGCTGGGGTGCAGGGAAAGGCTGGAGTGCAGGGAAGGCAGGGGTGCAGGGAAGGCTGGGGCGTAGGGAAGGCTGGGGCGCAGGGAAGGCTGGGGCGCAGGGAAAGGCTGGGGCGCAGGGAAAGCTGGGTTGCAGGGAAGGCTAGGGCGCAGGGAAAGGCTGGGGCGCAGGGAAAGGCTGGGGCGCAGGGAAAGGCTGGGGCGCAGGGAAAGGCTGGGGCGCAGGGAAAGGCTGGGGCGCAGGGAAGGCTGGGGCGCGGGGAAGGCTGGGGCGCAGGGAAAGGCTGGGGCGTAGGGAAGGCTGGGGCGCAGGATAGTCTGGGGCGCAGGGAAAGGCTGGGGCGCAGGGAAAGGCTGGGGCGCAGGGAAGGCTGGGGTGCAGGGAAGGCTGGGGTGCAGGGAAAGGCTGGGGTGCAGGGAAGGCTGGGGCGCAGGGAAGGCTGGGGTGCAGGGAAGGCTGGGGTGCAGTGAAGGCTGGGGCGCAGGGAAAGGCTGGGGCGCAGGGAAGGCTGGGGCGCAGGGAAGGCTGGGGTGCAGGGAAGGCTGGGGTGCAGGGAAGGCTGGGGTGCAGGGAAAGGCTGGGGCGCAGGGAAAGGCTGGGGCGCAGGGAAGGCTGCGGCGCCGGGAAGGCTGGGGTGCAGTGAAGGCTGGGGCGCAGGGAAAGGCTGGGGCGCAGGGAAGGCTGGGGCGCAGGGAAGGCTGGGGCGCCGGGAAGGCTGGGGTGCAGTGAAGGCTGGGGCGCAGGGAAAGGCTGGGGCGCAGGGAAGGCTGGGGCGCAGGGAAGGCTGGGGTGCAGGGAAGGCTGGGGTGCAGGGAAAGGCTGGGGTGCAGGGAAGGCTGGGGTGCAGGGAAGGCTGGGCTGCAGGGAAGCTTGGGTTGTAGGGAAGGCTGGGGTGCAGGGAAGGCTGGGGCGCAGGGAAAGGCTGGAGTGCAGGGAAAGGCTGGAGTGCAGGGAAAGGCTGGGGTGCAGGGAAGGCTGGGGTGCAGGGAAAGGCTGGGGTGCAGGGAAGGCTGGGGCGCAGGGAAAGGCTGGAGTGCAGGGAAAGGCTGGGGTGCAGGGAAAGGCTGGGGTGCAGGGAAAGGCTGGGGCGCAGGGAAAGGCTGGGGTGCAGGGAAGGCTGTGGTGCAGGGAAAGGATGGGGCGCAGGAAAGGCTGGGGCGCAGGGAAAGGCTGGGGCGCAGGGAAGGCTGGGGCGCAGGGAAGGCTGGGGTGCAGGGAAGGCTGGGGTGCAGGGAAAGGCTGGGGTGCAGGGAAGGCTGGGGTGCAGGAAAGCCTGGTTTGCAGGGAAGGCTGGGGTGCAGGGAAAGGCTGGGGCGCAGGGAAAGGCTGGGGCGCAGGGAAGGCTGGGGCGCAGGGAAAGGCTGGGGTGCAGGGAAGGCTGGGGCGCAGGGAAGGCTGGGGTGCAGGGAAAGGCTGGGGCGCAGGGAAGGCTGGGGCACAGGGAAGGCTGGGGTGCAGGGAAGGCTGGGGTGCAGGGAAAGGCTGGGGTGCAGGGAAGGCTGTGGTGCAGGGAAGGCTGTGGTGCAGGAAAGGCTGGGGTGCAGGGAAGGCTGGGGTGCAGGAAAGCCTGGTTTGCAGGGAAGGCTGGGGTGCAGGGAAAGGCTGGGGCGCAGGGAAAGGCTGGGGCGCAGGGAAGGCTGGGGCGCAGGGAAAGGCTGGGGTGCAGGGAAGGCTGGAGTGCAGGGAAAGGCTGGGGTGCAGGGAAGGCTGGGGCGCAGGGAAGGCTGGGGTGCAGGGAAGGCTGGGGTGCAGGGAAAGGCTGGGGCGCAGGGAAAGGCTGGGGTGCAGGAAAGGCTGGGGCGCAGGGAAGGCTGGGGTGCAGGGAAGGCTGGGGCGCAGGGAAAGGCTGGGGCGCAGGGAAGGCTGGGGCGCAGGGAAGCCTGGGGCGCAGGGAAGCCTGGGGTGCAGGGAAGGCTAGGGCGCAGGGAATGGCTGGGGCGCAGGGAGTGCTGGGGCGCAGGGAAGGCAGGGGTGCAGGGAAGGCTGGGGCGCAGGGAATGGCTGGGGCGCAGGGAGTGCTGGGGCGCAGGGAAGGCTGGGGCGCAGGGAGTGCTGGGGCGCAGGGAAGGCTGGGGCGCAGGGAAGGCTAGGGCGCAGGGAATGGCTGGGGCGCAGGGAGTGCTGGGGCGCAGGGAAGGCTGGGGCGCAGGGAAGGCTGGGGCGCAGGGAAAGGCTGGGGTGCAGGGAAGGCTGGGGTGCAGGGAAAGCTGTGGTGCAGGAAAGGCTGGGGCGCAGGGAAAGGCTGGGGCGCAGGGAAAGGCTGGGGCGCAGGGAAGGCTGGGGCGCAGGGAAAGGCTGGGGCGCAGGGAAGGCTGGGGCGCAGGGAAGGCTGGGGCGCAGGGAAAGGCTGGGGCGCAGGGAAGGCTGGGGCGCAGGGAAGGCTGGGGCGCAGGGAAGGCTGGGGTGCAGGGAAGGCTGGGGCGCTGGGAATGCTGTGGTGCAGGAAAGGCTGGGGCGCAGGGAAAGGCTGGGGCGCAGGGAAGGCTGGGGTGCAGGGAAGGCTGGGGCGCAGGGAAAGGCTGGGGTGCAGGAAAGGCTGGGGCGCAGGGAAAGGCTGGGGCGCAGGGAAAGGCTGGGGCACAGGGAAGGCTGGGGCGCAGGGAAAGGCTGGGGCGCAGGGAAGGCTGGGGCGCAGGGAAGGCTGGGGTGCAGGGAAGGCTGTGGTGCAGGAAAGGCTGGGGCGCAGGGAAAGGCTGGGGCGCAGGGAAAGGCTGGGGCGCAGGGAAGGCTGGGGCACAGGGAAAGGCTGGGGCGCAGGGAAGGCTGGGGTGCAGGGAAGGCTGGGGTGCAGGGAAGGCTGTGGTGCAGGAAAGGCTGGGGCGCAGGGAAGGCTGAGGTGCAGGAAAGCCTGGTTTGCAGGGAAGGCTGGGGTGCAGGGAAAGGCTGGGGCGCAGGGAAAGGCTGGGGCGCAGGGAAGGCTGGGCGCAGGGAAAGGCTGGGGCGCAGGGAAGGCTGGGGCTCAGGGAAGGCTGGGGCTCAGGGAAGGCTGGGGTGCAGGGAAGGCTGGGGTGCAGGGAAAGGCTGGTGTGCAGGGATGGCTGGGGTGCAGGGAAGGCTGTGGTGCAGGAAAGGCTGGGGCGCAGGGAAGGCTGGGGTGCAGGGAAAGGCTGGGGCGCAGGGAAGGCTGGGGCGCAGGGAAGGCTGGGGCGTAGGGAAGGCTGGGGCGCAGGGAAGGCTGGGGTGCAGGGAAAGGCTGGGGCGCAGGGAAAGGCTGGGACGCAGGGAAGGCTGGGGCGCAGGGAAAGGCTGGGGCGCAGGGAAGGCTGGGGCGTAGGGAAGGCTGGGGTGCAGGGAAGGCTGGGGCGCAGGGAAGGCTGGCGTGCAGGGAAGGCTGGGGTGCAGGGAAAGGCTGGGGCGCAGGGAAAGGCTGGGGCGCAGGGAAGGCTGGGGTGCAGGGAAGGCTGGGGTGCAGGGAAGGCTGGGCGCAGGGAAGGCTGGGGTGCAGGGAAGGCTGTGGTGCAGGAAAGGCTGGGGCGCAGGGAAGGCTGGGGTGCACGAAAGCCTGGTTTGCAGGGAAGGCTGGGGCGCAGGGAAGGCTCGGGCGCAGGGAAAGGCTGGGGTGCAGGAAAGGCTGGGGCGCAGGGAAAGGCTGGGGCGCAGGGAAAGGCTGGGGCGCAGGGAAAGGCTGGGGCGCAGGGAAGGCTGGGGCGCATGGAAGGCTGGGGCGCAGGGAAAGGCTGGGGCGCAGGGAAGGCTGGGGCGCAGGGAAAGGCTGGGGCGCAGGGAAGGCTGGGGCGCAGGGAAGGCTGGGGTGCAGGGAAGGCTGGGGCGCAGGGAATGCTGTGGTGCTGGAAAGGCTGGGGAGCAGGGAAAGGCTGGGGCGCAGGGAAGGCTGGGGTGCAGGGAAGGCTGGGGCGCAGGGAATGCTGTGGTGCAGGAAAGGCTGGGGCGCAGGGAAAGGCTGGGGCGCAGGGAAAGGCTGGGGCGCAGGGAAGGCTGGGGCGCAGGGAAAGGCTGGGGCGCAGGGAAGGCTGGGGCGCAGGGAAGGCTGGGGTGCAGGGAAGGCTGTGGTGCAGGAAAGGCTGGGGCGCAGGGAAAGGCTGGGGCGCAGGGAAAGGCTGGGGCGCAGGGAAGGCTGGGGCACAGGGAAAGGCTGGGGCGCAGGGAAGGCTGGGGTGCAGGGAAGGCTGGGGTGCAGGGAAGGCTGTGGTGCAGGAAAGGCTGGGGCGCAGGGAAGGCTGAGGTGCAGGAAAGCCTGGTTTGCAGGGAAGGCTGGGGTGCAGGGAAAGGCTGGGGCGCAGGGAAAGGCTGGGGCGCAGGGAAGGCTGGGCGCAGGGAAAGGCTGGGGCGCAGGGAAGGCTGGGGCTCAGGGAAGGCTGGGGTGCAGGGAAGGCTGGGGTGCAGGGAAAGGCTGGGGTGCAGGGAAGGCTGGGGTGCAGGGAAGGCTGTGGTGCAGGAAAGGCTGGGGCGCAGGGAAGGCTGGGGTGCAGGGAAAGGCTGGGGCGCAGGGAAGGCTGGGGCGTAGGGAAGGCTGGGGCGCAGGGAAGGCTGGGGTGCAGGGAAAGGCTGGGGCGCAGGGAAAGGCTGGAACGCAGGGAAGGCTGGGGCGCAGGGAAAGGCTGGGGCGCAGGGAAGGCTGGCGTGCAGGGAAGGCTGGGCGCAGGGAAGGCTGGGGTGCAGGGAAGGCTGTGGTGCAGGAAAGGCTGGGGCGCAGGGAAGGCTGGGGTGCACGAAAGCCTGGTTTGCAGGGAAGGCTGGGGCGCAGGGAAGGCTCGGGCGCAGGGAAAGGCTGGGATGCAGGAAAGGCTGGGGCGCAGAGAAAGGCTGGTGTGCAGGAATATTGTCTGTGACACTGTCTGTAAGGAATGATTGTCAGTATGACTATATCAGGCTTGACTAGTCTGTGAGACAGCTCTCCCCATTTTGCCCAGGCCCACAGGTGAAGGAAGGAAGACTTTGCGGGGTTGATAGCGCTGGGTTGCTGCCGCTGCATCTGGTGCCTAGGTTGACACCGAGTGGTCCGTTCAGTTTTATTCCTTTTTATTGTCTTTGTAGTGTTTGCATACAATAAGTGCTTGTTCAGCCTTTTCAGAGGGAGTTTAGGAGTCAACCACATTTCTATGAGTCTTGAGTCACATGTAGGCCAGATCATAGAACATAGAACATTACAGCGCAGTACAGGCCCTTCAGCCCTCGATGTTGCGCCGACCTGTGAAACCACTCTAAAGCCCATCTACACTATTCCCTTATCGTCCATATGTCTATCCAATGACCATTTGAATGCCCTTAGTGTTGGCGAGTCCACTACTGTTGCAGGCAGGGCATTCCACGCCCTTACTACTCTCTGAGTAAAGAACCTACCTCTGACATCTGTCCTATATCTATCTCCCCTCAATTTAAAGCTATGTCCCCTCGTGCTGGACATCACCATCCGAGGAAAAAGGCTCTCACTGTCCACCCTATCCAATCCTCTGATCATCTTGTATGCCTCAATTAAGTCACCTCTTAACCTTCTCTCTAACGAAAACAGCCTCAAGTCCCTCAGCCTTTCCTCATAAGATCTTCCCTCCATACCAGGCTGTTAGTCACTTTAGTTGCTGTGATATGAAGAGTCTAACGTTCTTGTTCCTTTTCACCAATCACTTCCACAGCCTCTGCACAAAACTCTTAACAACACACCACCTGACAGAAACTTTTGAATATTGTTAATGAAGGGCGCTTGTTTCTGTGACTTTTTTTTTCTTTTCTCACTCACTCCTTGGTTTGATCTGGAAAAGTTGTATCTTTCAACCCTTCACATTTACACAGCAACCATCCTCTGCTCCCAAGTGTTAGACGTTTTAGTTGCTGTGATATGAAGAGTCTAAAGTTCTTGTTCCTTTTCACCAAACACCATTTATTTCACTTCCACAGCCTCTGCACAAAGCTCTTAACAACACACCACCTGCCAGAGGCCACCTGAAGACCCTTTACATATCAGTGTCAATTAATGGATACTTAACATAAATGAGACAACTAATTGCAATGTCTCTTAACCCATTACTTAACACAGGCAACATCCTGGTAAATCTCCTCTGCACCCTTTCCAATGCTTCCATATCCTTCCTATAATGCGGCGACCAAAATTGCACGCAATACTCCAAATGCGGCCACACCAGAGTTTTGTACAGCTGCAACATGACCTCTTGGCTCCGAAACTCAATCCCTCTACCAATAAAAGCTAACACACCGTACGCCTTCTTAACAACCCTCTCCTGGGTGGCAACTTTCAGGGATCTATGTACATGGACACCGAGATCTCTCTGCTCATCCACACTGCCAAGAATCTTACCATTAGCCTAGTACTCTGTCTTCCTGTTATTCCTTCTAAAATGAATCACCTCACACTTTTCTGCATTAAACTCCATTTGCCACCTCTCAGCCCAGGACTGCAGCTTATCTATGTCCCTCTGTAACTTGTAACATCCTTTCGCACTGTCCACAATACCACCGACTTTAGTGTCATCTGCAAATTTACTCACCCATCCTTCTACGCCCTCCTCCGGGTCATTTATAAAAATGACAAACAGCAGTGGCCCCAAAACAGATCCTTGTGGTACACCACTAGTAACTGGACTCCAGTCTGAACACTTCCCATCAACCACCACCCTTTATCTTCTTCAGGTAAAGACGGCAGATTTCCTTCCCTAAAGGAATTTAGTGAACCAGATGAGCTTTTACGACAATTGAAAATGGTTTCATGGTTATCATTAGAATTTTAATTCCAGGTCCAGTCCAGAGCAGGCAGGTTAAAAGGCCTGTCTAAATTCCCAAAAAGCTTCATTGCAATGCTTCTGAGGCGATCAGAGGCTCACTGGTATTCAGTTGAACCTCCCGTGCACTTTAGTTCCTTACCTTCACTTCCTCATTCCCCGTTTTCCCACTCAGCCTGACACCCTCATACCGTCCTCTATCCTCACCCCCTCATAACCTGACTCCCTCAACCTCACCTCATCATATCACCATTTCCACTTTATGAACAGAATTTACAAGTCCTATCATAACATTTGGAAGCCATTCAGACTCTTCAACTGTCCAATCAATGTGAAGCACTTGAAAAATGATGAGGCAGTTGGATTGCACCCAAGAGCCCATAAAACCCCGAGAGTAAACAAACCAACTTCCGAACTTGTAGCTCGACAGATTTCTGGAATAGATAAAAACAATGGGAAAAGGTGAAAAGTTTATACTTGGGTATCATAGTAGGTGCCCTTTTAATGATGAACTGTAAAGGAAACAAAACCATTTTACATACCTTTTACATACTCTTCCCAACTTCAAAGCATCTCCGTGTGGCTCGTGCAAAACACGACAGTTGCTCAAGTCCGGTTGCCACCGTGAAAGTTTAATACCTGACCTGGGGTGGGTTCTTAATGAGCTCATGACACTGTCAGTTGCCTCCTTCAGGTGGGACTTTCAGTACCCAAATTGACGGTCATTTTCTTTCTGTCCCATCGCCATTTGGTCCTGATCAGGACCATTAAAATCCCTCCGGTTTTAACCTGCCACCCATGACAAAATTCATATGCACTTCCACATTAATGAGGATGCAAAAAGCAGGAGGAATTTAACCATAGCTTCAGCAGATTAGGGGCTGGTTTAGCACAGTGGGCTAAACAGCTGGCTTGTAATGCAGAGCAAGGCAGCAGCCCGGGTTCAATTCCCGTACCGGCCTCCCCGAACAGGCGCCGGAATGTGGCGACGAGGAGCTTTTCACAGTAACTTCACTGAAGCCTGCTTGTGACAATAAGCGGTTATTATTATTATTATTATAGATCTGTTAAAATTCTTGACCTTAACATTACCTTTCACCTGCTCCACTATCAGAATTTATTACACAATTCGATCAGCATTACAATATTTATTTAAAACTAGGTCAGACGAACAATGGATAAAAACAGAAGCTGGAATCTGAGGGGACACATTTCTTCACTCCCAGCAGAGAACCTCATTAAACAAACGTGTGTGTCAGAGAGAGGACAACATTGTGACCTCAATTCAAGCCTTATAACAATGTCGAGGTGGACCTTGCAGTGAAATAGTTTGATCCTAAAACCTTCGGCGTTTAAGGTGCGAGTCCGGAGTGCAATCCCGCTGCTGTTCAAGTTCGCGAATGGTCCGGCGAAGGCCTGCCATTTCTCGGTTTTTTTCCTCTTGTAAATGCTGCAGCTTCTGTCACAGAGAGAAACAAACTGACAATCAATCTGCTCAGCATTTCATCCTTCCCACAGCAACCATTAAGAGATCCTTGATTGACAAGCGAGGGTGGGAAGGAAGTTCGAGTTTCATAGAATTTACAGTGCAGAAGGAGGCCATTCAGCCCATCGAGTCTGCACCGGCTCTTGGAAAGAGCACCCTGCGTAAGCCCACACCTCCACCCTATCCCCGTAACCTAGTAACCCCTCCTAACCTTTTTGGACACTAAGGGCAATTTAGCATGGCCAATCCACCTAACCCGCACGTCTTTGGACTGTGGGAGGAAACCGCAGCACCCGGAGGAAACCCACGCAGACACGGGGAGAACACGCAGACTCCGCACAGACAGTGACCCAAGCCGGGAATCGAATCTGGGACCCTGGCACTGTGAAGCAACAGTGCTAACCACTGTGCTACCGTGGCGCCCTGTTGAAGCGATATTCAATAAGCATTGGTCTCATCCAATGTCAGAGCAGGTTCGAGGTGTCAAGTGGTCTCCTTCTGCGGCACTACGGTTAGCACTGTAACTTCACAGCACCAGGGTCCCAGGCTTGGATCACTGTCTGTGCAGAGTCTGCACGTTCTCCCCGTGTCGGTGTGGGTTTCCTCCGGGTGCTCCGGTTTCCTCCCACAAGTCCCGAAAGACGTGCTGCTACATGAATTGGACATTTTGAATTCTCCCTCTGTGTACCCGAACAGGCGCCGGAATGTGGCGACTAGGGGCTTTTCACAGTAACTTCATTTGAAGCCTACTTGTGACAATAAGCGATTTCCATTGCATTTCATTTTCATTTCATTTTTCAATTTCATTGCAGTGTTAATGTACGCCTACTTGTGACAATAATAAAGGTTATTATTATATTATTATAATTCATATGTTTGTCTGTACATAAGCATTAATGGATAAGCATGAGTAGAGGATCGGTTAACTGACAGGAAGCAAAGACAGGGTAAATGGACCATTTTTAAGCTGTTCGGTTGTGACCAGTGTGAAGTGTTGGGTACTCTGATCCACAGATGAACCAACACAGTTGCGAATGGTACAACGCAGTATTATTTCAATGAACTATTAACATATTACACTCTGGTATTCAGCACATGGTGAACCTCTGAGCGGCTGGCAATGAGGTCTGTGCCCTGAGCCCTCTCCTGCTCAAGTGCCCAGGAAGTGTTGTGTTCCCTGCTTTGTACTGTGTATGCTCTTGTCCGTGATTGCTGTCGTGTTTGATTGGTCCGTTGATCTGTCCATCATTATGTGTGTATGTATGTGCTGTGATGTTCACCTGAATATCATGACATCCCCCCTTTTTTACAGGATTATGTGCCTACGTGTTTAGAAAGAGAGATGTGTACTGAGTGTAGCTAAATGTGTGTGTGTGCAATATTTACAGCATGTACATGGGGCTTAACTATATACAAGGGGCGATGTTGGGTGTGACATAACAACGAGGTTGTACCATAAACAAAGAACGGGGAAATGTTGAACGATAAAACGAATTCCTGTAACGATAAGAACATAAACATATTAACAAAGTGGTTGCATGAGTTCAATGTATAAACAGGCTCATAAGTCCGGTCTAGTAGGTGGGCGACGAATTCGGGTTGACCGTCAGGGTGGCTCATCATTCTTCACCCGGATTGACCGTGTTAACTCGGTTCCCATCAATGACCGCAACACGGAAGGCGTCTCGGTCATCTGTGTCACCGGTCTGGATGTAGTCTGGGCAAGATTCGTAATGGGGATGCTGAATGGTCTGCACGTTCCTGCGAGGTTGTCGGAATTGTGGAAGATTGACAGGTTGAGCTGCTCGACAGTAAGCAGCGTAGTGGCCCACCTTGCCACAGCGTAGGCATTGTCGGGTTCTTGCGGGACATTGCCGCTTTAAATGTGCAGCTCGACAGTTGCCACACGTCGTGACGTCATGACGTTTGTTGCGCCATTGCACATGCGCAGTTCGGTCTTGCGTCGGGCGCGCCTGCGCATCACGTCCCTCAGTGTTGCCCTAGGTTTTGACGCGCACAGGCGCGGGAGGCCCCGAAAAGTGCGCGAAATGGCCGACGTCGCCCGGGCCACGGGCCGGGAGGAACCCGATCGCCTGGACCTGTACGGCCTCGTGGGGCACCTGGCTCGCCGATCCGGCCGCGCAGGACCCCCTCCGCGCCGATTCGGTCGCCTGAAATTGGGCATAGCGGCTAGTCGCATTTTCGTGCAGGACACAGGCTTCGATTGCGGAGGCTAAGGTGAGGCCTTTTATTTTTAAAAGCTGCTGGCGTAGGGTGTCCGAGGCGACCCCAAAAACGATCTGGTCCCGAATCATGGACTCTGAGGTGGTGCCGTAACCGCAGGACTGCGCGAGGATGCGGGGATGGGTGAGGAATGACTGAAAGGGCTCATCCTTACCCTGCAGGCGCTGCTGGAAGACATACCTCTCGAAGCTCTCGTTGACCTTGACGTTGAAGTGTTGGTCGAGCTTGAGAAGGACCGTCTTGTATTTGGATTTGTCCTCGCCTTCCGCGAACACCAGGGAGTTGTAGACATGGATGGCGTGCTGCCCTGCGGTGGTGAGGAGGATGGCGGTCTTTCTGGTGTCCGAGGCGCTCTCTCTTTCGTTGGCCTCCAGAAAGAGCTGGAAGCGCTGCTTGAACAGCTTCCAATTTACGCCGAGATTCCCAGCGACTTGCAGCGGCTGCGGTGTGTTGACGGTGTTCATGGCGCAGGATGGCAGATTTGTGGGTAGGTGTCAAATCACTCCTGGTATCATGAAGTGTTGGGTACTCTGATACACAGATGAACCAACACGGTTGTGAATGGTACAACGCAGTTTTATTTCAAAGAACTATTAACATATTAAACTCTGGTATTCAGCACATGGTGAACCTCTGAGTGGCTGGCAATGAGGTCTGTGCCCTGAGCCGTCTCCTGCTCCAGTGCCCAGGAAGTGTTGTGTTCCCTGCTTTGTACTGTGTATGCTCTTGTCCGTGATTAGCTCTCTTGTTTTGTGTGTTGATTGGTCCGTTGATCTGTCCATCATTATGTGTGTCTGTATGTGCTGTGATGTTCACCTCAATATCATGACACAGTGGAGTATAACAAGCATAGGTGCTGCGGCCTTAGTAGTTTACAACCCATATTCATGGGCAGAGGGAAGAATGTGTAGGCCCGAGGCCTGCAGGCAGTATTTTTTGTAATCTTGTACTTTATATTTTATTTTTGCTTTGCTCTCAAATTTAAGCTTATAGTGAATATTTAAAGTCATTTTGTATTCATTCTCACTTTGGTAGACATTGCTGCTAACCCAGCTAAGTTTGTGCTTTGATCAATAATAATCAGACCTTGTTTTAAGTTAGTGCCATGCAGTTGGTATTTAACGACGGGCGCAATTCAATAGAAAAAAAATCTGTCTGTTTAGTGGCCACTGAGGAGTCCAAAACGAGAAGTGTAAGGACAGCTATTTTATTACAACGTAAACTGTAGACACAGTCCACTCCAAGTCCCAGCCGGGGCTACACACACTCGGCTTCCATCTGGGCTGGCTTTTATGCAGGAGTCCATTATTCCATTGAACAGTCCCGTCCCTCAGCAGGGTAACTCGTATTCCACGAGGCTCTGGGAGTGTCCTACATCAACAGGAGGAAGTTCCACACCCTGACGTCCAGCTCGTGTGCGACCACCTGAGGAAGATCATGGATGTATGTGCCCACTTCCCAGGTACACTGCACAACAGCCACATCCTGGGGTAGTCGGACATCCCTGCCCTCTTCGAGGACCACTCGAGGATGGTTGGTTGGCTCTTGGGGGATAAGGGGTACCCACTGTCGACCTGGCTGATGATGCCAGTCCGGAGGTCGGTGACCCGTGCACAGACCCGGTACAATGAGACCCATGTGGCCACTCAGGTTGTCACTGTCGGTGCATCGGACTCCACAAGATGCTCTTCAGTCCTCCCTCAGAGGGTCGCCCGCTCTGTGGTGGTCTGCTGTGCACTCTACAACCTGGCACAGCGGCGGGACGACGTGTAGAGGTGGAAGGGGGGGAACATGTGGCCACCTCCGAGTAGGAGGACGAGGAGGGGCTGGACCCGCAGGACCAGCCAGTGGGTGGAGGACAGATGGCGGTCCCTGAGGACAGAGGACACCCCCTGTCCCACCCACCCTCCTCCCATCACTCAGCCTTCCCCCTCCCCTCAACCCATTTCCTGCTTAGCCTTCCATGCTCCAACGCTGCGGCTGGATGTGTCCCCAGTCAGAAGTGGAGACAGCCTGCTGCCCACTGCTTCCCGTGGCCTTCGATGTCCCTGGCGGGCACCCTCTGGGGGCTCTGGGATCAGAGAGCTCCGGCACACTTGACGGCGGCACATGCCCCACTGTGCTGCCCTGTTCAGGGTGCTGACTGCGAGACATGCCTTTGCCAGAGGGGTGGTTCTAGGGAGGGCTGGTAGGTGCCGTCGCTGGTTGGCACCCAGCGCCCCCACTCCCTATTCGGTGCCCATCGAGCCCTGGGGTTGATCTTGGTACGGAAGGCAGTTGGATTGCTGACCCTGCACCATCTGGCTCTGCCAGTACTGGCAGCTCCCCAATGTCTGCAGCACTGTCAACATCCTCGGTGATGCTTCTCAGTGACTGGGACATGCTCTGAATCACCTCAGTGATGCCCGCCTGAGACTGATACATGTCCCGCTGCGCCTCATCAAGGTCCACCTGGTACTGGGTTATGTCTCACAGCAACTGCGTCATTCTACCGGGGCGCTCAGCCATGGCCATCACTGCCTGAGCCACGCCATGGACACCTTCACTCATGCTGCCGGCGTCACGCACCAGGCTGTCCACTGCGGTCACCACCCTAGCAATGTTGGCCTCGGTGCCAGTGTTGGTGTCTTTCATCGTGGAGGTGTGGGGAATGGTAAAGCTTGTACCAAGAGAATGCTAACTTATCTCCCAATTTGGGGGGGTGTCATGGGACAGACCAATTTGGGGTTATTATTTGTGTTCAACAAACATCTGTCTTTTCTTCAGATAGACACAAAGAACATAGAACATACAGTGCAGAAGGAGGCCATTCGGACCATCGAGTCTGCACCGACCCACTTAAGCCCTCACTTCCACCCAATCCCCATAACCCAAAAACCCCTCCTAACCTTTTTTGGACACTAAGGGCAATTTATCATGGCCAATCCACCTAACCTGTATGTATTTGGACTGTGGGAGAAAACCGGAGCACCCGGAGGAAACCCACGCAGACACGGGGAGAACGTGCAGACTCTGCACAGACAGTGACCCAGCGGAGAATCAAACCTGGAACCCTGGTGCTGTGAAACCACAGTGCTAACCACTGTGCTACCGTGCTGTATGGTCTCCTTTCAATACCGCTGTGTTTCTTCCGTTTTACTTATTTTTCTTTCTTTATATAATATATATTTTCATAGATTATCACAGAATTTACAGTGCAGCAGGAGGCCATTCGGCCCATCGAGTCTGCACCGGCTCTTGGAAAGAGCACCCTAACCAAGGTCAACACCTCCACCCTATCCCCATAACCCAGTAACCCCACCCAACACTAAGGGCAATTTTGGACACTGAGGACAATTTATCACGGCCAATCCACCTAACCTGCACATCTTTGGACTGTGGGAGGAAACCGGAGCACCCGGAGGAACCCCACGCAGACACGGGGAGGATGTGCAGACTCCGCACAGACAGTGACCTGGAATTGAACCTGGGACCCTGGAGCTGTGAAGCAATTGTGCTATCCACAATGTTACCGTGCTGCCCATTTTCAATTATAATTGTTATATTATTGTTATATTCATGATTTAAAATTCAATAAAATTGTTGTTTTAACACAATATTTGTCCTCGTCGCTCATTCCTGGTACATCCAGACTACGGCTTGCTTTGATTTGATTAATTTTATTTATTGCCACGTGTACTGAGGTACAGTGAAAGGTATTGTTCTGCGTACGGTCCAGGCAGATCGCTCCATATATGAAAACATAGAACATACGATAAATACATGACATAAATATATAAATATAGGCAGCAGGTGAAGTACACGGTATGTAGTGCTACAACTGTGGAGAAAAAGCGAAGAGAAATCAGTTCAGTCCATAATAGGGTCATTTAGGAGTCTGGTGACAGTGGGGAAGAAGCTGTTTTTGAGTCTGTCCGTGCGTGTTCTCAGACTTCTGTATCTCCTGCCCGATGGAAGAGGTTGGAAGAGAAAATAACCCAGGTGGGAGGAATCTTTGATTATGCTGCCCGCTTTCTCAAGGAAGCAGGAGATGTAGACAGAATCAATGGATGGGAGGCAGGTTCGAGTGACAGGCTGAGCTGTGTTCATGACGCTCTATAGTTTCATGGTCCTGGGCCGAGCAGTCGCCAGACCAGGCTGTGATGCAGCCAGATAGGATGCTTTCTATCGTGCATCTGTAAAAACTGGTAAGAGCTAATGTGGACATGCTGAATTTCCTTAGTTTCCTGTGAAAGTATAGGCGCTCTTGTGCTTTCTTGGTCGTTGCGTAGGCGTGGGTGGACCCACGTGATGTTTACACCTAGGAACTTGAAGCTGTCAACCATCTCCATCTCGGCACCATACTTACAGTTGTGTGTGTACAGGGAGTATAATAGGGGGCTGAGTATGCACCCTTGCGGGGCTCTGGTATTGAGGACTATTGTGGAGGAGGGGGTTTTGTTTATCCTTATTGACTGCGGTCTGTGGGTCAGGAAGCCGAGATTCTAGTTGCAGAGGGAGGAGCCAAGTCCTAGGTTTTTGAGTTTTTATGTGAGCTTGGCTGGGATTATGCTGTTTAAGGTAGCCATGATGTGGAGATGCCTGCGTTGGACTGGGGTAGGTACTGTAAGAAATCTTACAACACGAGGTTAAAGTCCAACAGGTTTATTTGGAGTCACTAGCTTTCGGAGCACTGCTCCTTCATTAGGTGAGTCACTTAAAAAAAATCAAGTAATATAACCACAAGGCATCCACAATCGCCACAGGGAAAACAATTCCTCGGGCTTCTCTCTGTCCCATCCTGCTGGAAAATTCCAAAAACTTTAAAATAATGCTGAAAACGCACCTTACTGAGTTGGCTGAAAACTGCTTCATTTTGCGTCTTTTCACAGCTCTCTCCTAGCACAGAGCACACTCCAGGAGACAGACAGACAGACATAATTTACAGTGCAGAAGGAGGCCATTCGGCCCATGGAAAGAGCACCCCACCCAAGCACACACCTCCATCCTATCCCCGTAACACAGGAACCCCACCTAATCTTTTTGGACATTAAGGGCAATTTATCACGGCCAATCCACCTAACCCGCACATCTTTGGACTGTGGGAGGAAACCGGAGCGCCCGGAGGAAACCCACGCAGACTCGGGGAGAACGTGCAGACTCCGCACAGACAATGACCCAAGCCGGGAATCGAACCTGGGACCCTTGAGCTGTGAAGCAACAGTGCTAACCACTATGCTACAGTGCCGCCCAGTTAGATGGCCGCACTACACAGCTCTTAACCCCTCTTTAAATATGGTTTTCTCCTTCACCTTTTCTTTTGTGAGGGCCACGAAGAATCCAGCACGAGTTTGTAGATTTAAACAGAGAGTAAGTTTGTACAATATGTACAGGGCAGCAGTAATTCACCACCGCTTTTTTCTCCAGCTGGTACCACACTGCCAGCTCTGTTTGCACAGCTTCACTGCTAATGGTCCACCCCCCCCCACCCTCATTGGGGGAGCTCAGACTCCCCAACATGCATCATGGGATAACCAATAGTCCCCAGTCAATAGGGTTCGGGCAGGTTAGAGCATTTTCCCAAGTAAATTTATCCTTTGTCTTTTTTTGAAATTTATCTTTCCCAAGGATATAAAAATCTTTTATCTTCTTATGGCCACTGTTGTGTTGGGTGCTCTGGATCCGTGGAACACATACAGGCCACCAACACTTAAAATAGTGCAACACTATTTTATTCAGTTAGAAACTGTTGAACGTACTTTCACTGTGGTGAACACGATGTTAGATTAAACTAAAGACCTATGCCTGTCCGAACCAGTCTATGCACTCAGCACATGGTGAAGATCTGTGCTGTAAGCTGTAAGCTCTGTCCTTGTAGGAGGCTGCATCCCGAATGAGCAGGAACTCTGATGCCCTCTGTCTATATAGTGAGTGTGCTCTAACTGGTGATTGGCTGCGGTGTTGTGTGTGTTGATTGGTCTTGCTGTGTGTCCATCAGTGTGTGTGTCTGCACCATGATATACTGGTGTATATTATGACAGTCGCCACTTATGGGTAAAATAAAATGTAATAACTTTGCCTTATTTGTTTATGACCTTTTCCAGTTGTAAACCCCTTTCATTTCCCTTTGAAATCTTAACAACTGAACCTCACCAACCCTTTTTATCTGGGTTTGAAAATTTCTGCCCAAGTCATATTTACCTGCAGAAAATTCAGCCCGCCTGATTTACTTCAAATTCTTGCCTTTCACACCAAGACCCTTTGATGTTCTGACCTTGCACCCAAGTGTCTACACTTTAATTAAATTAGTCACATACACAGACCCACACAGACCCATACGGTGGTTATCTCTGCTGCTTCACAGCTCCAGGGTCCCAAGTTTGATTCCCGATGTGGGCCACTGATTTGATTTGATTTGATTTGATTTATTGTCCCATGTACCGAAGTACAGTGAAAAGTATTTTTCTGCAGCCAAGGGAACGTACACATTACGTACATAGTAGACAAAAGAATAATCAACAAAGAATATTGACAAATGGTACATCGACAAACAGCGATTGGTTACAGTGCGGAACAAGGGGCCAAACAAAGCAAATACATGAGCAAGAGCAGCATAGGGCGTCGTGAATAGTGTTCTTACAGGGAACAGATCAGTCCGAGGGGGAGTCGTTGAGGAGTCTTGTAGCTGTGGGGAAGAAACTGTATCTGTGTCTGGATGTGCGGGTCTTCAGACTTCTGTACCTTCTGCCTGATGGAAGGGCCTGGAAGAAGGCAATGCCTGGGTGGGAGGGGTCTCTGATAATGCTATCTGTGCAGAGTCTGCGCCTTCTCCCCGTGTCTGTGTGGGTTTCCTCTGGGTGCTCCGGTTTTCTCCCACAAGTCCTGAAAGACGTGCTTGTTAGGTGAATTGGACATTCTGAATTCTCCCTCTGTGTATCCGAACAGGCGCCGGAGTGTGGCGACTGGGGGCTTTTCACAATAACTTCATTGCAGTGTTAATGTAAGCTTGTGACAATAATAAAGATTATTATTATTACGATTATGCCTGATCATCAAGTTCATTATACAACAGCTATTTTTTAAAAATGGGTTTTGCGTCAAGAGTCACTGAAACCAATACTGGGGATGTGGGAGTTGTGTTTTTGGGGTGGTCGTCACCTGAACCATGGTGTGACTAGTGTTCTGGTGAGACATATAACTAACGTGGTAGTGAGGTAAATAGTGAGGGGAAGGCATCATGCAGGAGGAGATGCAGAATTTCAACAGGGAAACATTCAGGTAATCGACTTGGGTAATCTTAAAGAGATACATTTTTGTTACAGCTGGTTAAACTGTTCTGGGATAAATTTGTAAATACATCAGACTTCTGCGAAAGCTTTCACAAAATGTGTCTCTCTCTCTTAGCTCCACCCAGCACCGACATCATCTCCCCAAGCTGAAAAACAAACTAACTTTCCAGGGACTGAAAGCACATTAACTCCCCAGGGATTGTCCTCAGTCAAACCACAGTGCATTAGCCTAGACTGAAAAACACATCCCTCTTGGTCAATTTCACCTGCTGGCTGCTAAAAGCTCCCAGGCCCTGAAAGACAGAATTCTTTTTTTTAAAAACAGGACCGCAGCAGTCACTCACATTCTAACCCCGGGCTTCTACCCCTTAAACTGCCCGAAACATTTACAATCACCTTTTTCCTAAAATCTTCCAGTCGTCGCACAGAGTTCCCAAGTGCCAGGGGGAGTGCCGGGGTACCACCCTGCCCTGTCCCCGACCTCCCAGAGGTCTCTAATGGCCTTCGAGACCCCCTAAGGTGCCATTACACCTGGTCCACATTTGTGGAAACCCAGTGCTACACGGCGCCCTGGCGAGATCGTGCCGACGCGGCCATTGACTCCCGGGCACTGGGTGAAAGTGGCATCCGGGTATTTAAATGAGCCGATCAAATCGCGCCAGGCAGAATGAGTCGGAGTGCACTGGGCACAACATGGTCCCCGAATCGCACCCAACATCTCTTATAACTAATCTTTAAGTAACACATTTGACTCTCTATTCTTGGTTACCCAATACCATTTTTTCCCAAGGATCAGAAGTAATAATCCAGAAATTATTCCCTTCGCAGTTTTTCTTATTAATTTAGCTCCAACCGGCTCAGAATTACATTCCTCCGCAGAACTTATTTCCTAATCCTATCTGTGTTATTGTTACCCAGGTGGCCACGGCAACTTGATCCTCTGCCTCCCGCTATCGATTCTGCTCTAGCCCTGAGCAGATGTCTCAAACCCTGGCATCGGGCAGGCAGCAAAGCTTTCTAAACCCGTGCTCTCAGCTGCAGGAACCTGTGCTGAACCCTCTGAGTACAAAGGCATGTACAAAAAAGGCATGTGCAGCTTGGCCTGCAGCTCAATGACTCTGAGTCAAACCTCCTCGAGCCATAAACACTTACTGCAGGCGTGCTTGCCCCCAATCACACAGGCCTCCAGGGGCTCCCACAAGCTACAGCCCTGATGTTTCACCTGTCTTCCCTTCCTTAATGGATTTTAATTAATTACTTAATTATATTATTCACAGGGAAGCACGGTGGCGCAGTGGTTAGCATTGCTGCCTCACAGCGCCATGGTCCCAGGTTCAATCCCGGACCCGGGTCACTGTCCGTGTGGAGTTTGCACATTGATGTACCATCAATGACCACGTGATGAATGGTGAACTATTGTGGCTTTATTGTGCTAAATGTAAAGCCTCCTGCAGCTGGACCCGAGAATGGGTGCAGTGCAGGAGAGCGTACACTTTTATACAGAGCCTGCTGGGTGGAGCCAGCAGGCTGGGATTTACCGTAATAACTGGAGTACAATGGCAGAGTACCATAATACATGTAATGTATGTTCAGTGGCTTACCACATTCACCCCCTGTTTAAAAAAAGAGCCCAGCGGGGGTGAAGTGAAGTTACAAGTCGAGTCTGTCGGGGGCTGTGACCCTCTGCCGCAATCGCCTCAGCCCCGGCTGTTGTGTGGGCACCGATGTGGGTACCTGCGACTCCGGGAGCGTGATGTCCTCTCCTTCTTCACCCAGTAGTTGAGCCGGTGGGGGGACGAGCACCGCTGGGTGACGGTGATAGTCGCTGGTGGGGGGTGGGGGGGAACTGCGCAGGGGCGGGGGTGGTCGCCACCGGAGGGGGAGGAGACAGTACCAGGCCGGGGGTGATGGTGATGGTGGATGGGGAACCAGCGGGTGCTGATTTGTTATGTTCTCGGTGTGACATAAGCGGCTTCCTTGTGGTGCACTTGACAAAGGAAGGTTCAGACGTGGAGATAACTTCAACACGTTTATTAAACTATTTACACTTCTATTACTCGGGTTCGACACTACTGCTAATCCTACTATAGCTACCCAGACTGCCTAACCAGTTGCTGCAATCCATGTGGTGGGTGTAATATTGAATCAACCCTGTGTCTGTACTCACTGACTGTCTCCACTGGAAAGAGGCAGATCACGTGTGTGGTGTCTTTTATATATGGGTTGGTGTAATGCCCCCCTGTGGTCGTGTCACCTCTGTGTGTATCGTGAATGCCCATTGGTCGTGTCCTACCTAACTGATCTATTGGTTGAGTGTGTGTGGGATGTCTCTGGTGCTCCCTCTAGTGTCTAGCTAGTCTACATGTATTTACATTGATGCACATCACCACAGGTGCCAGGTCCCGGAGGGAGACTGTGTCCTGCCGCCCGTCCTGGTGTGCCACGTAGGCATGCTGTGGGTTTGCATGGAGGAGAAGGACATTTTCGACGAGGGGGTCTGATTTATGGCTCCTCGCATGCTTCCGGAGGAGGACGGGTCCCGGAACTGTCGGCCAGGTCGGGAGCGAGACCCCGGAGGTGGACTTCCTGGGGAAGGCAGAGACCCCGGAGGTGGACTTCCTGGGGAAGGCAAACACTCGTTCATGAGGGGTCTCATTGCTGGCAGTGCACAAGAGTGACCGGATGGAGTGGAGCGCATCGGCGAGGACCTCCTCCAAGTGGGAGACTGGGAGACTCCTGGACCGAAGGGAGGGCAGGACAGCCTTCCAGACCGTCACGTTCTCCCTCTCCACCTGCCCGTTTCCCCGGGGATTGTAGCTGGTCGTCCTGCTGGAGGTGATCCCTTTGCTGAGCAGGAACTGACGCAGCTCATCACTCATGAACGAGGAGCCCCGATCACTGTGGATGTAGGTGGGGAAACCGAACATGGTGAAGAGACTGTGTCGGGCCTTGATAACAGTGACAGAGGTCATGTCAGGGCATGGGATGGCGAAAGGGAAACGGGAGTACTCATCAATGATGTCGAGGAAGTACACGTTACGGTCAGTGGAGGGGAGGAGCCCTTTGAAGTCAATACTGAGGCGCTCAAAGGGGCGGGAGGCCTTCACCAGATGCGCTCAGTCTGGCCGGTAGATGTGCGGTTTGCACTCCACGCATAACTGGCAGTCCCTGGTCACGGTCCTGACTTCCTCGATGGAGTAAGGCAGGTTGCGGGCCTTGATAAAGTGGAAGAACCAGGTGACCCCCGGGTGACAGAGGTCGTTGTGGAGAGTCTGAAGTCGGTCTACTTGTGCGCTGGAACATGTACCACGGGACAGAGCATCTGGGGGCTCATTGATCTCGTAGTTATCGGTGGAGAGTTTGATCCTCCACCTCAAGATCTTGTCGTTCTTAATCTTGCCCCACTGTATGTTGCTAAACATGAAAGCAACCGACCGTTGGTCCGTGAGGAGAGTGAATCTCCTGCCGGCCAGGTAATGCCTCCAATGTCTCACAGCTTCCACAATGGCCTGGGCTTCCTTTTTGACGGAGTAGTGTTGAATTTCGGAGGCCTGGAGGGTACGGGAGAAGAAAGCCACGGGCCTGCCCGCCTGGTTGAGGCTGGCGGCCAGAGCCACGTCCGATGCATCGCTCGCCACCTGAAATGGGAGCGACTCGTCGACCGTGTGCATCGTGGCTTTGGCAATGTCTGCCTTGATGTGGTTGAAGGCCCGGCGGGCCTCAGCCGTCAGGGGGAAAATGGTGGACTTGAGTGGGCGGGCCTTGTCCGCATAATTAGGGACCCAGTGGGCGTAATATGGGAAGAATCCCAGGCATCACTTCAGAGCCTTCGGACAGTGGGGGAGAGGGAGTTCCAGGAGGGGGCGCATGTGGTCGGGGTCGGGCCCTAGGACTCCATTTTCCACAACGTAGCCAAGAATGGCTAGGCGGGTTGTGCGGAAAACGCATTTCTCCTTATTGTAGGTGAGGTTAAGGAGTATAGCGGTGTGGAAGAATTTCTGGATATTCGCGTTGTGGTCCTGCTGGTCGTGGCCGCAGATGGTCACGTTATCCAGATACGGGAACGTGGCCCGCAGCCCGTACTGGTCAACCATTCGGTCCATCTCTCGCTGGAAGACCGAGACCCCATTAGTGACGCCGAAGGGAACCCTAAGGAAATGGTAGAGGCGGCCATCTGCTTTGAATGCAGTGTATTGGCGGTCCTCCGGGCAGATGAGGAGCGGATTTCAAGTCAACGGTGGAGAAGACTCGATACTGCACAATCTGGTTGACCATGTCATCTATGCGGGGGAGGGGGTACGCGTCGAGCAGTGTGTACCGGTCGATCGTCTGACTGTAGTCGATGACCATCCGGTGCTTCTCCCCAGTTTTAACGATCACCACTTGAGCTCTCCAGGGGCTCTTACTGGCCTCAATGACCCCCTCCCGCAGAAGTCGCTGGACCTCCGACCTGATAAAGGTCCTGTCCTGGGCACTGTACCGTCTGCTCCTCGTGGCGACGGGCTTACAGTCCGGGGTGAGGTTTGCGATGAGTGAGGGTGGATCGACCTTAAGGGTCGTGAGGCCACAGACGGTGAGGGGGGGCAGGGGTCCGCCGAACCTTAGGGTGAGGCTCTGGAGGTTGCACTGGAAATCGAGACCCTAAAACAGGGCAGCGCAGAGATGGGGGAGGATGTAGAATCTGAACTTGCTGTACTCTACGCCCTGTACAGAGAGGGTCACGACGCAGTACCCCCGGATCTGTACGGAATGGGAGCCGGAGGCCAGGGAGATTTTCTGAGTCGGGGGAGAGCCGGGAGGGAGCAGCACCTTACCATAGCTAGGTTTATGAAACTCTCCATGCTCCCGGAATCGAAGAGGCAGGTCGTCTCGTGCCCGTTGATCCATATGATCGTTGTAGACTTCGCGAGGTTGCGAAGCCGAGACTGGTCGAGTGTGATGGAAGCGAGCTGCGGAAGGTGGTGAGAGGACCGGTTGGAGGTGGTGGAGGTATCGGCAGCCAGCGTACGGCCAGGCGAGCAGCGGTCCTGGGGTGCATTCCAAGATGGCAGCGCCCACGGGGCACACATGGCGGGAGACATCAAAGATGGCGGCGCCCACAGTTCGCGCGTGGCGGGTGGCATAAAAGATGGCGGCGCCCACGGGGCACACATGGCGGGTGGCATAAAAGATGGCGGCACCCACGGGCCGCACGTGGCGGCGAAGATGGCGGCTCCCCTGGATCGCACATGGGGGATGTTGCGTAGCAATGCTGGGCCTAGAAACGGCAGCGACCGATCGGGCCTGGCAAACAGTGACAAAGTGGCCCTTCTTGCCACACCCGTGCAGGGCAGCATTGTCTGGGGTGCTTGTCTGGCCACAAAAGTAGCATTTGGGGCCTCCGGAGTTAGCTGACTGCCGCGCGGCACAGGCGTGCGGTGCACCCGGGTCGGATGATGGCGGGGCCCACGGCGCACAGGAGGGTGCCGTGCAGTCGGGGATGTAGGACTCCAGGTTGCGGGAGGCCACTTCTAAGGAGTTCGCGAGCTGTACTGTCTCTGTGAGGCCGAGTGTACACCCTTCTAATAAGCGCTGGCGGATGTAGTTGGACTTAATGCCCGCGACATAGGCGTCCCTGATAAGCAGCTCCGTGTGTTGGACGGCCGACACCGCCTGGCAACTACAGTTTCTGCCAAGTAGCCGCAAGGCCCACAGGAAATTGTCCTGAGACTCCCCCGGGAGTCACCATCTCGTGGCCAGGAGGTGCCTGGCGAACACCTGATTCACAGTCCTGATATACTGTCCTTCAGTAGTTCTATCGCCTCCGTGTAGGTGAGAGCATCCAGAATGAGGAGGAAGACTTGTGGGCTCACCCGTGCGTAGAGCAGTTGGAGCTTCTGTGGGTCTGAGAAGACTTCAGTGGATGCTCCAAGATATCCTTCAAAGCAGGCTAGCCAGTGCTCGAAGGTGGCTGTGGCGTCGGCTGCGTGAGGAGTCGGCTCCAGGCGATCTGACTTGAATAAGCCGTTCATCTTCAAAATTCCCGCACAATACAGTGATGTACCATCAATGACCACGTGACGAATGGTGAACTATTGTGGCTTTATTGTGCTAGATATAAAGCCCCCTGAAGCTGGACCCGAGAATGGGGGCCGTGCAGGAGAGCGAACACTTTTATACAGAGCCTGCTGGGTGGAGCCAGCAGCCTGGGATTTACCGTAATAACTGGAGTACAATGGCAGTGGACTGGAATACATGTAATGTATGTTCAGTGGTTTACCACACATATTCTCCCCGTGTCTGCGTGGGTTTCGCCCCCACAACCCAGAGATGTGCAGGGTAGGTGGATTGGCCGCGCTAAATTGCCCCTTAATTGGAAAAAATGAATTGGGTAACTCTAAATTTATTTTTAAATAAATTATATTATTCACTTATTAATTTGCATTTTCTGCATATTGTGGCACGGTTACCACCAGTATTTATGTGAGGTTAAACCTTAGGACAGGAATAGACCACAACCACCCACCAGGAACTGATCAAAAAGCTATTTTCGTTCCATGTCGTAGAATAAGAACGAATCCCTACAGGTTGAGTCAGGTAGAAAAACAAAACAAAACAAATGCATCTTACCCCTCCTCACTAAACCCCCACCCCACTCACTAAACCCCCACCCCCCCTCACAAAACCCCCACCCAACTCACCAAACCCCCACCCCACTCACCAAACCCCCACCCCACTGACCAAACCCACACCCCTCCTCACTAAACCCCCACCCAACTCACCAAACCCCCACCCCACTCACCAAACCCCCACCCCACTGACCAAACCCCCACCCAACTCACCAAACCCCCACCCCACTCACCAAACCCCCACCCCACTGACCAAACCCACACCCCTCCTCACTAAACCCCCACCCAACTCACCAAACCCCCACCCCACTCACCAAACCCCCACCCCACTCACCAAACCCCCACCCCACTGACCAAACCCCTACCACACTCACCAAACCCACACCCCTCCTCACTTAATCCCCACCCCACTCACCAAACCCCCACCCCACTCACCAAACCCCCACCCCACTGACCAAACCCCTACCACACTCACCAAACCCACACCCCTCCTCACTTAATCCCCACCCCACTCACCAAACCACCACCCCACTCACCAAACCCACACCCCACTCACCAAACCCCCACCCCACTCACCAAACCCCCACCCCTCCTCACAAAACCCCCACCCCACTCACCAAACCCCCACCCCACTTGCCAAACCCCCACCCAACTCACCAAACCAACACCCCTCCTCATCAAACCCCCACCCCACTCACCAAACCCCCACCCAACTCACCAAACCTCCACCACACTCAACAAACCCACACCCCTCCTCACTAAACCCCCACCCCATTCACCAAACCCCTATTCCACTCACCAAACCCACACCCCTCCTCATCAAACCCACTCCCCTCCTCAACAAACCCACACCCCTCCTCACTAAACCCCCACCCCACTCACCAAACCCGCACCTCACTCATTAAACCCCCACCCCATTCACCAAACCCCCACCCCATTCACCAACCCCCCACCCCACTCACCAAACCCACACCCCTCCTCACCAAACCCACAGCCCTCCTCACCAAACCAACACCCCACTTACCAAACCCCCACCCCACTCACCAAACCCCCACCCCACTCACCAAACCCCACCCCACTCACCAAACCCCCACCCCACTCACCAATCCCCCACCCCATTCACCAACCCCCCAACCCACTCACCAAACCCACACCCCTCCTCACCAAACCCTCACCCCATTCACCAAACCCCCACCCCACTCACCAAACCCCCACCCCGCTCACCAAACCCCCACCCCACTCACAAAACCCCCACCCCACTCACTAAACCCAGACCCCACTCACTAAACCACTACCCCACTCACCAAACCCCCACCCCACTCACCAAACCCACACCCCTCCTCACCAAACCCTCACCCCATTCACCAAACCCCCACCCCACTCACCAAACCCCCACCCCACTCACCAAACCCCCACCCCACTCACAAAACCCCCACCCCACTCACTAAACCCAGACCCCACTCACTAAACCCCCACCCCACTCACCAAACCCCACCCCACTCACCAAACCCCCACCCCACTAACTAAACCCAGACCCCACTTACCAAACCCCCACCCCACTCACCAAACCCCCACCCCACTCACCAAACCCCACCCCACTCACCAAACCCCCACCCCATTCACCAACCCCACCACCCCACTCACCAAACCCCCACCCAACTCACCAAACCCACACCCCTCCTCATCAAACCCCCACCCCACGCACCAAACCCCCACCCAACTCACCAAACCTCCACCACACTCACCAAACCCACACCCCACTCACCAAACCCCCACCCCACTCACCAAACCCCCACCCAACTCACCAAACCCACACCCCTCCTCATCAAGCCCCCACCCCACGCACCAAACCCTCACCCCATTCACCAAACCCCCACCCCACTTACCAAACCCCCACACCACTCACCAACCCCCACCCCATTCACCAAACCCCCACCCCACTCACCAAACCCTCGCCCCACTCACCAAACCCTCGCCCCACTCACCAAACCCCCACCCCACTCACCAAACCCCCACCCCACTCACCAAACCCACACCTATGTACTGAATTCCTCAGCTGCGATCCTTTACCACGGCTGAAGTAAAAACCCTGCATCTATAGAAAACTGGGAGTAGAGGGACAAAATTGCATGTGTATATCTATCAGCTCTCTCAACCGAGTGTGTTTACCTGTCCAAAGAAGGAAGAAACTTTGTCTACTTACACGGTACTTGCTAGCGACTGCTCATTGGAGCCAAAGATCTAAAATTCCCAGCCCTCTGTCAAAAGTTCAAACTCTAACTGAACCAGAGTTATTGGAAATCTGTCTGCGTTTAATAAATCTCAAAAATAATTTTTCAAGAGACAGCGATGAACAGTAATCAGGAGTAATCGTAGACCATTGATCAATAAAAGGGATGGACAGGTACCAAAAGTCCTTTAAGTGTAAGCACCACCTGGAGCAGGGGGAAATGTTTAGATACTTGCAGGTTCGGGATTTTGCCAGAAAGGAGATACAGAGCTTCCCGGTGGAGCCGGCCTCCACATTGCTGGAGGAGGTGCTGACGACAGGGGGACTGGAGAAGGGGGTAGTGTCAGCGGTTTACGGAGCTATTTTGGAGGAGGAGAAGGCACCGCTGGAAGGAATCAAAGCAAAGTGGGAGGAAGAGTTGGGAGAGGATATAGAGGAGGGGTTCTGGTGTGAGGTGCTCCGGAGAGTGAAGGCCTCCACCTCGTGCGCGAGGTTGGGGCTGATACAGCTGAAGGTGGTATACAGAGCACACCTCACGAGGGCGAGGATGAACCCCACTCACCAAACCCCCACCCAACTCACCAAACCCCCACCCCTCCTCACAAAACCCCCACCCCACTCACCAAACCCCCACCCCACTTGCCAAACCCCCACCCAACTCACCAAACCCACACCCCTCCTCATCAAACCCCCACCCCACGCACCAAACCCCCACCCAACTCACCAAACCCACACCCCTCCTCATCAAGCCCCCACCCACGCACCAAACCCACACCCCTCCTCATCAAACCCCCACCCCACTCACCAAACCCCCACCCAACTCACCAAACCTCCACCACACTCAACAAACCCACACCCCTCCTCACTAAACCCCCACCCCATTCACCAAACCCCTATTCCACTCACCAAACCCACACCCCTCCTCATCAAACCCACACCCCTCCTCAACAAACCCACACCCCTCCTCACTAAACCCCCACCCCACTCACCAAACCCGCACCTCACTCATTAAACCACCACCCCATTCACCAACCCCCCACCCCACTCACCAAACCCACACCCCTCCTCACCAAACCCACAGCCCTCCTCACCAAACCCACAGCCCTCCTCACCAAACCAACACCCCACTTACCAAACCCCCACCCCATTCACCAAACCCCCACCCCACTCACCAAACCCCCACCCCACTCACCAAACCAACACCCCACTTACCAAACCCCCACCCCACTCACCAAACCCCCACCCCACTCACCAAACCAACACCCCACTTACCAAACCCCCACCCCACTCACCAAACCCCCACCCCACTCACCAAACCCCACCCCACTCACCAAACCCCCACGCCACTCACCAATCCCACACCCCACTCACCAAACCAACACTCCACTTACCAAACCCCCACCCCACTCACCAAACCCCCACCCCACTCACCAAACCCCACCCCACTCACCAAACCCCCACCCCACTCACCAATCCCACACCCCACTCACCAAACCCCCACCCCACTCACCAAACCCCCACCCCACTTACCAAACCCCACCCCACTCACCAAACCCCCACCCCATTCACCAACCCCCCACCCCGCTCACCAAACCCCCACCCCACTCACCAATCCCACACCCCACTCACCAAACCCCCACCCCACTCACCAAACCCCCACCCCACTTACCAAACCCCACCCCACTCACCAAACCCCCACCCCATTCACCAACCCCCCACCCCACTCACCAAACCCACACCCCTCCTCACCAAACCCTCACCCCATTCACCAAACCCCCACCCCACTCACCAAACCCCCACCCCGCTCACCAAACCCCCACCCCACTCACAAAACCCCCACCCCACTCACTAAACCCAGACCCCACTCACTAAACCACTACCCCACTCACTAAACCACTACCCCACTCACCAAACCCCCACCCCACTCACCAAACCGCACCCCACTCACCAACCCCCCACCCCATTCACCAACCCCCCCACCCCACTCACCAAACCCCCACCCCACTCACCAAACCCCCACCCCACTCACCAAACCCCCACCCCACTAACTAAACCCAGACCCCACTTACCAAACCCCCACCCCACTCACCAAACCCCCACCCCACTCACCAAACCCCCACCCCACTCACCAAACCCCACCCCACTCACCAACCCCCCACCCCACTCACCAAACTCACACCCCTCCTCACCAAACCCTCACTCCATTCATCAAACCCCCACCCCACTTACCAAACACCACCCACTCACCAAACCCCCACCCCATTCACCAAACCCCCACCCCACTCACCAAACCCTCGCCCCACTCACCAAACCCACACCCCATTCACCAAACCAACACCCCAATCACCAAACCCCCACCCCACTCACCAAACCCCCACCCCACTCACCAAACCCCCACCCCACTCACCAAACCCCACCCAACTCATCAAACCCCCACCCCATTCACCAACCCCCCACCCCACTCACGAAACTCACACCCCTCCACACCAAACCCTCACCCCATTCGCCAAACCCCCACCCCACTCACCAAACCCCCACCCCACTCACCAAACCCCCACCCCACTAACTAAACCCAGACCCCACTTACCAAACCCCCACCCCACTCACCAAACCCCACCCCACTCACCAAACCCCCACCCCATTCACCAACCCCCCACCCCACTCACCAAACTCACACCCCTCCTCACCAAACCCTCACCCCATTCACCAAACCCCCACCCCACTTACCAAACCCCCACACCACTCACCAAACCCCACCCTCTCACCAAACCCCCACCCCATTCACCAAACCCCCACCCCACTCACCAAACCCTCGCCCCACTCACCAAACCCCCACCCCACTCACCAAACCCCCACCCCACTCACCAAACCCACACCTATGTACTGGATTCCTCAGCTGCGATCCTTTACCACGGCTGAAGTAAAAACCCTGCATCTATAGAAAACTGGGAGTAGAGGGACAAAATTGCATGTGTATATCTATCAGCTCTCTCAACCGAGTGTGTTTACCTGTCTAAAGAAGGAAGAAACTTTGTCTACTTACACGGTACTTGCTAGCGTCTGCTCATTGGAGCCAAAGATCTAAAATTCCCAGCCCTCTGTCAAAAGTTCAAACTCTAGCTGGACCAGAGTTATTGGAAATCTGTCTGCGTTTAATAAATCTCAAAAATAATTTTTCAAGAGACAGCGATGAACAGTAATCAGGAGTAATCGTAGATCATTGATCAATAAAAGAGATGGACAGGTACCAAAAGTCCTTTAAGTGTAAGCACCACCTGGAGCAGGGGGAAATGTTTAGATACTTGCAGGTTCGGGATTTTGCCAGAAAGGAGATACAGAGCTTCCCGGTGGAGCCGGCCTCCACGTTGCTGGAGGAGGTGCTGACGACAGGGGGACTGGAGAAGGGGGTAGTGTCAGCAGTTTACGGAGCTATTTTGGAGGAGGAGAAGGCACCGCTGGAAGGAATCAAAGCAAAGTGGGAGGAAGAGTTGGGAGAGGATATAGAGGAGGGGTTCTGGTGTGAGGTGCTCCGGAGAGTGAAGGCCTCCACCTCGTGCGCGAGGTTGGGGCTGATACAGCTGAAGGTGGTATACAGAGCACACCTCACGAGGGCGAGGATGAGCCGATTCTTTGACGGAGTAGAAGATGTGTGTGAATGTTACGGGGGGGGGGGGGGGGGGTGGGTGGGGGGGGGGGGGGGGGGGGGGCTAATCACGTTCATATGGTTTGATCCTGTCCAAAGCTAGAGGATTACTGGAAGGAGGTTTTTAGGGTAATTTCTAAAGTAGTGCACGTGAAACTGGACCCCGGGCCCCCGAGAGGCCATATTCGGGGTGTCGGACCAGCCAGGGTTGGAAACGGGTGCGGAGGCAGATGTTGTAGCCTTCGCCTCGTTGATCGCCCGAAGGCGGATCCTGATGGGTTGGAGAGCAACCTCTCCACCCTGTGCCCTGGCGTGGCGGGGGACCTGTTGGAATTCTTGACGCTTGAGAAGGTTAAGTTTGAACTGAGGGGACGGATGGAGGGGGTCTACAATTCATGGGCATTAATCATTCTGCACTTTTAAGAACTGGATAACATCAAACATTAGTTGGGGCGTGTGGGTGGTAGGGTTGGGGGGGAGGGGGGCGGTGTGTGTTAATGGTGACTATGGGTGATCCCTAATTCCTTTTTGTCATTTGTTTGTGTGAACATGCGGGTGAATGTTTGGGGTTTGGTGGGAGGATGGGATCGTTGTTATTGATACGGGGATTGACATATTTGTCACTGATTATTGTTTATTGCTGGTGGGTGGAAATGTGGGAGAGAATGTAAAAAAGGAGGAGAATAAAAATATATATTTTTTAAATGTAAGCAACCACTAGTCAAGTTTATAAAAATGTTAACACATATAAATTCATCATTCTTGATTCAGAGTCTGTGCAAGCAACCGCAGTTTTGAAAACTCACCCTCTTGAAGATATTCTGAGGCAATGCAGAAGAATCCTGGTGTGGTGATTTCTTTGACGTGCTCTGAATCTTCAGTAGTTTGGTGTTAAACTGCATAGATTATAATTACAGGCCTCAATCTTTATGAAATAGAATTAAAAAAGCTCCTTTCTATTTTCTTTCAAAAACTAAGAATTTTTGCAACAGCATAAGGTTATTGGCTAACAAACCACTGACTCTTCCAACGCTATCTGTCTATCTTTGCGGCTTAACCCCCAATCCGTTAAAAAAAACCTCATCCATTGTTGGAATTTCACCAAGTCGGGTCAGCTTGGGGGTCTTATAAAAATGGGGCCCGGGTTCCAATTCCAATCCCCACTCCTGGGCTGTCTAATTTTCGGCAGTGCCTTTGAAGGATGCAAGTTGCTTCGTGTCAAGGGTCCATATCCTACACTCCCGACCTGACCAGCTCCATTGCAAAGATTGGTGTCTCCTACTTCTCCACAAATGCTCATGGAGTTGGGCCAGGTTTCACAAGAGTTTCAAAGACCCTCAGAGGCGTTGTGAACACTGGCATGCATGAGGGAACCTGTTGAAAGGTAAGGTCAAAACGGTCCCCTCATGCCCCGGTGACACGTTATATCCACCCACCCACCCCATATGGCCCCTCCTTCCCCCTGCCAAGCTCTGCCCTCACACCCACCCCATGTGGCCCCTCCTTTTTCCTGCCAAGCTCTGGCACGCCCATGGCCACTGAATCTTTCAGTTGAAGAAGCTGCCTTTGTGCGCATTTTCTCCCTAGGTGGGCAGTCGGAGCCTGGAACTTTCCTCATTCTCCCACCCCGCCCCAAGGGTGAAAACCACAGGCCTCTACACCAGTCATGGACAACCCAGGCCAGCGAGTGGGCTGTATGAGTGAACCTCCTTCATCTCAGTGGGCCGCAAGATTGAAATCCGGATTCTTCACTATTTATAACCCCACGAATAAGATTAAATACATTTAATACACACCGAATATTTCATAATGAGTTATAGAAAATCCTTCATCATTCACATCGTAATAAAACTGTCATCATTGTCAAATGGTAAAAACAAAAGAAATATTTACACTTTGGACACAGGGAGCACAGCTCCCAGTCAGTATTGTCAGCAATCAGCATGCGCCTCACTTCACTCGCTTCCCGTGGGAATGACTTCAGTCATATCCGTCGGAAACAAAATACACTGTGGAGAGCACATGTCTCCTGGGCCACACCCAGGTGAGCTGAGTGCAGGCTGCCCACATCTGCGCCATACCGTTTGCAATACTTTTATTCTTGGTTACTTATTTCACAAATTCATCATTATTCATAGAAAAGGCTTTCCTTTCACTTCCCTTATTTAACTTTGGTCCCCTGGTATTTGAACATTTCAAATGGAGGTGGGGGAATTTGGATTTGGGTTTAGTGCCACATGTACCGAGGTACAGCGAAAAATATTTTTCTGCATACATAGAACATCGAACATTACAGCGCAGTACAGGCCCTTCAGCCCTCGATGTTGCGCCGACCTGTGAAACCACTCTAAAGCCCATCTACACTATTCCCTTATTGTCCATATGTCTATCCAATGACCATTTGAATGCCCTTAGTGTTGGCGAGTCCACTACTGTTGCAGGCAGGGCATTCCACGCCCTTACTACTCTCTGAGTAAAGAACCTACCTCTGACATCTGTCCTATATCTAGCTCCCCTCAATTTAAAGCTATGTCCCCTTGTGCGAGACATCACCATCCGAGGAAAAAGGCTCTCACTGTCCACCCTATCCAATCCTCTGATCATCTTCTATGCCTCAATTAAGTCACCTCTTAACCTTCTTCTCTCTAACGAAAACAGCCTCAAGTCCCTCAACCTTAGACATACAGTCAAGCCAGGTCATGAAAAAAACATAGGACATACATAAACACTCAATGTAAATACACAGACACAGGCATCGGGTGAAGAATACGGAGTGTAGTACTACTCAGTAAAGAAGATGTGTGAAGAGATCAGATCGGTCCATAAGAGGGTCGTTTAGGAGTCTGGTGACAGTGGGGAAGAAGCTGTTTTTGAGTCTGTTTGTGCGTGTTCTCAGACTTCTGTATCTCCTGCCTGATGGAAGAGGTTGGAAGAGTGAGTAAGCCGGGTAGGAGGGGTCTTTGATTATGCTGCCCGCTTTCCCCAGCCAGCAGGAGGTGTAGATGGAGTCAATGGATGGGTGGTAGGTTTGTGTGATGGACTGGGCGGTGTTCACGACTCTCTGAAGTTTCTTATGGTCTTGGGCCAAGCAGTTGCCATACCAGGCTGTGATGCAGCCAGATAAGATTGATATACCTTCAATTCACCAAGAGGCCGAGAGAGCGAGTGAACATTAGGCTTTATGAGCCATGAACTTGTCTAGCCAGAGTCGGTTGCATAGATGAATGCCGCCCACAGGCGGCTGGTCTATATATGGCCCCGGTGAGGGCGGAGCCAGATACGGAGCCCACCGGGGTTACAGTACAGTACCTGGAAGCAGCTCGTATTACCACTTCCAGGTCATAGGTCATAGGTTACAGAATCATGCATGCATTAGGTGAATACATTCACCACATTCACCCCCTGTTAAAAAATAAAGTCCAGCGGGGGTGACGTGGGGTCATTACATATTCAGTCTATCTGGAGGCCGGATCGTTCTCTTCGACCTCCTCAGCTCTGGCGGTACGGCGGGCACGGTTGTTGCAGGTGGTGACTCCAGGGGTGTTGTGTCTGGAGCTTGAGCCTCAGTCCGGCGTGTCGGAGACAGTTGGGGTGTGGGGGCAGGCAGGGGGATGATGGGTGGTATCAGTGTCGGCGTGGGACAATACAGGAGACCTATGGGAGCGTACGAGGTGCCGTGGGTGGTGGCGGGCAGTGGGGAAGGGGGGGCGCGTTGGTAGGGGAACCAGCTGGCGCCAGGTCCCGTAGGGAGACCGTATCTTGCCGTCAGTCCTGGTGCGCGGTGTAGGCGTATTGGGGGTTGGCGTGGAGCAGCTGGACCCTCTCGACCAGGGGGTTGGTCTTATGGCTCCTCATGTGCCTCCGGAGAAGGACTGGTCCCGGAGTTGTCAGCCAAGATGGAAGCGAGACCCCGGAGATGGACTTCCTGGGAAAGATAAACAAACGATTGAGGGGTCTCGTTCGTGGCTGTGCAGAGGAGTGATCTGATGGAGTGGAGGGCATCGGGGAGGACCTCCTGCCAGCGGGGGATCGGGAGACTTCTAGGCCTAAGGGCCAGAAAAACGGCCTTCCATACCGTTGCGCTCTCCCTCTCCACCTGCCCATTTCCCTGCAGGTTGTAGCTCGTAGTCCTGCTCGAGGCGATGCCTTTGCTGAGCAGGTACTGACGCAGCTCATCGCTCATGAACGATGTGCCCCGGCCGCTGTGGACGTAGGCAGGGAAACCGAACAGTGTGAAGATGCTGTGCAGTGCCTTTATTACTATGGCCGAGCTCATGTCGGGGCAGGGGACAGCGAAGGGGAAGCGGGAGTACTCATCGTAGATGGTGAGGAAGTATATATTACGGTTGGTGGAGGGGAGGGGCCCTTTGAAGTCAATGCTTAGGCGCTCAAAGGGCCGGGAGGCCTTTACCAGGCAGGCCTTGTCTGGCCGGTAGAAGTGCAGTTTGCACTCCGCGCAGACTTGGCAGTCCCTGGTCATGGCCCTGACCTCCTCGGTGGAGAAGGGCAGATTGTGGGCCTTAATGAAGTGGGTAAGCCGGGTGACCCCCGGGTGACAGAGGTCATTGTGGATAGCCCAAAGTTGGTCATCTTGTGCACTGGCACATGTGCCACGGGACAGGACATCTGGGGGCTCGTTGAACTTCCCAGGACGATACTTGATATCGTAATTGTAGGTGGAGAGTTCGATTCTCCACCTCAAGATTTTGTCATTTTTTATTTTGCTCGTTGTGCGTTGTCAAACATGAAGGCGACCGACCGCTGGTCGGTGACGAGAGTGAACCTCCTACCGGCTAGGTAGTGCCTCCAGTGCCGCACGGCTTCCACTATGGCTTGTGCTTCCTTCCCGACCGAGGGGTGTTGAATTTTGGAAGCGTGGAGGGTCCTAGAGAAGAACGCTACTGGCCTGCCCGCCTGGTTGAGTGAGCGGCCAGTGCGACGTCTGACGCATCGCTCTCTACCTGGAAGGGGACGGACTCGTCCACCGCGTGCATTGCGGCCTTGGTGATGCCGGCCTTGATGCGGCTGAAGGCCGAGCGGGCCTCATCCATCAGGGGAAAACTGGTGGTTTGAATAAGTGGGCGGGCTTTGTCCGCATGGTTGGGGACCCACTGGGCGTAGTATGAGAACAGCCCCAGGCATCATTTTAGGGCCTTGAGGCTGTGGGGATGGGGGAGTTCTGTGAGGGGGCGCATACGGCTGGGGTCGGGCCCTAGGACTCCGTTCTCCACGGCATAGCCGAGGATGGCCAGTCGGGTAGTGCGGAAGACGCACCTTTCTTTGTTGTATGTAAGGTTGAGGGATTGGGCGGCCTGGAGGAACCTCTGAAGGTTGGCGTCATGGTTCTGTTGATCATGGCCGCAGATGGTCACATTGTCCAAGTACGGGTATGTAGCCCGCAAACCGTACTGGTCCACCATTCGGTCCATTGTTCTCTGAAAGACTGAGACCCCCATTAGTGACGCCGAAGGGAACTCTGAGGAAGTGGAAGAGTCAGCCGGCTGCTTCGAAGGCAGTGTAGTGGCGCTCTTCCGGGCGGATTGGGAGCTGGTAGTAGGTCAACATCAGATCGACTGTTGAGAACACACGGTACTGCGCGATCTGGTTGACCATCTCTGCTATGCGGGGGAGGGAGTTTGCATCCAGTTGCGTGAACCGGTTTATGGTCTGGCTGTAGTCCACAACCACCCGGTTCTTTTCCCCGGTCCTGACAACCACCACTTGCGCTCTCTAGGGCCTGTTGCTGGCCTCGATGATCCCTTCACTCAACAGTCGCTGGACCTCCGACTCGATAAACGTCATGTCTAGCGAACTGTACTGCCTGCTCCTGGTGGCGATGGGCTTACAGTCGGGAGTGAGGTTTGCAAAGAGGGGGAAACCTTTAAGTTCGCGAGGCTGCACACCGTGAGGGGGGTAAGGGTCCGCCGAACTGTAAGGTCAGGCTTCGGTGATTATATTGGACGTTCAATCCGAGCAGTAGGGGGGCGCAGAGGTGGGGGAGGACGTAGAGCTTAAAAGGAGCGTACTCTGCGCCCTGCATCGCGAGATTGGCGATACAGTACCCCCGGATCTGAACCGAATGGGACCCGGAGGCAAGGGAGATTGTTTGGGAGGCTGGGTAGGTGTGGAGGGAGCAGCGCCTTACCGTGTCGGGGTGGACAAAGCTCTCCATGCTCCCGGAGTCGAAAAGACAAGGGGTCTCGTGTCCATTGACCCGGACGACCATCATGGAGTTCTTCAGCTGTTTGGGCTGCGACTGATCGAGAGTGACTGCGCCCAGCTGCGGGTAGCCTGTGTGGTCGGTGGAATCACAAGATGGCGGCCCCCAAGGGTCGCACGTGTCGGTCGGTGTTGGGGCCGGCGGCCAAGATGGCGGCCCCCACGAGTCGCACGATGCAGGGGCGTTCCGGGCAGGCACGCAGCCACATTGCGGGGTCTGTGGGGCTGCGAGTCCATGGGTCGGGCCTGGTGCGTTTTTGATTTCTGGGCCTCAGGTCGGCCCAGACAGACTCTAGCGAAGTGTCCCTTTCCCCCACAGTCGCTGCACGTCGCTGTGCAGGCTGGGCAATGCTGCCAGGGGTGTTGGCCCTGGCCGCAGAAGTAGCACTGCGGTTCCCCGGGCTGGGCTGGCAGACGCGCGGCGCAGGCCTGCGACGTAGTCGGGTCCGACGGGGGCCCCGACGAGGGGGTCCATGAGGGGTTTGCCAGGCCTGCGGGGGACGCACTGAGGTTCTGGGTAGGCCACCTCTAGCGAGGTAGCTAGCTTTACCGTGTCCCGCAGGTCGGAGGTCCCGTTTTCCAGCAGGCGCTGCCTGATATAGTTCGAGCGGACCCCTGCCACGTAGGTGTCCCGGATCTGTGAGTTCATGTGCTCCTCCGCCGTCACATCCCGATAGCTGCAGTTCCTCGCGAGTAGAGTCAGGGTTTCCAGATGCTCGTCCAGCGATTCTCCAGCGCGTTGACGACAAGTAGTGAGGAGGTGTCTGGCGAACACCTGATTTACGGGCTTCAGGAAGTGTGCCTTGAGGGTTGCGACCGCCGCCTCGTATGTGGCCGCTTTCTCAATCATTACTGAGATTCGATGGCTCACCCGAGCGTGGAGGAGCCGCAGCTTGAGGGTCTCCTTGGGAGGCGTTGTGGAGGAGTTGAGGTAGGCCTCGAAGCATCGAAGCCGATGTTTGAATATCTCCTTGGCTTCGGACGCGAGGGCGTCGAGTTCGAGCCTGTCTGGCTTTAGAGCGGCTTCCATAGTGCTGCCTATGACTAATAAATTGATGTACCTTCAATTCACCGAGAGGCAGAGAGAGCGAGTGAACATTAGAACATAGAACATAGAACATAGAACAATACAGCGCAGTACAGGCCCTTCGGCCCACGATGTTGCACCGAAACAAAAGCCATCTAACCTACACTATGCCATTATCATCCATATGTTTATCCAATAAACTTTTAAATGCCCTCAATGTTGGCGAGTTCACTACTGTAGCAGGTAGGGCATTCCACGGCCTCACTACTCTTTGCGTAAAGAACCTACCTCTGACCTCTGTCCTATATCTATTACCCCTCAGTTTAAAGTTATGTCCCCTCGTGCCAGCCATATCCATCCGCGGGAGAAGGCTCTCACTGTCCACCCTATCCAACCCCCTGATCATTTTGTATGCCTCTATTAAGTCTCCTCTTAACCTTCTTCTCTCCAACGAAAACAACCTCAAGTCCGTCAGCCTTTCCTCATAAGATTTTCCCTCCATACCAGGCAACATCCTGGTAAATCTCCTCTGCACCCGCTCCAAAGCCTCCACGTCCTTCCTATAATGCGGTGATCAGAACTGTACGCAATACTCCAAATGCGGCCGGACCAGAGTTCTGTACAGCTGCAACATGACCTCCCGACTCCGGAACTCAATCCCTCTACCAATAAAGGCCAACACTCCATAGGCCTTCTTCACAACCCTATCAACCTGGGTGGCAACTTTCAGGGATCTATGTACATGGACACCTAGATCCCTCTGCTCATCCACACTTCCAAGAACTTTACCATTAGCCAAATATTCCGCATTCCTGTTATTCCTTCCAAAGTGAATCACCTCACACTTCTCTACATTAAACTCCATTTGCCACCTCTCAGCCCAGCTCTGCAGCTTATCTATATCCCTCTGTAACCTGCTACATCCTTCCACACTATCGACAACACCACCGACTTTAGTATCGTCTGCAAATTTACTCACCCACCCTTCTGCGCCTTCCTCTAGGTCATTGATAAAAATGACAAACAGCAACGGCCCCAGAACAGATCCTTGTGGTACTCCACTTGTGACTGTACTCCATTCTGAACATTTCCCATCAACCACCACCCTCTGTCTTCTTTCAGCTAGCCAATTTCTGATCCACATCTCTAAATCACCCTCAATCCCCAGCCTCCGTATTTTTTGCAATAGCCTACCGTGGGGAACCTTATCAAACGCTTTGCTGAAATCCATATACACCACATCAACTGCTCTACCCTCGTCTACCTGTTCAGTCACCTTCTCAAAGAACTCAATAAGGTTTGTGAGGCATGACCTGCCCTTCACAAAGCCATGCTGACTATCCCTGATCATATTATTCCTATCTAGATGATTATAAATCTTGTCCCTTATAATCCCCTCCAAGACTTTGCCCACTACAGACGTGAGGCTCACCGGTCTATAGTTGCCGGGGTTGTCTCTGCTCCCCTTTTTGAACAAAGGGACCACATTTGCTGTCCTCCAGTCCTCTGGCACTATTCCTGTAGCCAATGATGACATAAAAATCAAAGCCAAAGGTCCAGCAATCTCTTCCCTGGCCTCCCATAGAATCCAAGGATAAATCCCATCAGGTCCCGGGGACTTATCTATTTTCAGCCTGTCCAGAATTGCCAACACCTCTTCCCTACGTACCTCAATGCCATCTATTCTATTAGCCTGGGGCTCAGCATTCTCCTCCACAACATTATCTTTTTCCTGAGTGAATACTGACGAAAAATATTCATTTAGTATCTCGCCTATCTCTTCAGACTCCACACACAATTTCCCATCCCTGTCCTTGACTGGTCCTACTCTTTCCCTAGTCATTCGCTTATTCCTGACATACCTATAGAAAGCTTTTGGGTTTTCCTTGATCCTTCCTGCCAAATACTTCTCATGTCCCCTCCTTGCTCGTCTTAGCTCTCTCTTTAGATCCTTCCTCGCTACCTTGTAACTATCCATCGCCCCAACCGAAACTTCACACTTCATCTTCACATAGGCCTTCTTCTTCCTCTTAACAAGAGATTCCACTTCCTTGGTAAACCACGGTTCCCTCGCTCGACGCCTTCCTCCCTGTCTGACCGGTACATACTTATCAAGAACACGCAGTAGCTGATCCTTGAACAAGCCCCACTTATCCAGTGTGCCCAACACTTGCAGCCTACTTCTCCACCTTATCCCCCCCAAGTCACGTCTAATGGCATCATAATTGCCCTTCCCCCAGCTATAACTCTTGCCCTGCGGTGTATACTTATCCCTTTCCATCATTAACGTAAACGTCACCGAATTGTGGTCACTGTCCCCAAAGTGCTCTCCTACCTCCAAATCCAACACCTGGCCTGGTTCATTACCCAAAACCAAATCCAACGTGGCCTCGCCTCTTGTTGGCCTGTCAACATATTGTTTCAGGAAACCCTCCTGCACACACAAAAAACGACCCATCTATTGTACTCGAACTATATATTTTCCAGTCAATAAGGATTTATTAGGGGCTGGTTTAGCACAGGGCTAAATCGCTGGCTTTGAAAGCAGACCTAGGCAGGCCAGCAGCACGGTTCAATTCCCGTACCAGCCTCCCCAAACAGACGCCGGAATGTGGCGACTAGGGGCTTTTCACAGTAACTTCATTGAAGCCTACTCGTGACAATAAGCGATTTTCATTCGTCATGAACTTGCCTAGCCAGAGTCGGTTGTACAGATGAATGCCACCTACAGGCATATATATGGCCCCGGTGAGGGCGGAGCCCACTGGGGTTACAGTACAGTACCTGGAAGCAGCTCGTATTACCATTTCGAGATCATAGGTTACAGTATCATGCATGCATTAGGTGAATACATTCACCACAAAGATGCTTTCTATGGTGCATCAATAAAAGTTGGTAAGAGTCAATGTGGACATGCCGAATTTCCTTAGCTTCCTGAGGAAGTATAGGCGCTGTTGTGCTTTCTTAATCATAGCATCGACGTGGGTGGACCAGGACAGATTGTTGGTGATGTGCACATTTAGGAATTTGAAACTGCTAACCATCTCCACCTCGGCCCCGTTGATGCTGACAGGGGTGTGTACGATACTTTGCTTCCTGAAGTCAATGACCAGCTCCTTAATTTTGCTGACATTGAGGGAGAGATTGTTGTCGCTACACCACTCCACTAGGTTCTCTATCTCCCTCCTGTATTCGGACTCATCGTTATTCGAGATCCGGCCTACTACGATCGTATCATCAGCAAACCTGTAGATGGAGTTGGAGCCAAATTTTGCCACGCAGTCATGTGTGTAGAGGGAGTAGAGTAGGGGGCTAAGTACGCAGCCTTGCGGGGCGCCGGTGTTGAGGACTATTGTGGAGGAGGTGTTGTTGTTCATTCTTACTGATTATGGTCTATGGGTCACGAAGTCGAGGATCCAGTTGCAGAGAGAGGAGCCAAGTCCTAGGTTTGGGAGCTTTGATATGAGCTTGGCTGGGATTATGGTGTTGAAGGCGGAGCTGCAGTCAATGAATAGGAGTCTGATGTAGGGATCCTTGTTGAATTTCAGAATATGTGTGGATTTCAGTTGGAAATAAAATTGTAAAAAATGTGAATCCCAGCCCCAATCTCCCCAATTCTAATTTTAATGGAGGTAGGAGGCAACCGAACGGTGAATAGCGGGGGGGGGGGGGGGGGGGCTCTCTGTCAATGGCCACCCCCCAGCCGCACCGCGTAGACCACGTGCGTGATTGCCGGTTTTTGGCGTCAACGGCCATTCTCCGTCCCCGCGATTTTGGGGCGGAGGCTCGAAGAATCCCGCCCAGTATTCCTTCAAGAGTAACTTTGTGAATTTGGTTTCTCGCATTGAGCTGCCAGCGACCTTGCTAACAGAGAACTGGATGTAGCAGTCTGAATCTCCAACTCCTCTTTAGAAAGCCAGGTTCATCAGTTCATAAGGTATAGGAGCAGAATTAGGCCATTCGGCCCATTGAGTCTGCTCCCCCAGTCTATCATGGCCGACATGTTCCTCATCTGCAACCAAGAATGTTACAGACCAGCTTTGACAAAGAGTCATCAGACTCGAAACGTTCGCTCTTTTCTCTCCCTACAGATGCTGCCAGGCTTGCTGAGATTTTCCAGCATTTTCTCTTTCGCTACAGACCAAGAGCTGGATTGCAAAATCAGCCAGGCCCAAAGCTGTGAATGAAGCGTCAGGGAAAATGTAAGTCTTATGTCCTGACATTAACCTGGCAGTGAAAATTAACTTTAAATAGACATTAGAAGTACTTGAATTAGCTTTCATTAGTTATCTTATATTCTGGAGCAGTGATTATCTGTGATGGGAACAGTGTTTCCTCTGAGGTTACTGCATTCTGTGAATATATCCTGAGAATGAAACGTGTGTATTTTCTAAGAATGACGAGCACGATTTAATTTTAAAGGAACACTGCCACACACCCCTTCTCCTTTCAGGGAAGAGTTTAACTCTGGAAGCTGGTTTAGCACAGTGGGCTAAACAGCTGGCTTGTAATGCAGAACAAGGCCAGCAGCACGGGTTCAATTCCCGTACCAGCCTCCCCGAACAGGTGCCGGAATGTGGCGACTAGGGGCTTTTTACAGTAACTTCATTGAAGCCTACTCGTGACAATAAGCGATTATTATTATCAACTGACAAGGCAAGCCAATTTAACAGCTGGACCTGATTAATGTCCCACTAGCAAGTCACCTTCGCACAACAGACAGTCTGGCTGGCCACGGGCGTGTGAAAATTAAGAGGCCTGGCAGCCTCACATCGGCATTTGTGGCAGGGGTGGGCAGATTCAGTGGTGTCTGACACAAGGGGGAGAGTGTTGTCACACTGGGGAAAGTCCCCCACAGTCGTGTCCCAGGCTGTCCTTGTGGAACAAGGACAGAAAACACTGGGCAATCTCAGCAGGTCTGACAGCATCTAATGTTTCGAGTCCGGATGACTCTGTCAAACCTTTGTGGCTGGGGGGTCAGGGGGAGGGAGGAATCCTATGAGTGTCGATGGGGCAGGGTGTTGGGAATACCTTGGGGGTTGATTAGTCGTGCATCCAGAGTGGTGGTGGGGGGGGGGGGGGGGGGCGGTCCCGTGCAGGGCTCAGTTTGGGTGTTTAATAGTTCTCCTGAAGTTAGAAGTGGTTTTATTACTTCTAACTCTTTCAGAGTAACTATTCTGGGAACTTTCGAGAGGGATTCCTCAACACATTTGTAGCCCCCCCACCCCCAGCTTCCCCACCGCACCCCCCCCCCCCCCCCCCGCCCCGGCCTCCCCACCGCCCCAAATCCGATGCCTGGAAGCTAGGAGGTTGCCCTCCAATCAAGCCATTAGCGTAGCCTGAGGCCAAATCTCCTCCCTAGCATCTCCTTCAAAGGCTGGCTTAACCGTCTCGTTAATTCTGTCCTTACCTCCATCTGCAATTTGATGATCTCACTTTGTTTCTCTCTCTCCTGAGAATGTATCTGCCTGTTCAGTAGTTGAATCTCTGTTTCCTTTTTGTCAATAATTCCATCGAGCTCTTCCTGCTTTGTTTCAACTGGCAAATAGTTTAACCAAATATTAATAAACAGAGGTAGAATTAGCAAATGTAATGAACTGCAGCTGAACTATCGGCATGTGTAGGTTTAACAGTACTCTTTATTTTTGACTCTAGATTTTTGTATACAAAAATATACATTTTTGTATGTATATAAAATATACATTTTTCATAAATTTAATAAATTACACTTTCATTCTTTCCTACTTATGTATCTCAAACCCTGACCTTAAACTCATTAAAGTTTTATTATTTAGTTTTAGAATTCTTCCAATCTCTGTCACTTCAGGTTTTATGACACCAGGTTAAAATCCAACAGGTTTGTTTAGAATCACCAGCTTTCGGAGCACTGCTCCTTCCTCAGGTGAGCACTGCTCCGAAAGCTAGCGATTCCAAACAAACCTGCTGGACTTTAACCTGGTGTCAGACTTCTTACTGAGCCCACCCCAGTCCAACGCCGGCATCTCCACATCGTGTCTTCAGGTTTTGTAATGTTAATTAACCTATCCAAGCTGTTAACCAGCTCATGCCCAGCTGAAGTTCTCCTTACAGTCCTCCTCATAGTGTAAGAATAGAGATTTATCGGGGCATTGAGAGGGATTAAGCTCTATAAGATTTTTTACTTTCATCCTTTTTTTGAACAAGGGTGTAATGTTTGCAATTCTCCAGTCCTCTGGCACCATTCCTGATTCTGACGTAGATGGAGAACATATGGCCAGTGCCTCCGCAATTTCTGCTCTCACTCCCCTCAGTATTCCTGGACACATCGGGTCCTAGTGCCTCACCAATCTGAAGTACAGAAATTCTATGCAATGACTCCCCCTTTTCGATTTTAAACCCTCCTAGTGCCTGAATTACATTCTCTTTTACTGTGGCATGTCTAACATCTTCTTTGGCAATTTCAGATTCAAAGGAACTATTTAATACTTCAATATAAATCATTTTTAGTCCATTTAAATCCATTTAATCCTATTCTAGCCTTCTGCTTCCATGTGTAAATTCCCTTTTTGGCCCCTCATCATCCTCGCTCCACCTTTCACCAGCATTTTACTATTTATATGCCTCGAGAATACTTTGGGATTCCTTTAATGTTGGCTGCTAGTCTCGTTCCTTCACGGTAGCACAAGTGGTTAGCACTGTTGCTTCGCAGCTCCACGGTCCCAGGTTCGATTCCCGGCTTGGGTCACTGTCTGTGCGGAGTCTGCACGCTCTCCCCGTGTCTGCGTGGGTTTCCTCCGGGTGCTCCGGTTTCCTCCCACAGTCCCCGGAAGACGTGCTTGTTGGGTGAATTGGACATTGTGGATTCTCCCTCTGTGTACCCGAACAGGTGCCGGAGTGTAATGTTTGCATTAGGGGATTTTCACAGTAACTACATTGTAGTGTTAAAATGTAAGCCTACTTGTGACAATAAAGGTTATTATTATTTATTTCTCGTATTTGCTTCTTCGCCTCCTCTCTGAAACTTCCATAGTCAGCCCAGTTCTCAATTGCACTTTTGAACTCACACCTGCCACAAGCTCACTTCTTTATCTTAATTTGTATCTCCTGTGTCATGCAGGCACCTCTGCGTTTGTTGGCTCTCACTTTTCCCTTCGACAGAATCTACCTTGACTGTACCCTTCGGCAAAATGGCATCTTCCAATGCCATTCCGGGGGTGAGGTTTGGTGAGCCATCCGCCTTCCCGGAATATTCTGCTCCAGGATTTTCCTTTGTTGTGCTTACCCAATGTTCCCCCTTAGCTTTGTGTATCCAATTACAAAGACTCACTGCTCACTACCTGTCCCCTTTAAGTTACCGGTCGTGCATGGCTGAAAATTTAAAAGTACCACGCATAGAACATAGAACATAGAACGATACAGCGCAGTACAGGCCCTTCGGCCCACGATGTTGCACCGAAACAAAAGCCATCTAACCTACACTATGCCATTATCATCCATATGTTTATCTAATAAACTTTTAAATGCCCTCAATGTTGGCGAGTTCACTACTGTTGCAGGTAGGGCATTCCACGGCCTCACTACTCTTTGCGTAAAGAACCTACCTCTGACCTCTGTCCTATATCTATTACCCCTCAGTTTAAAGCTATGTCCCCTCGTGCTAGCCATTTCCATCCGCGGGAGAAGGCTCTCACTGTCCACCCTATCTAACCCCCTGATCATTTTGTATGCCTCTATTAAGTCTCCTCTTAACCTTCTTCTCTCCAACAAAAACAACCTCAAGTCCATCAGCCTTTCCTCATAAGATTTTCCCTCCATACCAGGCAACATCCTGGTAAATCTCCTCTGCACCCGCTCCAAAGCCTCCACGTCCTTCCTATAATGCGGTGACCAGAACTGTACGCAATACTCCAAATGCAGCCATACCAGAGTTTTGTACAGCTGCAACATGACCTCCTGACTCCAGAACTCAATCCCTCTACCAATAAAGGCCAACACTCCATAGGCCTTCTTCACAACCCTATCAACCTGGGTGGCAACTTTCAGGGATCTATGTACATGGACACCTAGATCCCGCTGCTCATCCACACTTCCAAGAACTTTACCATTAGCCAAATATTCCGCATTCCTGTTCTTCCTTCCAAAGTGAATCACCTCACACTTCTCTACATTAAACTCCATTTGCCACCTCTCAGCCCAGCTCTGCAGCTTATCTATATCCCTCTGTAACCTGCTACATCCTTCCACACTGTCAACAACACCACCGACTTTAGTATCGTCTGCAAATTTACTCACCCACCCTTCCGCGCCTTCCTCTAGGTCATTGATAAAAATGACAAACAGCAATGGCCCCAGAACAGATCCTTGTGGTACGCCACTTGTAAATGAACTCCATTCTGAACATTTCCCATCAACCACCACCCTCTGTCTTCTTTCAGCTAGCCAATTTCTGATCCACATCTCTAAATCACCCTCAATCCCCAGCCTCCGTATTTTCTGCAATAGCCTACCGTGGGGAACCTTATCAAACGCTTTACTGAAATCCATATACACCACATCAACTGCTCTACCCTCGTCTACCTGTTCAGTCACCTTCTCAAAGAACTCGATAAGGTTTGTGAGGCATGACCTACCCTTCACAAAGCCATGCTGACTATCCCTGATCATATTATTCCTATCTAGATGATTATAAATCTTGTCTCTTATAATCCCCTCCAAGACTTTACCCACTACAGATGTGAGGCTCACCGGTCTATAGTTGCTGGGGTTGTCTCTGCTCCCCTTTTTGAACAAAGGGACCACATTTGCTATCCTCCAGTCAATGAAAGGCTATTCACTGGGATCATTGATGGTCCAGTGCAGGGATTTGCTTTTCCATTGAAGCTCAGTGGCAGGACTGCTTTGGGCTGGTTATTTGACAGAAATCTTTGGATCCTCGCTGTCTTCAGGGGATGTCCCGGAGGACTGGAGAATAGCCAATGTTGTTCCTCTGTTTAAGAAGGGTGGCAGGGATAATCCCGGGAACTACAGGCCGGTGAGCCTTACTTCAGTGGTAGGGAAATTACTGGAGAGAATTCTTCGAGACAGGATCTACTCCCATTTGGAAGCAAATGGACGTATTAGTGAGAGGCAGCACGGTTTTGTGAAGGGGAGGTCGTGTCTCACTAACTTGATAGAGTTTTTCGAGGAGGTCACTAAGATGATTGATGCAGGTAGGGCAGTAGATGTTGTCTATATGGACTTCAGTAAGGCCTTTGACAAGGTCCCTCATGGTAGACTAGTACAAAAGGTGAAGTCACACGGGATCAGGGGTGAACTGGCAAGGTGGATACAGAACTGGCTAGGCCATAGAAGGCAGAGGGTAGCAATGGAGGGATGCTTTTCTAATTGGAGGGCTGTGACCAGTGGTGTTCCACAGGGATCAGTGCTGGGACCTTTGCTCTTTGTAGTATATATAAATGATTTGGAGGAAAATGTAACTGGTCTGATTAGTAAGTTTGCAGACGACACAAAGGTTGGTGGAATTGCGGATAGCGATGAGGACTGTCTGAGGATACAGCAGGATTTAGATTGTCTGGAGACTTGGGCGGAGAGATGGCAGATGGAGTTTAACCTGGACAAATGTGAGGTAATGCATTTTGGAAGGGCTAATGCAGGTAGGGAATATACAGTGAATGGTAGAACCCTCAAGAGTATTGAAAGTCAAAGAGATCTAGGAGTACAGGTCCACAGATCACTGAAAGGGGCTACACAGGTGGAGAAGGTAGTCAAGAAGGCATACGGCATGCTTGCCTTCATTGGCCGGGGCATTGAGTATAAGAATTGGCAAGTCATGTTGCAGCTGTATAGAACCTTAGTTAGGCCACACTTGGAGTATAGTGTTCAATTCTGGTCGCCACACTACCAGAAGGATGTGGAGGCTTTAGAGAGGGTGCAGAAGAGATTTACCAGAATGTTGCCTGGTATGGAGGGCATAAGCTATGAGGAGCGATTGAATAAACTCGGTTTGTTCTCACTGGAACGAAGGAGGTTGAGGGGCGACCTGATAGAGGTATACAAAATTATGAGGGGCATAGACAGAGTGGATAGTCAGAGGCTTTTCCCCAGGGTAGAGGGGTCAATTACTAGGGGGCATAGGTTTAAGGTGAGAGGGGCAAAGTTTAGAGTAGATGTACGAGGCAAGTTTTTTACGCAGAGGGTAGTGGGTGCCTGGAACTCACTACCGGAGGAGGTAGTGGAGGCAGGGACGATAGGGACATTTAAGGGGCATCTTGACAAATATATGAATAGGATGGGAATAGAAGGATACGGACCCAGGAAGTGTAGAAGATTGTAGTTTAGTCGGGCAGTATGGTCGGCACGGGCTTGGAGGGCCGAAGGGCCTGTTCCTGTGCTGTACATTTCTTTGTTCTTTGTTCTTTGTATTACCATTGCAGAGACCCAGACCTCTCCGTCTCCTGCTGAAACTATACTCACATTTCCTGCACAGGTCTTGCTGAATCTTTGCACATTCCACCTTGTGCTCCTTTTCCATTGTTTTCATCTCCAACAACAGCCTCTCAACATTCTCTTTGTTCTCCTGCAAGCATATTGCAATGAGACTCAGGGCTAGAGATTCATCCACACCGAATCTATGACCTGCTCAAATTGAGAGTTCAGCTCTTGGCCCGCGCTGACTGAGTTCACCAGTCTCGGCCTCAGAAAGAAAAGGCTCAAAGCAAGACTTGCATTTATAAAACGCACCTCACCTCTCTCCAATCATCAGCAATGACGTCGGATGTCTGAAGTGGAGTGACTTTCAGCAAATGAGGCAGTATTTGAAAGGAGTAAAAAAAAAAGTGCTGGAAAAACCCAGCAGGTCTGGCAGCAGCTCAGGAGAGAGGAACAGAGTTAACGTCGTCAGGATTCTTTCTTTGTTTTGGACTTGAAACTTGGAAAGAATCTCGCAAGAATTGGGAGATGCAATTTTTGCCGGAGATCATGTTTCCCGATTTTCCCCGTCACTCACTGACGACATCACGAGGTTCACGCCCAAACGTTAACCTCATTTCAATAGTTTTGCATTAATTTGAATATTGTTGGGCTCCCCCACGACATGATTCCCCCCTCACTAAACTTTCAAACATCACCAATGTAATATCACCTGGCAGCACCAACCTGGCAGCGCCAACCTGCCGGTGCCAAACGGACGGTGCCAAACTGATAGTGCCAACCCAGCAGTGTGAACCTGTGCCAGGATGCAATGCCATGGACAGGGCCCAGTGGGAGCCCCATGGGGGGAGCAATGATGTGTGGTGCGGGGAAAGTACTGAGTATAATTCCGGGGTGTTGGTGTGGGGTCGGGGGCGGGTTAACAATGCCGAGGATTGTCTTTAATTCTCCCCTTTTAAAAACTTGAATCAGAAGGTTGGAGCAAGGTGAGACAGCGTGTAGCATGTCCAAGACTACCATTTCTCATTTGCAGCTTAATTGTAGCAGCGCTTGGTCTTCTGATGCTTTGTAAGAACAGCACAGACTGAAAACATTAGCGGGCCTGGCCCAGTATTCTCCGGGGCATCTGGGACGGAGGGGTTCCCGATGGCGAGTTCCACGAATGGTTTTAAAAATTGGGAAACAGGCGCCATGGCTGCTGAGGGAGGGAGCGAGGGTGCGAAAAGTGTCCAACATCGCCATAGCGAATCAACTCTAGGAGAGAGCATTTCTAAAGAGACTGTGTGAGACAATGAAGCGATCAAAGGAAAAGAACGTATTAAAGGAGATACTGAAACCTATGGGGTAGCTGTTTTTGATCTCAGCTGACAGCAGGAATTGCTGACCAACTCCTAGCAAGCAATGTGAACAAAGCCTCCTTTGAAAAGCCAGCTGCTGTTAACCTCAGGGGGCACCCCAAGAAATATTAAGGACAATGGGTGGTAACAATTACTGGACTTCGATTGGTTGTAAAACCTATAAGGTGTTGCTGAACAGATACTGAGAAGGTTAGCTTTGAAGGTGTTAAATGAATATTGTGTGGGACTGTGTTAATATGTTGCTGCTGTGTGAAGCCATTGTTCTGATTAAGTATAATTCTACTTTGTTTATTTTTTCCTATTTCTTAATAAACATTTACTTTCCTACAAAATCATTCCTACAATATCCTTTGTGAGCAGGATAAAGAGTCCCGCATGGTATGTTGCCTGCCCGGTGCTAGGGTGCGGGACATCTCTGACCGGCTTGAAAGGATACTGGAGAGGGAGGGGGAGGATCCAGTTGTTGTGGTCCATGTCGGTACCAACAGCATAGGCAAGTCTAGAAAAGAAGACCTGTTTCGAGATTATAAAGAGCTAGGATTCAAATTAAAAAACAGGTCCTCAAGGGTCATAATCTCCGGATTACTGCCCGAGCCACGTGCAAATTGGCATAGGGAGGCAAGAATAAGGGAAGTTAACACGTGGCTGAAAGAGTGGTGTGGGAAAGAGGGGTTCCTTTTCATGGGACACTGGCATCAGTTTTGGGACAGGGGGGACCTATACCGTTGGGATGGTCTCCACCTGAACCGAGCTGGGACTAGTGTTCTGGCGAAAAGAGTAAATAGGGTGGTCAATAGGACTTTAAGCTAGAGATTGGGGGGGGAAGGGAAAGTCAGGGAACCAAGAGGTGAAGTAATCAGTGGGAAGCGTAGCTGCTTAGGAATACAAAAAAGCACGAAAAGACAAAACTCAGGAGAGGTTACGATAGTCCCCATCCCACAAAATATGATACAGTGTATGGAAAGGCTCAGTAAACCAAGGTCCACCACACTAAGAAAACAAAAAGGGACGGTCAATAGAGAATTAAAGGTGCTATATTTAAATGTGCGCAGTGTACGGAACAAGGTAGATGAGCTTGTGGCCCAGATTGTGACAGGCAGGTATGATGTGGTAGGCATCACAGAGACATGGTTGCAGGGGGTTCAGGACTGGCATTTAAACATCCAGGGATTTACAACCTATCGAAAAGACAGCGAGTTGGGCAGAGGGGGCGGGGTTGCCTTGTTAATTAGGAATGAAATTAAATCAATAGCACTAAATGACATAGCGTCAGATGATGTGGAGTCTGTGTGGGTAGAGTTGAGGAACCACAAAGGCAAAAAAACCATAATGGGAGTTATGTACAGGCCTCCTAACAGTGGTCAGGACCAGGGGCACAAAATGTACCACAAAATAGAAAGTGCATGTCAGAAAGGCAAGGTCACAGTGATCATGGGGGACTTCAATATGCAGGTGGACTGGGTAAATAATGCTGCCAGTGGACCCAAGGAAAGGGAATTCATTGAATGTTTACAGGAGGGCTTTTTGGAACAGCTTGTGATGGAGCCCACGAGGGGACAGGCCATTCTGGACTTAGTGTTATGTAATGAGCCAGACTTGATTAAAGATCTTAAAGTAAGGGAACACTTAGGAGGCAGTGATCATAATATGGTAGAATTCAATCTCCAATTTGAAAGAAAGAAGGTAGAATCAGATGTAAAGGTGTTACAGTTAAATAAAGGTAACTACAGGGACATGAGGGAGGAACTGACGAAAATCGACTGGAGCAGAGCCTAGTGGGAAAAACAGTAGAACAGCAATGGCAGGAGCTTCTGGGAGTAATTGAGGACACAGTACAGAGGTTCATCCCAAAGAAAAGAAAGGTTATCAGAGGGAGGATTAGGCAGCCATGGCTGACAAAGGAAGTTAGGGAATGCATCAAAGCAAAAGAGAAAGCCTATAATGTGGCAAAGAGTAGTGGGAAGTCAGAAGATTGGGAAGACTACAAAAACAAACAGAGGATAACAAAGAGAGAAATAAGGAAAGAGAGGATCAAATTTGAAGGTAGGCTAGCCAGTAACATTAGGAATGATAGTAAAAGTTTCTTTAAATACATTAAAAACAAACGGGAGGCAAAAGTAGACATTGGGCCGCTCCAAAATGACACTGGTAATCTAGTGATGGGAGACAAGGAAATAGCTGAGGAACTAAATAAGTATTTTGCGTCAGTCTTACAGTAGAAGACATGAGTAATATCCCAACAATTCAGGAGAGTCAGGGGCAGAGTTGAATATGGTAGCCATCACAAAGGAGAAAGTGCTAGAGAAACTAAGAGGTCTAAAAATTGATAAACCTCCGGGCCCAGATGGGCTACATCCTAGAGTTCTAAAGGAGATAGCTGAAGAAATAGTGGAGGCGTTAGTTATGATCTTTCAAAAGTCACTGGAGTCAAGGAAAGTCCCAGAGGATTGGAAAATCGCTGTTGTAACCCCCCTGTTCAAGAAGGGAACAAGGAAAAAAATGGAAAATTATAGGCCAATTAGCCTAACCTCGGTTGTTGGCAAGATTCCAGAATCCATTGTTAAGGATGAGATTTCTAAATTCTTGGAAGTGCAGGGTCGGATTAGGACAAGTCAGCATGGATTTAGTAAGGGGAGGTCGTGCCTGACAAACCTGTTAGAGTTATTTGACGAGATAACAAATAGGTTAGACCAAGGAGAGCCAATGGATGTTATCTGTCTTGACTTCCAAAAGGCTTTTGATAAGGTGCCTCACGGGAGACTGCTGAGTAAAATAAGGGCCCATGGTATTTAGGCAAGGTACTAACATGGATTGACGATTGGCTGTCAGGCAGAAGGCAGAGAGTTGGGATAAAAGGTTCTTTTTCGGAATGGCAACCGGTGATGAGTGGTGTCCCGCAGGGTTCAGTGTTGGGGCCACAGCTGTTCTCTTTATATATTAACGATCTAGATGACGGGACTGGGGGCATTCTGGCTCAGTTTGCCGATGATACAAAGATAGGTGGAGGGGCAGGTAGTATGGAGGAGGTGGGGGGGCTGCAAAAAGATTAAGACAGTTTAGGAGAGTGGTCCAAGAAATGGCTGATGAAATTCAACGTGGGCAAGTGGGAGGTCTTGGACTTTGGAAAAAAGAATAGAGGCATGGACTATTTTCTAAACGGTGACAAAATTCATAATGCTGAAGTGCAAAGGGACTTGGGAGTCCTAGTCCAGGATTCTCTAAAGGTAAACTTGCAGGTTGAGTCCGTAATTAAGAAAGCAAATGCAATGTTGTCATTTATCTCAAGAGGTTTGGAATATAAAAGCAGGGGTGTACTTCTGAAGCTTTATAAAGCATTAGTTAAGCCCCATTTAGAATACTGTGAGCAATTTTGGGCCCCACACCTCAGGAAGGACATACTGGCGCTGGAGCGAGTCCAGCGGAGATTCACACGGATGATCCCAGGAATGGTAGGCCTAACATACGATGAACGTCTGAGGATCCTGGGATTATATTCATTGGAGTTTAGGAGGTTGAGGGGAGATCTAATAGAAACTTACAAGATAATGAATGGCTTAGATAGGGTGGATGTAGGAAAGTTGTTTCCATTCGCAGGGGAGACTAGGACCCGGGGGCACAGCCTTAGAATAAAAGGGAGTCACTTTAGAACAGAGATGAGGAGAAATTTATTCAGCCAGAGAGTGGTGGGTCTGTGGAATTCATTGCCACAGAGGGCGGTGGAGGCCGGGACGTTGAGTGTCTTTAAGACAGAAGTTGATAAATTCTTGATTTCTCGAGGAATTAAGGGCTATGGAGAGAGAGCGGGTAAATGGAGTTGAAATCAGCCATGATTGAATGGTGGAGTGGACTCGATGGGCCGAATGGCCTTACTTCCGCTCCTATGTCTTATGGTCTTATGGTCTTGTCACAAGTAATCAGGGATATAATTTCTGGATTACAAAACCTCTCCTCGTACTATACAAATTGCAAATAAAACAAACGTGAGGAAATAGTTTCAAGTTCCCCTTCTGGGGTTTGAACAGCGCCGCATTTATCATTAGCTCGGCCATAACACCCCATTCTTCCAGTTGCATTGCATGTATTACAGATCGAAGTGTCAGATTATGGGAAATAAAATCACAGCAGCAGAAATTTAATCGTCAACTGCACCTGTTAAAGAAAACTCTGCATCGTCAGATTGAACCTTCACAGCATTAAATCGAGGCGAAAGTTGTATTTGCCAGAACTTACCAGTTCAATCACTTTTAGATTCTCTTCTTGATCTTTGATGCATTTTTTAAAATGTTCATTTTCATCTGTATGAATAGAGATTTTTTTTTAATGTATTAAATTAACCGAGGAATAATTTCAAAACTAAAAGCAGACGTTTAAATATATATGACTTTTCTCAGTAAGAACAAAAAACTAACCCATTTATCGTGAAGTAAATGGAGCGAAGGTTTTTCCCACAGATTCCCAGCAGAGGTGACGGGTCAATTCTCCGAACACATCCTGCCATATGAATGGAAAACTATCAGAGCCACCCAAAGTTAGAGGTTCAAATCGCTTTGTTGGCTGTTCCCAGTCCAACGCAATAGTCCAGGAGAAATTAGCCCTTCCAGCCAATTGCCAGCTAAACCCTTACCTGGGAACATCCGAAAGGGATTCCCCAGTGCATTCCTGGGATACCCTCCAAATCCAACGCTGGAGGTCTCAGAAGTTACGGGCTTATAGTTATGATCACTACAATATAACTAGGCAGTCGGGAAGCTTAGATGACCAGCACATGATTCAGAATGATGCCAACAGCCTGGGCCTACTTCCCATTCTGGTTGAATTAGACTTGAGACTTGCCTCCTCGCCATGCCCTGAGAGGGGTGGCATGTTAGCACAGTGGCTAGCACTGCTGTTGTTTCACAGCGCCAGGGACCCAGGTTCGATTCCCGGCTTGGCTCACTGTCTGCGCGGGATCAGCGCGTTATCCCCGTGTCTGCATGGGTTTCCTCCGGGTGCTCCGGTTTCCTGCCACAGTCCCAAAGATGTGCAGGTTAGGTGGATTGGCCGTGATAAATTGCCCCGTAGTGTCCGAAGGTTCGGTGAGATTGCTGGGATAGGGTGGAGGTGTTGACCTTGAGTAGGGTGCTCTTTCAGAGGCCGGTGTAGACTCGATGGGCCAAATGGCCTCCTTCTGCACTGTAAATTCTATGATGATTCCATGATGAGAGTGGGAAGAACCATTACTGACAAATATTGCCAAGAAAACAGCTCAGGGTGATTCATTAGAAGACCACAAGCCAAGGACCTTCTTTCAGGCAGACACGTGACACATGAGGGGAGACGATTGCGAAGTGGTATTGCCCAGTCCATCACACAAACCTGCCTCCCATCCATTGACTCCATCTACACCTCCCGCTGCCTGGGGAAAGCAGGCAGCATAATCAAAGACCCCTCCCACCCGGCTTACTCACTCTTCCAACTTCTTCCATCAGGCAGGAGATACAAAAGTCTGAGAACACGCACGAACAGACTCAAAAACAGCTTCTTCCCCTCTGCTACCAGACTCCTAAACGATCCTCTTATGGACTGAGCTCATTAACACTACACCCCTGTATGCTTCACCCGATGCCGGTGTCCATGTAGTTACATCGTGTACATTGTGTTGCTCTATTATGTATTTTCTTTTATTTCCTTTTCTTCTCATGTACTGAATGATCTGTTGAGCTGCTCGCAGAAAAATACTTTTCACTGTACCTCGGTACACGTGACAACAAACAAATCCAAATCCAAATCACTGAGTGATGTTCCAGGGACCTGGGTTTCAATCTCACCATGGCAGATGGTGAAGTTTGAATCCAATAAAAACACTGGAATTAAAAATCTAATGATGACCAAGAAAACCATTGTTGCAAAATCCCGTCTGGTACAGTAGGAAAGCTGCTGTCCATGCCTGGTTTGGCCTGCATGTGACTCCAGGCCGACAGAAATGTGGTTGACTCTGAAGTAATTCTGTAGTATCTAACTGCTAAAAAGCCAATTGAAAGGATGAAACCGGACACACCACCCGACATTGACCTGGGCACTTGAAACATCAATGGCAAACTCGGCCCGGCCAACCCTGCAAAATCCTCCTTACTAACACCTGGGAACAGTATCAGGTAGGAGTGACCACCGTACGGGCCTTATGAAGACCAAGTCCCATGTTCACATTGAGGATAGCCTCCATCGTGTTGTGCAGCACTTTTGTTGTGATATAGCAGGTGATATTTGCTTTACTGGCCAAATTCCAAAGGTAAACATGATCAAACTGTCACGATTTTATTACAAGGTATCTGTACTGAAGTCAGAAGTAAAGATTCCAAAAACACTGTTGGAGATTTTAAATATTCAATTAAAACATTTATTAATGAAAGAGAAGAAAACATAAGCACACAAGATAACATTTACACAGTTAAAATTAGTCTTACAAACATTTCCCAAAAATGTCTATTCAGCCAGACTCACAAATAAACATCCTTTCCCAGACAACAGTCCATATAGATCCTTTTCTATAAAATTCAAGCAATATTACTGCACGGCAACCAATGTTGTTATAGGGGAGGTATTTCATAAGGGCTTCTCTCTCCCTCTCACTCAACAATCAAAATCCAAGCCTTAAAATAAAACCTTGCTTTCTGGAACAAATAAACACTTCTTTGATGGTGGCTAGAGGCTGCTTACTTCACAGTCTGTCCTCCGCACAGCCCACTCTTCAAGATATCACATGGTCTTTACTCCAGACACAGTTTTCAATCTTTCAATAAATATGTTTTTTCTCTTCCATCTTTAAACCCATTGTTCTTACTTTGGAAGTTACCTTTTCCAGAATCTAAAAATACTTCATGTTGCTTTAAGGCCACTACTTTTGGGAGGAAAAACTTAATAACATTGCTTTATTTATTCATGATCTTTTTCAATTTCAACCTAGCTTATATTTACCGTTACAAATTCACCAAATAAACATAAACAAACCTTCTTTATCTCCTCATGCAAATTTCTGTCCATTTTTTTCACTTATCCCATCTTAGCTTTGCTCATCCCCACTTCAAAATGCCTGTTTTTAGACTTAACCCTTTGATGATTTAAGACTTGCAGTCTGACTGTCTTCAGTTTAATTAATTAATTATAATGCAAAAACACACACATACACATGGCCCCAACTAGCCTGCTTCACAGTATCCCACAATAATATTGGAAAAGAATATGTCTTTGCACTACTGCTGAGGCAGAGGGGGCATCAGCAGCAGCAGAATTGTATCAACCACAATCTGTAACCCCCTGGCCCGGGATATCCCCCACTCTACCATTACCATCAAGCTAGGGGAACTACACTAGTTCCATCAAGAGTGCAGGACGCATGCCAGGAACAACATCAGGCAGACCAAAAAACGATGCGTCAACCTGGTGAAGCTACAACACAGGACGGCTTCAGTGCCAAACAGCAGAAGCAGCAAAGCAAAAACAGAGTTAAGTGATTCCACAACCAACCCAGGTCTACGCCCTGCAGTTCTGCCACATCCAACCATGAATGGTGGGGGTTAATTAAGCAACTCACTGTTTCAGTACACCAACAACACTGGCATCCATCTGGGGAGGCGGGGGTATTGTGGTATTGTCACTCGTAAACCAGAGGCCTAGAATATTGCTTTGGGGACCCAGGTTCAAATCCCGCCATTGCAGATGGTGATATTTGAATTTGACAGTATCTGGATTTAAAAGTTGACCATGAAACCATTGACGGGTGTCGCAAAAACCCATCTGGTTCATTAATGTCCTTAATGGAAGGAAATCTGCCGTCTTTACCTGGTCTGGCCTACACGTGACTCGAGACCCGCAGCAATGTGGGTAACTCTTCCACTGCCCCCTCAAGGGCAATTAGGGATGGGCAATAAATGCTGGCACAGCCTGCGATGCCAACTACCCATGAACGAACAAAAAGGAATGTGGAGTATTGCTAAGGGATATGCTGTACACAGGACAAATATAACCCAGACAATTATCGGCCCATCAGTCTACTCTTGATCATCAGTAAAGTGATGGAAGGGTAATTAATAACACCATCAAGGGGCACTTGCTCAACAATAACCTGCTCACGGACGCTCAGTTTGGGTTCCGCCCAGGGTCACTCAGCTCCTGACCTCATTACAGCCTTGGTTCAAACTTTGGCCAAAAGAGCTTTACTACAGAGGCGAGGTGAAGGTAACGGTCCTTGACATCAATGCAGCATTTGACCGAGTGTGGCATCAAGGGGTCCTAGCAAAACTGGAGTCAATGGGAATCAGGGGGAATGGGCAGGTTGGGATTATGCCAGCAAAGGAAAATAGCTGCGACTGTTGAAGGTCTATGTGGTTTAATGGCCAAAGGCCTGAATCTTAGGCCCGACACAGAATTGGATACTTTAAATTCAGAATTGGACACTTTAAAGTAAACTCCAGTCAAAACCACAGGCAGGCCTGATGGGAATTCAAACAGCTAAGTTCAAATACACGGATCCTAAATGGGATAAGGTTACCTTCAGACAGTACACCTGAGGATGTTCCTTGGGGGGGGGGGGGTCTTTGGTGTCTGGCAGAGTTGGAATCGGTAATGGCGGGTGGCACGCTGGCACAGTGGTTAGCACTGCTGCCTCACCGCGCCAGGGACCTGGGTTCAATGCCAGTCTTGTCTGTGTGCAGTTTTCACATTCTCCCCGTGTCTGCAGACCAAGGATGTGCAGGTCAGGTGGATTGGCTAGGTTAAAAAATTGCCCCTTAGTGTCCAGAGGTCAGGTGGGGTTACGGGGATAGGGCAGAGGACTGGGTCTAGTTGGGTGTTGTGACCCCCGCAGAGTGAACTCATTGTCTGAGAGCCAGAGAAACTTCTAGAAGGGCACAAAGAGTGAGATAGGAATAGACACCCAGAGACCCTCCCCAGCAGAGACTCGACACGAAGACAACAGACCAGACTCGGCGACGAACCAGATACAGATGTAAGAGGTGAGCGAGGACGACCATCGCAGACGAGGGCCCTGAGGCGACGACAACTCAGAGGATTGGACCCGCAGCTTGATCAAGTTCATTGGCAGAGTAATGTTCAAATCTCGGGCAGATAATATTAGCCATAATTTTGGAAAGTAACTGCTTTATTGTGATTGTGAATAAATTTGGGTTGAATCGTGAACCTGTGTTTGTTTTTTGTTCATCTCACAAATAAGAGCATGTGGACAAAATGTTTCCGTAATAAACTGGTCGAAGTGTCTGATCATTTACAGATAATCAATCATCTTGGGGCAGCACGGCAGCATTGTGGATAACACAATTGCTTCACAGCTCCAGGGTCCCAGGTTCGATTCTGGCTTGGGTCACTGTCTGTGCGGAGTCTGCACATCCTCCCCGTGTGTGCGTGGGTTTCCTCCGGGTGCTCCGGTTTCCTCCCACAGTCCAAAGATGTGCAGGTTAGGTGGATTGGCCATGATAAATTGCCCTTAGTGTCCAAAATTGCCCTTAGTGTGGGTGGGGTTACTGGTTTATGGGGATAGGGTGGAGGTGTTGACCTTGGTGGAGGTGTTGACCTTGGGTAGGGTGCTCTTTCCAAGAGCCGGTGCAGACTCGATGGGCTGAATGGCCTCCTTCTGCACTGTAAATTCTATGATAATCTATGATCTCAGCTCCAGGACATCACTGCAGGAGTTCCTCCGGGTAGTGTTCTAGACCCAACCATCTTCAGCTGCTTCATCAATGATCTTCCCTCCAACATTAGGTCAGAAGTGCAGATGTTTGCGGATGACTGCACAATGTTCAGCATCATTAATGGTTGCTCATACATTGAAGCAGTCCATGTCCAAATGCAGCAAGACCTGGACACTATCCGGGCTTGGGCTGACACGTGGCAAGTTACATTTGCACCACACAAGTGCCAGGCAATAACCACCTCCAAGAGAGAACTCAACAATTGCCCCTTGACATTCAGTGGTATTATCATCACTAAATCATCCACTATCAACATCCTGGGAGTTACCATTGACCATAAACCCAACTCGGCATGCCATATGAATGCCATGGTTACAGAGGTTAGGAATCCTGCATCGGGGAATTCACCTCCTTACTTCGCAAAGCCAGACCATAATTCACAAAGCACAGAGATAGAAAACTCTCCACTTGCCTGGATGAGCGCGGCTCCAACAACACTCAAGAAGCTCAACACCATCCAGGACAAAGCAGCCGCTTGGTTAGCCCCCCATCCGCAGAGAGAAAATGGTACAAGAAATGTGGGCCAAATGACTCAGAGGTGGGGCACAATATTGGAGAAGAGTCCGAGGCATTGGGAAAGGGAGACATCCCAAAGGAAGTCTGGCGAAGGGTCACGGAGAGGGGAGTGGGAAAGGTCTGAGTTATGAAGAAAGAGGAGCAGAGAAAGAGGCTGTAAGGAGAAAAATGGCTGAGGTTGCCAGACTTAAAGTGGTGAGGGCCAGGAGATGCCCTGACAATCAAAGGAGGCAGCAGATGTTTGGATACTCCATGCTTGGGCGGTTGGCAGTGAAGGTAACCCTTTCGAGCAGTAGCATTCTGCCCCGTGCGGCCAAACAGCTAACGTGGTGCTTGTGAATTGATGCATGAATTCATACTCAGGAATCGAGGGAAACAGAATATTGGACAGTGGGATTTATACCCTGTGGGATGGGCCGTCATTGACACCGTCAGGTTGGAGTAACATTCAAAGAGGTGGGCAGCACGGTAGCACAGTGGTTAGCACAGTTGCTTCACAGCTCCAGGGTCCCAGGTTCGATTCCCGGCTTGGGTCACTGTCTGTGCGGAGTCTGCACGTTCTCCCCGTGTCTGCGTGGGTTTCCTCCGGGTGCTCCGGTTTCCTCCCACAGTCCAAAGATGTGCAGGTTAGGTGGATTGGCCGTGATAAATTGCCCTTAGTGTCCAAAAAGGTTAGGTGGGGTTACTGGGTTACGGGGATAGGTTGGAGGTGTGGGCTTAAGTAGAGTGCTCTTTCCAAGGGCCGGTGCAGATTCGATGGGCCAAATGGCCTCTTTCTGCTCTGTAAATTCTATGATTCAAAGTTATATCTTCCGGTGAAGACTAGAATTCCTTGTGAGGGAGACATGGGTGGAATATTCTTCCCCTGATGGCGTCGGCGCCATGGTGGGGGAGGATGGGAGGGGGAGGGGGCGTGGGGGATGGATAGTACAACATGGCGGGAAGGCCAAAAGTCGGTTTATTGCTGATGTGGAAGGACAGCGGCTCCACCCAGGCGGAACACGAACCAGGCTGTCGGCCTGTGTGATGCTGATTTGCATCCCGCTAATAGATGTAAAAGAAATAGCGAGCTGAATCGTGCTCCCACACCCCTTTTACAATTCCGTTAGTGGGAAAACAGCCCGGCCCAGAACTGTCTGGAAACGCATGTCATGCAAAATTCCGGAATTACCTTATGCCCTTGCTCAGCTCGCTGACATCCCAGGAGAGGAAGATGATGGAATTCTGCAGGGCTCTAGAATAACTCATGCATCACAATGTATCCACATGGCTCGTCCGTGAAACAGCTTTTAGAAGGTGGGAGTTCTCCGCCTAGGTTCTGTCACTTTGCTCTGGATTTGCAGGGTTTTGTCCTGGACAGGAAGGGCTGGTCGGACCGTTGTGGGTGGGGGGCAGGAGAATGTGAACTGTGGGAGGGATCGAGTTTGGGAACACAGATAATAGGAGCAGGAGCAGACCATTCGGCCCTTCGAGATTGCTCTGTTATTCATGATGATCGTGGCTGATCATCCAATTCAGTGGGGAGTCCAGAACTAGGGGTCATAGTTTGAGGATAAGGGGTAAACCTTTTAGGACTGAGGTGAGGAGACATTTCTTCACCCAGAGAGCGGGGAATCTGTGGAATTCACTCCCACAGAAAGTAGTTGAGGCCAAAATGTTGTGTAATTTCAGGAAGGAATTAGATACAGCTCTGGGGGCGAAAGGGATCCAGGGATATGGGGGTGGGCGGGATCATGGGATTGAACCCGATGATCAGCCATGATCATAATGAATGGTGGAGCAGGCTCGAGGGGCCGAATGGCCTCCTCCTGCTTCTATTTTCTATATTTCTATGTAACTGACCAGAGCTGTTGTTGAGGTGAATGAAAGGATTCAAATTAGCAAAAAGGTTACGTTGCATTTGTATAAGATACAAGTTCAGACTCTTCGGGAGTATTGTGTCCAATTCCGGGCAATGATGAGAAGGCTTCGGAGAGAATATGGAAAAGATTCACCAGAATGGGGCGGGATTCTCCGATCCTGGGGCAAAGTGTTGACGCCGTCATAAACGCCGGAGCGTTTTACGACGGCGTCACTAGGCCCCTGGGATCAGCGATCCTGCGCCGCACAGGGGGCCAGCAGGGCACGGGAGAGCCTCACGCTGCTCCAGCTGCTGATACCGGCGTCAAACGGGCGCCACGCGCCACGGCTGGTGCAAAGTCGCGCATGCGCGTGGGTTGCCTTCTCCGCGTCAGCCCCCGACGCAACATGCCAGAGAGCTACAGGGGCCAGGCGCGGAGGAACATAGGCCCCCACCGGGATAAGCCCACCCGCCGATCAGTAGGCCCGATCACGGGCCAGGCCACCGTGGAGGCCCCCCGGGGTCGGATCTCCCCTCCCCCCCAACCAGGCCGCCCCCCCCGCAACATGAACGCCGCGGCCCCGCCAGGTAGGACCGCACGAGAAGAACGCCGGGGGCTCGGCCTAACTCGGTGGGCACTCGGCCCATCGCGTGGGGGGAATCGCCGGGGAGGCTGCGTTGAGCGTCACCCCGACCAGCGCCGCGCCAGCACCAATGGCGCCAATTCTCCGGTCAGCGGAGAATCGGCGGACCAGCATCGGAGCGGCGTCGCGTGATCCGCCGCGGGATCAGAGAATCCCGCCCATGGTTCCAGGGATGGGGAACTTCAGTTATGGAGATAGATTGGAGAAATTAGGATTGTTTGCCTTGAGAAAGCTGAGAGGGAATTTGATAGAGGTATTCAAAATCATCAAGGTCAGTATCAAGCTGATCGGGAGAAACTGCTCTCACTCCTGAAAGGTTTGATAACAAAAGGGCACAGGTTTAAAGTAACGGACAAAATAAGCAAAGCGATATGCTACAGCAAGTAGGTAAGGTGTGGAATACACTGCAAGAGAATTCATTCTATTTTATCTGAAAATGAAGAATATGTCGTGCTGTGTTGGGAAGGTGGGGAATGACACTGGGTGAATTGTTGATTCGGTCGCTGATGCAGACACACTGTAAATGATAGTGTTGCAATGAGCTGAATGGCTCCCTTCTGTGATTCAATTCAACCTTTCCTGAGTTAGTGAGGTTGCCAGCTTTTGGTGGAAAAGGAAGAAAACGGATGAAGAAGCAGAAAGAACGGAGAGAGTATCTAAATCAAAGGAACAAAATTCAATTTTCGTAACCTATTAAATGGCCTCAATCTAATTCTCCGTGAGTGCTTACCTCTCACATCACACTGTTTCTGGATGGACCCCTGAAGTTCCGCTATTATTCCATGAAGCAAACCACATTCTGAAAAACAGGAAGATGCAACAACAGTACTGATTAGAAATATTTCCAACAGTGCAGGCACTAGCTCAGAACTTAAAACTTTCCGCAGCTGAGGCTCGTTGTGCTGGTTAGGGGCAGAATATTTTGTTTGATTATCCATTGGTAACTGAGCTTTTGAAGCACATTTGTTGAGGATATTCAGAGAGGTGAAGTCCATTATCAGATAAAACAATTACAGTAGATAAGTGTGAATTCATACATTTTAGGGAAAAAAAGAGCAGAGAATGGAAGCATGCCATAGAGGGTATAGTTCAGACTAGAGGGAGGGAACAGAGTAATGTAGGGATCTGCTCTCACAAACAACGTTAACATGTTCTGAAGCATTATACACCTACAGACATACTTTGCAAGTACATATCCAACTTCCTTTTATAAGTTACTTTTTTGACAATTACATTAAAGCTCTGTCCTCTGATTACTTACACTCGAGTGGAAACAGTTTCATCCATTGAAGAACAGAAGCTAGAGGAGCAAGAGAGGACCCTGTGGCTGATTAAGCCATCCCCGCCACTCAATACAATCAGAGCTGAACGTCAGCATTCAACTCCACTTCCCCATCTGCTTCATGCCTGAGATCAAAACTCCATCCTTTATATAGAGAGTCAGAGTTTTACAGCACAGGAAGAGGTCCTTCGGTCCACTGTGTCTACACCGTGGAATCAAGCACCTATCTATTCTAATCCCATTTTCCAGCACTTAGTCCGTAGCCTTGTACATTGTGGTGTTTCAAGTGCTTGTCTAAATGCTTCTTAAATGTTATGAGGGTCTCTGCCTCCACCACCCTTTCAGGCAGCGAGTTCCAGACTCCCACCACCCTCTGGGTAAAAATGTTTTTCCTCCAATCCCCTCTAAACCTCCTGTCCCTCACCGTAAATCTTTGCTCTGTGATTATTGAGCGCTCTATTAAGGGGAAAAGTTTCTTCTCATCAACTTTATTGATATCCTTCATAATTTTATACAGTGTGCAGTGTGATGCGACCATCAATTCACTCAAGGACTCGTGTCGGAGTAAAACAGTGGTTTTAATTAACTATCAACTTTGCCTGCCTGCGACTGGTACATACCGAGGACAGTCCCACAGGCCAGCTACTCCTATACTCCTTCAAAGGGGCGGAGCCATGGGCGGAGCCCAGACATGCTCCAACATCCTCCAACATCTCCCCCTGTGGGTGAAGCCATACAATGGCCACAGATAAAACCCACAGGGTTAATAACATAGAACATAACTGGTGAATTAACTGTATTTACATTCACCACATTCACCCCCTGTAAAACAATAAAGTCCGGCGGGGGTGATGGGTCACAAGTTCAGCCGGTCCGGCGCCCGGATCGTGCGCTGCGACCGCCGAAGCGCTGGTGTTGCAGCCGCTTCAGGTGGCTGGGGAAGTGGGTCCGGTGCAGCCCCAGGGGTGGACTCCGGGAGCAGCTCTTCCTGAGCTTCATTCCTGCGGACTGGTGTGCCGGGTGGAAGGGAGCGCGGGAGCCAGATGGGCGCAGGGGCGCTGGGCATGGGAGAAAGAGTGGGGTACAGCGCGGGGGGTACTGTGGACGTAGTGGTGGCGGAGCCTGCGGGCGCAGGGTCTCGGAGGGAGACGGTATCCTGTCGACCATCGGGGTGCTCAACATATGCGTAGTGCGGGTTTGAGTGCAGGAGCTGGACCCTCTCTACCAGGGGATCGGTCTCATGGGTCCGAACGTGTTTCCGGAGGAGAACCGGACCCGGTGTCATCAGCCAGGGTGGGAGCGAGGCCCCTGAGGTAGTCCCCCTGGGGAAAATAAACAAGCGGTCATGAGGAGTCTGGTTTGTGGGCGTGCAAAAGAGGGACCTAATAGAGTGGAGCACATCGGGGAGGACTTCCTGCCAGTGGGAAACCGGGAGATTCCTGGACCAGGATTAATGAACCAGGCCAGGTGTTGGATTTGGAGGTAGGAGAGCACTTTGGGGACAGTGACCACAATTCGGTGACGTTTACGTTAGTGATGGAAAGGGATAAGTATACCCCGCAGGGCAAGAGTTATAGCTGGGGGAAGGGCAATTATGATGCCATTAGACATGACTTGGGGGGGATAGGTTGGAGAAGTAGGCCGCAAGTGTTGGGCACACTGGATATGTGGAGCTTGTTTAAGGAACAGCTACTGCGTGTTCTTGATAAGTACGTACCGGTCAGGCAGGGAGGAAGGCGTCGAGCGAGGGAACCGTGGTTTACCAAAGAAGTGGAATCTCTTGTTAAGAGGAAGAAGGAGGCCTATGTGAAGATGAGGAGTGAAGTTTCAGTTGGGGCGCTTGATAGTTACAAGGTAGCGAGGAAGGATCTAAAGAGAGAGCTAAGACGAGCAAGGAGGGGACATGAGAAGTATTTGGCATGTAGGATCAAGGAAAACCCAAAAGCTTTCTATAGGTATGTCAGGAATAAGCGAATGACTAGGGTAAGAGTAGGGCCAGTCAAGGACAGGGATGGGAAGTTGTGTGTGGAGTCTGAAGAGATAGGCGAGATACTAAATGAATATTTTTCGTCAGTATTCACTCAGGAAAAAGATAATGTTGTGGAGGAGAATGCTGAGCCCCAGGCTATTAGAACAGATGGCATTGAGGTACGTAGGGAAGAGGTGTTGGCAATTCTGGACAGGCTGAAAATAGATAAGTCCCCGGGGCCTGATGGGATTTATCCTAGGATTCTCTGGGGAGCCAGGGAAGAGATTGCTGGGCCTTTGGCTTTGATTTTATGTCATCATTGGCTATAGGAATAGTGCCAGAGGACTGGAGGATAGCAAATGTGGTCCCTTTGTTCAAGAAGGGGAGTAGAGACAACCCCGGCAACTATAGACCGGTGAGCCTCACGTCTGTTGTGGGTAAAGTCTTGGAGGGGATTTATAAGAGACAAGATTTATAATCATCTAGATAGGAATAATATGATCAGGGATAGTCAGCATTGCTTTGTGAAGGGTAGGTCATGCCTCACAAACCTTATCGAGTTCTTTGAGAAGGTGACTGAATAGGTAGACGAGGGTAGAGCAGTTGATGTGGTGTATATGGATTTCAGTAAAGTGTTTGATAAGGTTCCCCACGGTAGGCTATTGCAGAAAATACGGAGGCTGGGGATTGAGGGTGATTTAGAGATGTGGATCAGAAATTGGCTAGCTGAAAGAAGACAGAGGGTGGCGGTTGATGGGAAATGTTCAGAATGGAGTTCAGTTACAAGTGGCGTACCACAAGGATCTGTTCTGGGGCCGTTGCTGTTTCTCATTTTTATCAATGACCTAGAGGAGGGCGCAGAAGGGTGGGTGAGTAAATTTGCAGACGACACTAAAGTCGGTGGTGTTGTCGACAGTGCGGAAGGATGTAGCAGGTTACAAAGGGACATAGATAAACTGCAGAGCTGGGCTGAGAGGTGGCAAATGGAGTTTAATGTAGAGAAGTGTGAGGTGATTCACTTTGGAAGGAATAACAGGAATGTGGAATATTTGGCTAATGGTAAAGTTCTTGGAAGTGTGAATGAGCAGAGGGATCTAGGTGTCCATGTACACAGATCCCTGAAAGTTGCCACCCAGGTTGATAGGGTTGTGAAGAAGGCCTATGGAGTGTTGGCCTTTATTGGTAGAGGGATTGAGTTCCGGAGTCATGAGGTCATGTTGCAGCTGTACAAAACTCTGGTACGGCCGCATTTGGAGTATTGCGTACAGTTCTGGTCACCGCATTATAGGAAGGACGTGGAAGCTTTGGAGCGGGTGCAGAGGAGATTTACCAAGATGTTGCCTGGTATGGAGGGAAAATCTTATGAGGAAACGCTGATGGACTTGAGGTCATTTTCGTTAGAGAGAAGAAGGTTAAGAGGAGACTTAATAGAGGCATACAAAATGATCAGGGGGTTAGATAGGGTGGACAGTGAGAGCCTTCTCCCGCGGATGGAAATGGCTAGCACGAGGGGACATAGCCTTAAACTGAGGGGTAATAGATATAGGACAGAGGTCAGAGGTAGGTTCTTTACGCAAAGAGTGGTGAGGCCGTGGAATGCCCTACCTGCAACAGTAGTGAACTCGCCAACATTGAGGGTATTTAAAAGTTTATTGGATAAGCATATGGATGATAATGGCATAGTGTAGGTTAGATGGCTTTTGTTTTTTGACTCCCCATGTCGGTGCAACATCGTGGGCCGATACTGCGCTGTATCGTTCTATGTTCTATGACCGTAGGGTCAGTAGGGCGGTCTTCCAGACCGTCGCGTTCTCCCTCTCCACCTGTCCGTTTCCCCGGTGTTGTAACTGGTAGTCATGCTCGAGACAATGACTTTACTGAGCAGGTACTGACGCAGTTCGTCGCTCATGATTGTTTAGCACAGGATGTTTAGCTCAGGGCTAAATTGCTGGCTTTGAAAGCAGACCAAGGCAGACCAGCAGCACGGTTCGATTCCCGTCACAGCCTCCCCGAACAGGCGCCGGAATGTGGCGACTAGGGGCTTTTCACAATAACTTCATTTGAAGCCTACTTGTGACAATAAGCGATTTTCATTTCATTTCATTTTCATGAACGACGAGCCCCTGTCGCTGTGGACGTAGTTGGGGAAACCAAACAGGGTGAAGACACTGTGCAGGGCTCTGATAACAGTGAGGGTGGTCATACCGGGGCACGGGATGGCAAACGGGAAACGGCAGAACTTATCAATAATATTGAGAAAGTAGGTATTGCGATTATTCGAGGGGAGGGGCCCTTTGAAATCGATACTGAGGCATTCAAAGTGCCGGGACGCCTTCACCACGTGGGCTTTATCCGGTCGATAGAAGTGCGGTTTACACTCCGCACAGATTTGGCAGTCCCTGGTTACAGCTTTGACCTCGGTGGAGTAGGGCAGGTTGCGGGCCTTGATATAATGGGCGAGCCGGGTGACCCCCAGGTGGCAGAGGTCATCGTGGATAGCCCGTAGTCGGTCCTCTTGTGCACTGGCGCATGTGCCGCGGGTCAGGACATCTGGGGGCTCGTTGAGCTTCCCAAGGACGATATACTATATCGTAGTTATAGGTGGAGAGTTAGATTGTCCACCTCAAGATCTTATCGTTCTTGATTTTGCCCCGCTGCGTATTGTCGAACATGGAGGCTACCGATCGTTGGTCGGTGACGAGGGTAAACCTCCTACCAGCGAGGTAGTGCCTCCAGTGCCGCACGGCTTCCACGATGGCTTGAGCCTCTTTTTCGACCGAGGAGTGTCGAAGTTCAGAGGCGGTGAGGGTGCGGGAAAAAAACCCAACCGGTCTGCCTGCTTGGTTGAGGGTGGCGGCGAGGGCAACCTCTGATGCGTCGCTCTCCACCTGAAAGGGGACGGACTCGTCCACCGCGCGCATCGCGGCTTTGGCGATGTCCGCCTTGATGCAGTTGAAGGCCTGGCGGGCCTCGGCTGCCAGAGGGAAAAGGGTGGCCTTAAATAGTGGGCGGGCTTTGTCCGCGTACTGGGGGACCCACTGGGCGTAATAGGAGAAAAATCCAAGGCACCTCTTGAGGGCCTTGGGACAGTGAGGAAGAGGGAGTTGTAGGAGGGGGCGCATACGGTCAGGGTCAGGCCCTCGGACCCCGTTTTCCACGACATAGCCGAGGATGGCTAGCCTGGTTGTGCGGAAAACGCATTTCTCCTTGTTGTCGGTGAGATTAAATTTTGGGGCTGTTTGGAGAAATCGGTGGAGGTTGGCGTCGTGGTCCTGCCGATCATGGCCGCAGATGGTGACGTTGTCCAAGTACGGAAACATGGCCCGCAGCCCGTACTGGTCCACCATTCGGTCCATTCCTCGTTGGAACACCAAAACCCCATTCGTGACGCCAAAAAGGACCCGGAGGAAATGAAAAAGGCGGCCGTCTGCCTCAAACGCTGCGTAGTGGCGGTCCTCCGGGCGGATTGGAGCTGGTGGTATGCAGACTTCAGGTCCACCGTGGAGAACACGTGGTAGTGAGCGATCTGATTGACCATGTCTGCAATCCGGGGAAGGGGGTACGCATCGGGTTGCGTAAACCGGTTAACGGTCTGGCTGTAATCAACCACCATCCGGAGCTTCTCCCCGGTCTTGACGACCACCACCTGAGCTCTCCAGAGGCTATTGCTGGCCCCTAAGACTCCTTCCCGCAAGAGACGCAGGACCTCAGACCTAATAAATATTCTGTCCTGCATGCTATATCGCCTGCTGCGAGTGGCTACTGGCTTGCAATCAGCGGTGAGATTAGTGAAGAGGGAAGGAGGGTCGACTCTCAAAGTGTCTAGGCTGCACACAATGAGTGGGGGCAGGGGTCCGCCAAAACTAAGCGTCAGGCTCTTGAGATTACATTGAAAATCGAGCCCTAAAAGGAGGGGGGCGCAGAGGTCTGGGAGCACGTACAGTTGGAAATTAGTGTACTCAGCGCCCTGTACCGCTAAGGTTACCGTAGTCCACCCTCGGATTTGTACCGAGTGCGACCCGGAAGCAAGAGAAATTGTTTGTTGCGCCGGGAATATCGGGAGTGAGCAGCGGCTTACCAGATCCGGGTGGATGAAACTCTCGGTGCTCCCGAAGTCGAACAGGCAAGGTGGCTCGTATCCGTTATCCCGGACGGCCATCATTGAGCTCTTGAGGTGCTTGGGTCGCGACTGGTCCAAGGTGACTGCGCTGAGTTGAGGGTAACCGGCGGCGTGGTCGGCTGCGCTGGGGCGCGCCCCCCGGTGACTGTCCGAGCAGGTCGTACGCGTCGAGCGGCGTAGCAGATGGCGGCCCCCGTTGATCAAATGTGGCGGGTGTCGAGGAAGATGGCGTCCAAGATGGCGGCCCCCATGGATCGCACGTGGCCGGCCGCGTGGGGGAGGATGGCCAAAATGGCGGCCCCCGTGAGTCGCACGTGCTGTGCGGAGTCGGCAGGCACGCTGCCACATTGCGAGGTCTGCGGGCCTGAGAGTCGGTAGTCCGGGTCTGAGAGTTCGCGTGCTGAGGCTTGGCGAGGCCGACCTTGACGAAGTGCCCTTTTCTGCTGCAACTGTTGCAGCGAGCGTTATAGGCCGGGCAGTGCTGTCGAGGGTGTTGAGGCTGGCTGCAAAAATAACAAAGCAACCCCCCATGATGAGCGGGCGGGCGCGCAGCACGGGCCTGGGGTAGTCTCTGGTCGGGAGCCCACGAGGAGTTTGGGTGTTCGGCTGGAAATGCAGTGAGGCTCTGGAAAGCAACCTCCAGTGAAGTCGCCAGTTTCACCGTCTCGTCCAGGCCGCGTTCTCGAGCAGTCGCTGCCGCACGTAATTTGATCTGACCCCCGCAACGTAGACGTCTCGGACGGCGAGCTCCACGTGCTGAGTGGCCGTAACGGCCTGATAGTTGCAGTTGCGCGCGAGGGCTTTGAGGTCGCGCAGATAGTCGTCGAGTGACTCCCCGGGGCGCTGGCGTCGAGTAGTGAGAATATGTCGCGCATAGACCTCATTCACACGCCGCACGTAGATGCGCTCGAGGATTGCGAGAGCGGCGGATCATGAGGTGGCCTCTTCGAATTGCACAGAAATGCGGTGACTCACCCGTGCGTGGAGGAGACACAATTTTTGTTCGTCCGTGACGGATGGCGTCGACGACGCAGCAAGGTAGGCCTGGAAACACCGCAGCCAGTGTGAAAACATTTCCTTCGCCTCCGCGGCCTGTGGATCGAGCTCCAGTCTGTCAGGTTTGAGGGCCGACTCCATAATCGTTATTGTTCAGATAGTTAATTAAATTGATGCGACCATCAATTCACTCAAGGACTCGTGTCGGAGTAAAACAGTGGTTTTAATTAACTATCAACTTTGCCCGCCTGCGACTGGTACATACTGAGGACAGTCCCACAGGCCGGCTACTCTTATACTCCTTCAAAGGGGCGGAGCCATGGGCGGAGCCCGTACATGCTCCAACATCCTCCAACATCTCCCCCTGTGGGTGAAGCCATACAATGGCCCACAGATAAAACCCACAGGGTTAATAACATAGAACATAACTGGTGAATTAACTGTATTTACATTCACCACACAGTGAGCACACTTCTCAACAGCTGTCTGGTTCTCTGCTAATTAAAGCCTTTGTATTACCAATCTTCTCTCTCGAGTCGTAATTGAGGGTATCTCAATAGGCAAATGCCCCATGTACCTTCTTAACCATCTTATCTACCTGTCCTGCTGTCTTCGGGGATCTTTGGACATGCACCCCAAGATCCCTCTGGTTCTCTGTACTTCCTAGCATCCTACTGTTATGGGCCAGGGTTTAGAGAACCCCAAACTGTATCATGGAGTTCACCTGACCCACAACTTTTACTAGATTGTGGTTTGGGGAGCACACGGCCCACTCTCCAGGTGTGGTACAGCAGAAATGGAAAAGTATTTTTTAAAGCAAAACAATGTTTATTCCATGAACTCAAGTTAACCTTTTTAAAACATACAGTGAACATCTTAGCAACCATTAATTCAAATACAACCTCCAAAGACTACAACACTAAGTAATCCTTTAAGCTTTCCTTTTAACATCCATACGACTTAAAAACAAAACCTTCAACAGAAGCACATCAGGTTAAAGTCACCACTGAAAACATTTATAGTTCTGAATTCACCAAATGATCAAGAGATAGTCTTTTGATGGCAGAGCGAACAGCAGTACAGCTGCTGTGTCTGGCTTCAGCTCCAACACTGAAAATGAAACTAAAACGCACCCTACAGTAAACAGCCTAAAACAAAAGTAAAAAGCTGACAGACAGCCCAGCTCCACCCACACTCTGACATCACTGATAAACACCCATTTCTTGAAGGTACATTTCTTAAGCACCCATTTCGTAAAGGTACTCTCACATGACACGACCGTTCATTGGGTGTTCCCTTGGCTAGTCAGTAAGTCAGGCTGGTGTACTAGGAGACCCAGTTCCCTTTGTATGTCAACATTTCTCAATCCAGCACCTATCTGTTTTTCCATCCGAAGTGGGTAGCTTCACGCTTATCCATGTTATACTGCACCTGCCATGTGTTTGCACACCCACTCAACTTGTCTAAAACACCTCGAAGCCTCTTGACATCCTCCTCACCTGCCAAGATTCAAGTTGGCAGCAAGCTTAAAAATATTATTTTTTGTTTCCTCATCCAGACATTGATGTATATTGTGAACAGCTAGGGCCCAAGCACTGATCCCTGCAGGGCTGCACTAGTCACAGCCTGCCACTTGGAAATAGACCCATTTATTCCTCCTGTTTCCCGCATGTTAACCAATTCTCAATCCATGACAATACATACCCCCAATCCTATGTGCTTTATTTCTGCTCAAAAAGGGAGGTAGAGAGAAAACAGGGACCTATCGGCCAGTGAGCCTAACATCGGTAGTAGGGAAGTTGCTGGAATCCATTATTAAGGATTCCATCGCACAGCATTTGGAAAGCAGTGGTGTAATCAGACAAAGTCAGCGTAGATTTACAAAAAGGAAATCATGCTTGACAAATCTACTGGAATTCTTTGAAGATGTAACTGGTGGTGTTGACCAACGAGAACCGGTGGATGTGGTTTATTTAGACTTTCAGAAGGCTTTCAACAAGGTCTCATAGCAGATTAATATGTGTGGTAGTAGAGGTATTACGGTACCTGATAGGCTGAAGCACCATTGGTGGAAACTGTATGCTTTCTATTGGTTAATATGTATGGTAGCTCTGCCCTGCTAGGCGGGGTATAAGAGCCCGTGCCGCCCAAGCAGCCTTCATTCTGTACCTGAGCTGCTGGGGGAAATATCTAGCTTATTAAAGCCTTCAGTTGGACTGCAACCTCGCTTTAGTGGTCAGTGATCGTGCATCAATATGTAAGGTTAAAGCGCATGGGATTATGGGTGATGTCTTGAGATGGATAGAAAGCTGGTTAGCAGACAGGAAACAAAAAGTTGGTTCCTTTTCCGATTGGCAGGCAGTGCCTAGTGGGGTACCACAGGGATCTGTGCTCGGACCCCAACTGTTCACATTATATATTAATGATTTGGACGAGGGAACTAAATGTATTATCTCCAAATTTGCAGATGATACAAAGTTGGGTGGAGGGTGAGCTGTGAGGAGGATGCAGAGATGCTTCAGTGGGATTCGGACAGGCTGAGTGAGTGGGCACATGCATGGCAGAGGCAGTATAATGTGGATAAATGTGAGGTTATCCGCTTTAGGAAGACAGAATATTATTTGAATGGGTGTAAATTAAGAGAGGCGGATACTCAGCGAGACCTTGCTGTCCTCATGCATCAATCGCTGAAAGCAAGCGCGCAGGTACAGCCGGCAGTAAAGAAGGCAAATAGTATGTTGGTCTTCATAGCGAGAGGATTTGAGTACAGGAATGGAGATGTTTTACTGCAATTGTAAAGGGCATTGGAGAGGCCACACCTGGAGTATTGTGGGCAGTTTTGGTCTCCTTCTCTGAGGAAGGATGTTCTTGTTATGGAGGGAGAGCAGCGAAGGTTTACCAGACTGATTCCTGGGATGGCGGGACTGTCATATGAGGTGAGACTAAATTGACTAGGATTGCATTCATTGGAGTTTAGAAGAGTGAGAGGGGAAACTTACAAAATTCTAACAGGATTAGACAGGGTAGATTCAGAAAGAATGTTCCCGATGCTGAGGGAGTCCAGAACTAGGGGTCATAGTTTGAGGATAAGGGCTGAGGTTAGGAAAATCTTCTTCATCCAGAGAGCGGCGAATCTGTGGAATTCGCTACCGCAGAAAGTAGTTGAGACCAAAATGCTGTGTAATTTCAAAAAGGAATTAGATTTGGCTCTTGCGGCTAAAGGGATCAAGGGTTATGGGGGGAAGGTGGGATCGGGGTATTGAACCTGATGATCAGCCATGATCATAATGAATGGGGCAGCAGGCTCGAAGGGCCGAATGGCCTCTTCCTGTTGCTATTTTCAATGTTTCTATGTTTCATTTGCAAATGCAACAAGACCTGAACAATATCCAGATTGGGCTAACAAGTGACAAATTACATATAAGGGCCAGACAATAGCCATCTCCAACAAGAGAGGATCTAACCATCACCAATGACATTCAATGACATTACCATCATTGAACCCCTCACTCTCAATATCCTGGGTTAGGTTAGGTGGATTGGCCATGTTAAAATTCCCCAGTCGCCACACTCCGGCGCCTGTTCGGGTACACTGAGGGAGAATTCAGAATGTCCAATTCACCTAACAAGCACGTCTTTCAGGACTTGTGGGAGGAAACCGGAGCGCCCGGAGGAAACCCACGCGGACACGGGGAGAACGTGCAGACTCCGCACAGTGACCCAAGCCGGGAATCGACCCCGGATCCCTAGCGCTGTGAAGCAATGGTGCTAACCACTGTGTTATCGTGCTGCCCAAGACGTGAGTTCTCGTCCATGATCCAAACAATCTCACCTTGCTGAATTCGCAGAAAAACATCTCTTTGACTAATTCCATCAGCTAGCCCCTGCTCTGCTCATTTAACAGAAATCCTACTCACTTCTGCTGCTTTAATACTAATTTCAAATTTGCCAAATTAAGGTGCTTTGTAAATGTAGGAAATCCAGGTAAATTTCCATGTCTTGCGAATTGCTGGTTACCAAGCACTTAATTAAGGCAAATTATGCGTTAATGCTGAGGCAGATAATGTGTTACAATTGTTTACTGGAACAATTTTAAGAGTGTGAGAAAATGGCAGCCCCCATGTATTAAAACTAATAATATTACAGCAGGTTAATGCGCAGCCAGCATGTGCATCAGCTCCAACATTCAGGGCAGATTTAACCCATTATCAGTTTACACAAGACCACAAGTCCATAAAACATAGGAGCAGAATTAGGCCACTCGGCCCATCGAGGCTGCTCCGCCACTCAATGGGTTAGGATTATATTCATTGGGGTTTCGAAAAGTGAGAGGGGATCTCATAGAGACTTACAAAATTCTACCAGGATGAGACATTCAGAAAGAATGTTCCCGATGGTGGGGTGGGGGGGGTCCAGAACTAGACAATGAATCGCTTTGAAAAAACGACACAGAATTACATTGAATGTATGCAGAGCTACCACCATTCAACACAACTGATCTATAAAGGTGCGTTTGCCCACATGGAGCCTCCACCCATCTCATTTCACCTCATCCTATCAGCAAAACCTTCTCCTTCTTTCTAGCTCATGTGCCTACTTATCTTTAAATGTATCTGTGCCATTGTCTCCTCTTTTTGCAGAGTGAATCATTCCAGCCTGCTCCTAATAGCTGCAACCACAAATTCCACAAGCTGCTGTGGTAGGATTTGAACCCGTTCCCCCAGAGCATAAGCTTCGGATTCTGGGCTACTACTACTACTACACCCCATTCAGGCAGGTTCCACCTGAGTCAGGTTTGGGGGACTGACTGCACACCCCACTCAGGAAATTGGCTGCGGGACAGGAGGCAGAGGAGAGTGACAAAGGGCAGATACTCTTTTTTTAAATTCTTCCCTGGCATGAGTGCCATTGGCAAGGCAGTATTTTGTGTTGGCCTAATTGCTCCTGAGAAGTGGCGCTGAGTCATTTTCTTGAACACCTGCAGTCCAGCTGATCAACAGTCTGTTACGAAGGAAGTTTCAGTACTTGGCCCAGCACTGGCGAAGGAACGGCGATACAGTTTGTACTCAGGATGGCCGGTCACTTGGAGGGTGACCTGTAGGAGGTGCTGGTCCCTTGCATTCGCTGCTGTGTTCTAGGATTGTCCACAGATTGGGAAAGTGCTGTTGAAGGGAGCTTGTGAGTTGCTGCAGTACATCTTCTAGATTTTCGAACCATTATTTAAAAAGGCTAGCTTCTTGCTTGGGCATTTGAGCGGTTATTTCCTTCATATTTTCATAAAATGGACACATTTATATTTCATTAATCACAAGCCTTGAGAAGTGACATGGAGACTACGAGAGGTCAAATGGGTGGGTGGGGGCGTGAGCTGGCATGGATAGAATGTGGAGGTGAGGACGTGAGGGCTGATGAGCTATTTATATATTTGTTAAAATATCCAACAAAGTGCCTGCAGTCCATCTCATCTTCACGTCTGACATCCTCTGTCTCTTTTCAGGGTCGCCCGCTGCAACTCCGACTCTCACCTGCAAACCCCCCACAATGAAACCTAACCTTCTGGGGAACCTTTTCCCGGTCAGGTTTGCGGAGCTGGGGATTGTCCCAATACTGTGCCCCCGATCCAGGAGTGAGGATTCAGGCCACAGAGTCATTTAGGGCACAGGAGGTCCAGGGAGAGGTTGTAGTATCAACTTCTGGGAAAAGTTTCACTTTGTCTACCTGAGGCTACTATTGACCATCAGTATAGCGCTGGAAGAGGTCATCGATAGAGCTATCAAGTGGCAGTAATCCTTTCCTTGGATTGCCACCTTGCCGTGGGAGAGCGGCTTGAGCGTTCTGTTGACCCCGGGAGCGATGCCGTCGGGACTCTGGCAGGGTCACCCCGTGACGGTATGGTTGGAGGGGAGTAAACAGCAAAGGGCAAACAAAAACAAGTCCTCAACAAGTCAGGCAGAAGATGCTCGAGTGGTATCAACGGCTGCGATGGTGGATGACGGCTGCAGCAGCAGGGAGATCCCCAGTTGTCCAGGTTCCCTTGCTATTGGAACTGGTCCTACCCTTTGTAAAGGCTGGTGTCACCCCGCATGGGGAAAGAGCTAGAAAAGGTGCCCTAAAAATAGCCTGTTCTATCTCCAACCTAGCTGGAAAACCACATCCAGCTCTTCTTCCTTGTAGTCAGAAAATCAAAGCTAAACTGAATTTTGGAACCTGGAATGTACGAACCCTCATGGATAATGAGCAAAACAATCCACTGGAAAGGAGAACTGCCCTTGTTGCCGTGAACTCAGGCACTTCAACATTGACATCGCTGTCCTGCAAGAGAGTCGAAGAGCAAGTGAAGGGCAGCTGAGGGAAGATGGTGGTGATTATGGTGGTGGTGATTGGCTGACTGGCAGAAGGCAGAGAGTAGGGGTGAAGGGGTCTTTTTCAGGATGGCAGCCGGGGACTAGTGGTGTGCCTCAGGGGTCGGTGCTGGGACCACAACTTTTCACAATGTACATTAATGATCTGGAAGAAGGAACTGAAGGCACTGTTGCTAAGTTTGAAGATGATACAAAGATCTGTAGAGGGACAGGTAGTATTGAGGAAGTAGGGGGCTGCAGAAGGATTTGGACAGGCTAGGAGAGCGGGCAGTGAAGTGGCAGATGGAATACAATGTGGAAAAGTGTGAGGTTATGCACTTTGGAAGGAGGAATTTAGCCATGGACTATTTTCTAAATGGGGAAATGCTTCGGAAATCAGAAGCACAAAGGGACTTGGGAGTCCTTGTTCACGATTCTCTTAAGGTTAACTTGCAGGTTCAGTCGGCAGTTAAGAAGCCAAATGCAATGTTAATATTCATGTCAAGAGGGCTAGAATACAAGACCTGGGATGTACTTCTGAGGCTAAATAAGGCTCTGGTCAGACCCCATTTGGAGTATTGGAGCAGTTTTGGGCCCCGTATCTAAGGAAGGATGTGCTGGCCTTGGAAAGGGTCCAGAGGAGGTTCACAAGAATGATCCCTGGAATGAAGAACTTGTCGTATGAGGAACGGTTGAGGACTCTGGGTCTGTACTCGTTGGAGTTTAGAAGGATGAGGGGGGACTCTTACTGAAACTTACAGGATACTGCGAGGCCTGGATAGAGTGGACGTGGAGAGGATGTTTCCACTTGTGGGAAAAACTAGAACCAGAGGACACCATCTCAGACTAAAGGGACGATCCTTTAAAACTGAGATGAGGAGGAATTTCTTCAGCCACGAGCCACTTCAATTACTAGTGGTGTGCCACAAGGATCTGTTGTGGGGCCGCTGCTGTTTGTCATTTTTATAAATTACCTGGAGGAGGGCGAAGAAGGATGGGTGAGTCAATTTGCAGATGACACTAAGGTCGGTGGCGTTGTGGACAGTGCGGAAGGATGTTACAAGTTACAGAGGGACATAGATAAACTGCAACGCTGGGCTGAGAGGTGGCAAATGGAGTTTAATGCAGAAAAGTGTGAGGTGATTCATTTTGGAAGGAATAACAGGAAGACAGAGTACTGGGCTAATGGTAAGATTCTTGGCAGTGTGGGCGCGCAGAGAGATCTCGGTGTCCATGTACATAGATCCCTGAAAGTTGCCACTCAGGTTGAGAGGGTTGTTTAGAAGGCGTACGGTGTGTTAGCTTTTATTGGTAGAGGGATTGAGTTTTGGAGCCATGAGGTCATGTTGCAGCTGTACAAAACTCTGGTGTGGCCGCATTTGGAGTATTGCGTGCAATTTTGGTCGCCGCATTATAGGAAGGATGTGGAAGCATTGGAAAGGGTGCAAAGGAGGTTTACCAGAATGTTGCCTGGTATGGAGGGAAGATCTTATGAGGAAAGGCTGAGGGACTTGAGGCTGTTTTCATTAGAGAGAAGAATGTTAAGAGGTGACTTAATTGAGGCATACAAGATGATCAGATGATTGGATAGGGTGGACAGTGAGAGCCTTTTTCCTCGGATGGTGATGTCTCGCACGAGGGGACATAGCTTTAAATTGAGGGGAGATAGATATAAGACAGATGTCAGAGGTAGGTTCTTTACTCAGAGAGTAGTAAGGGTGTGGAATGCCCTGCCTGCAACAGTAGTGGACTCGCCAACACTAAGGGCATTCAAATGGTCATTGGATAGACATATGGACGATAAGGGAATAGTGTAGATGGGCTTTAGAGTGGTTTCACAGGTCGGCGCAACATCGAGGGCCGAAGGGCCTGTACTGCGCTGTTATGTTCTATGTTCTATGTTCAGAGGGTGGTGAATCTGTGGAGCTCTTTGTCGCAGGAGGTTGTGGAGGCCAAATCACTGAGTATCTTTAAGACAGAGATAGATAGGTTCTTGATTAACAAGGGGATCAGGGGTTATGGGGAGAAGGCAGGAGAATGGGGATGAGAAAAATATCAGCCATGATAATGGCGGAGCAGACTCGATGGGCCGAGTGGCCTAATTCTGCTCTTATGTCTTCTGGTCTTATGATGATTCCTTCCTCTGGAAAGGAAAGGTCGAAGATCAGCCCAGGACGCGTGGAATTGGTTTCACCATCAAGAACAAACTTGTCCACTTCCGATGACGACATGTCGGTGGACGTGGCACGTTGGGGCCTCCCGCTAGATCTTTCGTTTTCTGGCACTTTTCACCCAGTTTCAGGGGGAAATTTTATATGGACGGTTTCCAGTAAAGTTGTGATAATCAGAGTATGTCAGAAGCCCGATGGAAGAATACGGAACGAAAAGGAACAAGCACTAGTCCTCCTGGGAGCTCGGGTTCAGTGAAGAGTGCTGTAGGAGGAAAGATGGCGGGGGCAAGTTCACCGGGTGAGGCTGCGCCGAGGAGATGGTGGGGGATTTTGAGCGGCATGGTAAGGAGATGATGGGAACGCTCAAAAAGTTGGTGGATGATCTGTTGGCCCCGATATAGGTGGATCTTGGAAAGACGTTGACGGCGGTGAGGGAGCAGGGAGAGGTGTTAAAGGGGGTGGAGGAGGTATTGTTGTGGCACACCAACCAGCTCTTCCCGATGGGAGAGGAGCTGCAGAAGGTGGAGGAGAGTAATCAAGGGCTGAGAGACAAAGTGTCATGTAAGAGTACCTTTAAGAAATGGATGTTTAAGCAATATACCTTTAAGGAATGGAGATGATGATATCACTGAAGTGATGTCAGAGGTTGGGGGGAGCTGAGCTCGCTCCTGCTGGTGGTTTCAGTTTGGCTGAGAGCAGCTGAAAAGTGCCTGGCTGGTTTTTCTGAGAGCAGTTTAAAAGTGCCTGCTTAAAAGGAGAAAGCCAGTTTGAGACAGCAGCTTGGGAAGTTCTGGTTTGCTGTGAGATGCTACAAGGGAGCAAGCCAGTTTGAAAAAAAAGCAGCTTGTGTGTGTCTGTGGGTTTCCAGAGAGCTGCAGGAAGAAAAGCAAGGTGCTGGAGCTGAAGTCAACCAAGCTGATATATCTCTGCCATAAAACAGAAAATATATATTAACTGTGACCTGGTATGTTGCTGTTTTGAAGATTTGAAGCCTTTTGGATGTTTGAAGGAACATTTTGAGGGAATATTTAGTGTTATATTATTTTTGGGGTTATCTTTGAAGTAATGGGTGTTAAGGGATCCAATGTTTATTTAAAAGGTTAAGTTGTGTTCATGGAATAAACATTGTTTTGTGTTAAAAACCACGTGTCCATAATTGTAATCCCACACCTGGAGAACAAGCCGTGCGCTGGAAAAGCAACAATCCATTAAAGGGGGAGGTTGGTTGAACTCCATGATACATTTTGGGGTTCTGAAAACACCTCCCCCATAAAAAAAGTGCTGGACTTGGAGAACAGATCACAGCGGCAGAATTTGTGGATCACGAGGTTGTCTGAGGGGATGAAGGGCCCGAGGCAGGCAGAGAAGTTTGCCAAGTTGTTGGGGGAGAAGGAGAACACTTTCCTCTTTGAGCTGGATACATAGAAGATAGGAGCAGGAGGAGGCCTTTTGGCCCTTCGAGCCTGCTCCGCCATTCATCACGATCATGGCTGATCATCCAACTCAATGGCCTAATCCTGCTTTCTCCCCGTAGCCTTTGATCCCATTCTCGGTGGATCATTTGCCTTTGGATTCAGCCAGAGTGACCGATGAGCTCTATCTATGAGCAGCTGGATATATCCAGCCACTCATAGATAGAGCCCATCGGTCACTCCAGCTGAACCCAAAGGCGAATGATCCACCGAGAGCTGGGAAAGTCTGTTTTCACAGCTATCAGATGAAGGGAAAGGTCTTGTGATGGGCCAAACAGAATCGTGAGGTGAGGTGGGAAGGCAGTGGTATTCATATATACCAGGATGTCACGGTGGAGGTGGGAAGGCAGTGGCTAATATCAGGGTGTCACGGTGGAGCTGGCAAGATGACGGGCAGCCTTTAACAGGGCAAAGCCAGCATTTTATAAGAGTAATGTGCATGCAGTACGAGGTGGTCCACCCGGCAAAGTTAAAAGTCACGCATAACTTTGGGATGGCGGAGAAGGCGGAGGAGTTTGTGAGGGCTGAAGGATTGAGACTGAACTAAGTTTGGACTTAGTTTTCTTATGTTGCGGTTCAGAGAGGTTGGTTTGGGGACGGCGGGATGTATGGGGGGGGGGGGTCCTTTCCCCTTTTGTTTGGGGGTTTATCATGTCTGGTTGGTTTAGAAGTGCAGGGTGTGTGGGTTTTTTAAATATTGGTTTTTGCACCGGGTATGTGTGGGGGGGAGGGCGCTCTGGCGGGGGCCACCTCGTTAGCAAACTTAAGTTGGCCGGTGAACGGGAGCGCGGTGGGAGGGGGGGAGGGGCCGTGGCTGGTCGAGTCAATGTGGACAGGTTTCGATGGGCTTGGGAGGTGTGAATGGTGGGGGGTGGCGAGGTTGCAGAGAGGAGCGGTTTCGAGAGGAAGTTGGGGCGATCTGAGAAGGGGGGAGGGGGCTAAGAGTAGGGCCTGGTCCCACTTGTGGGGTGGGGTCGGGAGTTATGGTCATGACTGATAGGAGGGGGAGGGGAGTAAGGGACCCCCAGTCCGAACACAAATGTGGAATGGGTCTTGGGTGGACCGGTGAGGCGGGCGAGGGTCTTCTCGCACTGACGAGCTTGAGTGTCGATGTGGCACTATCGCAGGAGACCCGCTTAAGGGTGAAGGACCAGGTTAGGCTTCAGGAGAGTTGGGTGAAGCAGCTTTTACAATGGGATTTGATAGCAGGGCCGGGGGCTAGTGGTACAAGTGGGTAAGAGAGTTAAGTTGCACATGGGGAAGGTGGTGGAAGATCGGGGGGGCAGATACGTTATTGTAAAGAGTGCTTTGGAAGAGAGGTCGGTGGTATTGGTTAGCGTGTATGCCCCAAATTTGGATGATGTAGGGTTTAGGAAGAATGGTGGCTGTACCAAGTCTGGACACGCATCAATTAATTCAAGATGGGAATTTAAACACAGTATTGCACCCGAAGATGAATCAATCTTTGCCGTGCTTGCTGACCCCTTCGGGCCGGAGGGTGATGACGGCGTTGACAGCGTTTATGAAGGAGATGGGAGGAGCAGACCCACGGTGCTTCTTACATCCAGGGGGCCGAGAATATTCCTTTTTTTTTGCCAGTGCATAATGTGTATTCGAGGATTGACTTTGTTATTATGGGAGGGTTATTGTTGACAGGGATGCGGAATACGGAATACTCGGCAATTGTCATTTCAGATCGCGCTCAACATTTGGTGGATGCGGTCCTGGAGGGGAGGCCGGAGTGGAGGTTGGATGGCGGGGCTGCTTGCCGATCCGGGTTTTTTTGTGCGGGTGGCAAAGGTGATTGACGATTATGTGGGGTTAAATAATAATGGGGAGGTCTCAACGGCGGTGGTTTGGGAGGCGCTGAAGGGGGTGGCAAGGGGTGAGATCATCTCGTATAAGGCTCAGGTGGATAGGGAGGCAAGAGCGGAGCGGCTGATAGATGAAATCTTGGAGGTTTATGGGAAGAATGCAGAGAATCCCACTCCAGAGTGTTGGGTCAGTAGAAAGGGTCTGCAGGGAAAGCGGTACTCTAGTTGGGGCTGGTAAAGGGTTTGGTGTACAAGTACAGAAAGAAGGCCAGTTGCCTCCTGGCGGGACAGCTCCGCGGCCTCGAGAGATTGTCCAGGTCAGGGATCGGCCGAAGGGGCTGGTGGTGGTGCCGGAGCAGGTGAACAGGGCGTTTGAGGAGTTTTATAAGAGGTTGGATAGGTTCGGAGCCTCCGGCAGATGAGTTGGATATGAGGGAGTTTTTGGAGGGGCTGGAGTGTCCTAAAGTAGGAGAGGAGGAGAAGGCAGGGTTTGAGGAGCCAGTGGGGATGGGGGAGGTTCGGATGGCGGTAGGGAAGATACAACGGGTAAAGCACCAGGGCCGGATGGGTTCCCGCTGGAATTCTATAAGAAGGTTTTGGAAAGCCTGGCGTCGCACTGGTGGAGATGTTTGAGGACGGGGCGGTTAAGGGGTTCTTTAGGATACGATGGGACAGGCATCAATTACACTGTTGTTAAAAAAGGATAAGGACCCTGTGGAGTATGGGTTGTATCAACCAATATCCCCCTTGAATGTGGATGTCAAGATTCTTGACAAAGTGTTGGCGCTTAGGTCGGAGGAGTTCCTTCCACAGGGGATTGGGGAGGATCAGACAGGGTTTGTATAGGGTCGGCAGTTACCTTGAATGTGTGACGATTGTTAAATGTGATGCTCTCCCATCAGAAGGTGGGGGAGCTGGCGGCGGTGGAGGCGCTGGATGCGGAGAAGGCGTTTAATCGAGTACAGTGGAGTTATTTGTTTGCGGTGTTGGAGCGGTTTGGGGTTGGGCCTGAGTTTGTAGCATGGGTCAAATCGTTATATAAGGAACGGAAGACGATTGTTCATACAAATGAGGCGAACTTGCTTTCCTTTAGCTGCAGAGTGGAATGAGGCCGGATGTCCCAGGTTCCCGCCTCCCTTTTGTTTGCACTGGTGATAGAGACTTGGCCATTGCGCTGAGGAGCTTCCATAAGTGGAGGGGGATAATGAGAGGGTGGGGGGAGTATAAGGTGCCCCTGTATGCTGACATTTTGTTGTACATATTGTTATGGCGAGGCGTTTTCAGAACCCCAAAATGTATCATGGGGTTCAACCAACCTCTCCCTTTAATGGATTTGTTGCTTTTCCGAGCAGACGGCTTTTTCCCTAGGTGTGGGATTACAATTATGGACACGTGAGTTTTTAAACACAAAACACTGTTTATTCCATGAACTCAACTTAACATCTTAAATAAACATTGGATCTCTTAACACCCCTTGCTTCAAAGATAACTCAGAAAATATTGCAACAGTAAATCATTCCTTAAAATGTTCCTTCAAACTTCCAAGAGACTTCACAGCAGGTCAAAGGCTTCACTATTATAAGTTTAAATTACTCAAATGATCCAGAGATAGTCTTTCATGGCAGAGATCCAGCTCACTGCAAACACAGACACACACCAGCTCTTTTCAAAACTGAAAATAAAAACCTGCAAAACTAAACTGCAAAATGGCTGACCTGACCTGAGCCCCACCCAGTCTCTGACTGTTTTCTTAAAGGTACATTGCTTAAACATCCATGTCTTAAAAGTACTCTCACATGACACCTCCCCCCAAGAAAAAAAAACCCCATAAACTTCAAGATGGTTTCATTTTTCACTTTTCCACCATCCACTAAGAAATGTACACAGTAAAAATACCTTTTTGTTTAAAAAAAAAAAACATCACACACAAACAGGTACAATAATATTGTCCATTTTTCTTTGTTCTTCTTCCTCCAACCGAAATTCTTCTCGATTGACAGTCTCTTTGAACAAAGTCTCTGCACGGTCCATCCATTCCTCTACTCCTCGGCATTTCTCTTCAGATTCAGATAATTTAGTTCAATCTGACCACAGAGTCCCTTGCAATTCTCCAATACAGGAGCATTGGTGATCACAGCTTTCAGGCAGTCAAATGCCTGTTGAAAGTCTGTTGTCCATTGAATTTTTTTACGTTTCTTCAGCAATTCCATCAGTGGAGTAATCACGCCACAAAACTTTAGCACGGCTGTTCGATCAAATCCACTCAAGCTAAGAAATCGCATTATTTCCCTTCGTCTTGAGGGTATCGGAAACTCTGCAAGGAAGGTGATTCGAGCTTCTCCAAATTCACTTTCGGCTAGGTTCATCACCAAACCCGCCTCCTGAAGTCAAAGAACAAACAAAGAACAAAGAAATGTACAGCACAGGAACAGGCCCTTCGGCCCTCCAAGCCCGCGCCGACCATACTGCCCGACTAAACTACAATCTTCTACACTTCCTGGGTCCGTATCCTTCTATTCCCATCCTATTCATATATTTGTCAAGATGCCCCTTAAATGTCCCTATCGTCCCTGCTTCCACTACCTCCTCCGGTAGCGAGTTCCAGGCACCCACTACCCTCTGCGTAAAAAACTTGCCTCGTACATCTACTCTAAACCTTGCCCCTCTCACCTTAAACCTATGCCCCCTAGTAATTGACCGAAGTAGTAGTCGATCGAAGAACTCCATACGATGTTTTAAATGTTCTTTCCATGTCTGGAAGTTTGAAATAAAAGCAGATTGTCCCACTTCCTAAATGCAATCCTCCAAACGTGGGATAGGATAAGAGTCCGTTCTTGTAACTGCATTCACCTTTCGATAGTCCACACACAACCGTTGGGTACCGTCTGGTTTAGGTACCATCACTATGGGTGAGCTCCATTGGCTGCAGCCCACTTCGATTATGCCATTCTTCAGCGTACTCTCAATCTCTCTGTTAACCTGTGCCAATTTTAAAGGATTAAGTCTATATGGATGTTGTTTGATAGGAACAGCATTTCCCACATCTACATCATGCATAGCCATTTTAGTACATCCCAATTTATCTCGACAAACTTGCCCATGTGATATCAATAACTCTTTCAGATTAGTTAGTTTTTTCTCTGGAAGGTAACTTAACAATCCATCCCCATTTTTAAGAACATCCTCATTTTCCAAATTAATTTGAGGTATGTCAAATTCACAGTCATCTGGATTTGGTTCGTCACTTTGAGTTAGAATCATTAAAACCTCCTTTTTCTCTCCTTCCCTTTCAAAGTACCTTTTAAGCATATTCACATGGACACTCGGTGAGTCTTCCTTCTATCTGGTGTTTTTACCACATAATTCACCTCACTTAATTTCCTTTCAATCTGATACGGTCCACAAAACCTAACTTTTAAAGGCTCACCTACCACTGGTAACAACACTAAACCTTTATCCCCACTGGCAAAACCACGAACTTTGGATTTCTTGTCCGCGACCCGTTTCATCATATTTTGAGCAACTTTCAAATGTTGTCTAGCCAATTCACCTGCTCTATTTAATTGTTCCCTAAAATTTGACACGTAATCCAATTGTGTAATTTCCGATTTCTCACCCATCAATTTTTCCTTAACCAATTTAAGTGGTCCTCTTACCTCATGACCAAAAATTAGTTCAAAAGGACTAAATTTGGTAGACTCATTCGGTGCATCCCTAATTGCAAACAATACGAATGGGATTCCTTTATCCCAATCCTCTGGATAATCTTGACAATACTCCCTCAACATTGTCTTTAATGTCTGATGCCAACTTTCTAACGCTCCCTGCGATTCTGGATGGTACGCAGTTGATTTAAATTGTTTTATTCCTAAACTATCCATAACTTCTTTGAATAACTTTGAAGTAAAATTTGATCCTTGATCCGATTGAATTTCTGTGAGTAGTCCATATCTAGTAAAGAATTTAAGTAATTCCTCCACAATCCTTTTAGCTGTAATATTACGTACTGGAATGGCCTCTGGAAACCTGGTAGACATATCCATTACAGTCAAAAGATATTGATTCCCACTTTTTGTTTTAGGAAGCGGTCCTACACAATCGATTAGGACCCTTGTAAAAGGTTCCTCAAATGCTGGAATGGGTATTAAGGGCGCTGGTTTTATCACTGCTTGAGGTTTCCCTATCACCTGACATGTATGACATGATTGACAAAATGTAACTACATCTTTATGTAGTCCAGGCCAATAAAAATGTTTCTGGATTTTAGCTTGAGTTTTCCTTATTCCCAAACGACCTCCCACTGGTACCTCATGGGCAACTCGCAACACCTCCTTTCTATACCCTACCGGCAATATAACTTGATGAACTTCTGCCCACTTTTCATCTGCCTGCATATGTACAGGTCTCCATTTTCTCATCAAGACATCACTTTTCAGATAATAATTCTCAGATTCCTCTTCCGTATATGCTTTCTGATATAACCGTTTTATTTCTACATCTTTCTGTTGTAACTCCGTCAATTTTCCTGAACTAAAAATATCCGCCTCATCCTCCACCTGGTCTTGTTCTTTTTCAACCATCTGATCAAAAATAGTTTCTGATAATTGCACTTCAACTTCATCTTCACTCTTTGATTTCTCCTCTTGTCTTAACCTGTGACTTTGCGACCTTGTTACTACACAATCCGGAAAAATCCCAGGATATTCGTCCTTCAACACTTCAGTTGACTGATTTTCCACTGGCTTATCAACCACAGTAGGCATCACTCCCACCTGCGATCCAGCTATATCGTTGCCCAAGATAAACTGTATTTCTGGACAAGATAGTTTATCTATTACTCCTACTACCACTTCACCACTCTTCACTGGACTTTCCAACCTTACCTTATATAATGGAACGCTACTCCTCTCACCCTGAATTCCACATATCACCACCTTTTCTGACAACATTCTTCCCAAACTACATAATTCCTCATCTCTCACCATTAAAGATTAACTAGCCACTGTATCTCTTAAAATTGTGACTTCTTTACCTGCTCCTCCTGATACATAGCTTTCATAGAATTTACAGTGCAGAAGGAGGCCATTCGGCCCATCGAGTCTGCACCGGCTCTTGGAAAGAGCACCCTACCCAAGGTCCACACCTCCACCCTATCCCCATAACCCAGGAACCCCACCTTACACTAAGGGCAATTTTGGACACTACGGGCAATTTAGCATGGCCAATCCACCTAACCCACACATCTTTGGACTGTGGGAGGAAACCGGAGCACCCGGAGGAAACCCACGCACACACGGGGAGGATGTGCAGACTCCGCACAGACAGTGACCCAAGCCGGAATCGAACCTGGGACCCTGGAGCTGTGAAGCATTTGTGCTATCCACAAGGCTACCGTGCTGCCCTTACACATGAGTAAACTTTACCCGCACAAGTAAGTTCTTTAAATACATCTGGCACCGTCTTAACAATTACTTCTTGAACAGGCTGTACAATCGTTTGCACCTCCTTCGCTTCCCTTGGGCTTTCCTTCACCACTCTAACAAACCCCACTGCCTTATCCTGTTTTACCACATCAGCCTTCCCAGTGCTTTTCTTCAACCACCAACACTGTGACTTTACATGGCCTAGTTTATTACAGTGAAAACATTTGAAACTTTTCATTTCTTTTCCACCCTCCTGGATTTCTTTTTTAATATGAGGTACACTCTCTTTATTGTCTCCCATCAGATCACCTTTACCTTTACCACTTGAGTATTTCTCATGTCCCCAGTTTCTATCCCTCACCGGCTGTAACTGATGTCGGAAACCAATCTTTGATTTATGAACTAATTCATAATCATCTGCCATTTCCGCTGCTAATCTCGCAGTTTTAACGCCCTGTTCTTCCACATGAGTTCTCACTACATCAGGAATTGAATTTTTAAACTCCTCCAAAAGTATAATTTCTCTGAGAGCTTCATACGTTTGGTCTATTTTCAAAGCCCTTATCCACCTATCAAAATTACTCTGTTTGAGCCTTTCAAACTCCATGTATGTTTGACGAAATTCTTTCCTTAAATTTCTAAACCTTTGTCTGTAAGCTTCAGGCACTTAAGATGGATTTCTTCACCTCTTCATACATTCCAGATACCTCTTCCGGTAGTGACGCAAACACTTCACTAGCTCTAGCTACCAGCTTTGTTTGAATCAGTAATACCCACATGTCCTATGGCCATTTCATTTGTTTAGCTATCTTCTCAAATTAAATGAAAAAGGCTTCCACTTCCTTCTCGTCAAACCTTGGCAGTGCTTGGACATATTTAAATAGATTCTCACCACGTCTTCGACTATGACGCTCTGTCTCATTATAACAAAGAACAAAGAAATGTACAGCACAGGAACAGGCCCTTCGGCCCTCCAAGCCCGTGCCGACCATGCTGCCCGATTAAACTACAATCTTCTACACTTCCTGGGTCCATATCCTTCTATTCCCATCCTATTCATATATTTGTCAAGATGCCCCTTAAATGTCCCTATCGTCCCTGCTTCCACTACCTCCTCCGGTAGCGAGTTCCAGGCACCCACTACCCTCTGAGTAAAAAACTTGCCTCGTACATCTACTCTAAACCTTGCCCCTCTCACCTTAAACCTATGCCCCCTAGTAATTGACCCCTCTACCCTGGGGAAAAGCCTCTGACTATCCACTCTGTCTATGCCCCTCATAATTTTGTATACCTCTATCAGGTCTCCCCTCAACCTCCTTCGTTCCAGTGAGAACAAACCGAGTTTATTCAACCGCTCCTCATAGCTAATGCCCTCCATACCAGGCAACATTCTGGTAAATCTCTTCTGCACCCTCTCTAAAGCCTCCACATCCTTCTGGTAGTGTGGCGACCAGAATTGAACACTATACTCCAAGTGTGGCCTAACTAAGGTTCTATACAGCTGCAACATGACTTGCCAATTCTTATACTCAATGCCCCGGCCAATGAAGGCAAGCATGCCGTATGTCTTCTTGACTACCTTCTCCACCTGTGTTGCCCCTTTCAATGACCTGTGGACCTGTACTCCTAGATCTCTTTGACTTTCAATACTCTTGAGGGTTCTACCATTCACTGTATAATCCCTACCTGCATTAGACCTTCCAAAATGCATTACCTCACATTTATCCGGATTAAACTCCATCTGCCATCTCTCCGCCCAAGTCTCCAGACAATCTAAATCCTGCTGTATCCTCCGACAGTCCTCATCGCTATCCGCAATTCCACCAACCTTTGTGTCGTCTGCAAACTTACTAATCAGACCAGTTACATTTTCCTCCAAATCATTTATATATACTACAAACAGCAAAGGTTCCAGCACTGATCCCTGTGGAACACCACTGGTCACAGCCCTCCAATTAGAAAAGCATCCCTCCATTGCTACTCTCTGCCTTCTATGGCCTAGCCAGTTCTGTATCCACCTTGCCAGCTCACCCCTGATCCCGTGTGACTTCACCTTTTGTACTAGTCTACCATGAGGAACCTTGTCAAAGGCCTTACTGAAGTCCATATAGACAACATCTACTGCCCTACCTGCATCAATCATCTTAGTGACCTCCTCAAAAAACTCTATCAAGTTAGTGAGACACGACCTCCCCTTCACAAAACCGTGCTGCCTCTCACTAATACGTCCATTTGCTTCCAAATGGGAGTAGATCCTGTCTCGAAGAATTCTCTCCAGTAATTTCCCTACCACTGAAGTAAGGCTCACCGGCCTGTAGTTCCCGGGATTATCCTTGCTACCCTTCTTAAACAGAGGAACAACATTGGCTATTCTCCAGTCCTCCGGGACATCCCCTGAAGACAGCGAGGATCCAAAGATTCTGTCAAGGCCTCAGCAATTTCCTCTCCAGCCTCCTTCAGTATTCTGGGGTAGATCCCATCAGGCCCTGGGGACTTATCTACCTTAATATTTTTTAAGACACCCAACACCTCGTCTTTTTGGATCACAATGTGACCCAGGCTATCTACACCCCCTTCTCCAGACTCAACATCTACCAATTCCTTCTCTTTGGTGAATACTGATGCAAAGTATTCATTTAGTACCTCGCCCATTTCCTCTGGCTCCACACATAGATTCCCTTGCCTATCCTTCAGTGGGCCAACCCTTTCCCTGGCTACCCTCTTGCTTTTTATGTACGTGTAAAAAGCCTTGGGATTTTCCTTAACCCTATTTGCCAATGACTTTTCGTGACCCCTTCTAGCCCTCCTGACTCCTTGCTTAAGTTCCTGCCTACTTTCCTTATATCCCACGCAGGCTTCGTCTGTTCCCAGCCTTTTAGCCCTGACAAATGCCTCCTTTTTCTTTTTGACGAGGCCTACAATATCACTCGTCATCCAAGGTTCCCGAAAATTGCTGTATTTATCTTTATTCCTCACAGGAACATGCCGGTCCTGTATTCCTTTCAACTGCCACTTGAAAGCCTCCCACATGTCAGATGTTGATTTGCCCTCAAACATCCGCCCCCAATCTATGTTCTTCAGTTCCCGCCTAATATTGTTATAATTAGCCTTCCCCCAATTTAGCACATTCATCCTCGGACCACTCTTATCCTTGTCCACCAGTACTTTAAAACTTACTGAATTGTGGTCACTGTTACCGAAATGCTCCCCTACTGAAACATCTACCACCTGGCCGGGCTCATTCCCCAATACCAGGTCCAGTACCTCCCCTTCCCTAGTTGGACTGTCTACATATTGTTTTAAGATGCCCTCCTGGATGCTCCTTACAAACTCCGCCCCGTCTAAGCCCCTGGCACTAAGTGAGTCCCAGTCAATATTGGGGAAGTTGAAGTCTCCCATCACCACAACCCTGTTGTTTTTACTCTTTTCCAAAATCTGTCTACCTATCTGCTCCTCTATCTCCCGCTGGCTGTTGGGAGGCCTGTAGTATACCCCCAACATTGCGACTGCACCCTTCTTATTCCTGATCTCTACCCATATAGCCTCACTGCCCTCTGAGGTGCCCTCTCGCAGTACAGCTGTGATATACTCCCGAACAAGTAGCGCAACTCCGCCTCCCCTTTTACATCCCCCTCTATCCCGCCTGAAACATCTAAATCCTGGAACGTTTAGCTGCCAATCCTGCCCTTCCCTCAACCAGGTCTCTGTAATGGCAACAACATCATAGTTCCAAGTACTAATCCAAGCTCTAAGTTCATCTGCCTTACCCGTAATGCTCCTTGCATTAAAACATATGCACTTCAGGCCACCAGACCCGCTGTGTTCAGCAACTTCTCCCCGTCTGCTCTGCCTCAGAGCCACACTGTCCCTATTCCCTAGTTCTCCCTCAATGCTCTCACATTCTGACCTATTGCTCCCATGCCCACCCCCCTGCCATACTAGTTTAAACCCTCCCGTGTGACACTAGCAAACCTCGCGGCCAGGATATTTATGCCTCTCCGGTTTAGATGCAACCCGTCCTTCTTATACAGGTCACACCTGCCCCGGAAGAGCTCCCAGTGGTCCAGATAATGGAAACCCTCCCTCCTACACCAGCTGTTTAGCCACGTGTTTAGCTGCTCTATCTTCCTATTTCTAGCCTCACTGGCACGTGGCACAGGGAGTAATCCCGAGATTACAACCCTCGAGGTCCTGTCTTTTAACTTTCTGCCTAGCTCCCTGAACTCCTGCTGCAGGACCTCATTCCCCTTCCTGCCTATGTCGTTAGTACCAATATGTACAACGACCTCTGCCTGTTTGCCCTCCCCCTTCAGGATGCCCTCTACCCGTTCGGAGACATCCTGGACCCTGGCACCAGAGAGGCAACATACCATCCTGGAGTCTCTTTCACGTCCACAGAAGCGCCTATCTGTGCCCCTGACTATAGAGTCCCCTATTACTATTACTCTTCTGCGCTTTGACCCTCCCTTCTGAACATCAGAGCCAGCCGTGGTGCCACTGCTCTGGCTGCTGCTGTTTTCCCCTGATAGGCTATCCCCCCCGACAGTATCCAAAGGGGTATATCTGTTCGAGAGGGGGACAACCACAGGGGATTCCTGCACTGACTGCCTGCCCTTTCTGGTGGTCACCCATTTCTCTGCCTGCACCTTGGGTGTGACCACATTTACATAACTGCGATCTATGATGCTTTCCGCCACCTGCATGCTCCTAAGTGCATCCAATTGCTGCTCCAACCGAACCATGCGGTCTGTGAGGAGCTCCAGTTGGGTGCACTTTCTGCAGATGAAGCCATCCAGGACGCTGGAAGCCTCCCAGACCTGCCACATCTCACAGTCAGAGCACAGCACCCCTCTAACTGACATTGCGTCAATTAATTAAAATTAAAATTTGTCTTTTTTTTAAATAATATTTTTTTTTAAATTTCAAAGTTACTGTCAACTATCTGTTTCCTAGCACTAGATTTCTAATAGAAATGCGATAGCTAACTATAGTACTCTCCGATCTCTGGCTTAGATATCCCTCTAAATTATAATTAAGTTATTATGTTTAATTAGTTACCAAATACTCAAATTTTTTTTTTAATCTAGTGTAGAATCCCAACCAACCACTCTGGCCACAGCTTTTCTGTGATGTCACTTCAGTTTTCCCCCGACACACACAATTTGAAAAAAGGTGTAAAAGTAAAAATGAGTAAAAATGACTTCCTTACCTTCTTACCTTCTGAGTGGTAGTGTCTTAGATGTTCTCAGGAACAGATGTTCTCATTATCCCTAAGACTATCATCCAACTGAACGTTTCCCTTTACGTCTGCCAATTTTAACTGATTGTCATGTTTCATGGCTATTTTCTGAAGTTCAAACTCCCTCTCTTTATCTTTTTCCCTGATCTGTATCTCCCTTTCTTATCCTTTTTGTTCTGCTGAAGCTATTCTGTCTTTTCTCCTTTCTTCTCTCTCCTTTTCTTTTTCCTCTCTCTCTCTTTCTCTTTCTTTTTTCTCTCTCTCTCTTTCTCTTTCTTTTTCCTCTCTCTCACTCTCATTTTTCCAGCCGCTTTAATTATTTCTCATGTTCCATTTGTTTAATTTGCAACTGAATTTTTGCCATTTCCAATGAGTCAAACTCTATCTCAGGCAACTTTAAATGCTTAACCACCGCCATAATTACCTCACCTTTTCACATTTTGTCAGGTAATGTTAACTGCAATGTTCTTGCCAAATCTAACAGTCTGCTTTTCGTGTTTGTCTGTAAAGTACTACGTGTGACATTCTCCATCCCCAAAAACTTCTGAGCCTCTGAAAGAGCCATCGTCCACAACACACTCCCCACTTAAACTAAAATACCACACCGGAAAAGCAACAATCCTTCACTGTCTTTAAGTTCACAAAAGCCAATCCAATAGATAGACCTTTATCCTGGACGAGCCCCCAATTGTTGTGGGTGAGGCGTTTTCAGAACCCCAAAATGTATCATGGAGTTCAACCAACCCTTTAATGGATTTGTTGCTTTTCCTAGCACACGGCTTTTTCCCTAGGTGTGGGATTACAATTGTGGACACGTGGGTTTTTAAACACAAAACACTGTTTATTCCATGAACTCAACTTAACACCTTAAATAAACATTGGATCTCTTAACACCCCTTACTTCAAAGATAACTCAGAAAATATTGCAACAGTAAATCATTCCTTAAAATGTTCCTTCAAACTTCCAAGAGACTTAACACCTTGAAACAAAATCACATCAGGTTAAAGGCTTTACTATTATGAGTTTAAATCACCCAAATGATCCAGAGATAGTCTTTCATGGCAGAGATCCAGCTCACTGCAAACACAGACACACACCAGCTCTTTTCAAAACTGAAAATAAAAACCTGCAAAACGAAACTGAAAAATGGCTGACCTGACCTCAGCCCCACCCACTCTCTGACATCACTGTTTTCTTAAAGGTACATTGCTTAAACATCCATGTCTTAAAAGTACTCTCACATGACAACATCTAACCCGGGTCCCACGGTGGGGGACATAATGGGGCTGCTTAGGCAATTTGGGGCTTTTTCGGGATACAAATTGAATTTGGAGAAGAGCAAGTGCTTTTTGGTTTCCTCTCCGGGTCGGGAGCTGGCTTTGCGGGAGATTGTTGCTTCGTGTGGCGCTCACTCATTTCAGGTACCTGGGGGTGCAGGTGGCTTCTGACCAAACTGTGGAACAGCGGACATGATTTTCACTGCTCGGCAACTTCAAGAGAAATTCCAGGAGCAACATCAACCACTCCACGTGGCCTTGATCAACCTGATTCACCTGAGGAAGGAGCAGCGCTCCGAAAGCTAGTGACATCGAAATAAACCTGTTGGACTTTAACCTGGTGTTGTAAGACTTCTTACTGTTCATCAACCTGAACAAGGCTTTTGGCTCAGTCGATTTCGGCGGCGTGAGAGCAGCTGGTTAGTCAGTTTCAGCGGGAGCATTGCGGAAGGAGGTTGCTGGGAGGTAAGTCAACCTTTAAAAGCACTTCTCTTTGCAGGGGCAGGCCAGTCGATTTCGGCGGCGTGAGAGCAGCTGGTTAGTCAGTTTCAGCGGGAGCATTGCGGAAGGAGGTTGCTGCGAGGTAAGTCAACCTTTAAAAGCACTTCTCTTTGCAGGGGCAGGCCAGTCGATTTCGGCGGCGTGAGAGCAGCTGGTTAGTCAGTTTCAGCGGGAGCATTGCGGAAGGAGGTTGCTGGGAGGTAAGTCAACCTTTAAAAGCACTTCTCTTTGCAGGGGCAGGCCAGTCGATTTCGGCGGCGTGAGAGCAGCTGGTTAGTCAGTTTCAGCGGGAGCATTGCGGAAGGAGGGTGCTGGGAGGTAAGTCAACCTTTAAAAGCACTTCTCTTTGCAGGGGCAGGCCAGTCGATTTCGGCGGGAGTGGAGCTGGCTGGTTGGTCAATTTCAGCAGGAGCTGAGAATTTTTCTTTTTTTTTAAATTAGTTTTTTAGGCGGGATCAGGAAGTCGACCCGCGGACGTCTGGGAAGACCCTCCCAATAAATTCTGGTGGAGAGGAAACCCGAGACACTACACGTGTAGTGTCTCCCACCCACCCTCCTCCTCTAACCTAATAATAAAACCCATTGGTCTGAGGTAAGTACCATATTTTTATTATATTATTATTATTTTTTATAAAAATTTAATTTAGTTGTTAGCCAGATCTTGGTAGAAAGTTAGAGGAATGGCAGGGAAGGGAGTGCAATGTTCCTCCTGCAGGATGTTTGAGGTGAGGGATGCAGTTAGTGTCCCTGCTGATTTTACCTGCAGGAAGTGCTGCCATCTCCAGCTCCTCCAAGACCGAGTTAGGGAACTGGAGCTGGAGTTGGAAGAACTTCGGATCATTCGGGAGGCAGAAGGGGTCATAGATAGCAGCTTCAGGGAATTAGTTACACCAAAGATTGGAGATAGGTGGGTAACTGTAAGAGGGACTGGGAAAAAACAGTCAGTGCAGGGATCCCCTGCGGTCGTTCCCCTGAGAAACAAGTATACCGCTTTGGATACTTGTGGGGGGGGGGACTTACCAGGGGTAAGCCATGGGGTACGGGCCTCTGGCACGGAGTCTGTCCCTGTTGCTCAGAAGGGAAGGGGGGAGAGGAGCAGAGCATTAGTAATTGGGGACTCTATAGTCAGGGGCACAGATAGGAGATTTTGTGGGAGCGTGAGAGACTCACGTTTGGTATGTTGCCTCCCAGGTGCAAGGGTACATGATGTCTCGGATCGTGTTTTCCGGGTCCTTAGGGGGGAGGGGGAGCAGCCCCAAGTCGTGGTCCACATTGGCACCAACGACATAGGTAGGAAAGGGGACAAGGATGTCAGGCAGGCTTTCAGGGAGCTAGGATGGAAGCTCAGAACTAGAACAAACAGAGTTGTTATCTCTGGGTTGTTGCCCGTGCCACGTGATAGTGAGATGAGGAATAGGGAGAGAGAGCATTTAAACACGTGGCTACAGGGATGGTGCAGGCGGGAGGGTTTCAGATTTTTGGATAACTGGGGCTCTTTCTGGGGAAGGTGGGACCTCTACAGACAGGATGGTCTACATCTGAACCTGAGGGGCACAAATATCCTGGGGGGGAGATTTGTTAGTGCTCTTTGGGGGGGTTTAAACTAATGCAGCAGGGGCATGGGAACCTGGATTGTAGTTTTAGGGTAAGGGAGAATGAGAGTATAGAGGTCAGGAGCACAGATTTGACGTCGCAGGAGGGGGCCAGCGTTCAGGTAGGTGGTTTGAAGTGTGTCTATTTCAATGCCAGGAGTATACGAAACAAGGTAGGGGAACTGGCAGCGTGGGTTGGTACCTGGGACTTCGATGTTGTGGCCATTTCGGAGACATGGATAGAGCAGGGACAGGAATGGATGTTGCAGGTTCCGGGGTTTAGGTGTTTTAGTAAGCTCAGAGAAGGAGGCAAAAGAGGGGGAGGTGTGGCGCTGCTAATCAAGAGCAGTATTACGGTGGCGGAGAGGATGCTAGATGGGGACTCTTCTTCCGAGGTAGTATTGGCTGAAGTTAGCAACAGGAAAGGAGAGGTCACCCTGTTGGGAGTTTTTTATAGGCCTCCTAATAGTTCTAGGGATGTAGAGGAAAGGATGGCGAAGATGATTCTGGATATGAGCGAAAGTAACAGGGTAGTTATTATGGGAGACTTTAACTTTCCAAATATTGACTGGAAAAGATATAGTTCGAGTACAATAGATGGGTCGTTTTTTGTACAGTGTGTGCAGGAGGGTTTCCTGAAACAATACGTTGACAGGCCAACAAGAGGCGAGGCCACGTTGGATTTGGTTTTGGGTAATGAACCAGGCCAGGTGTTGGATTTGGAGGTAGGAGAGCACTTTGGGGACAGTGACCACAATTCGGTGACGTTTACGTTAATGATGGAAAGGGATAAGTATACACCGCAGGGCAAGAGTTATAGCTGGGGGAAGGGCAATTATGATGCCATTAGACGTGACTTGGGGGGGATAAGGTGGAGAAGTAGGCTGCAAGTGTTGGGCACACTGAATAAGTGGGGCTTGTTCAAGGATCAGCTACTGCGTGTTCTTGATAAGTATGTACCGGTCAGACAGGGAGGAAGGCGTCGAGCGAGGGAACCGTGGTTTACCAAGGAAGTGGAATCTCTTGTTAAGAGGAAGAAGAAGGCCTATGTGAAGATGAAGTGTGAAGTTTCGGTTGGGGCGATGGATAGTTACAAGGTAGCGAGGAAGGATCTAAAGAGAGAGCTAAGACGAGCAAGGAGGGGACATGAGAAGTATTTGGCAGGAAGGATCAAGGAAAACCCAAAAGCTTTCTATAGGTATGTCAGGAATAAGCGAATGACTAGGGAAAGAGTAGGACCAGTCAAGGACAGGGATGGGAAATTGTGTGTGGAGTCTGAAGAGATAGGCGAGATACTAAATGAATATTTTTCGTCAGTATTCACTCAGGAAAAAGATAATGTTGTGGAGGAGAATGCTGAGCCCCAGGCTAATAGAATAGATGGCATTGAGGTACGTAGGGAAGAGGTGTTGGCAATTCTGGACAGGCTGAAAATAGATAAGTCCCCGGGACCTGATGGGATTTATCCTAGGATTCTCTGGGAGGCCAGGGAAGAGATTGCTGGACCTTTGGCTTTGATTTTTATGTCATCATTGGCTACAGGAATAGTGCCAGAGGACTGGAGGACAGCAAATGTGGTCCCTTTGCTCAAAAAGGGGAGCAGAGACAACCCCGGCAACTATAGACCGGTGAGCTTCACGTCTGTAGTGGGTAAAGTCTTGGAGGGGATTATAAGGGACAAGATTTATAATCATCTAGATAGGAATAATATGATCAGGGATAGTCAGCATGGCTTTGTGAAGGGTAGGTCATGCCTCACAAACCTTATTGAGTTCTTTGAGAAGGTGACTGAACAGGTAGACGAGGGTAGAGCAGTTGATGTGGTGTATATGGATTTCAGCAAAGCGTTTGATAAGGTTCCCCACGGTAGGCTATTGCAAAAAATACGGAGGCTGGGGATTGAGGGTGATTTAGAGATGTGGATCAGAAATTGGCTAGCTGAAAGAAGACAGAGGGTGGTGGTTGATGGGAAATGTTCAGAATGGAGTACAGTCACAAGTGGAGTACCACAAGGATCTGTTCTGGGGCCGTTGCTGTTTGTCATTTTTATCAATGACCTAGAGGAAGGCGCAGAAGGGTGGGTGAGTAAATTTGCAGACGATACTAAAGTCGGTGGTGTTGTCGATAGTGTGGAAGGATGTAGCAGGTTACAGAGGGATATAGATAAGCTGCAGAGCTGGGCTGAGAGGTGGCAAATGGAGTTTAATGTAGAGAAGTGTGAGGTGATTCACTTTGGAAGGAATAATAGGAATGCGGAATATTTGGCTAATGGTAAAGTTCTTGAAAGTGTGGATGAGCAGAGGGATCTAGGTGTCCATGTACATAGATCCCTGAAAGTTGCCACCCAGGTTGATAGGGTTGTGAAGAAGGCCTATGGAGTGTTGGCCTTTATTGGTAGAGGGATTGAGTTCCGGAGTCGGGAGGTCATGTTGCAGCTGTACAGAACTCTGGTACGGCCGCATTTGGAGTATTGCGTACAGTTCTGGTCACCGCATTATAGGAAGGACGTGGAGGCTTTGGAGCGGGTGCAGAGGAGATTTACCAGGATGTTGCCTGGTATGGAGGGAAAATCTTATGAGGAAAGGCTGACGGACTTGAGGTTGTTTTCGTTGGAGAGAAGAAGGTTAAGAGGAGACTTAATAGAGGCATACAAAATGATCAGGGGGTTGGATAGGGTGGACAGTGAGAGCCTTCTCCCGCGGATGGATATGGCTGGCACGAGGGGACATAACTTTAAACTGAGGGGTAATAGATATAGGACAGAGGTCAGAGGTAGGTTCTTTACGCAAAGAGTAGTGAGGCCGTGGAATGCCCTACCTGCTACAGTAGTGAACTCGCCAACATTGAGGGCATTTAAAAGTTTATTGGATAAACATATGGATGATAATGGCATAGTGTAGGTTAGATGGCTTTTGTTTCGGTGCAACATCGTGGGCCGAAGGGCCTGTACTGCGCTGTATTGTTCTATGTTCTATGTTCTATAATTGGGAAGGGCTATGGGAGACCCTGTCAAAGGCCGTCTGTCCAGAGAAATTCATCAACATCCTCTGACTTCTCCACAATGAGATGTCGGTGACAGTCCTCATCGACGGAAATAAGACAGAAGCTTTTGGGGGTCAAGACTCGAGTCAAGCAGGGATGTGCCCCTCCCATTTCTCCATCTTCATCGCTACCATCCTTCACCCTGTCAATAACAAGCTTCCCAGTGGAGTGGACACCATCTACAGGATGGACGGAAAACATTTCAACCTCAACCAGTGGAAATCCAAGAAGAAAACCACACTGACATCGCTGGTGGAGCTTCAGCATGTGGATGACATCACCATCCCCACTCTCTCAGAAGAGAATCTCTAAACCATGCTTGACACCTTTGCAGAAGCTTAGCAAAGAATCGGTCTCAGTCTCAACTTCATGAAGACTCAAGTCCTTTGCGAACCCGACCCAAGGCAACATCCGGTCTCTCCCTCCACTAAGATCAATGGAGGAACCCGACCAAACGTGGAACATTTCCCATCCCTGGGGAGCCACCTCTCCTCTAACGCTCACATCGATGCAGAGATCAAATATTGTATCCAATCCGCGAGCACCTCCTCTGGACGCCAAAGGACCGGAGGCTTTGATGACCATGACATAATAATAATCATAATCGCTTATTGTCACAAATCGGTTTCAATGAAGTTACTGTGAAAATCCCCGAGTAGCCACATTCCAGCGCCTGTTCAGGGAGGTTGGTACGGGAATTGAACCCACGCTGCTGCTTTTTTCTGCATTATAAGCCAGCTGTTTAGCCCACTGTGCTAAAACATCCATGCTGACACCAAAATTGTTGTGTACAAGTCGGTCATCCTCCCAACTCTTCTATACGGATCAGATCCTTAGACTACGTACAGACACCAACTCAAGGCCCTGGAAAGGTACCATCAACGCTGTCTGAGACAATTCTCCGCATCAGCTGGGAGGGTAGACGGACTAATATCAGCGTCATTGAAGGAGCCAAGAGCACCAGCATCGAGGCCATGATCATCTGAAATCAGCTCCGCTGAGCCGGCCTTGTGCTTCAAATGTCTGAGCCCCAACAGCAAAGCACATCCTCTTTGCCCAGCTCAAGGAAGACTTCTGAACGATAGGAGGACACAGGAAGTGCTTCAGAAACACTCTGAAGGCTTGCCTCAAGAAATGCAACATTGACGTCAATGCCTGGGAGACCCTTGCTCAGAAGGGACTTCCTGATTGAAGGGACACAATTCTTTGAGGACACCTGGCAGCCTGGAAAAGGACGTAGAACATAGAACATACAGTGCAGAAGGAGGCCATTCGGCCCATCGAGTCTGCACCCACCCACTTAAGCCCTCACGTCCAGCCTATCCCCGTAACGCAATAACCCCTCCTAACCTTTTTTTGGACACTAAGGGCAATTTAGCATGGCCTATCCACTTAACCTGCACGCCTTTAGACTGTGGGAGGAAACCGGAGCACCCGGAGGAAACCCACGCACACACGGGGAGAACATGCAGACTCCGCACAGACAGTGACCCAGCGGGGAATCGAACCTGGGACCCCAGTGCTGTGAAACCACAGTGCTAGCCACTTGTGTTGCCCTGCCTGAGAAAGCTTGCAGACTAGAGGCCAAGGATTGATCCCACCTCCCAGAAACACCTGCCAAGTGTGCGATCAGAGACGCAGCTCTAGGATTGCGTGCATCAGCCATGCAAGAACCCATGATCAGAAAGACAGAGTTTCCTGGTGAACAACCATACCCGTTAGAGAGTGATTGCCCAAGAAGACTTTCCATCTTCAGTCTAGCGATAGAAGAGTTAATCAATAATGCTACCAAGGGGCACATGCTTAGCAGCAACCTGCCCATTGATGATCTGTTTAGGTTCCGCAAGGAACACTCATCTCCTGAACTCGTTACAAACTTGGTTCAAACAAGAGCTGAACTCCAGGGGTGAATTAAGAATAAGGCAGCATTTGAAAAAGTATGACATAAATGAGCCCCAGCAAAGCTGGAGGCAATGGCAATCAAGCCCAACCACCTTCAGCTGCTTCATCAATGGCCTCCCTCCCATCACAACGCAGAAGTGGGGATGTTTGTTGATGACTGCACAATGTTCAGCACCATTTGCGACTCCTCAGATAATGAAGCAGTCCCTGTCCAAATGCAGCAAGACCTGGACAATATCCAGGTTGGGCTGATAAGTGGCAAGTTACATTCGTGCCCCACAAGTGCCCGGCAATGACCATCTCCTACAAGAGAGGATCTAACCACTGCCTCTTTACATTCAATGGCTGAATCCCCCAATATCAACACCCTGGGAGTTATCATTGACCAGGTACAGAACAGAACTAGTCATGTAAACACTGTGGCTTCAAGAACATGTCAGAGGCTAGGAATCCTGCGGAGAGTAACTCACCTCCTGACTCCCCCAAAGCCTGTCCACCATCTACAAGGCACAAGTCAGGAGTGTGTTGGAATACTCTCCACTTTCCTGGATGAGTGCAGCTCCAACAACACTCAAAAAGCTCAACACCGTCCAGGACAAAGCAGCCCCGCTTGGTTGGAACTCCATCTACAGACATTCATTCCCTCCATCACCAACGCATCATGACAGCAGTGGGAGCCATCTACAAAATGTGTTCAGCAACTCACCAAGGCTTATTAGACAGCACCTTCCGAACCCACGACCACCACCTTCTGGAAGGGCAAGGGCTGCAGATGCATGGGAACACCATGACTTGGAAGATCCCCTCCAAAACACACGCAATCCACACTTGGAAATACATCGTTGTTCCTTCACTGTCCCTTGGTCAAAACCCTGGAACCCCCTCTCTCAGAGCACAGCATTGACTGCAGGCACTGAGAAACACACCGCACAACGCGCCCGAGACCGGACTCTCGTTTCTTCCCGTTGAATCGCGCCCTTTGTATCTGAATATTAAGTGCCAAGTCCTCACCATTTTAAAGCCATGTTTCCTGTGACAGCGATTCCCTTTCACAACCTAAATGGATCGTCAGAATACAGTACTTTACAAAGGACACTATGCGCTGGTTTGTGGATATTTAACATTGTTAACATGGTGTGGTATTATCAGGTATTGCAGTACCCGAGAGGCTGAAGACCATTGGTTAAACCTCGGAGTTTACCATTGGCTGTTTGGTATGTAACTCTGCCCGGACAGGCGGGGTATAAGAACCGGTGCCGTCCCAGCAGCCCTCATTCTGTACCGAAGCTGCTGGGGAACAGTTCTAGTCTATTAAAGCCTTCAGTTATGTTACTACCTCGTCTTTAATTGTAATTGATCGCGCATCACATGGTACAATGTTTTATTTACTTGCTAATTTGCAACTTTTAACATCCTTGTTCATTTGATGAACCTTGAATCCTTGAAATAATAGTAATGCACTTTTCACAACCTCACGCATCCCAAAGCTCTTTACAGCCAATGAGATACTTTTATAGTCACAGTTGCAATGTCGGAATGGCAATTAATTTGTACAAGCTCTCACAAACATCAAAGATCAGTTAAAAATTGGCTCGGATAACCGCCTTGAACTCCCGCACTAATTTTAGGAATAATATTAATTGATCTTTTGTATCCACCTCGTCAGACAATCCATTCCTCAGTTTAATTTCTCTCCAGAAGACGGCACGTCCAGCTAAGAGCAGCATCTCATCAATCCTGTATCAGGATGTCAGCCAAAGATTCTGTGCTCAAGGCTTTGAAATATGTCTCCAATTCACCACCTTCTAAATCAACAGTCAGTGTTGTCACTGAGTCAGAGATATCTCAGGGATAGCTGGCAGAGAGTAGCGTATATCAGAGTCGAAGCAGCGAAGATCCCCTGTTAACCATCAATGTTTAGGCTCACGTGTGGAAAATATCATTTTGGCAAAGTGCTGTTGTGGTTCCATGAACCACTTAATCACGTTTTAATGATCATCAACCATTTTGAAAAAAAAAGAACAAAATTAATGGTTAAAAGAGAAATAGATGAGCCTCCAAAAAATGTGATTTCTATCTTGAGCATTCTAGTCACTGGTACAATATGTAAAAAATCTAAATTTTCTAACAACTCTGCCAAAAATAATGTTCCATGGCAAAAAGATAACTGATATGTTCCGTGCACAGCCTGCTGAAGGTTTACTACAATCTACTCCATTCAAAAATAATTTATTTTGGAGTGAATCCATGAATTATGGTAATGTTTAAGCACCGAAATACATGTGGAAGTCTCGCCCAACTGAAATGAAACATTAAACCAAGATATGTACATAAATTATTCAAAGAAGTGCAGGGGGTTGATTCTCTGATGTCTCAAACAAAGAAAAAACAAAGAACAATGCAGCACAGGAACAGGCCCTTCGGCCCTCCAAACCTGTACTGGTCATGATGCCAACCTTGGCCAAAACCCTCAGCACTTCCTTGTGCCGTATCCCTCTATCCCCATCCTGTCCATGTGTTTGTCAAGTTGCCTTTTGAACGCCGTTAATGTATCTCCCCTGGCAACGCGTTCCAGGCACTCACCACCCTCTGCGTAAAAAACCTGCCTCGCACATCTCCTCTAAACTTTGACCCACAGACCTTAAACCTGTGCCCCCTGGTGACTGACCCCTCCACCCTGGGAAAGAGTGCCTGCCCATCCACTCTCTCCATGCCCCTCATAATCTTGTCGACCTCTCTCAGGTCACTCCTCAACCTCCGTCTTTCTAATGAAACAGTCCGGGTCTATTCAGCCTCTCCGCATAGCTGACACCCTCCAGACCCGGCAACATCCTGGTAAACCTCCTCTGCACCCTCTCCAAAGCCTCCACATCCTTCGGGTAGTGTGGCGACCAGAATTGTGCGCAATATTCCAAGTGCGGCCTTACCAAGGTTCTATACAACTGTAGCATGACTTGCCAGTTTTTATACTCGATGTCCCGTCCAATAAAGGCAAGCATTCCGTATGCTTTCTTGACTACCTTGTCCACTTGTGTTGCCACCTTCAAAGACTTTTTAATGAAAGCGGAGACATCAGTAATCAGGTACTGCATTGGGTTTGGGTCCACCTGTGTGTTGAGAAGGATGGGCTCCAAGATCAGACTCCTCCATGCTCCTTGATACTGCACGCAATCTGGTGGCGTTGGGGGGGGGATTGATGGCATAGTGGTTATGTCATTGCCCTGGGGACATGGATTCCAATCCCACCATGGTAGCTCATGGGATTAACATGCAATCAATACATTTGGAATATAAAACTAGCCTCAATATTGATTATTGCAACAATCATTGACTGATGTGAAAACAAAGTTCCATCTCCAAATGGAGAGAATCTGTGGAGCTGTGAGGTGCAGAGGGATCTGGGTGTTCGAGTGCATGAATCACAAAAGGCTGGTATACAGGTGCAGCAAGTAATTGGGAAAGCAAATAGAATGACATTGTTTATTGTGAGGAGAATAAGGGTGGAACCAACAAATCCAGTGAACCACGATATCGAGGGATATACAGCATTGGATAAGGAGAAAAAGAGAGGCTTATGGCAGATATTGAGGGCTCAAAACAGCAGAAGCCTTAGACACAGTGAGCTTTGCGCAGGAGCAGTGGTAGAGTCCGGGGGCGGGATTCTCTAATCCCGCGGCAGAATGTCCACGCCGTCGTAAACGCTACAGGGGGCCAGCACGGCACTGGAGTGGCTCACACCGCTCCAGCTGGTGATCCCGGCGCGGACTGGGCGCCGCGGGATCCGCGCGTGCGCAGTGGCTTCTTTCAACGCTCCGGCCCCGACGCAACATGGCGCAGGACTCCAGGAGCCGGCGCGTAGGAAAGGAGGCCCCCAGCCAGAGAGGCCGACCCGCCATCCGGTGGGCCCCGATTGCGGGCCAGGCCACATCGGCGGCCCCCCCAGGGGTCGGACCCCCCACACAGGCCGTCCCTGACCCTGTCGTGCCGAGTTCCCGCCGGCTGAGAGGTGTGGACGGCGGCGGCAGGACTCGGCGTTTTCACGACGGCCCGGGCCGAGAATCGGCGGGTCGGCCACGAAGAACGACCCCCGACTGGCACCGCGCCAACCACGTCGGCGCCAATGACGCCGATTCTCCGCAGCGTGCCGGCGTAGGGGCGGCATGGTGTGATTCGCACCAGTCACGGTGATTCTCCATCCCGGCCCCGGGCTGAGAGAATCCCGCCCCATATCCGGAGTGAGGCGCAGCCAGAGTGAGGCTTAAACATGGGAATTTGGTGCAGAGTGGGATGAGGTGCGCTTTGTCTTTTCTCCTTGATTTGTAACTTGTAAATCTTCAGAGAGTGATCTTGCCCTGCAGCTGAGGCTACAAGGCAGAGAGCTGGAGGCTTCCGGTGGCGCCCTCGAGGAAGCAGGTCGCAGGTTGGATCGCTCCCGCCCGCGATGGGCAAACGGACCTGTTTCACAGGGTTTTGTCGGGACCTGACAACCTGAATCGGTGGAGGAGACGAAAGGAAGAGGATTTCCCCCCGGGGTATGGACAGTTGGACCAGAAGTGGTCGAGTTGAGCGGCAAAGATCGAAGCAGGAGCAGCGGGGACCCCAGACCAGGCGGCGAAGCATGGCGGACGGCAGGGACCAGGGAGCACAGGCCCACTGGCCAAGGGAGCAGCAGATGGAGTTTTTTAGGAACTGCTTGTGATGAACGGTTACTGTCTTATCATCATGTAAGGTGATGTCCCCTTTAAGACCGTGCTTGGAACCCTGGGGACTCCGCCTCTGGCTCCGCCCATCTGGAAGCCATACATAAAGGGCAGCCTCATGGTCTGTGCAACAGTCAGCTCTCGTCTCTAGCTGTAGCATTGTTATTAGTCTAATAAAGCCTTCTTTACAGTTTAATCTCTAAGCGTCATTATTGAGGGTACCTCAATTTATTAGACTAAACTAGATTCAGGATGGACGCAGGCCTAAAACCAGAGAAGCTCAATCTGGAAGCATGAACGCCGGAGGCGAAGGAAATGTTTAAATACTGGCTGCGGTGCTTCGAGGCCTACCTGGACTCCGCAGAGACTCCTATCCTGGGGCCATGCAAGCTGCATCTACTCCACGTCCGGGTGAGTCACAGAATCTCTACCACGCTCGAAAAGGCGACGACTTATGATGAGGCGATCGAGTTACTCCGTAAGCGGTTTGTCAAACCCATCAATGAGGTGCACACCCGGCATCTGCTCTCTACGGGCCGGCAGCGCTTGGGGGCATCGCTCGACGAGTTACAGGCCTGCACCACGCGGCGGCCCGCTCACCGTGGGGGCACACCATGCTACTTCTGCAGGCAGGGCCAGCACCCACGCCCACGCTGCCCAGCCCGCTCCGCGATCTGCAGCGACTGCGGGAAGAGAGGGCACTTTGCGAGGGTCTGCCTGGCCAGACCCAGGGGCCAGAAAATCAAAGAACAGCCGGCCAGAAAATCAGGCTCTCAGGCCCGTAGGCCTCGCAATGCTGCTGCGCACCGACCCGACACACCCTCTTCTGACGCGTCATCAGCCTCGTGCGAATCATGGGAGCGGCCATCTTGTCGGCGGCCACCTTCTCGGCCCGACACGTGCAGCCGGCGGCGGTGGCCATTTTACGAGTCCGACTCGGCTGAGGACTCCGACTACTGGGTGCGATCACCCTCGATCAAACTCGGCCAAAACACCTGCAGAACTCCATGATGCAGGTCCAGGTCAACGGGCACGACACTGCATGCCTCTTCGACTCTGGGAGCACGGAGAGCTTTATCCACCCTGAAACGGTAAGGCGCTGCTCCCTACGCACCCATCCCGCATCCCAAACCATAGCCCTCACATCTGGGTCCCACTCGGTACAAATCACGGGGTACTGTATTGTGGATCTCTCGATCCAGGGCGCCAAATACACCCGTTTCAAATTTTATATCCTCCCTCACCTCTGTGCCCCCCTGCTGCTCGGACTGGATTTCCTGTGCAGCCACCGAAGCCTGACACTGAAGTTCGGCGGACCCTTGCTCCCCCTCACGGTGTGCTGCCTTGCGACACTGAAAGTCACACCCCCCTCGCTATTGGCGAACCTCACTCCTGACTGTAAGCCCGTCGCCACCAGGAGCCGGCGCTACAGTGCCCAAGATATGGCTTTTATCAAGTCAGAGGTCCAGCGTTTACTGGGAGAGGGGGTCATCGAGGCTAGCAACAGCCCTTGGAGAGCACAAGTGGTGGTAGTCCGGTCCGGGGAGAAGAAACGGATGGTTGTGGATTCACGCAGCTGGATGCGTACCCCCTTCCTCGCATCGCGGAAATGGTAAATCGGATCGCCCAATACCGAGTCTTTTCCACGGTCAACCTCAAATCCACCTACCACCAGCTCCCCATCCGACCAAAAGACCGCCCCTATACTGCCTTCGAAGCAGCCGGCCGGCTCTTCCACTTCCGCAGGGTCCCCTTTGGTGTCACAAATGGGGTCTCCGCCTTTCAAAGGGCGATGGACCAAATGGTGGACCAGTACGGTTTGCGGGCTACATACCCGTACTTGGACAATGTCACCATCTGCGGCCATGATCAGCAGGATCATGACGCTAACCTCAAAAAGTTCCTCCAGACCGCCCGAGCCCTTAACCTGACCTATAACGAGGGCAAATGCGTTTTCCACACCACCCGGCTGGCCATCCTCGGCTATGTCGTGGAAGACGGGGTCCTAGGTCCCGACCCCGACCGCATGCGCCCCCTTAATGAACTCCCTCTCCCCCGCAGCCTCAAGGCCCTCAAACGGTGCTTGGGGCTTTTCTCCTATTACGCCCAGTGGGTCCCCAAGTATGCGGACAAAGCCCGCCCACTCCTAAAGACCACCACTTTTCCCCTCTCGGCTGAGGCTCAATTGGCCTTCAACCGCATCAAGGCCGACATCATCAAGGCCGCCATGCACGCGGTGGACGAAACCATCCCTTTCCAGGTAGAGAGTGATGCATCAGACAACGCCCTGGCTGCTACCCTCAATCAAGGAGACAGACCAGTAGCGTTCTTCTCCCGAACCCTCACCACCTCAGAGGTTCGACACTCTGCAGTCAAAAAGGAGGCACAAGCCATTGTGGAGGCTGTGCGGTGCTGGAGACACTACCTAGCCGGTAGGAGGTTTACCCTCGTCACCGACCAATGGTCGGTCGCCTATATGTTCGATAACACGCAACGGGGCAAAATAAAAAAACGATAAAATTTTGAGGTGGAGGATCGAACTCTCCACCTACTCGTACGATATCAAGTATCATCCAGGGGAGCTCAACGAGTCCCCAGATGCCCTGTCCCACGGCACATGCGCCAACGCGCAGGAGGACCGCCTGCAAGCCATCCACAATGATCTCTGCCACCCGGGGGTTACCCGGCTCGTCCATTTCATCAAGTCCCGCAACCTACCTTAGTCAACCAAGGAGGTCAAGGCCATGGTCAGGGCCTGCCAGGTCTGTGCGGAGTGCAAACCGCACTTCTATCGGCCAGACAAGGTTCGGCTCGTGAAGGCCTCGGGCCCCTTTGAGCGACTGAGCGTGGACTTCAAGGGGCCCCTCCCGTCCACCAACCGTTATGCCTATTTCCTCACCGTGATCGATGAGTTCTCCCATTTCCCATTCGCCATTCCCTGCCCCGACATGACCTCAGCCACGGTGATTAAGGCACTGCACAGCATCTTCACCCTGTTCGGTTTCCCCGCTTATATCTACAGCGACCGGGGTACATCGTTCATGAGCGATGAACTGCGTCAGTATCTGCTCAGCAAAGGCATCGCCTCGAGCAGAACAACCAGTTATAACCCGCAGCGAAACGGGCAGGTGGAGAGGGAGAATGCGACAGTGTGGAAGGCTGTCCTTCTGGCCCTGCGGTCGAGAAATCTTCCAACCACCCGCTGGCAGGAGGTCCTACCCGATGCCCTACACTCCATTAGGTCGCTCCTCTGCACGGCCACAAATGAGACCCCTCACAACCGATTGTTTCTCTTCCCCAGGAAGTCTACCTCCGGGGTCTCGCTTCCACCTTGGCTGATGGCTCCGGGACCTGTTCTCCTCCGGAGGCACGCGAGGAGCCATAAAACGGACACCCTAGTTGAAAGGTCCGACTGCTCCACGCCAACCCCAGTTACGCCTACGTGGAGTGCTCCGACGGCAGGCAAGATACGGTTTCCCTCCGGGATCTGGCACCCGCTGGATCCCCCGCCACAGACGCCCCTTCCCGCGCCGCTCCCCTGCAGGACCCGTCGTCCCCTACAATACACCCCCCTTCCGGCCCTACCACCCATTGGTGAGCCCCTACCGTGCGCCCCTCCTTTTCCCCCCCCTCCGGCGCCGTCACCACTACGCCCGGCCCTGCCTACTTCCCCTGCCCCGACCCGGACCGAAGCTCCGACCGCTGTGCTCCCGGATGTGCCCTCAACCGGGACGTCCGTGCCCGCCGCACCACCGCCCGCATTGAGGAGGTCGAGGAGGACGATCCGGCCACCGAGACAGATGGACCTATGATGGCACTTCACCCCCATCGGACTCTTTTTTAAACAGGGGGTGAATGTGATGAACGGTTACTGCCTTATCATCATGTAAGGTGATGTCCCCTTTAAGACTGGGCTTGGAACCCTGGGGACTCCGCCTCTGGCTCCGCCCATCTGGGAGCCATACATAAAGGACTGCCTCATGGTCTGTGCAACAGTCAGCTCTCGTCTCTAGCTCTAGCATAGTTATTAGTCTAATAAAGCCTTCTTTACAGTTGAATCTCTAAGCGTCATTATTGAGGGCACCTCACTGCTTCACCGAACTGAAGAGGGACACGTTGGACCCGATGAGGGCGGTGATGGACCGAATGGACGAGGCGCAGGCGGTCCGAGAGAAGGCGCTCAGGGAGGTCAGGGTGAAGCTCTCCAGCCAGGCGGACACGGTAACGGAGCTGGAGCACGAGGTGGAGGAGCTGAACTCCAGCCAGAGGAGGATGCAGGAGCAGCTTGAAGAGCTGGGGAACAGAGCCAGGAGGCAGAACCTGAGGATCGTTGGCCTCCCCGAGGGCTGTGAGGGAGCGGATGCGGGTGCATATGTGATGGGTATGTGCGGGGTGCTGATGGGACCGGAGGCCTTCCCTCGACCCCTGGAGTTGGATGGGCGCATAGAGCCCCCGCAAGGAAGCCCAGGACGGGCGACCGACCTCACCGGCTTGCCGACAGGGATCGTGTGCTGCGATGGGCCAAGGCGGAGAGGAGCAGCAGATGGGAGAACTGCGAGGTGCGCATCTTCCAGGACTTGGGAGCGGAGCTGGCCAAGAGGCGTGCAGGATTCATCAAGCTAAAGTCAGCCTCTACAAAAATCAGGTGAGGTTTGGAATGCTGAAGCCTGCGAAGCTTTGGGTTACGTTTGAGGAACTCCATCACTACTTTGCGACACCAGGGGCTGGTTTAGCACACTGGGCTAAATTGCTGGCTTTTAAAGCAGACTAAGGCAGGCCAGCAGCACGGTTCAATTCCCGTACCAGCCTCCCCGAACAGGCGCCGGAATGTGGCGACTAGGGGCTTTTCACAGTAACTTCATTGAAGCCTACTTGTGACAATAAGCGATTTTCATTTCATTCTTCATTTTCAGAACAGGCTTGGGCCTTCATTAAAGAGAAGAAGCTGGACTTGAACTAACGGGCACTTAGCTTTTTCAGTGCTGTACAGTGGCGGTGGTCTGTTAACCTAGCTTGCTTTGACTAGGAATGGACTTTTATTAAAAGAAGAAGCTGGACTTGAACTAAAGGACTCTGGGCTCTCAGAGCTGTTCTGTGGCGTCGGTCTGTTAAATTATCCTGTTCTGTAATGTTTTATCTCAGATTGTTTTCAGCCTGGACAGAGAGCGGGGGCTGGAGGGCGCACTGCTGAGGGTGACTTTGGGAGATTGCAACGAGGGGGGTGGGGGGGGGGAGGGGGGGGGGCCTGCAAGGGGAAGCCGGGAAGGAGAGCAGAGACGACTTAAGTGGGCAAGGTGGGGGGGGGGGGGGGGGGTGATCAGGGATCCCCGGGGGAGAAACGTGCTTGCAGGGAACAGAGTAGGAAACCGACAGCAGCAGCACCCGGGGGGGATTAAAGCCACATTGGTTTAGTTGAACACGTGGGGCATGGGCAAACGGAGCTGATAGGGAACGTGCCTTATTAATATGTTTATTCTTTCCCACTGTTCATCTTCAATATGTTAAGGCTTTGTATATGGCCTTCCTTTTTCTCTGTAAATGTTACAAATCTGTTTTAAATTTAAAAAATTCAAAAAATAAAAATAAAAATAAAATAAGGGAGAGAGCTGATTGGTAAGTACTTGGTAAGTCTTTATAGATTTTGTCACTTAGAGTTGAAAAAACGTTTTTGTGGTCTATAATCTGTAAGGGCTATAATTGGTAGCAACGAGGACAAGGAAAGAAGGGCCCTACAGAATTAGATTTAATCTAATATCAAACATCTTCCAAAAGTTTAATATAAAGGGGAAAGTCATGGTAGGAAAGCTCAAAGTCTTGGTTTGCTCCTCTTGCTCGATGTGGGAAGCCTGGAACATTTCCAGTGCCTGGGTCCAGCATGTGTGCACAAAGTGCATCCAGCTGCAGCCCCTGGAAGCCCAGGTTTCGGAGCATGAGAGGCAGCTGGGGACCCTGTGGAGCATCCACAAGGTGGAGAGTGTGGTGGATAGGATGTATAGAGAGGGGGTCACTCCACTTCTCCGGCGGCTTACTCGCGCCCGCTGATCTCCCGATGGCGTGGGGGTGGCCACAATGGGAAACCCCATTGGCTGGCTACCGGGACGGAGGATCCCACTGCCGGCAGCGGCCCAGCGCATCACAAAATGGGTCTGGCGGGATGGAGTATCCCGCCCCAGGCCTGTAGTGATGTAACAGGATAGCTCTGGAAGCTGCTAAACATTTTCTTCAGCTGGATGACTTGTCTCCGGTTTACTTAAAAGAGCTTCAAAAAAACAAGCTAGTCGAATTGGTGGGTGCATTAAAGATCGAGGTACCAGCTGGAGCTCGGAAGGTGGAGATAACTGATGTGATTGTTCAGCATTTAATTTTGAAAAAGATGCTTGGAACCCAGGAGAGCCCAAGAAATAGTGCAGCAGCAAGGACAATTTACGGTGGGGACATGGAGCTGGAGAGGGCTCTGGCGCATTTTGAGCACGAAAGGGAACTAAAAAGAATAGAAAAAGAAATGGAGATGAAGCATAAAGGAAAGGAAAAAGAAAAGGAAATGGAGATGGAAACAAGGAGGTTGGAATTGGAGAGATTGAAAAAAAACAATGAGGAAGAAACAAAATAATAATAATAATCTTTCTTAGTGTCACAAGTATGAAAAATGAAAACAATGAAAATCGCTTATTGTCACAAGTAGGCTTCAAATGAAGTTACTGTGAAAAGCCCCTAGTCGCCACATACCGGCACCTGTTCGGGGAGGCTGGTACGTGAATTGAACCGTGCTGCTGGCCTGCCTTGGTCTGCTTTCAAAGCCAGCTATTTAGCCCAGTGTGCTAAACCAGCCCCAGAGATAAGTAGGTTTACATTAACATTGCAATGAAGTTACTGTGAAAATCCCCTAGTCGCCATATTCCGGCACCTGTTCGGGTACACAGAGGGAGAATTCAGAATGTCCAATTCACCTAACAGCACGTCTTTCGGGACTTGTGGGAAGAAACCGGAGCACCCGGAGGAAACCCACGCAGACACGGGGAGAACGTGCAGTATCCGCGCAGACAGTGACCCAGGCCGGGAATCGGGACCCTGCTGCTGTGAGCAACAGTGCTAACCACTGTGCCACCGTGCGGCTCCGCATTGTGCGCCTGTGCCAAGAGAGAGAATTGCGAATTAAGGCACGAGAAATTACAGGGGAGTTGCCAGAAATAAGAGGGGAGCTTAGAACGAACCCAGTGGCGAAATGTTTAAATTTATATGGCTCTTCCAAAAATCCGAAGAGGAGGAGGTGGAAACGTTTTAGTGCTTTTGAGAAATTAGGAACTCAAATGGAGTGGACATTACCCAGGCAGAGTAAATTGATGGGGCTGCCACAGGGAGTTTGTGTTTCCCTGTCAGAGCGGGTGTCTAAGGATTGTGATGAGCTAAAAAAAAAAGGCTATTCTGGATGCATATGAATCGGTTCCCGAAACATATAGTCAAAAGTTTCGGAATTGAAGGACAGCTGGAACAGACGTATGGTGAATTCGAAAGGGTTAAGCAGAATAATTTTGAGATGTGGGTACGAGCATTGGGCTTTGCAAGTATCTATGAAGCTCTGAGAGAATTTAAGAATTCCCTACCTTCTACAATAACATAGAACATAGAACATTACAGCGCAGTACAGGCCCTTCGGCCCTCGATGTTACGGCGACCTGTGAAACCACTCTAAAGCCCATCTACACTATTCCCTTATCGTCCATATGTCTATCCAATGACCATTTGAATGTCCTTAGTGTTGGCGAGTCCACTACTGTTGCAGGCAGGGCCTATGTTGAAGACCAGAGGGTGAAGACTTCTCGGCAGTGACACAGGGCAACTCAAAATCTCTCACTGCAGAGGATTTGGTTTTCTCTCCACAGAGCTCAATGAAAGGTCAGAATGGAAGGATACGGACTCCGTAAGTGCACATGATTTTAGTTTAAGCAGGCCCCATGGTCGGTGCAGGCTTGGAGGGCCGACAGGCCTGTTCCTGTGCTGTATTGTTCTCTGAAAGCTAAGGTATTAGTGAATGGGATAAGTGGAGATTATATCCCAGTTCCATTGTATAAAGTACAATTGTAGTGTAATTTAGTGCCGGGTCCAATAGTGGTCGGAATGGTTAAGAAATCCCTAGTGGGGAAGTAAACTTACTTTTGGGGAATGATTTGGCAGGAGTGAAGGTTGTAGCTTCACCCATGATTACAGAGAGTCCGAGGGAAGTATTGTAGATAGCACGTGAGATACCAATGGAAGGACATGTGAGAATTAGGAAAACCCATTGGGCATTAAAGGCTCAAAGAAAGAAATGCTGAAAGACATTTATCACATATCAAATGGCAATGGTAGTGAATCTGATTCTGCTGGTTCTAATGAAACTGTCTCTATGAGAATGATTCCGCACAGATATTTGTCAAAGATAAAATCTAGTAGAGAACCAGATTCTGAGAACTCTAAGACCGAAGCTGACCAAATTTAATAGTAACAATGGTGATGAAGGTTCAGACGAGAGTTCTGAATCCGATTCCGGTTCTGATTATGGAGTAATGATGAACAGCTGATACCGAGTGGACCTGTCACTGACTGATTTTGAACAAATGGAGAGTAATTCTTCCAAAACTAGGAAAGAATAAACAAATCAGAAGAAGAAAGTGACTGGGACTTTCCGAAAAGTAATTTTTACAGCCTCTTGCAATAAACCCATTGTCCTCCAATTCAGGTGCAAATATTTCCCAGAACATGCCTGCTTTTAAAGAAAATATACATAAAGCATGCATCAGTTATTCAGGACAAGGACAGCACAGACTGTAAAGTGGCACCAAGCAAAAAACGCCTAATTAACCCACTTCTTTGAAAGGTCGGCAGTGCCTCTTCAAGGTAAAGGAAGAAAATAGCAAAGGAGGTGAAATAATCAGTAATAATAATCAGATTCCTTTTCAAAATTAAGAGGAATGTGGATGAAGAACCATAGAATCCCTCCAATGCAGAAGGTGACCATTCAGTCGATCGAGTTTTCACCAACCCTCTGAAAGAGCACTCTAACTAATCTCACTCCCCCACCCTATCTCTGAAATCCGAAAACCCCACCTAACCTTTGGACACGAAGGGGCAATTTACCACGGCCAATCCCCCTAACCTGCCATTATTTGGATGGTGGGAGGAAACCGGAGCACCCGGAGGAAGCCCACGCAGACACGGAGAGAATGTACAAACTCGACACAAACAGTCACCCGTGGTTGAAATTGAACCTGAGTCCCTGGCACTGTGAGGCACCAGTGCTAACCACTGTGTCAACGTGCCGCCCTCTAGTGATTCTGCCACCACATCTGTTAGCAAACACCAGAAAGTTCCTGGGGCCAATAGCAGGCCAGCCTCTGACTTTGAAAGTGAAGGACAGTTGAAATTTAGAAAGCACAAATTGTCTCAGTCCGTATCACTAAATGGAAGTAAGGGCTGTGATTACGCAGACTCTGTTGAGTAAAACAAAGACTGGTGCATATATAGCCAGCCAACCTGGCGAAGATTGAACTCTCAGCTCTGCTTATTGCTGAAAGTAACCATGTGAAGGAAAAGAGAGAATGTAAAGCTGGAGGGGTTGAAGCGTGCTTACTGATTAAAGATAAGCCAAATATTGCTCTGACCATTGACAACACCGCTTGCAGTTTGGCTGTGGAAGATCCTTGAAATTTGAATAAACAGTCATTAGACAATCAGGAGAGACTGGCTACATTGTGTGAGAGACAGAAATGCAGAAGAAACCTATTCAGGGGGCCCTTTCTGATTTGGACAGTCAGGATCCTGACCAAGGGAAGCACGTTGTCTCTGATTTTGAAGAAGAGAGTGAACACAAGGCACTATTCAAAGATATCAGAGGGAATTTTAAAACCAAAGATGCAAACCTATCAACAGTAGAAGAACAGAGAGAAGTTATAATAAAGATACTTAAAGAGTGTCGACAGAGTTGTAGGAAAATACCAGGGGGCACTCCATTAACATAGAATTTACAGTGCAGAAGGAGGCCATTCAGCCCATCGAGTCTGCACCGGCTCTTGGAAAGAGCAGCCTACCTAAGGTCAACGCTTCCACCCTATCCACATAACCCAGTAACCCTACCCAACACTAAGGGCAATTTTGGACACTAAGGGCAATTTAGCATGGCCAATCCACCTAACCTGCACATCTTTGGTCCCAGGTTCGATTCCGGCTTTGATCACTGTCTGTGCGGAGTCTGCACATCCTCCCCGTGTCTGCGTGGGTTTCCTCCGGGTGCTCCGGTTTCCTCCCACAGTCCAAAGATGTTAGGTTAGGTCGATTGGCCATGATAAATTGCCCTTAGTGTCCAAAATTGCCCTTGGTGTTGGGTGGAGGTGTTGAGTTTCGGTAGGGTGCTCTTTCCAAGAGCCGGTGCAGACTCAAAGGGCCGAATGGCCTCCTTCCGCACTGTAAATTCAATGATAATCTATGATTAATCTAGGACAAAGGTTCGGCACAACATCGTGGGCCGAAGGGCCTGTTCTGTGCTGTATTTTTCTATGTTCTTCTATCCACCACACTCTGGGGTGGTGAATTCGACAGAATCATGATCCTTTGATAAAAGTAATTTCTCATCTGTTTGCAATCTGCTACCCCTGAACCTAAAACTATGACCTCTCCTTCCAGATTGCCCCACAAGAGGAAACATCTACTCTACGTCTACTTTATCCATACCTTTTATCACCTCATGTACCTCAATTAGATCTCTCATTCTTCTAAACTCGAGAGAGTATAGGCCTATACTGCTCAATCTCTCTTCACAAATCAAACTTCTCATCTCTGGAATCAATCGAGTGAACCTTCTCTGAACTGTCTCCAATGCAACTACATCTTTCCTCAAATAAGCCTCAAATTTCCCGTAACAGCCTCCCCGAACAGGCGCCGGAATGTGGCGACTAGGGGCTTTTCACAGTAACTTCATTTGAAGCCTACTTGTGACAATAAGCGATTTTCATTTCATTTCATTTCATTTCATAAGGGGACCAAATGATAGAGAGCCCCAAAATGAATGAGTTTTAAAACATTCTCTCCTGTTAATTCTCAGACTGAAACCAAATGTTCTCCTCCTGAACCCAACCACGCGATAACGGCAAAAGAAAGCAAAAGGTCTTTGACTGGAGTCAGTATCTGAGGAGTTGTGAATGATGCTGATCATTGTGCAATCAACAGCGAACAACAGCACGTAGGGGCTGTTTAGCACAGGGCTAAATCGCTGGCTTTGAAAGCAGACCAAGGCAGGCCAGCAGCACGGTTCAATTCCCATCCCAGCCTCCCCGAACAGGTGCCGGAATGTGGCGACTAGGGGCTTTTCACAGTAACTTCATTTGAAGCCGACTTGTGACAATAAGCGATTTTCATTTCATGTCATTTTTTCATTTCCCACCTTATGATGGAAGCGAGGTTATTGATGAAGGATCTGAAGATGATTGGGTCCAGGACACAATGGGGGAGGTGGTGGCATAGTGGTATTGTCACTAGACTAGTAACCCAGAGACCCAAGGTTTCTGGGGTCCTATGGTCGAATCCCACCAGGGCAGGTGGTGAAATTTGAATTCAATAAAATCTGCAATTAAAGGTCTAACGATGACCATGAAACCATTGTCGATTGTTGTAAAAACACATCTGGTTCACTAATGTCCTTTGGGGAAGGAAATCTGCCGTCCTTACCCGGTCTGGCCTACATGTGGCTCAAAATGTGGTTGACTCTTAACTGGCCCCCTCTGAATTGACCAAACAAACCACTCAGTTCAAGGGCAATTAGGGTTGGACAACAAATGCTGGCCCAGCCAGCGACTCCCACATTCCAAGAATGAATAAAACAAAAAAATGAATGAGAGAAATGTATTTGGCGGATTCTTCAGAAAAAATGACAAAATCTTCCGGCTGTTCACGTCGACGCTATGACGAAGAAAGCACAACAGCGCCTATACTACCTCAGGAAACAAAGGAAATTCGGCATGTCCACATTGACTCTTACCAACTTTTACAGATGCACCATCGAAAGCATCCTATCGGGCTGCATCACAGCCTGGTATGGCAACTGCTCGGCCCAGGACCGCAAGAAACTTCAGAGAGTCGTGAACACCGCCCAGTCCATCACCCGAACCTGCCTCCCATCCATTGACTCCATCTACACCTCCCGCTGCCTGGGGAACGCGGGCAGTATAATCAAAGACCCCTCCCACCCGGCTTACTCACTCTTCCAACTTCTTCCATCGGGCAGGAGATACAGAAGTCTGAGAACACACACAAACAGACTCAAAAACAGCTTCTTCCCCACTGTTACCAGACTCCTAAATGACCCTCTTATGGACTGACCTCATTAACACTACACCCTGTATGCTTCATCCGATGCCAGTGCTTATGTAGTTATATTGTGTATCCATCGTATGTCCTGTGTTTTTCATGTCTGGAATGGTCTGTCTGGACTGTACGCAGAACAATACTTTTCACTGTACCTCGGTACACGTGACAATAAATCCAAATCTAAGACACCAGGCTGCCTCATTCCATTCGACTGACGTGGTTTAATCATGTGTCGTGATCCCTCGACCTATTTTCAGGGCTATCCAAATTAATCCCCAAAGAGTGTAACTCAAACACTTCATTCAGACAACATTCTGTTCTTTTCTATTGTGAACTTGTAGTTCACCTCAGTGACTTGTTGTCGTCGCCGATATCTCACATACTTCTGCTGTCAGAGCTGCAAAACTCCCAGCTTATGAATCTCTCATCAGCTGTTTTGGATGGTGTATTATAAATATCATGAAACAAATTGCTCAATTACTCCAACACATTTACGAGATCGCAAGGCAAAATTCAAGGGAAGGCTGCGAACAAATAAGCCCAACTCTAATTACCTTCTTTCATGCAGTTTTCCTTAGTCTGGGTTAGCTTGACCAAACGATTTGCTTCCTCCAGCTGAATCTCCAGGAGATTGTTTTTCCCCTGTGTTTCGGCTATTTTCTGCAGGATGTAAAGATATACTTAAAGTAACTCCAGCATAAAATTGCACATCCTAATTACTAATAGCAGACTGGTGAAGATCAGTCTTTTGTATAAAAATTGCTCTTAACACTTTGTATTATGACATTCTGAGGGCTAAATTTGTCTTTATGGCGCTATATAAATGTAATTAACCGAACTTACGAACTAGGAGCAGCAGTCGGCAATCCAGCCCTTCGAGCCCGCTCCGCCATTCAATCAGATCATGGCTGATCTCTTCCTGGTCTCAAATCCACCTCCCACCTGTTGCCCATATATCTTCAGCCTGTTTTATAAATCAGAAATATATCTATCCCCTTCTTGAAGCCATTGAATGGCTCAGATTCCACCGCACTATGGGGCAGCGAGTTCCACTGATTCACCACCGTCCGCGAGAAGTAGTTTCTCCTCAACTCTGTTCTAAATGGTCTCGCCCGTATCCTCAGACTGTGACCCCTGGTTCTGGACACACCCACCATCGGGAACATCCTTCCTGCATCTACCCTGTCCAGTCCTGTTAGAATTTTATAGGTTTCTATGAGAACCCCCCCTCATTCATCTGAACTCCAGCGGAAACGATCCTAACCGATTCAATTTCTCCTCATACGTCAGTCCCACCATCCCAGGAATCAGTCTGGTAAACCTTCGCTGCTCTCCCTCGAGAGCAAGAACCTCCTTCCTTAGATAAGGAGACCCAAACTGCGCAAAATATTCCAGGTGTGGCCTCACCAAGGCCCTGTACAATTGCAGCAACACATCCCAGCTCCTGTACTCGAAACCTCTCGCAATGAAGGCCAACATCCCAGTTGCCTTTTTTACCGTCTGCTGCACCTGCATGTTTACCTTCAGCGACTGGTGCACAAGGACACCCAGGTCTCGTTGTACATTCCACTCGCCTAATTTATGGCCATTCAGATAATAATCTGCCTTCTTGTTTTTGCTACCGAAGCGGATAACCTCACATTTATCCAAATTATACTGCATCTGCCATCCATTTGTGCACTCACTCAGCTTGTCCAAATCACACTGAAGGATCTCTGCATCCTCCTCACAGCTCACCCTCCCACCCAACGTGGTGTCATTTGCAAATTTACAGTTATTGCATTTTGTTTCCTCATCTAAATCATTAATATGTATTGTGAATAGCTGGGGTCCCAGCACCAATCCCTGCGGTACTCTACTAGTCACTGCCTGCCAATTGGAAAAAGACCCGTTAATTCCTACTCTTTGTTTCTTGTCTGCCAACCAGTTTTCTATCCATCTCAATACACTTCCCCCAATCCCATGCGCTTTAATTTTACACGCTAATCTTATATGTGGGACTTTGTCAAAAGTCTTCTGAAAGTCCAAATACACCACATCCACTGACTCCCCCTCATCAATTCGACTAGTTACATCCTTGAAGCATTCCAACAGATTTGTCAAACAGGATTTCCCCTTCATCAATCTGACTGTCTGATCCTGCCACTGTTTTCTAAGAGACCTCTCATTTGTGATTACCCCACAGGACGGAACATTTGGCCTACGTTTACTTTATCGATACCATTCAGTATTTGATACACCTCGATCAGATCCCCTCTCATCCTTCTAAACTCCAGCGAGTATGAGCCCAAATTGTTCAGTCTCTCCTCGTACGTCACCCCTTTCATCCCCGGAATCAATCTGATGACCCTCCTCTGAACTGCCTCCAATGCCACCACATCCTTCCCCAGATAAGGAGACCAAAACTGGACACAATACTCCAGATGTGGTCTCACCAACACCCTGTACAATTGCAACAACACTTCTCTACTTTTATACTCCAGTCCTTTCGCAATAAACGCTAACATTCCATTTGCTTTTTAATTACAGGCTGTACCTGCAAACCGACTTTCTGTGATTCATGAACAAAGAAACCCAGATACCTCTGCCCAGACACATCTTGAACCTACTTTCTATTTACCAACGACTCTACTTTCTCAGAAGACTAAGGAAATTTGGTATGTCAGCTACGACTCTCACCAACTTTTACCATTGAAAGCATTCTTTCTGGTTATATCACAGCTTGGTACGGTTCCTGCTCTGCCCAAGACCGCAGGAAACTACAAAAGGTCGACAATGTAGCCCAGTCCATCACGCAAACCAGCCTCCCATCCATCGACTCTATCTATAATTCCCGCTGCCACGGAAAGGCAACTAGCATGATTGAGGACCCCACGCTCTCTTCCACCTTCTTCCGTCAGGAAAAAGATACCAAAGTTTGAGTTTATGTACCAACCGACTCAAGAACAGCTTCTTGCCGACTGCCATCAGACTTTTGAATGGACCGACCTCGTATTAAGTTGACCTTTTCTCTACACCTTGCTATAACTGTAACATTATATTCTGCAGTCTCTCCTTCCTTCCCTATGTACGGTATGCATTGTTTGTACAGCACGCAAGAAACAATACTTTCACTGTGTACTGATACATGTGACAATAATAATTCAAATCAAATCAAATAAATCAAATCAATTTGCCTTTCTATTTTATCAGCCAAAATTGATAACCTTACAATTATCTACATTGAACTCCACCTGCCAAACTTTGGCCCAATATCCTAGCCTGTCTATATCTGTCTGTAAAGTCCTGTGGCGGGATTCTCCGACCCCCCGCTGGGGGTGAGGGGGCGTGGTGAATCCCGCCCCGCCGGCTGCCGAATTCTCCGCCTCCGGTTTCTGGGCGGGGATCACGTCGCGCCGGTCAGGGGCGTTGGCAATGGCCCCCCCCGGCGATTCTCCTGGCCCCGATGGGCCGAGCGGCCGCCCGTTTTCGGCCTGTCCCGCCGGCGTGGCTTTGAGGGCGGCCTGCAGTGTCCTCGGGGGGGGGGGGGGGGGCCGCGGGGGGATCTGGCCCTGGGGGGACCCCACGGTGGCCTGGCCCGCGATCGGGGCCCACCGATCTGCGGACGGGCCTGTGTCGTGGGGGCACTGTTTCGCCCTGCACCGGCCTGTGTAAGGCTCCGCGATGGTCGGTGCGGGGAAGAAACCCCCTGCGCATGCGCCAGAACACGCTGGCGCTCCTGCGCCTGTGCCAACTCGCGCCAGCCGGCGGAGGATTCCGTACCTTCCGGCGGCCCATGCCGGAGTGGTTCACGCCACTCTTTGGCGCCGGTACGGCCTGCCCCGCAGGTTGCGGGAGAATCCCGGCCCTTATCTCCTCTTCACTGCCTGCTTTCCCACCTATTTTAGTATCAGCTGCAAATTATTCCGTGTTACACTCTGTTCCTGTTTGCAGATCATTTATATAGATTGTGAACAGTTGAGGTCCGAGGACTGACCCCTGTGGCACCCGCTAGTTACAGTTCACCAGCCAGAGGAGGACCCATTCATCCCGACCCTGTACTTTCTGTCAGTCAGCCAATCCTCAATCCAGTCCAGTACTCCACCCCAATCTCCTGTGATCTCACCTTCTGGATCAATTTTTTATGCAGCACCTTGTCAAACGCCTTCTGGGAGACTAGATATACCACATCCACAGGTTCCCCATTATCCACCTCGCTGGTTACGTCCTCAAAGAACTCGAGCAAGTTTGTCAAGCATGACTTACCCTTCATGAGATCATGCAGACAATGGTGGATTGAACTTTGTCTTTCCAAATGTTCAGTCATCTCCCCCTCAATGATTGATTCCAGCAACTTCCCCACCACAGGGGTCAAGCTAATCGATCTACCGTTTCCTACTTTCTGCTTCTCTCCCTTTTTGAACAGGGGAGTCACATTAGCGTGTTTCCAATCCACCGGGACCTTTCCAAAATGTTGATTAGAAAAGAAATTACAGGAAACATTATGGAGCTTTTAAAAAATTCATTCATGGAATTGTCATTTTCCATTTCCCCCTCCCCCGCCCCAGAGGGTCTCCGATAACCGGAGGGGCACCGGCGGGCCTGCAGCCTCTCACTGTGGATGAGCAGAGGGCACTGGACGTGGCTGGCGGCGGGGAGGTCACCGGCGGGGAGGTCACCGGGGTGGAGATCGGCCGCAGGCGAGAAAGGGAGACCCTGCTGAGTGGCGGTTCCCCAAGACACGTGTATCAACACCACCTCCCCACATCATCCCCACACCATCCTCACCACCCCCTCACCCTCATCCCCACCCTCACCCCCACTACTCCCACTCACCTCCACCCTCCCCCTCATCCCCACCCTCCCCCTCATCCCCACCCTCCCCCTCATCCCCACCCTCACCCCACACCACACTCACCCTCACCCCACACCATCCTCACCACCCCCTCACCCTCATCCCCACCCTCACCCTCATCCCCACCCTCACCCCCACTACTCCCACTCACCTCCACCCTCCCCCTCATCCCCACCCTCCCCCCATCCCCACCCTCACCCCACACCACCCTCACCCTCACCACCCCCTCACACCCCCCTCACCCTCACTACTCCCACTCAACTCAACCCTCACCCTCATCCCCACCCTCACCCTCACCACCCCCTCACCCTCACTACTCCCACTCACCTCTACCCTCACCCTCATCCCCACACCACCCTCATTCTCACCACCCCCTCACCACCCTCACACCACACTCACCCTCACCCCACACCATCCTCACCACCCCCGCACCTCCACCCTCACCCTCACCCCCTTCCTCACCCCACACCACCCTCACCCTCACTACTCCCACTCACCTCCACCCTCATCCTCACCCCCTTCCTCACCCCACACCACCCTCACCCTCACTACTCCCACTCACTTCCACCCTCACCCCACACCAGCCTCGCCCCCACCCTTACTCCACGCCACCTTCACCCTCACTACTCCCAGTCACCTCCACCCTCGCCCCCAGCCTCACCCTCACCCCACACCACCCCCACTCCGCCACCCCCCCATCACCCCGGTCCACAATCTAATCTTGCGACTTGTCTTGTGGGACCTGCTGGGGATGGGGCGGGTCCATCTGGCGGCCCCGCCCCCAGCTAGTTCCACAGCTGGAGCCCCAGAGACCCCCCCACACCGTGAGCCAAGCACTGACGACGAAAGCAGCTCAGAGAGCAGCTCTCGACCCGAGGCTCTGGGCACCCCAGAGCTCGGGTTCGGGGCTGACACTGACTTCCCGTCACAGCGTCTCCAACACCCTCCCTCATCCCAGAGACACTCACCTCGGTTGGGCACGTTGGTGAAGAGGCTCCTGGGGCACTCTCTGGTGAGCACCACACAGCTAATCCGGTACAGCAGGTGGAGGTAAGAACACCCGAGGGGGCGGACAGTCGGAGGGCCCCAGGGACTAGCTGCCGTCCAGATGGGTTTCGGGCTTCTGGAACATGCATTCCATTGATTGTAGAGGGGCAGTCACAGAGCCAGGGACTACATGAGGGGTTGTCGGCGAGCATTCAGCACCTGCAGGCGCAGGTGGAGGAGTCCAACCGCGTGTAGGAGTAGGAGGTGGTGCCGACAATGCGTGCCACCCAGGCCAACACCACACGGTGGCGTCCGCGGTGGAAGCATTGGGGGGGGGGGGGGGTGATAGTTTTGACTATGGATCAGCATGTCTAAGGCCTGGGACATTCTGTGCAGGCACTTGGCTGCCTGTGAGGCGGCAACCCTGTCCTTGGACACCACAGCGGTGCTTCTGAGCATGGCCGTCACAGCAGGCGATGTCTGGGAACGTTGGCGGCATTGCCCAGGCGCTGGCCTATGTGGCTGATGTGACACAGAGGGAGGTGGCGCAGTCTCAGGCGGCGGTGGTCCATTTCCTGTGCTCCATGGCGCGAGCATGCAGCCCAGGACTGGAAATGGCCTCCAGGACCATTAGCGCGAGGTGGCGGGGGAGCCTCAGGGGATAGCTCCGCTCGCACCCCGGTCCCATGCAGTAGCCTGGGGGCCGTCGGGCACACTGAGGGAGGAGGTGGTGATGGGGCCGGTGCCAATGACTCCCGCATGGGAGGTGCCAGAACACCGCTGTACCGCGGACTCTCCCCCACTCCTGTCCCTGGTGGGCAGCGGGAAGAACAGGTCGCCACCACACCACCTGGGGCACCCGCACAGCAGCCGGGCCTAGCCAGGCTCAGTTGCCACAGTAGACGGCCGCCAATGGGGACCCAGGTGACAGGGCAGGAATCACAGCAGGCCACCTCCATTCCTGATGAGCACAAGAGCCCATCACAGAGCGGATTGTCGTCATCCTCCATCCCATGGACCAGACCCGCTGTTACTGCCAACCCAGGGCCGGCACCCTGTAGTGCGGCAGGTATGGATCACGGAGGGAGTTGCAGGAGGGTGGATGGACGGGGTGTAGCGGGGGAGGGATGTGGCGGTGGGATGCGGTATCCATGGCCCTGGACAGTTTATTCCCCCCCCCCCCCCCCCCAGCCTCAGTCGGTGAACCTGGAGGCGATCAGAGATTCCCATGCGCGTTGGCCCTGGCGCATACACCGTGCGGCCTCCCGTGCCTACCTGGGCTCCATGTCCTGCCCACCCTCGCGCTCCCCCACATCCTCCTCATCGGATGTGGACTGGCGTTCCTCCTCCTCTTCCAGCACATTGCTCCTCTGCTGCGCGATATTGTGCAGGACGCAGCAGGCCACCACGACCCGGTTCTGGGGACGGTGGGACCATTACAAATTGGACGGTCTACACCTGGGCAGGACTGGAACCAATGTCCTTTTGCTAACACTGTTGGGGAGGTTTTAAACTAATGTGGCAGGGGGATGGGAACCAGATTAGGAAGTTAGAGGTCAGTAAAGCGACAGCAACTAAAGCCAGTAAGGTACTAGATAATAAACTCAATGTGACTAAAGGGAAGAGTAGACAGGGAAGAGATGATGAACACAAAGGGACAGGTGGTCTGAGGTGCATTTATTTTAATGCGAGACGTGTAACAGGAAAGGCAGATGAACTTAGGGCTTGGATTAGTACCTGGGAATGTGGTGTTATTGGTTTTGCGGAGACTTGGTTGAGGCCAGGGCAAGACTGGCAACTAAATATCCCAGCGTATAGATGCTTCAGGGGGGATAGAGAGGGAGGTAAAAGGGGTGGAGAAGTTGCTTACTGGTCAGAGATGATATCACAGCTGTGATTAAGGAGGGCACGATGGAGGTTTCGAGCACTGAGGCAATATGGGTAGAGCTAAGAAATAGGAAGGGTGCAGTAACATTGTTGGGACTTTACTACAGGCCTCCCAAAAGCGAGCGTGAAGTAGAGGTACAAATATATAGACAGATTATAGAAAAATGTAGGAACAATAGGGTGGTCGTGATGGGAGATTTTAACTTCTCCAACATTGAATGGGACTGATTTAGTGTTGGAGGCGTAGATGGAGCAGAATTTGTAAGGAGCATCCAGGAGAGTTTTTTAGAGCAGGATGTAAATAGTCAAACTCGGGAAGGGGCCATACTGGACCTGGTATTGGGGAATGATCCCGGCCAGGTGGTTGAAGTTTCAGTCGATGATTACTTTGGGAACAGCGATCACAATTCCGTAAGTTTTAGAATACTAATGGACAAAGACGAGAGTGGTCCTAAAGGAAGAGTGCTAAATTGGGGAAAGGCCAAGTATAACAAAATTCGGCAGGAGCTAGGGAATGTGGATTGGAAGCAGCTCTTTAAGGGTAAATCCACATTTGAAATGTGGGAGTCTTTTAAGGAAAGGTTGATTAGAGTGCAGGACAGACATGTCCCTGTGAAAATGAGGGAAAGAAATGGCAAGATTCGGGAACCATGGATCACGGGTGGAATTGTGAGACTAACTAAGATGAAAAAGGAAGCATACATATGTTCTAGGCAACTTAAAACTGATGAAGCTTTGGAGGAATATCGGGAAAGTAGGACAAATCTCAAACGCGCAATAAAGAGGGCTAAAAGGGGTCATGAAATATCTTTGGCTAACAGAGTTAAGGAAAATCCCAAAGCCTTTTCTTCGTATATAAGGAGCAAGAGGGTAACTAGAGAAAGGATTGGCCCACTCAAAGACAAAAGAGGGAATTTATGCGTGGAGTCAGAGGAAATGGGTGAGATTCTTAATGAGTACTTTGCATCGGTATTCACCAAGGAGAGGGACATGACGGATGTTGAGGCTAGGGATGGATGTTTAAATACTCTAGGTCAAGTCGGCAGAAGGAAGGGGGAAGTTTTGGGTATTCTAAAAGTTTTTAAGGTGGACAAGTCCCCAGGTCCGGATGGGATCTATCCCAGATTACTGAGGGAAGCGAGGGCCGAAATAGCTGGGGCCTTAACAGATATCTTTGCAGCATCCTTGAGCATGGGTGAGGTCCCGGAGGACTGGAGAATTGCTAATGTTGTCCCTCTGTTTAAGAAGGGTAGCAAGGATAATCCAGGGAATTATAGACCTGTGAGCTTGACGCCAGTGGTAGGCAAACTGTTGGAGAAGATACTGAGGGATAGGATCTATTCACATTTGGAAGAAAATAGACTTTCAGTGATAGGCAGCATGGTTTTGTGAAGGGAAGGTCATGTCTTACAAACCTAATAGAATTATTTGAGGAAGTGACAAAGTTAATTGATGAGGGAAGGGCTGTAGATGTCATATACATGGACTTCAGTAAGGCATTTGATAAAGTTTCCCATGGCAGGTTAATGGAAAAAGTGAATTTGTATGTGGTTCAGGGTGTACTAGCTAGGTGGATAAAGAACTGGCTGGGCAACAGAAGACAGAGAGTAGTGATGGAAGGGAGTGTCTCAAAATGGAGAAAGGTGACCAGTGGTGTTCCACAGGGATCCGTGCTCGGACCACTGTTGTTTGTGATATACATAAATGATCTGGATGAAGGTAAAGGTGGTCTGATTAGCAAGTTTGCAGACGATACTAAGATTGGTGGAGTTGCAGATAGCAATGAGGACTGTCAGAGAATACAGCAAAATATAGATAGATTGGAGAGTTGGGCAGAGAAATGGCAGATGGAGTTCAATCCAGGCAAATGCGAGGTGATGCATTTTGGAAGATCTAATTCAAGAGCGGACTATATGGTCAATGGAAGAGTCCTGGGAAAAATTGATGTACAGAGAGATCTGGGAGTTCAGGTCCATTGTACCCTGAAGGTGGCAACGCAGGTCGATAGAGTGGTCAAGAAGGCATACAGCATGCTTGCCTTCATCGGACGGGGTATTGAGTACAAGAGTCGGCAGGTCATGTTACAGTTGTATAGGACTTTGGTTAGGCCACATTTGGAATACTGCGTGCAGTTCTGGTTGCCACATTACCAGAAGGATGTGGATGCTTTAGAGAGGGTGCAGAGGAAGTTCATCAGGATGTTGCCTGGGATGGAGGGTGCTAGCTATGAAGAAAGGTTGAGTAGATTAGGATTGTTTATGTTGGAAAGACAGAGGTTGAGGGGGGGCCTGATTGAGGTCTACAAAATTATGAGAGGTATGGACAGGGTGGATAGCAACAAGCTTTTTCCAAGAGTGGGGACGTCAATTACAAGGGGTCACGATTTCAAGGTGAGAGGGGAAAGTTTAAGGGAGATGTGCGTGGAAAGCTGAGCCTTTGGCTTTGATCTTTAAGTCATCTTTGTCTACAGGAATAGTGCCAGAAGACTGGAGGAGAGCAAATGTTGTCCCCTTGTTCAAGAAGGGGAGTAGAGCAACCCCGGTAACTACAGACCAGTGAGCCTTACTTCTGTTGTGGGCAAAATCTTGGAAAGGTTTATAAGAGATAGGGTGTACAATCATCTGGAAAGGAATAATTTGATTAGACATAGTCAACACGGTTTTGTGAAGGGTAGGTCGTGCCTCACAAACCTTATTGAGTTCTTTGAGAAGGTGACCAAATAGGTGGATGAGGGTAAAGCAGTTGATGTGGTGTATATGGATTTCAGTAAAGCGTTTGATAAGGTTCTCCACGACAGGCTACGACAGAAAATACGGAGGCATGGGATTCAGGGTGATTTAGCAGTTTGGATCAGAAATTGGCTAGTTGGAAGAAGACAAAGGGTGGTGGTTGATGGGAAATGTTCAGACTGGAGTCCAGTTACTAGTGGTGTTCAAGGATCTTTTTGGGGCCACTGCTGTTTGTCATTTTTATAAATGACCTGGAGGAGAGCGTAGACGGATGGGTGAGTAAATTTGCAGATGACACTAAAGTCGGTGGAGTTGCGGACAGTGCGGAAGGATGCTACAAGTTACAGAGGGACATAGATAAGCTGCAGCGCTGGGCTGAGAGGTGGCAAATGGAGTTTAATGCAGAAAAGTGTGAGGTGATTCATTTTGGAAGGAATAACAGGAAGACTGAGTACTGAGCTAATGGTAAGATTCTTGGCAGTGTGGATGAGCAGAGAGATCTCGGTGTCCATGTACATAGATCCCTGAAAGTTGCCACCCAGGTTAAGAGGGTTGTTAAGAAGGCGTACGGTGTGTTAGCTTTTATTGGTAGAGGGATTGAGCTTCGGAGCCATGAGGTCATGTTGCAGCTGTACAAAACTCTGGTGCGGCCGCATTTGGAGTATTGCGTGCAATTCTGGTTGCCGCATTATAGGAAGGATGTGGAAGCATTGGAAAGGGTGCAGAGGAGATTTACCAGAATGTTGCCTGTTATGGAGGGAAGATCTTATGAGGAAAGGCTGAGGGATTTGAGGCTGTTTTTGTTAGAGAGAAGAAGGTTAAGAGGTGACTTAATTGAGGCATACAAGATGATCAGAGGATTGGATAGGGTGGACAGTGAGAGCCTTCTTCCTCGGATGGTGATGTCTAGCACGAGGAGACATAGCTTTAAATTGAGGAGAGATAGTTGTAAGACAGATGTCAGAGGTAGGTTCTTTACTCAGAGAGTAGTAAGGGTGTGGAATGCCCTGCCTGCAACAGTAGTGGACTCGCCAACACTAAGGGTATTCAAATGGTCATTGGATAGACATATGGACGATAAGGGAATAGTGTAGATGGGCTTTAGAGTGGTTTCACAGGTCGGCGCAACATCGAGGGCCGAAGGGCCTGTACCGCGCTGTAATGTTCTATGTTCTATGTTCTAAATCAATAAACGGTTGTAGGTCTGGTGAACTCCATGATATACTTTGGAGTTTTCTAAACCCGGACCCATAACACTAGATTCCGGACTCACCAAGGAGTCAAAGCTACTGGGCTCGACAGAATCTGGAGTCAGGTCAACTATGGAATTATTGAATGGTGGAGCAGGCTTAAGAGGCCCGTTTTCTATTTTCAAACTTGGCTTCCGGTTGTGTGTTGCGAGCCAGTATTTGCCTAATACAGTACGCCTACTGGAATAGCTGCTAATTAATCTTTCAGCCTTTGCAGCCAGCAGAAAGTATGTCTGGCGCCACACAAAGCCACTTACCTTTAACTGTCTGCATCTCTCCAAATGGAACCAGCAATCCAAATAATATGGGTGGTGTTGCGGTTTTCCTTGGCAGATTGTCCCATGCCGGGCTGGATGGTTTGCAATGTGTATGTAAAGGGGAAAAAGATCACGCACCTTGGCGACCAACTGCACAGGGATGGTTCAACACTTCAAACACTTGCTTATCTTTGGAAATCATGTTTTCCGACCTTTAGAATATCTGCTTATTTATGACCCAAGTCATCAGGAATTCAGTTCGCCAGTCAGGGAGCTGGGGCTTTGGTTAATTGTGTTGTACACATATTTACAACTCATCTCCAGAGTTATATTTCAATCATCACATGAAATTGGTGCATGAATCTTTATAGATCTATATCAAAACGAAGATTATAGAAAATTGGATCGAATTAGTTTCCACTGTTTTCCCAGAATTCGGACAGAGTGAACAAAAGCACTACCCAATTACAGAGCAAAGTATACATCACCATGACACATTTACCAGAAATGCTGCACTACTGCTTCTCTGTAACATAGCAGGAATTGATGCAATTGTTTTGTTCTGTTCATCAAAGATAATCTGATTCTGGCCCAGACGTTCAGTTTTTTAATTTCACTGCACCGTAATAAACTGGATGCCTGGAAATTACTTTGAGAAATCTCAGAATAGCAAGTATGAGTTAACACAAGGTCAGCAAAGGTAAATGTTATGCCTAAGGGTATTTGGGACTGGAAATTATTTGCGGAGAATTGTTTGTGGCTTCCTGGGTGTAGCCTGCGCCAATAGCCACTTCCTATGCAGCCCGCACAGTTAGGAGCAAGAGGGGCAAATGCAGCCACGTCTGCTGCGTATTGGTACACTTTGATCCATCGCTTTCCTGCTGTTACACAGCCAAACCACTGATGTAACACCAGGATCGGAAATTTGGTTTACATGCGTCCAGCCTGTCATAATATACACCAGTATATCATGGTGCAGACACACACTGATGGACACAGAGTGGGACCAATCAACATACACAACACCGCAGCCAATCACCAGTGAGAGCACACGCACTATAAAGACAGGGGGCATCAGAGTTCCCGCTCATTCTAGTAGCAGCTAGCTAGGAGCACAGAGCTCACAGCCTGCAACACAGACATTCACCATGTGCTGAGTGCATCGACAGGTTAAGACAAGGCAAAGGTCTTTAGTTAAAGCTGGTATCATATTTACCCACAGTTCAAGCATATTTAAATAGTTAACCTTTTAATAAAATAGTGTTGCACTACTTCAAGTGTTGGTGACCTGTATGTGATCCAGAACACCCAACACATCATGATACCAGGTGTGGTTGCATACTAGCACTTCTTAGACCTACCTGCAAGTGATCTGCCTTCCGCCAGCATTCCGTCATTCTGCGACATGGACAACATCAGCCCGCCGCCGCCACTCCGCATCGCCGGTAACCCCGGGGCCAACTGGAAGATTTTCAAACAGCGCTTCCAGCTCTTCCTCGAAGCCACGGACAGGGAGGGTGCCTCGGACACCAGAAAGATCGCTCTGCTCCTCTCCACGGCCGGGGACCATGCCATCCATATTTTCAATTCTCTCACCTTTGCAGATGACGAAGACAAGACGAAGTTCAGGACGGTTCTCAAATTTGACTGCAGCGTAGAGGTGAATGAAAGTTTTGAACGCTACGTGTTCCAGCAGCATTAGCAGGGTAAGGACGAACCTTTCCAATCCTTTCTCACGCACCTCCGCATCCTTGCGCAGTCTTGCAGCTACGGGCCCACCTCCGACTCCATGATACGCGACCAGATCGTTTTCGGTGTTCAGTCAGACCCCCTACGTCAGCAGCTCCTCAAAGTAAAGCAACTCACCCTAGCGACCGCCATCGAGACCTGTGTCCTGCATGAAAATGCCACCAGTCGGTACTCCCATATAAAAGTGGCTGAAACAGCGCGGCAAGGTCCCCACGAGGCGGAACGGGTCCAAGTGATTGAACACCTCCAGGGCCTCAACCTGGATGAGGGCGGCCATTTTGCAAACTTTTCCCAGACTCCCGCGCTTGTACGCACCAAACGAGGGGATGTCGACATGGAGGAACGTAATGCGCAGGCGCGCACCACGCAGGACCGCACCGCGCATGCGCGGTGGCGCAGCAAACGTGCTGACGTCACGACGTGCGGCAACTGTGGCTCCGCCCATTTAAAGCGGCAATGCCCTGCAAAATCTCGACAATGCCTACGATGTGGAAGACTTGGCCACTATGCTGCCTGCTGTCGAGCAGCTCAGCCTGCCAATTCATATCGCTTCACCCAGCCTCGCAGGAATGTTCGGGCAATTCAACACACGGTCACCGAGTCCGATGCGGACCTCCCACACAGCAGTGACACCGAGGACCCGAAGGCATCTTTTTGAGTCGGTGTCGTAACGAAAAACAGGCTGTCCCCGAAGCAAAGACACCAGCCACTGTCGGTATACAGCATCGATCCAGACGATGAGTGGTGTGCCACCCTGACGGTCAACCAGTCCCAAATACGATTCCGCCTGGACACTGGTGCCTCCACCAATCTCATGGCGTGGTCTGCTTTCCAAAGCCTTCATGTCAAACCAACCATTCTCCCATCGGCCTGCCAGCTATTGGACTACAATGGCAACATCATTCCTGCTACCGGCTCATGCCAACTCAAAGTGACGCACAAGTCACGAAAAGCCATCATTCCTTTCGAGATCGTGGGCTCCTCGAAGGACTCCCTGCTTGGCGCACAGGCGTGCAAATTGCTAAACTTCGTTCAAAGAGTTCACTCTCTCTCTCCTGATGGCACGTCTGTCTTCCAGGATGCTGACTTCAGGGCGCAACTCTATGCCATCATCGACCAGCACCGCGATGTCTTTGAAGGCACGGGCACGCTCCCATATACTTACAAGATCATACTCAAACAGAACGCCACGCCTGTGGTGCATGCACCTCGCAGAGTCCCAGCACCCCTTAAGGACCGCCTCAAGCAGCAGCTGCAGGACCTCCAAGACCAAGGAGTGATCTCCAGAGTTACGGAACCAACCGACTGGGTCAGTTCCATGGTGTGTGAAAAGAAGCCTTCCGGCGAGCTGAGAATCTGCATTGATCCAAAGGATCTGAATCGCAACATAATGAGGGAGCATTACCCTATCCCCAAGCGGGAAGAGCTCACATGCGAGATGGCTCGGGCTAAGCTCTTCACCAAACTTGACGCCTCGAAAGGATTCTGGCAAATTCAACTAGACAGATCCAGCAGGAAACTGTACTTTAATACCCCTTTTGGCAGATATTGTTACAACAGGATGCCGTTTGAGATCATATCGGCGTCAGAAGTATTCCACAGGATCATGGAACAAATGATGGAAGGCATTGAAGGTGTTCGCGTCTATGTTGACAACATAATTATTTGGTCCATCACCCCACAGGAGCATATCAGTCGCCTCCAGCGCGTGTTCAAACGCATACGGGTGCAGGGCCTACGCCTCAACAGAGCCAAATGCTCCTTCGGCCAGACGGAACTCAAGTTCCTCGGGGACCACATCTCCCAGTTGGGTGTGCGGCCGGATGCAGACAAGGTGGCTGCCATCACAGCCATGAAAAAGCCAGAGGACAAGAAGGCGGTCCTTTGATTTCTGGGCATGGTCAACTTCCTAGGGAAGTTCATCCCTAACCTCGCCTCTCATACCACAGCTCTCAGGAACCTTGTCAGGAAGACGACAGACTTCCAATGGCTTCCTGCCCACGAGTGTGAATGGAGAGAACTTAAGACCAAACTTACCACCGCCCCGATATAGGCCTTTTTTGATCCAGTGCAAGAGACAAAAATTTCGACCGATGCCAGCCAATCTGGCATTGGGGCAGTGCTCTTGCAACGCGATGAGGCCTCATCATGGACCCCCGTTGCATATGCATCGCGTGCCATGACCCCCACGGAACAGCGCTACGTGCAGATAGAAAAGGAGTGCTCGGGCCTGTTGACCTGTGTCTTCAAGTTTCATGATTATGTGTACGGCCTTCCCCAATTCACCGTCGAAACCGACCATCGCCCACTGGTCAATATAATACAAAAAGACTTGAGCGACATGACGCCTCGCCTCCAGCGCATTCTGCTCAAACTCCGTCGATACGACTTTCAGCTCGTATACACCCCGGGCAAAGACCTGATCATAGCCGACGCTCTGTCCAGGGCAGTCAACACCCTGTGTGACCCAGCGGGATTCGTCTGCCAGGTTGACGCCCATGTGGCCTTCGTGGCCTCCAATCTACCGACCACAGATGAACGCCTCATCCAAATTCGACGCGAGACTGCGGCTGACCCCCTGCTACAGCGTGTCATACGCCACCTAACAGACGGGTGGCTCAAGGGCCAATGCCCGCAGTTCTACGACATCAGAGACGATCTGGCGGTAGTCGATGGTGTCCTCCTGAAGCTGGACCACATTGTTATCCCACTCAGCATGCGCCAGCTTGTCTTGGAACAGCTACACGAGGGCCATCTTGGTGTGGAGAAGTGACGCCGACGGGCCCGAGAGGCAGTGTACTGGCCCGGCATCAATGACGACATCGCCAACACAGTGTTCAACTGCCCCACCTGTCAGCGGTACCAGCCGGCCCAACCACGTGAGACCCTACAGCCCCGTGAGTTGGTCATGCCCCCTTGGTCCAAGGTCGGCATTGACCTGTTCCACGCGCTGGGCAGGGACTATGTTCTGATTGTAGACTATTTTTCGAACTACCCGGAGGTGGTACGTTTGCACGACATCACATCGTCTGCAGTCACCCGTGCCTGTAAGGACACCTTTGCTCGACACGGCATCCCACTCACTGTGATGTCAGACAATGGCCCCTGCTTCGCAAGCCAGGAATGGTCCAACTTTGCCAGGAGGTCCAACTTTGTGCATGTGACATCCAGTCCCCTGTACCCCCAATCCAATGGCAAAGCGGAGAAGGGCGTCCACATAGTCAAACGGCTCCTATGCAAGGCTGCCGATGCGGGATCCGACTTTTACCTCGCCCTGCTGGCCTATCGCTCGGCCCCACTGTCCACTAGCCTGTCGCCAGCCCAGCTGCTCATGGGTCGCACTCTGAGGACGACGGTGCCGTCCATTCACGTCCCAAACCTCGACCACGTTCCGGTCCTTCAACGAATGCAACTGTCTCGTGCACAGCACAAGGCGGTTCATGACGGCCGTGCAGCTGATCTCCCTGCTCTGGCTCCAGATGACAATGTCCGCATCCATCTTCCGGATGGTGGCTGGTCTCCAACTGCTGTGGTTCTTCAGGAGGTGGCTCCCCGCTCGTTCCTGGTTCGTCTACCGGATGGTTCCATTCTGTGCCATAATCGGCATGCCCTTCGTCTCGTTCCGCGCTCACTACGTGATCCTCCGCCAGTGCCACTGTTGTCCCGACCTGGACTATGCAGAGATTCGGGTTACTCTGCATGCTCCTCACTCTGACGCAGTCCAGCCCGCTCCTCAGCCGGTGGCTCCTGACCCACCCTTGAGGCGGTCAACCAGAATTCGTCGCCCACCTCAGAGACTTAATTTGTGAACTTTGCACTAATGGACTCTCTGGTCTGTTCTGTTCTTCCGTTTAATCATTCAAGTGGTTTGTATATAGTGTTCATCTCGTTATTTGTGTGACACACTGTTTTTTTCTGCATCAGGCACCTTCCCATGTAAATAGCTTAGTTTTATGTACATAGTCCTGTAAATATTTCGCGCACACATAGTTAGGAACATTCACCACACACTATTTATTGTCACGCAGGCACATTTTTTTATATAAAAGGGGGGATGTCATAATATACACCAGTAAATAATGGTGCAGACACACACTGATGGACACACAGTGGGACCAATCAGCATACACAACACTGCAGCCAATCACCAGTGAGAGCACACGCACTATAAAGACAGGGGACATCAGAGTTCCCACTCATTCGAGTAGCAGCTAGCTAGGAGCACAGAGCTCACAGCCTGCAACACAGACATTCACCATGTGCTGAGTGCATCGACTGGTTAGGACAAGGCAAAGGTCTTTAGTTAAAGCTGGTATCGTATTTACCCACAGTTCAAGCATGTTTAAATAGTTAACCTTTTAATAAAATAGTGTTGCACTACTTCAAGTGTTGGTGACCTGTATGTGATCCAGAACACCCAACACATCACTCCAGGAGTGGAAGTTTTTAGTATCATTTCTTTGTACAGAATTGATGGCAGCTCTGTGCTCCGTTCCGAGAGGTACTTTTATTAATGAGGCAAGGGAGGAAATAGCAGGAGCGCTGGCAATAAACGTGAATTCCACAGATTCACCACTCTCTGGGTGAGGGAATTTCCCTGCAAGGGGAAGGCATTCCTCATAATTGTTGACTACTCCGCCAGACAGATTGAGGTTAAACGTCTTCAAGGTCCCATCTCGAGAACTGTCAATAAATTACTGAACTAAATCCTTGTGGCATTCTAGATCTAGTCAGTTCAGCCAATATCTCAGTTTGCAAAATGAATGTTTCAAGGAGTCGGAAAACCTATGGATTTGTCCGCACGACTAGTTCACCCAGCTGCTTACAAGCTAATGGGTAAGACAAAGAGGAGTAAGGATGGGAAAAGCTTTGGTGAAGAAAAACGACAATATCACCTTGGTACTGTTGAGCTACTGTTCAACACCACTCCAGAATGGGTTAGTCTGTCAGAACGTCTCATGCAAAGAGGACTATAATAATTATCTTTTATTGTCACAAGAATGAAGTTACTGTCAAACGTCCCGAGTCGCCACATTCCGGCGCCAGTTCGGCTAAGCTGAATGGGAATTGAACCCGCGCTGCTGGCCTTATTCTGCATTAGAAACCAGCTGTCTAGCCCACTGAGCTAAACTGGTACAGACACAGCATCCTGTTCTTCCACGCATGCTGGTGCTATGTCCAAGCAGAAGGTATAGAGTGGAAGTGAGATAGAGGATGGGTAATGTGCTATCAAACCTAAAACTATAATTCCCCCCCCCCCCACCCCCCGTGCAATGCTCCTCCTGCAATACGTGGGAAATCAGGGACACCTCCACTGTCTCTGGTGACCAGGTGTGTAGGAAGTGTATCCAGCTACAGCTCCTGAATGACTGCATTGTGCGACTGGAGCTGCTGATAGACTCACTTTTTTTCACAGTAACTTCATTGCAGTGTTAATGAAAGCCTACTTGTGATTAATTATTATTATGGAGCATCCGTGATTCTGAGGACATGGTGATTGCCAGTTTAGTGAGTTGGTCACACTGCAAGCAATGGCTGCACAGGAAGAAATGTGTTGGGTGATCACCATGAAGAGTAGTCGGTGTATAATAATAATAACAATAATAATCTTTATTAGTGTCACAAGTAGCTTTACATTAACACTGCAATGAGGTTACTGTGAAAAGCGCCTAGTCGACAAACTCCAGCGCCTGTTCGGGTACACAGAGAGAGAATTCAGAGTGTCCAATCCACCTAACCTGCACATCTTTGGACTGTGGGAGGAAACCGGAGCACCCGGAGGAAACCCACGCAGACACGGGGAGAACATGCAGACTCCGCACAGACAGTGACCCAAGCCGGGAATGGAACCCGGGACCCTGGTGATACAACAGTGCTAACCACTGTGCTTAGGGGTAGGCAGATAGTGCAGGAGTCCCCTGTGGTCATCCCCTCTCAGACAGACATACTGGGCTGGATTCTCCGCTGACGGGATTCTCCGTTGCGCCGGAAGCGTACCCACGCCCGGGGATTTCCCAACGGCGTGGGGCTGCCCACAACGGGAAACCCCATTGGCCGACTGGTGAGACAGAGAATCCCACCACCAGCGGGGGCGTGCCTCACCAGAAAACTGGTGTGGCGGGATGGAGGATCCCGCCCACTGTGTTGGATACAGTTGGGGGGAGATGGCTTCTCAGGGGAGAGCAGTAACAGCCATGTTGGGTGGCTCTGCTGCACAGCAGGGGAGGGAAAATACTGGGTCATCATTAGTGACAGGGGACCCGATTGTAGGGGGAGCCGACAGGCATTTCTGTGGCCGCAAATGAGACTCTCAAATGGTCATTTGCCTCCCTGGTGCTGGGGTGAGTGATGTCTCAGAGTGGCCGCAGGGCATTCCGAAGAGGGAGGGTGAGTAGTCAGTGGTCGTGGTACCTCGATACCAGCGACATGGGTAGGAAAAGGGATGAGGCCCTGGAACAGGAATTTAGGGTGTTAGGTAATAGATTAATAATAATAATCTTTATTATCTACATTAAGGGTTGCTTTAGCTCAGTGGGCTGAACAGATGGTTTGTAATGCAGAACAAGGCCAGCAGCGCGGGTTCAATTCCTGAACCAGCTTAACCGAACAGGTGCCGGACTGTGGAGACTAGGCGCTTTTCACAGTAACTTCATATGTGTGACAATAAAAGATTATTATTATTATTATTAACACTACAATGAAGTTACTGTGAAAATCCCCTCATCGCCACATTCCGGCGCCTGTTCGGATACACAGAGGGAGAATTCAGAATGTCCAAATTACCTAACAAGCACGTCTTTCGGGACTTGTTGGATTACGAGGAGAGTTTGAGTAGACTGGGACTGTACTCGTTGGAATTTAGAAGGATGAGGGGGGGATCTTATAGAAACATATAAAATTATGAAGGGAATAGATAGGATAGATGCGGGCAGGTTGTTTCCACTGGCGGGTGAAAGTAGAACTAGGGGGCATAGCCTCGAAATAAGGGAAAGTAGATTTAGGACTGAGTTTAGGAGGAACTTCTTCACCCAAAGTGTTGTGAATCTGTGGAATTCCTTGCCCAGTGAAGCAGTAGAGGTTCCTTCATTAAATGTTTTTAAGATAAAGATAGATAGTTTTTTGAAGAATAAAGGGATTAAGGGTTATGGTGTTCGGGCCGGAAAGTGGAGCTGAGTCCACAAAAGATCAGCTATGATCTCATTGAATGGTGGAGCAGGCTCGAGGGGCCAGATGGCCGACTCCTGCTCCTAGTTCTTATGTTCTTGACTTGTGGGAGGAAACCGGAGCACCCGGAGGAAACCCACGCAGACACAGGGAGGACGTGCAGACTCCACACAGACAGTGACCCAAGCCTGGAATCGAACCTGGGACCCTGGAGCTGTGAAGCAACAATGCTAACCACTCTGCTACCGCCGCCCTTGACTTCTGAGGTTTTAATCTCTGGATTACTTCCGGTGCCACACACTAGAGAGAATAAAAATAGGAAGATAGATCAGGTAAGGCATGACTAAAAGGATGGTGTTAGAGGGAGGGTTTTAGATTTTCGCATCATTGGGACAGTTTCTGGGTAGTTGGGTCCAATATACTTGCTGGGAGGTTTTATTGTGCTTTTGGGGAGATTTTAGACTAATTTGGCTGGGGGATGGGACATAGAACATAGAACATTACAGCGCAGTACAGGCCCTTTGGCCTCGATGTTGCGCCGACCTGTGAAACCACTCTAAAGCCCATCTACACTATTCCCTTATTGTCCATATGTCTATCCAATGACCATTTGAATGCCCTTAGTGTTGGCGAGTCCACTACTGTTGCAGGCAGGGCATTCCACGCCCTTACTACTCTCTGAGTAAAGAACCTACCTCTGACATCTGTCCTATATCTATCTCCCCTCAATTTAAAGCTATGTCCCCTCGTGCTAGACATCACCATCCGAGGAAACAGGCTCTCACTGTCCACCCTATCCAATCCTCTGATCATCTTGTATGCCTCAATTAAGTCACCTCTTAACCTTCTTCTCTCTAATGAAAACAGCCTCAAGTCCCTCAGCCTTTCCTCATAAGATCTTCCCTCCATACCAGGCAACATTCTGGTAAATCTCCTCTGCACCCTTTCCAATGCTTCCATATCCTTCCTATAATGCGGCGACCAAAATTGCACGCAATACTCCAAATGCGGCCGCACCAGAGTTTTGTACAGCTGCAACATGACTTCTTGGCTCCGAAACTCAATCCCTCCAACTATTGAGTTGATGTACAGTTGGGAGCGAGGTTCAATCTAAATAGAAGGAAAACCAGATTGGTCCAGCAGGCAGAGAGGTCATGGGCAATGGTAAGGCACATGGGAGGATTGGAAGCATAAATTGCATCTGTTTTAATGCAAGGAGCCTGTCAGGAAAGGCGGCTGAACTTAGAGAAGAAATACGATATTGTTGCAATGACTGGGACATGGTTGAAAGGGCAGGAAGCAGTGGTTAGCATTGTTGCTGTGCTACCGTGCTGCTCCCTATGAGGGAGGATGTCTCTGAAGGCTCTTCAAATGAGGCCTTGTGAGTGGATCTTAGAAATAGAAAAGGGGCGGGTGATCACTTTGCTGGGATTATACTACAGGCCTCCCAACATTCAGAGGGAAAATAGAGGAGCAGATGTGTAGGCAAATCACAGAGAGGTGCGAGAGGAATGGGGTTATAGTCGTCGAAGATTTCAACTTCGCCAATATTAACCGGAATCTCCTGAGTGTGAAAGGATTAGACCGGGTGAAAATTTTAAAGTGCATCCAGAAGAGCTTTTCGTGCCAGTACAGGTAGTCCTGCTAGGTTTGGGGCAGTGTTAGACCTAGTCCTAGGAAATGATGGTGGAGGCAGGACGTGCTCCCAGAGAGGGTGCTGGAGGCAGGACGTGCTCCCGGAGAGGGTGCTGGAGACAGGACGTGCTCCCGGAGAGGGTGCTGGGGACAGGACGTGCTCCCGGAGAGGGTGCTGGGGGCAGGACGTGCTGCCGGAGAGGGTGCTGGAGACAGGACGTGCTCCCGGAGAGGGTGCTGGAGGCAGGACGTGCTGCCGGAGAGGGTGCTGGAGGCAGGACGTGCTCCCGGAGACGGTGGTGGAGGCAGGACGTGCTGCCGGAGAGGGTGCTGGAGGCAGAACGTGCTCCCGGAGAGGGCGGTGGAGGCAGGACGTGCTGCCGGAGACGGTGCTGGGGGCAGGACGTGCTCCCGGAGAGGGCGGTGGAGGCAGGACGTGCTCCCGGAGAGGGTGGTGGAGACAGGACGTGCTGCCGGAGAGGGTGCTGGAGGCAGGACGTGCTGCCGGAGAGGGTGGTGGAGGCAGGACGTGCTGCCGGAGAGGGTGCTGGAGGCAGGACGTGCTCCCGGAGAGGGTGCTGGAGGCAGGACGTGCTCCCGGAGAGGGTGGTGGAGGCAGGACGTGCTCCCGGAGAGGGTGGTGGAGGCAGGACGTGCTCCCGGAGAGGGTGCTGGGGGCAGGACGTGCTGCCGGAGAGGGTGGTGGAGGCAGGACGTGCTCCCGGAGAGGGTGCTGGAGGCAGGACGTGCTGCCGGAGAGGGTGCTGGGGGCAGGACGTGCTCCCGGAGAGGGTGGTGGAGGCAGGACGTGCTCCCGGAGAGGGTGGTGGAGGCAGGACGTGCTCCCGGAGAGGGCGGTAGAGGCAGGACGTGCTCCCGGAGAGGGCGGTGGAGACAGGACGTGCTGCCGGAGAGGGTGCTGGGGGCAGGACGTGCTGCCGGAGAGGGTGCTGGGGGCAGGACGTGCTCCCGGAGAGGGTGCTGGGGGCAGGACGTGCTGCCGGAGAGGGCAGTGGAGGCAGGACGTGCTGCCGGAGAGGGTGCTGGAGGCAGGACGTGCTGCCGGAGAGGGCAGTGGAGGCAGGACGTGCTGCCGGAGAGGGTGCTGGGGGCAGGACGTGCTCCCGGAGACGGTGCTGGGGGCAGGACGTGCTGCCGGAGACGGTGCTGGGGGCAGGACGTGCTGCCGGAGAGGGTGCTGGAGGCAGGACGTGCTGCCGGAGAGGGTGCTGGAGGCAGGACGTGCTCCCGGAGAGGGCGGTGGAGGCAGGACGTGCTGCCGGAGAGGGTGCTCGAGGCAGGACGTGCTCCCGGAGAGGGTGCTGGAGGCAGGACGTGCTCCCGGAGAGGGCGGTGGGGGCAGGACGTGCTGCCGGAGAGGATGGTGGAGACAGGACGTGCTGCCGGAGAGGGTGCTGGAGGCAGGACGTGCTGCCGGAGACGGTGCTGGAGACAGGACGTGCTGCCGGAGAGGGTGGTGGGGGCAGGACGTGCTGCCGGAGAGGGTGCTGGGGGCAGGACGTGCTCCCGGAGAGGGTGCTGGAGACAGGACGTGCTCCCGGAGACGGTGCTGGAGGCAGGACGTGCTGCCGGAGAGGGTGCTGGGGGCAGGACGTGCTCCCGGAGACGGTGCTGGGGGCAGGACGTGCTGCCGGAGACGGTGCTGGAGGCAGGACGTGCTCCCGGAGAGGGTGCTGGGGGCAGGACGTGCTGCCGGAGAGGGCGCTGGGGGCAGGACGTGCTGCCGGAGAGGGTGCTGGAGGCAGGACGTGCTCCCGGAGAGGGTGCTGGAGACAGGACGTGCTGCCGGAGAGGGTGCTGGAGGCAGGACGTGCTCCCGGAGAGGGTGCTGGAGACAGGACGTGCTGCCGGAGACGGTGCTGGAGGCAGGACGTGCTGCCGGAGACGGTGCTGGAGGCAGGACGTGCTCCCGGAGAGGGTGGTGGAGGCAGGACGTGCTCCCGGAGAGGGTGCTGGAGACAGGATGTGCTCCCGGAGAGGGTGGTGGGGGCAGGACGTGCTCCCGGAGAGGGTGCTGGAGGCAGGACGTGCTGCCAGAGGGGGCGGTGGAGACAGGACGTGCTCCCGGAGAGGGTGCTGGAGGCAGGACGTGCTGCCGGAGACGGTGCTGGAGGCAGGACGTGCTGCCGGAGAGGGTGCTGGAGACAGGACGTGCTGCCGGAGAGGGTGCTGGAGACAGGACGTGCTGCCGGAGAGGGTGCTGGGGACAGGACGTGCTCCCGGAGAGGGCGGTGGGGGCAGGACGTGCTGCCGGAGAGGATGGTGGAGACAGGACGTGCTGCCGGAGAGGGTGCTGGGGGCAGGACGTGCTCCCGGAGAGGGTGCTGGAGGCAGGACGTGCTACCGGAGAGGGTGCTGGAGACAGGACGTGCTGCCGGAGAGGGTGCTGGAGACAGGACGTGCTGCCGGAGAGGGTGCTGGGGACAGGACGTGCTCCCGGAGAGGGCGGTGGGGGCAGGACGTGCTGCCGGAGAGGATGGTGGAGACAGGACGTGCTCCCGGAGACGGTGCTGGAGGCAGGACGTGCTGCCGGAGAGGGTGCTGGGGGCAGGACGTGCTGCCGGAGAGGGTGCTGGAGACAGGACGTGCTGCCGGAGAGGGTGCTGGGGGCAGGACGTGCTGCCGGAGGGGGCGGTGGAGGCAGGACGTGCTGCCGGAGAGGGTGCTGGAGGCAGGACGTGCTGCCGGAGAGGGTGCTGGAGACAGGACGTCTGCAAACTTACTAATCAGACCAGTTACATTTTCCTCCAAATCATTTATATATACTACAAAGAGCAAAGGTCCCAGCACTGATCCCTGTGGAACACCACTGGTCACAGCCCTCCAATTAGAAAAGCATCCCTCCATTGCTACCCTCTGCCTTCTATGGCCTAGCCAGTTCTGTATCCACCTTGCCAGTTCACCCCTGATCCCGTGTGACTTCACCTTTTGTACTAGTCTACCATGAGGGACCTTGTCAAAGGCCTTACTGAAGTCCATATAGACAACATCTACTGCCCTACCTGCATCAATCATCTTAGTGACCTCCTCGAAAAACTCTATCAAGTTAGTGAGACACGACCTCCCCTTCACAAAACCGTGCTGCCTCTCACTAATACGTCCATTTGCTTCCAAATGGGAGTAGATCCTGTCTCGAAGAATTCTCTCCAGTAATTTCCCTACCACTGAAGTAAGGCTCACCGGCCTGTAGTTCCCGGGATTATCCCTGCCACCCTTCTTAAACAGAGGAAAAACATTGGCTATTCTCCAGTCCTCCGGGACATCCCCTGAAGACAGCGAGGATCCAAAGATCAAGGCCTCAGCAATTTCCTCTCCAGCCTCCTTCAGTATTCTGGGGTAGATCCCATCCGGCCCTGGGGACTTATCTACCTTAATATTTTTTAAGACACCCAACACCTCGTCTTTTTGGATCACAATGTGACCCAGGCTATCTACACCCCCTTCTCCAGACTCAACATCTACCAATTCCTTCTCTTTGGTGAATACTGATGCAAAGTATTCATTTAGTACCTCGCCCATTTCCTCTGGCTCCACACATAGATTCCCTTGCCTATCCTTCAGTGGGCCAACCCTTTCCCTGGCTACCCTCTTGCTTTTTATGTACGTGTAAAAAGCCTTGGGATTTTCCTTAACCCTATTTGCCAATGACTTTTCATGACCCCTTCTAGCCCTCCTGACTCCTTGCTTAAGTTCCTTCCTACTTTCCTTATATGCCACACAGGCTTCGTCTGTTCCCAGCCTTTTAGCCCTGACAAATGCCTCCTTTTTCTTTTTGACGAGGCCTACAATATCACTCATCATCCAAGGTTCCCGAAAATTGCCGTATTTATCTTTCTTCCTCACAGGAACATGCCTGTCCTGTATACCTTTCAACTGACACTTGAAAGCCTCCCACATGTCAGATGTTGATTTGCCCTCAAACATCCGCCCCCAATCTATGTTCTTCAGTTCCCGCCTAATATTGTTATAATTAGCCTTCCCCCAATTTAGCACATTCATCCTCGGACCACTCTTATCCTTGTCCACCAGTACTTTAAAACTTACTGAATTGTGGTCACTGTTACCGAAATGCTCCCCTACTGAAACATCTACCACCTGGCCGGGCTCATTCCCCAATACCAGGTCCAGTACCGCCCCTTCCCTAGTTGGACTGTTTACATATTGTTTTAAGAAGCCCTCCTGGATGCTCCTTACAAACTCTGCCCCGTCTAAGCCCCTGGCACTAAGTGAGTCCCAGTCAATATTGGGGAAGTTGAAGTCTCCCATCACCACAACCCTGTTGTTTTTACTCTTTTCCAAAATCTGTCTACCTATCTGCTCCTCTATCTCCCGCTGGCTGTTGGGAGGCCTGTAGTATACCCCCAACATTGTGACTGCACCCTTCTTATTCCTGATCTCTACCCATATAGCCTCACTGCCCTCTGAGGTGTCCTCTCGCTGTATAGCTGTGATACTCTCCCGAACAAGTAGCGCAACTCCGCCTCCCCTTTTACATCCCCCTCTATCCCGCCTGAAACATCTAAATCCTGGAACGTTTAGCTGCCAATCCTGCCCTTCCCTCAACCAGGTCTCTGTAATGGCAACAACATCATAGTTCCAAGTAGTAATCCAAGCTCTAAGTTCATCTGCCTTACCTGTAATGCTCCTTGCATTAAAACATATGCACTTCAGGCCACCAGACCCGCTGTGTTCAGCAACTTCTCCCCGTCTGCTCTGCCTCAGAGCCACACTGTCCCTATTCCCTAGTTCTCCCTCAATGCTCTCACCTTCTGACCTGTTGCTCCCGTGCCCACCCCCCTGCCATACTAGTTTAAACCCTCCCGTGTGACACTAGCAAACCTCGCGGCCAGGATATTTATGCCTCTCCGGTTTAGATGCAACCTGTCCATCTTATACAGGTCACACCTGCCCCGGAAGAGCTCCCAGTGGTCCAGATAACGGAAACCCTCCCTCCTACACCAGCTGTTTAGCCACGTGTTTGTCTGCTCTATCTTCCTATTTCTAGCCTCACTGGCACGTGGCACAGGGAGTAATCCCGAGATTACAACCCTCGAGGTCCTGTCTTTTAACTTTCTGCCTAGCTCCCTGAACTCCTGCTGCAGGACCTCATGCCCCTTCCTGCCTATGTCGTTAGTACCAATATGTACAACGACCTCTGCCTGTTTGCCCTCCCCCTTCAGGATTCCCTCTACCCGTTCGGAGACATCCTGGACCCTGGCACCAGGGAGGCAACATACCATCCTGGAGTCTCTTTCACGTCCACAGAAGCGCCTATCTGTGCCCCTGACTATAGAGTCCCCTATTACTATTACTCTTCTGCGCTTTGACCCTCCCTTCTGAACATCAGAGCCAGCCGTGGTGCCACTGCTCTGGCTGCTGCTGTTTTCCCCTGATAGGCTATCCCCCCCGACAGTATCCAAAGGGGTATATCTGTTCGAGAGGGGGACAACCACAGGGGATTCCTGCACTGACTGCCTGCCCTTTCTGGTGGTCACCCATTTCTCTGCCTGCACCTTGGGTGTGACCACATTTACATAACTGCGATCTATGACGCTTTCCGCCACCTGCATGCTCCTAAGTGCATCCAATTGCTGCTCCAACCGAACCATGCGGTCTGTGAGGAGCTGCAGTTGGGTGCACTTTCTGCAGATGAAGCCATCCAGGATGCTGCCGGAGAGGGCGGTGGAGGCAGGACGTGCTCCCGGAGAGGGTGGTGGGGGCAGGACGTGCTCCCGGAGAGGGTGGTGGAGGCAGGACGTGCTGCCGGAGAGGGTGGTGGGGGCAGGACGTGCTCCCGGAGAGGGTGCTGGAGGCAGGACGTGCTGCCGGAGAGGGTGCTGGGGGCAGGACGTGCTCCCGGAGAGGGTGCTGGAGGCAGGACGTGCTGCCGGAGAGGGTGCTGGAGGCAGGATGTGCTCCCGGAGAGGGTGCTGGGGGCAGGACGTGCTGCCGGAGAGGGTGGTGGGGGCAGGACGTGCTCCCGGAGAGGGTGGTGGGGGCAGGACGTGCTCCCGGAGAGGGTGCTGGAGACAGGATGTGCTCCCGGAGAGGGTGCTGGGGGCAGGACGTGCTGCCGGAGAGGGTGCTGGGGGCAGGACGTGCTCCCGGAGAGGGTGCTGGGGGCAGGACGTGCTGCCGGAGAGGGTGCTGGAGACAGGATGTGCTCCCGGAGAGGGTGCTGGGGGCAGGACGTGCTGCCGGAGAGGGTGCTGGGGGCAGGACGTGCTGCCGGAGAGGGTGCTGGAGGCAGGACGTGCTGCCGGAGAGGGTGCTGGAGGCAGGACGTGCTGCCGGAGAGGGTGCTGGAGACAGGACGTGCTCCCGGAGAGGGTGCTGGAGGCAGGACGTGCTGCCGGAGAGGGTGCTGGAGACAGGACGTGCTCCCGGAGAGGGTGCTGGAGGCAGGACGTGCTCCCGGAGAGGGTGCTGGAAACAGGACGTGCTGCCGGAGAGGGTGCTGGAGGCAGGACGTGCTGCCGGAGAGGGTGCTGGGGGCAGGACGTGCTGCCGGAGAGGGTGCTGGGGGCAGGACGTGCTGCCGGAGAGGGTGGTGGGGACAGGACGTGCTCCCGGAGACGGTGCTGGAGGCAGGACGTGCTGCCGGAGAGGGTGCTGGGGGCAGGACGTGCTGCCGGAGAGGGTGCTGGGGGCAGGACGTGCTGCCGGAGAGGGTGCTGGAGACAGGACGTGCTGCCGGAGAGGGTGCTGGAGGCAGGACGTGCTCCCGGAGAGGGTGGTGGAGGCAGGACGTGCTCCCGGAGAGGGTGCTGGAGGCAGGACGTGCTCCCGGAGAGGGTGCTGGAGGCAGGACGTGCTCCCGGAGAGGGTGCTGGGGGCAGGACGTGCTGCCGGAGAGGGTGCTGGAGACAGGACGTGCTCCCGGAGAGGGTGCTGGAGACAGGACGTGCTCCCGGAGAGGGTGCTGGAGACAGGACGTGCTGCCAGAGGGGGCGGTGGAGGCAGGACGTGCTCCCGGAGAGGGTGGTGGAGACAGGACGTGCTCCCGGAGAGGGCGGTGGAGGCAGGACGTGCTCCCGGAGAGGGCGGTGGAGGCAGGACGTGCTGCCAGCGGGGGCGGTGGAGGCAGGACGTGCTCCCGGAGAGGGCGGTGGAGGCAGGACGTGCTCCCGGAGAGGGTGCTGGAGACAGGACGTGCTGCCAGAGGGGGCGGTGGAGACAGGACGTGCTCCCGGAGAGGGCGGTGGAGGCAGGACGTGCTACTGGAGAGGGTGCTGGAGGCAGGACGTGCTGCCGGAGAGGATGGTGGAGGCAGGACGTGCTCCCGGAGAGGGCGGTGGAGGCAGGACGTGCTCCCGGAGAGGGTGCTGGAGGCAGGACGTGCTCCCGGAGAGGGTGCTGGAGGCAGGACGTGCTGCCGGAGAGGTTGCTGGAGGCAGGACGTGCTGCCAGAGGGGGCGGTGGAGACAGGACGTGCTGCCGGAGAGGATGGTGGAGGCAGGACGTGCTCCCGGAGAGGGTGCTGGAGGCAGGACGTGCTGCCGGAGAGGGTGCTGGGGGCAGGACGTGCTCCCGGAGAGGGTGCTGGAGGCAGGACGTGCTCCCGGAGAGGGTGCTGGAGGCAGGACGTGCTCCCGGAGAGGGTGCTGGAGACAGGACGTGCTGCCGGAGAGGGCGGTGGAGGCAGGACGTGCTCCCGGAGAGGGTGCTGGAGGCAGGACGTGCTCCCGGAGAGGGTGCTGGAGGCAGGACGTGCTGCCGGAGAGGGTGCTGGAGGCAGGACGTGCTCCCGGAGAGGGTGCTGGAGACAGGACGTGAACAAAGAACAAAGAACAAAGAAATGTACAGCACAGGAACAGGCCCTTCGGCCCTCCATGCCCGTGCCGACCATACTGCCCGACTAAACTACAATCTTCTACACTTCCTGGGTCCGTATCCCTCTATTCCCATCCTATTCATATATTTGTCAAGATGCCCCTTAAATGTCCCTATCGTCCCTGCTTCCACTACCTCCTCCGGTAGTGAGTTCCAGGCACCCACTACCCTCTGCGTAAAAAACTTGCCTCGTACATCTACTCTAAACCTTGCCCCTCTCACCTTAAACCTATGCCCCCTAGTAATTGACCCCTCTACCCTGGGGAAAAGCCTCTGACTATCCACTCTGTCTATGCCCCTCATAATTTTGTATACCTCTATCAGGTCGCCCCTCAACCTCCTTCGTTCCAGTGAGAACAAACCGAGTTTATTCAATCGCTCCTCATAGCTTATGCCCTCCATACCAGGCAACATTCTGGTAAATCTCTTCTGCACCCTCTCTAAAGCCTCCACATCCTTCTGGTAGTGTGGCGACCAGAATTGAACACTATACTCCAAGTGTGGCCTAACTAAGGTTCTATACAGCTGCAACATGACTTGCCAATTCTTATACTCAATGCCCCGGCCAATGAAGGCAAGCATGCCGTATGCCTTCTTGACTACCTTCTCCACCTGTGTAGCCCCTTTCAGTGATCTGTGGACCTGTACTCCTAGATCTCTTTGACTTTCAATACTCTTGAGGGTTCTACCATTCACTGTATATTCCCTACCTGCATTAGCCCTTCCAAAATGCATTACCTCACATTTGTCCAGGTTAAACTCCATCTGCCATCTCTCCGCCCAAGTCTCCAGACAATCTAAATCCTGCTGTATCCTCTGACAGTCCTCATCGCTATCCGCAATTCCACCAACCTTTGTGTCGTCTGCAAACTTACTAATCAGACCAATTACATTTTCCTCCAAATCATTTATATATACTACAAAGAGCAAAGGTCCCAGCACTGATCCCTGTGGAACACCACTGGTCACAGCCCTCCAATTAGAAAAGCATCCCTCCATTGCTACCCTCTGCCTTCTATGGCCTAGCCAGTTCTGTATCCACCTTGCCAGTTCACCCCTGATCCCGTGTGACTTCACCTTTTGTACTAGTCTACCATGAGGGACCTTGTCAAAGGCCTTACTGAAGTCCATATAGACAACATCTACTGCCCTACCTGCATCAATCATCTTAGTGACCTCCTCGAAAAACTCTATCAAGTCAGTGAGACACGACCTCCCCTTCACAAAACCGTGCTGCCTCTCACTAATACGTCCATTTGCTTCCAAATGGGAGTAGATCCTGTCTCGAAGAATTCTCTCCAGTAATTTCCCTACCACTGAAGTAAGGCTCACCGGCCTGTAGTTCCCGGGATTATCCCTGCCACCCTTCTTAAACAGAGGAACAACATTGGCTATTCTCCAGTCCTCCGGGACATCCCCTGAAGACAGCGAGGATCCAAAGATTTCTGTCAAGGCCTCAGCAATTTCCTCTCCAGCCTCCTTCAGTATTCTGGGGTAGATCCCGTCCGGCCCTGGGGACTTATCTACCTTAATATTTTTTAAGACACCCAACACCTCGTCTTTTTGGATCACAATGTGACCCAGGCTATCTACACCCCCTTCTCCAGACTCAACATCTACCAATTCCTTCTCTTTGGTGAATACTGATGCAAAGTATTCATTTAGTACCTCGCCCATTTCCTCTGGCTCCACACATAGATTCCCTTGCCTATCCTTCAGTGGGCCAACCCTTTCCCTGGCTACCCTCTTGCTTTTTATGTACGTGTAAAAAGCCTTGGGATTTTCCTTAACCCTATTTGCCAATGACTTTTCATGACCCCTTCTAGCCCTCCTGACTCCTTGCTTAAGTTCCTTCCTACTTTCCTTATATGCCACACAGGCTTCGTCTGTTCCCAGCCTTTTAGCCCTGACAAATGCCTCCTTTTTCTTTTTGACGAGGCCTACAATATCACTCGTCATCCAAGGTTCCCGAAAATTGCCGTATTTATCTTTCTTCCTCACAGGAACATGCCTGTCCTGTATACCTTTCAACTGACACTTGAAAGCCTCCCACATGTCAGATGTTGATTTGCCCTCAAACATCCGCCCCCAATCTATGTTCTTCAGTTCCCGCCTAATATTGTTATAATTAGCCTTCCCCCAATTTAGCACATTCATCCTCGGACCACTCTTATCCTTGTCCACCAGTACTTTAAAACTTACTGAATTGTGGTCACTGTTACCGAAATGCTCCCCTACTGAAACATCTACCACCTGGCCGGGCTCATTCCCCAATACCAGGTCCAGTACCGCCCCTTCCCTAGTTGGACTGTTTACATATTGTTTTAAGAAGCCCTCCTGGATGCTCCTTACAAACTCTGCCCCGTCTAAGCCCCTGGCACTAAGTGAGTCCCAGTCAATATTGGGGAAGTTGAAGTCTCCCATCACCACAACCCTGTTGTTTTTACTCTTTTCCAAAATCTGTCTACCTATCTGCTCCTCTATCTCCCGCTGGCTGTTGGGAGGCCTGTAGTATACCCCCAACATTGTGACTGCACCCTTCTTATTCCTGATCTCTACCCATATAGCCTCACTGCCCTCTGAGGTGTCCTCTCGCTGTATAGCTGTGATACTCTCCCGAACAAGTAGCGCAACTCCGCCTCCCCTTTTACATCCCCCTCTATCCCGCCTGAAACATCTAAATCCTGGAACGTTTAGCTGCCAATCCTGCCCTTCCCTCAACCAGGTCTCTGTAATGGCAACAACATCATAGTTCCAAGTAGTAATCCAAGCTCTAAGTTCATCTGCCTTACCCGTAATGCTCCTTGCATTAAAACATATGCACTTCAGGCCACCAGACCCGCTGTGTTCAGCAACTTCTCCCCGTCTGCTCTGCCTCAGAGCCACACTGTCCCTATTCCCTAGTTCTCCCTCAATGCTCTCACCTTCTGACCTATTGCTCCCGTGCCCACCCCCCTGCCATACTAGTTTAAACCCTCCCGTGTGACACTAGCAAACCTCGCGGCCAGGATATTTATGCCTCTCCGGTTTAGATGCAACCCGTCCATCTTATACAGGTCACACCTGCCCCGGAAGAGCTCCCAGTGGTCCAGATAACGGAAACCCTCCCTCCTACACCAGCTGTTTAGCCACGTGTTTGTCTGCTCTATCTTCCTATTTCTAGCCTCACTGGCACGTGGCACAGGGAGTAATCCCGAGATTACAACCCTCGAGGTCCTGTCTTATAACTTTCTGCCTAGCTCCCTGAACTCCTGCTGCAGGACCTCATGCCCCTTCCTGCCTATGTCGTTAGTACCAATATGTACAACGACCTCTGCCTGTTTGCCCTCCCCCTTCAGGATTTCCTCTACCCGTTCGGAGACATCCTGGACCCTGGCACCAGGGAGGCAACATACCATCCTGGAGTCTCTTTCACGTCCACAGAAGCGCCTATCTGTGCCCCTGACTATGGAGTCCCCTATTACTATTACTCTTCTGCGCTTTGACCCTCCCTTCTGAACATCAGAGCCAGCCGTGGTGCCACTGCTCTGGCTGCTGCTGTTTTCCCCTGATAGGCTATCCCCCCCGACAGTATCCAAAGGGGTATATCTGTTTGAGAGGGGGACAACCACAGGGGATTCCTGCACTGACTGCCTGCCCTTTCTGGTGGTCACCCATTTCTCTGCCTGCACCTTGGGTGTGACCACATTTACATAACTGCGATCTATAACGCTTTCCGCCACCTGCATGCTCCTAAGTGCATCCAATTGCTGCTCCAACCGAACCATGCGGTCTGTGAGGAGCTGCAGTTGGGTGCACTTTCTGCAGATGAAGCCATCCAGGATGCTGCCGGAGAGGGTGGTGGAGGCAGGACGTGCTCCCGGAGAGGGTGCTGGGGACAGGACGTGCTGCCGGAGAGGGTGCTGGGGACAGGACGTGCTGCCGGAGAGGGTGCTGGGGGCAGGACGTGCTGCCGGAGAGGGTGCTGGGGACAGGACGTGCTCCCGGAGAGGGTGCTGGGGGCAGGACGTGCTGCCGGAGAGGGTGCTGGGGACAGGACGTGCTGCCGGAGAGGGTGGTGGAGACAGGACGTGCTCCCGGAGAGGGTGGTGGAGGCAGGACGTGCTCCCAGAGAGGGTGCTGGAGGCAGGACGTGCTCCCGGAGAGGGTGGTGGGGGCAGGACGTGCTCCCGGAGAGGGTGCTGGGGACAGGACGTGCTGCCGGAGAGGGTGCTGGAGACAGGACGTGCTCCCGGAGAGGGCGGTGGAGGCAGGACGTGCTCCCAGAGAGGGTGCTGGAGGCAGGACGTGCTCCCGGAGAGGGTGGTGGGGGCAGGACGTGCTCCCGGAGAGGGTGGTGGGGGCAGGACGTGCTCCCGGAGAGGGTGCTGGAGGCAGGACGTGCTCCCGGAGAGGGCGGTGGAGGCAGGACGTGCTCCCGGAGAGGGTGCTGGAGGCAGGACGTGCTCCCGGAGAGGGTGCTGGAGGCAGGACGTGCTCCCGGAGAGGGTGCTGGAGGCAGGACGTGCTCCCGGAGAGGGTGCTGGAGGCAGGACGTGCTGCCGGAGAGGGTGCTGGAGGCAGGACGTGCTGCCGGAGAGGGTGCTGGAGGCAGGACGTGCTCCCGGAGACGGTGCTGGAGACAGGACGTGCTGCCGGAGAGGGTGCTGGAGACAGGACGTGCTCCCGGAGAGGGTGGTGGGGGCAGGACGTGCTGCCGGAGAGGGTGCTGGGGGCAGGACGTGCTCCCGGAGAGGGCGGTGGAGGCAGGACGTGCTCCCGGAGAGGGCGGTGGAGGCAGGACGTGCTCCCGGAGAGGGTGGTGGGGGCAGGACGTGCTGCCGGAGAGGGTGCTGGAGACAGGACGTGCTCCCGGAGAGGGTGGTGGGGGCAGGACGTGCTGCCGGAGAGGGTGCTGGGGGCAGGACGTGCTCCCGGAGAGGGCGGTGGAGGCAGGACGTGCTCCCGGAGAGGGTGCTGGAGGCAGGACGTGCTCCCGGAGAGGGCGGTGGAGACAGGACGTGCTCCCGGAGACGGTGCTGGAGGCAGGACGTGCTGCCGGAGAGGGTGCTGGAGACAGGACGTGCTCCCGGAGAGGGTGCTGGAGGCAGGACGTGCTCCCGGAGAGGGTGCTGGAGGCAGGACGTGCTGCCGGAGAGGGTGCTGGGGGCAGGACGTGCTCCTGCAGAGGGTGCTGGAGACAGGACGTGCTGCCGGAGAGGGTGCTGGGGGCAGGACGTGCTCCCGGAGAGGGCGGTGGAAGCAGGACGTGCTGCCGGAGAGGGTGCTGGAGGCAGGACGTGCTGCCGGAGAGGGTGCTGGGGGCAGGACGTGCTCCCGGAGAGGGTGCTGGAGGCAGGACGTGCTGCCGGAGAGGGCGGTGGAGGCAGGACGTGCTGCCGGAGAGGGTGCTGGGGGCAGGACGTGCTCCCAGAGAGGGCGGTGGAGGCAGGACGTGCTCCCGGAGAGGGTGCTGGGGGCAGGACGTGCTCCCAGAGAGGGTGGTGGAGACAGGACGTGCTCCCGGAGAGGGCGGTGGAGGCAGGACGTGCTCCCGGAGAGGGCGGTGGAGGCAGGACGTGCTCCCGGAGAGGGCGGTGGAGACAGGACGTGCTCCCGGAGAGGGTGCTGGAGGCAGGACGTGCTGCCGGAGATGGTGCTGGGGGCAGGACGTGCTGCCGGAGAGGGTGCTGGAGGCAGGACGTGCTCCCGGAGAGGGCGGTGGAGGCAGGACGTGCTCCCGGAGAGGGTGCTGGGGGCAGGACGTGCTCCCGGAGAGGGTGGTGGAGACAGGACGTGCTCCCGGAGAGGGCGGTGGAGGCAGGACGTGCTCCCAGAGAGGGTGCTGGAGGCAGGACGTGCTCCCGGAGAGGGTGGTGGAGGCAGGACGTGCTGCCGGAGAGGGTGCTGGAGACAGGATGTGCTCCCGGAGAGGGTGGTGGGGGCAGGACGTGCTCCCGGAGAGGGTGCTGGAGGCAGGACGTGCTGCCAGAGGGGGCGGTGGAGACAGGACGTGCTGCCGGAGAGGGTGCTGGGGGCAGGACGTGCTCCCGGAGAGGGTGCTGGAGGCAGGACGTGCTGCCGGAGAGGGTGCTGGGGGCAGGACGTGCTCCCGGAGAGGGTGCTGGAGGCAGGACGTGCTCCCGGAGAGGGTGCTGGAGGCAGGACGTGCTCCCGGAGAGGGTGCTGGAGGCAGGACGTGCTCCCGGAGAGGGTGCTGGAGGCAGGACGTGCTCCCGGAGAGGGTGCTGGAGGCAGGACGTGCTCCCGGAGAGGGTGCTGGAGGCAGGACGTGCTGCCGGAGACGGTGGTGGAGACAGGACGTGAACAAAGAACAAAGAACAAAGAAATGTACAGCACAGGAACAGGCCCTTCGGCCCTCCATGCCCGTGCCGACCATACTGCCCGACTAAACTACAATCTTCTACACTTCCTGGGTCCGTATCCCTCTATTCCCATCCTATTCATATATTTGTCAAGATGCCCCTTAAATGTCCCTATCGTCCCTGCTTCCACTACCTCCTCCGGTAGTGAGTTCCAGGCACCCACTACCCTCTGCGTAAAAAACTTGCCTCGTACATCTACTCTAAACCTTGCCCCTCTCACCTTAAACCTATGCCCCCTAGTAATTGACCCCTCTACCCTGGGGAAAAGCCTCTGACTATCCACTCTGTCTATGCCCCTCATAATTTTGTGTACCTCTATCAGGTCGCCCCTCAACCTCCTTCGTTCCAGTGAGAACAAACCGAGTTTATTCAATCGCTCCTCATAGCTTATGCCCTCCATACCAGGCAACATTCTGGTAAATCTCTTCTGCACCCTCTCTAAAGCCTCCACATCCTTCTGGTAGTGTGGCGACCAGAATTGAACACTATACTCCAAGTGTGGCCTAACTAAGGTTCTATACAGCTGCAACATGACTTGCCAATTCTTATACTCAATGCCCCGGCCAATGAAGGCAAGCATGCCGTATGCCTTCTTGACTACCTTCTCCACCTGTGTAGCCCCTTTCAGTGATCTGTGGACCTGTACTCCTAGATCTCTTTGACTTTCAATACTCTTGAGGGTTCTACCATTCACTGTATATTCCCTACCTGCATTAGCCCTTCCAAAATGCATTACCTCACATTTGTCCAGGTTAAACTCCATCTGCCATCTCTCCGCCCAAGTCTCCAGACAATCTAAATCCTGCTGTATCCTCTGACAGTCCTCATCGCTATCCGCAATTCCACCAACCTTTGTGTCGTCTGCAAACTTACTAATCAGACCAGTTACATTTTCCTCCAAATCATTTATATATACTACAAAGAGCAAAGGTCCCAGCACTGATCCCTGTGGAACACCACTGGTCACAGCCCTCCAATTAGAAAAGCATCCCTCCATTGCTACCCTCTGCCTTCTATGGCCTAGCCAGTTCTGTATCCACCTTGCCAGTTCACCCCTGATCCCGTGTGACTTCACCTTTTGTACTAGTCTACCATGAGGGACCTTGTCAAAGGCCTTACTGAAGTCCATATAGACAACATCTACTGCCCTACCTGCATCAATCATCTTAGTGACCTCCTCGAAAAACTCTATCAAGTTAGTGAGACACGACCTCCCCTTCACAAAACCGTGCTGCCTCTCACTAATACGTCCATTTGCTTCCAAATGGGAGTAGATCCTGTCTCGAAGAATTCTCTCCAGTAATTTCCCTACCACTGAAGTAAGGCTCACCGGCCTGTAGTTCCCGGGATTATCCCTGCCACCCTTCTTAAACAGAGGAACAACATTGGCTATTCTCCAGTCCTCCGGGACATCCCCTGAAGACAGCGAGGATCCAAAGATTTCTGTCAAGGCCTCAGCAATTTCCTCTCCAGCCTCCTTCAGTATTCTGGGGTAGATCCCGTCCGGCCCTGGGGACTTATCTACCTTAATATTTTTTAAGACACCCAACACCTCGTCTTTTTGGATCACAATGTGACCCAGGCTATCTACACCCCCTTCTCCAGACTCAACATCTACCAATTCCTTCTCTTTGGTGAATACTGATGCAAAGTATTCATTTAGTACCTCGCCCATTTCCTCTGGCTCCACACATAGATTCCCTTGCCTATCCTTCAGTGGGCCAACCCTTTCCCTGGCTACCCTCTTGCTTTTTATGTACGTGTAAAAAGCCTTGGGATTTTCCTTAACCCTATTTGCCAATGACTTTTCATGACCCCTTCTAGCCCTCCTGACTCCTTGCTTAAGTTCCTTCCTACTTTCCTTATATGCCACACAGGCTTCGTCTGTTCCCAGCCTTTTAGCCCTGACAAATGCCTCCTTTTTCTTTTTGACGAGGCCTACAATATCACTCGTCATCCAAGGTTCCCGAAAATTGCCGTATTTATCTTTCTTCCTCACAGGAACATGCCTGTCCTGTATACCTTTCAACTGACACTTGAAAGCCTCCCACATGTCAGATGTTGATTTGCCCTCAAACATCCGCCCCCAATCTATGTTCTTCAGTTCCCGCCTAATATTGTTATAATTAGCCTTCCCCCAATTTAGCACATTCATCCTCGGACCACTCTTATCCTTGTCCACCAGTACTTTAAAACTTACTGAATTGTGGTCACTGTTACCGAAATGCTCCCCTACTGAAACATCTACCACCTGGCCGGGCTCATTCCCCAATACCAGGTCCAGTACCGCCCCTTCCCTAGTTGGACTGTTTACATATTGTTTTAAGAAGCCCTCCTGGATGCTCCTTACAAACTCTGCCCCGTCTAAGCCCCTGGCACTAAGTGAGTCCCAGTCAATATTGGGGAAGTTGAAGTCTCCCATCACCACAACCCTGTTGTTTTTACTCTTTTCCAAAATCTGTCTACCTATCTGCTCCTCTATCTCCCGCTGGCTGTTGGGAGGCCTGTAGTATACCCCCAACATTGTGACTGCACCCTTCTTATTCCTGATCTCTACCCATATAGCCTCACGGCCCTCTGAGGTGTCCTCTCGCTGTATAGCTGTGATACTCTCCCGAACAAGTAGCGCAACTCCGCCTCCCCTTTTACATCCCCCTCTATCCCGCCTGAAACATCTAAATCCTGGAACGTTTAGCTGCCAATCCTGCCCTTCCCTCAACCAGGTCTCTGTAATGGCAACAACATCATAGTTCCAAGTAGTAATCCAAGCTCTAAGTTCATCTGCCTTACCCGTAATGCTCCTTGCATTAAAACATATGCACTTCAGGCCACCAGACCCGCTGTGTTCAGCAACTTCTCCCCGTCTGCTCTGCCTCAGAGCCACACTGTCCCTATTCCCTAGTTCTCCCTCAATGCTCTCACCTTCTGACCTATTGCTCCCGTGCCCACCCCCCTGCCATACTAGTTTAAACCCTCCCGTGTGACACTAGCAAACCTCGCGGCCAGGATATTTATGCCTCTCCGGTTTAGATGCAACCCGTCCATCTTATACAGGTCACACCTGCCCCGGAAGAGCTCCCAGTGGTCCAGATAGCGGAAACCCTCCCTCCTACACCAGCTGTTTAGCCACGTGTTTGTCTGCTCTATCTTCCTATTTCTAGCCTCACTGGCACGTGGCACAGGGAGTAATCCCGAGATTACAACCCTCGAGGTCCTGTCTTATAACTTTCTGCCTAGCTCCCTGAACTCCTGCTGCAGGACCTCATGCCCCTTCCTGCCTATGTCGTTAGTACCAATATGTACAACGACCTCTGCCTGTTTGCCCTCCCCCTTCAGGATTTCCTCTACCCGTTCGGAGACATCCTGGACCCTGGCACCAGGGAGGCAACATACCATCCTGGAGTCTCTTTCACGTCCACAGAAGCGCCTATCTGTGCCCCTGACTATGGAGTCCCCTATTACTATTACTCTTCTGCGCTTTGACCCTCCCTTCTGAACATCAGAGCCAGCCGTGGTGCCACTGCTCTGGCTGCTGCTGTTTTCCCCTGATAGGCTATCCCCCCCGACAGTATCCAAAGGGGTATATCTGTTTGAGAGGGGGACAACCACAGGGGATTCCTGCACTGACTGCCTGCCCTTTCTGGTGGTCACCCATTTCTCTGCCTGCACCTTGGGTGTGACCACATTTACATAACTGCGATCTATGACGCTTTCCGCCACCTGCATGCTCCTAAGTGCATCCAATTGCTGCTCCAACCGAACCATGCGGTCTGTGAGGAGCTGCAGTTGGGTGCACTTTCTGCAGATGAAGCCATCCAGGATGCTGCCGGAGAGGGCGGTGGGGGCAGGACGTGCTCCCGGAGAGGGTGCTGGGGACAGGACGTGCTGCCGGAGAGGGTGCTGGGGGCAGGACGTGCTGCCGGAGAGGGTGCTGGGGACAGGACGTGCTCCCGGAGAGGGTGGTGGGGGCAGGACGTGCTCCCGGAGAGGGCGGTGGAGGCAGGACGTGCTCCCAGAGAGGGTGCTGGAGGCAGAACGTGCTCCCGGAGAGGGTGGTGGAGGCAGGACGTGCTCCCGGAGAGGGTGCTGGAGACAGGATGTGCTCCCGGAGAGGGTGGTGGGGGCAGGACGTGCTCCCGGAGAGGGTGCTGGAGGCAGGACGTGCTCCCGGAGAGGGCGGTGGAGGCAGGACGTGCTCCCGGAGAGGGTGCTGGAGGCAGGACGTGCTGCCGGAGAGGGTGGTGGAGGCAGGACGTGCTCCCGGAGAGGGCGGTGGAGACAGGACGTGCTCCCGGAGAGGGTGCTGGAGGCAGGACGTGCTGCCGGAGAGGGTGGTGGAGGCAGGACGTGCTCCCGGAGAGGGTGGTGGAGGCAGGACGTGCTCCCGGAGAGGGCGGTGGGGGCAGGACGTGCTCCCGGAGAGGGCGGTGGAGGCAGGACGTGCTCCCAGAGAGGGTGCTGGAGGCAGGACGTGCTCCCGGAGAGGGTGCTGGAGACAGGACGTGCTCCCGGAGAGGGCGCTGGAGGCAGGACGTGCTCCCGGAGAGGGTGCTGGAGACAGGATGTGCTCCCGGAGAGGGTGGTGGGGGCAGGACGTGCTCCCGGAGAGGGTGCTGGAGGCAGGACGTGCTCCCGGAGAGGGCGGTGGAGGCAGGACGTGCTCCCGGAGAGGGTGCTGGAGGCAGGACGTGCTGCCGGAGAGGGTGGTGGAGGCAGGACGTGCTCCCGGAGAGGGCGGTGGAGACAGGACGTGCTCCCGGAGAGGGTGCTGGAGGCAGGACGTGCTGCCGGAGAGGGCGGTGGAGGCAGGACGTGCTCCCGGAGAGGGTGGTGGAGGCAGGACGTGCTCCTGGAGAGGGCGGTGGAGACAGGACGTGCTCCCGGAGAGGGTGCTGGAGGCAGGACGTGCTCCCGGAGACGGTGCTGGAGACAGGACGTGCTGCCGGAGAGGGTGCTGGAGACAGGACGTGCTCCCGGAGAGGGTGGTGGGGGCAGGACGTGCTGCCGGAGAGGGTGGTGGGGGCAGGACGTGCTGCCGGAGAGGGTGCTGGGGGCAGGACGTGCTCCCGGAGAGGGCGGTGGGGGCAGGACGTGCTGCCGGAGAGGGTGCTGGGGGCAGGACGTGCTCCCGGAGAGGGCGGTGGAGGCAGGACGTGCTGCCGGAGAGGGTGCTGGAGACAGGACGTGCTCCCGGAGAGGGTGCTGGAGGCAGGACGTGCTGCCGGAGAGGGTGCTGGGGGCAGGACGTGCTCCCGGAGAGGGTGCTGGAGACAGGACGTGCTCCCGGAGAGGGTGCTGGAGGCAGGACGTGCTGCCGGAGAGGGTGCTGGGGGCAGGACGTGCTCCTGCAGAGGGTGCTGGAGGCAGGACGTGCTGCCGGAGAGGGTGCTGGGGGCAGGACGTGCTGCCGGAGACGGTGCTGGGGGCAGGACGTGCTCCCGGAGAGGGCGGTGGAAGCAGGACGTGCTGCCGGAGAGGGCGGTGGGGGCAGGACGTGCTCCCGGAGAGGGTGCTGGGGGCAGGACGTGCTCCCGGAGAGGGCGGTGGAAGCAGGACGTGCTGCCGGAGAGGGTGCTGGGGGCAGGACGTGCTCCCGGAGAGGGTGCTGGAGGCAGGACGTGCTCCCGGAGAGGGCGGTGGAGGCAGGACGTGCTGCCGGAGAGGCCGGTGGAGGCAGGACGTGCTGCCGGAGAGGGTGCTGGAGGCAGGACCTGCTCCCGGAGAGGGTGGTGGAGGCAGGACATGCTACCGGAGAGGGCGGTGGAGGCAGGACGTGCTCCCGGAGAGGATGCTGGAGGCAGGACGTGCTCCCGGAGAGGGTGGTGGAGGCAGGACGTGCTACCGGAGAGGGCGGTGGAGGCAGGACGTGCTCCCGGAGAGGGTGGTGGAGGCAGGACGTGCTCCCGGAGAGGGCGGTGGAGGCAGGACGTGCTCCCGGAGAGGGCGGTGGAGACAGGACGTGCTCCCGGAGAGGGTGCTGGAGGCAGGACGTGCTGCCGGAGATGGTGCTGGGGGCAGGACGTGCTCCCGGAGAGGGTGCTGGAGACAGGACGTGCTGCCGGAGATGGTGCTGGGGGCAGGACGTGCTCCCGGAGAGGGTGGTGGAGGCAGGAACTCTCGTCACATTTAAGAAGCATCTGGACGAGCATTTAAATCGGCCAGTCAGAGTCGGCTATGGAGCAGGCGCCGGTAAATGGGATTAGTATTTGAAGGTCAGCATCCACATGGTGGGCCGAAGGGCCTGTTTCTGTGCTCGATGACTCTATGACCACTGTGATCTTTATCTAATGCTATGGAGTACATGATAAACACCAGTCAGGTGAATCAGTTTGGATTTGTCATCACCATTCCAAAGGCCAGGTTTTGGAAAATACATTATTCCAAGATTCCGTCATCCCACCGTGTCAAGACTGAAAATGGAACACTGAAGCACATTTGATTTTTAAAAAATCTTATTGTGGGATGTGGGCTTCACTGGCCAAGGCAGCATTCATCCCTCACCCTTAGTTGCCCTTGAGAAGGTAGTAGTGAGCTGCCTTCTTGAACCGCTGCAGTGCCCGAGGTTTAGTAGCCCATAGCGCTGATTGGGAGACAGTCCCAGGATTTTGGCTGCCAAGGAATGGCAATATATTTCCAAGTCAGGATGGTGTGTGGAGGGGAACATGCAAACGGTGGTGTTCCTAGGTATCTGTTGTCCTTGTCCTTCGAAATGGTAGTCATGGGTTTGGAAGGCGCTAAGATGCTTTGCTGAGTTCCTGCAGCGTATCTCGTAGATGGTACACACGGCTGCCTCTGTCCGTCGGTGGTGGAGGGAGTGACTGTTAGTGGAAAGGGTTGCCTTGTCCTGGATGGTGTTGAGCTTCCTGAGTGTTGTTGGAGCTGAGCTCATCCAGGAAAGTGGAGAGTTTTCCATCACACTCCTGACTTGTGCCTTGTAGGTGGTGGACATGCTTTGGGGGGCCAGGTGGTGAGTTACTCTCCGCAGCATTCCTAGCCTCTGGCCTGCTCTTGGTTTGGTTTGGTTGGTTTATTATCACATGTGACCGAGGTACAGTGAAAAGTATCCAGCGGCTGCTGAAGGAAGGCATAATCCAGGCCAGCAATAGTCCCTGGAGAGCCCAGGTGGTAGTTGTGAAGACCGGGGAGAAGCAGAGGATGGTCGTAGACGACAGTCAGACCATCAACAGGTACACGCAGCTAGATGCGTACCCTCTTCCCCGCATATCCGACATGGTCAATCGGATTGCACAGTACAAGGTCTTCTCCACCGTGGACCTGAAGTCTGCCTACCACCAGCTCCCCATCCGCCCAGGTGACCGCAAGTACACCGCCTTCGAAGCAGACGGGCGGCTATACCACTTTTTAAGGGTTCCATTCGGTGTCACAAACGGAGTCTCGGTCTTCCAACGGGAGATGGACCGAATGGTTGACCAGCACGGTTTACTGGCCACGTTCCCGTACCTCGACAACGTCACCATCTGCGGCCACGACCAGCAGGACCACGACGCCAACCTCCGAAAATTCCTCCAGAGCGCTAACGCCCTCAACCTCACCTACAACGAGGAAAAATGTGTGTTCCGCACCGATCGTCTAGCCATCCTGGGCTACGTCGTGCGTAATGGAGTGATAGGCCCTGACCCTGAACGCATGCACCCCCTCATGGAGTTCCCTCTTCCCCACTGTGCCAAAGCCCTGAAACGCTGCCTGGGCTTCTTTTCTTATTACGCTCAGTGGGTTCCTCAATACGCAGACAAAGCCCGCCCACTAATCCAGTCCACTACTTTTCCCCTGTCGACAGAGGCCCGCCAGGCCTTCAGCCGCATCAAAGCGGATATCGCAAAGGCCAGGATGCGCGCCATCGACGAGTCCCTCCCCTTCCAAGTCGAGAGCGACGCATCCGACGTAGCTCTGGCGGCCACTCTCAACCAAGCGGGCAGACCCGTGGCCTTTTTCTCCCGGACCCTCCACGCTTCAGAAATTCGCCACTCCTCAGTAGAAAAGGAGGCCCAAGCCATAGTGGAAGCTGTGCGACATTGGAGGCATTACCTGGCCAGTAGGAGATTCACTCTCCTCACTGACCAACGGTCGGTAGCCTTCATGTTCGATAATGCACAGCTGGGCAAGATAAAAAACGCCAAGATCCTGCGGTGGAGGATCGAACTCTCCACCTACAACTATGAGATCTTGTACCGTCCCGGAAAGCTGAGCGAGCCGTCTGATGCCCTATCCCGCGGCACATGTGCCAACGCACAAGTGGACCGTCTCCAAGCCCTCCACGAGGACCTCTGCCACCCGGGGGTCACTCGTTTCTACCACTTCATAAAGGCCCGCAACCTCCCGTACTCCGTCGAGGACGTCCGAACAGTCACCAGGAACTGCCAAATCTGCGCAGAATGCAAACCGCAGTTTTTCAGGCCAGATAGCGCGCACCTGATAAAGGCTTCCCGTCCCTTTGAACGCCTCAGTTTGGATTTCAAAGGCCCCCTTCCCTCCACCGATCGCAACACGTACTTTCTTAACGTCGTTGACGAATACTCCCGTTTCCCCTTCGCCATCTCCTGCCCCGACATGACCGCGGCCACGGTCATTAAAGCCCTCTGCACCATCTTTACCCTGTTCGGTTTCCCCGCCTACACCCATCGCGATAGGGGGTCCTCCTTCATGAGTGACGAGCTGCGTCAATTCCTGCTCAGCAAGGGCATTGCCTCAAGCAGGACAACCAGCTACAACCCCCGGGGAAACGGGCAGCTAGAGAGGGAGAACGGAACGGTCTGGAAGACCGTCCTACTGGCCCTGCGGTCTAGGAGACTCCCAACTTCCCGCTGGCAGGAAGTCCTCCCGATGCCCTTCACTCTATCCGGTCCCTGCTGTGCACCACCACTAACCAAACGCCTCACGAGCGCCTCCTTGTCTTCCGTAGGATGTCCGCCTCTGGAACGTCACTTCCGACCTGGCTGGCAGCCCCGGGTCCCATCCTGCTCCGGAAACATGTGCGGGCGCACAAATCAGACCCACTGGTGGAAAAGGTACATCTACTCCACGCAAACCCGCAGTACGCCTACGTGGCGTACCCAGACGGCCAACAGGACACGGTCTCTCTGCGGGACCTGGTGCCCGCCGGAGCTCCCCGCACCCCCCCAACACCAATCACCACCCCCTCACTCCCGCCGGTGCACCCCACAGCCACCCCCTTCCCGGGGGGATCGGTTCTCCTCCCAGGCCCGCCCAGGAGTAAGGAAGCAGGGATGGACAGCGCGATGCTCCCAGAGTTGACCGGACCCGAGCCAGCTCCAGTGTTGTAGTATGTATTAGGGGTCATGTGGGACTGGAAGCCCTAATGTCATTGGCTGACAGATCCCGGGTCCTGGTTGGCCGTTGACCTCTAGCTCCGCCCTGAAGGTGGAATATAAGAAGCCGGAGTCCTCCCCCGCAGGCCATTCTACTATCGAGCTGCGGGGGAACAGACACGCTTAATAAAGCCTCATCGACTTCACTCTATTCGTCTCACGGAGTCTTTGTGCGCTACAACCAGCACCACCACCCGGGCTGAGACGATCGGAAAGCGCGACCAGGGCACCCTCTCGACTCATCGAATCGGTTTAAGATGTAAATAATTCAGTGGCCCAGTAAAAGCGGCATTATTGTATATAGTTAATGGTTAAGGCACCATACCGACCCTGTAAACCCCTACCACCATACCATCCACCACCCCGCCGGGTTCTTTTTTAACAAGGGGTGAATGTGGTGGTATGTATTAGGGGTAATACGGTACACCATGATGCCGAGGGACTATTGGTGGACAGATACTGGGTCCTGATTGGATCTGCCGCCTACTGGGCTCCACCCAGATAGGCGGGGTATAAGAACCCGGTTTCCACCAGCAGCTGCATTCTGTAACTGAGCTGCTGGGGAACAAGTCTGCTCAATAAAGCCTCAATTGAGTTCTCTACGTCTCGCCTTGTGTGTTATCGATGGTGCCACATAGTGTTAATGAAGTCAGTCCATAAGAAGGTCATTTAGGAGTCTGGTAATAGTGGGGAGAAGCTGTTTTTGAGTCTGTTCGTGAGTGTTCACATTCTCAGACTTTTGTATCTGAGTTTTTGTATCTTGTAGCCACAGTATTAATGTGGCTAGTCCAGTTGAGTTTCTGGTCAATGGTAACCCCCAGGATGTAGATTGTGGGTGTCTCAGTGATGGTAATGCCATTGAATGTCAAGCAGCAATGGTTAGATCCTCTCTTGCAGGTGGACATTGCCCGGCCTTTGTGCAGTGTGAATGTTACTTGCTACTTATCAGCTCAAGCCTGGATATTGTCCAGGTCTTGCTGCATTTGGACACGGACTGCTTCATTATCTGAGGAGTCGCGAATGGTGCTGAACATTGTGAAGTCATCCACAAACATCCCCACTTCTGACCTTACGTTGGAAGGGAGGTCATTGATGAAGCAGCTGAAGATGGCTGGGTCGAGGACACTACCCTGAGGAACTCCTGCAGTGAGGTCCTGGAGTTGAGATGATTGACCTCCAACAACCACAACCATCATATTTGTGCCGGGTATGATGCCAACCCTGATCCCCGTTGAGTCCAGTTTTGTTGGACGACCATCAGCTGGATGGACCAGTTATTCGGAAGATCAGGAAGACAACCTGAACAGAGGCGGTATTCTCGAATGATTCCCAAACTACTCTACCGAGGTGAAGAGAGAACATGGAGAACATAAATCCTTTACATCTTTCGCGAGACCTGAGTGCAGAGATTGGTCGAACCACAAAGCTCATCTCTGTGAAATAGGAATGATGGCAGAGACTTCAGGAGAAAGGTAGGAATAATGTAACTACTGTATTTAGTACGGTCAGAGACTTGGGAGGAGATGTAGTATAAAGGGGTAATATTAGATAAGTAAATAGACAGTTTACATCATCAGTGAGACAGGAATATGCTGAGAGATAGTTCCTTTGTGGAGCCTTGCGCCCATTCCCCCCAATCACGGTGGCACAGTGGTTAGCACTGTTGCACCACAGCGCCAGAGTCCAGCGTTATATTGTACATCGTATAATGTTCAATAAAATGTACAGTTCATCAAAAACCTTGCTGTGGTGATATGCATCACTGTATATACACGAGGGGTTAATGTACAACTAAGTAACCACTAGAGGGAGAACGAGGGATATCATGACATGCAGACATACAGCCAATGGGTCATTACAACAGCACTCAACCAATGGGTAATCAGGACACCCAGAGGTAACATTACCACAAGGGTAAAGGGTTCACAACCCATATAAAAGGACAGGGCACACAGGCTCTGCCTCTTTCCACAGACCAACATCTACAGAGTGAGACAGGGTGTATCCTCAGCATCACACCCCAGCACGTGGCTTAGAGCAAGGCTGGGTCAGTGAGGCTGAGTTACTACATTTAGATTAGCAGAGAGTCGAACTCATTGAGAACTGTATTAACAGTTCAATAAAAACGTTGAACTAATTTCATAGTCAGCAGCTTCCTTTGTCAAAGCACACATCAAGGAAGCAGCGTATGCTACACGAAGCAGCAGAACACAACACTTGCCTCTAGCAGTCTCTATCAATTCTGACCAAGGACAACTTCATCTAAAACCCACAACAACGGTAACAGAAGGTTCCCTTGTGAACAGGGAAACAAGTGTTAAAACCTCACCATACCATAGCCTCTTCTAGGTCAGGAACGTTCTCCCGCTAGGTTTTTCTGGCTGATAATAATAATCTTTATTATTGTCACAAGCAGGCTTACATTAACACTGCAATGAAGTTACTGTGAAAAGCCCCTAGTCGCCACATTCCGGCGCCTGTTCGGGTACACAGAGGGAGAATTCAGAATGTCCAAATTACCTAACAGTACGTCTTTCGGGAATTGTGGGAGGAAACCGGGGCGCCCGGAGGAAACCCACGCAGACACAGGGAGAACGTGCAGACTCCGCACAGACAGTGACCCGAGCCGGAAATCGAACCCGGGACCCTGGCGCTGTGATGCAGCAGTGCTAACCACTGTGCCACCGTGATCAGGGGGAATGGACATCACTGCTGCCACTGACAGTTAAAATCACATCAGGCCTGAGTGAGGCAATTGGGCTCTGGGACACCAAAAAGTCCAGTAAAACTGGTGCCTGTGCGAATACTTTGCGTAAACGTGAGAAGAAATTTTAAACATCAGCTCCTTGAGGTGATCAGATTTAAACCAGCCCTTTTCTCAAACTGCCTTATCAGGTTAGCAACTCAGATAAAATAGTGAAGTATCAATCTTTTAGTCCTTTCTCCCGAACAGGGGTAGTTCAGTGCTCTGGCGTACGGTGTGTTAGCTTTTATTGGTAGAAGGATTGGGTTTCGGAGTCATGAGGTCATGTTGCAGCTGTACAAAACTCTGGTGCGGCCGCATTTGGAGTATTGCGTGCAGTTCTGGTCGCCGCATTATAGGAAGGATGTGGAAGCTTTGGAACGGGTGCAGAGGAGATTTACCAGAATGTTGCCTGGTATGGAGGGAAGATCTTATGAGAAAAGGCTGAGGGACTTGAGGCTGTTTTCATTAGAGAGAAGAAGGTTAAGAGGTAGGCGTACAAGATGATCAGAGGATTAGATAGGATGGACAGTGAGAGCCTTTTTCCTCGGATGGTGATGTCTAGCACGAGGGGACATAGCTTTAAATTGAGTGGAGATAGATATAGGACAGATGTCAGAGGTAGGTTCTTTACTCAGAGAGTAGTAAGGGCGTGGAATGCCCTGCCTGGAACAGTAGTGGATTCGCCAAGACTAAGGGCATTCAAATGGTCATTGGATAGACATATGGATGATAAGGGAATAGTGTAGATGGGCTTTCGAGTGGTTTCACAGGTCGGCGCAACATCGAGGGCTGAAGGGCCTGTACTGCGCTGTAATGTTCTAATGATTCAATGTGAGCTGATACTATATATGACTTCACGGGCCTCACTGTCCAGATGACTTCTCCTCCCCCCACCTGTAATTTTCCTCATCTACTTACCTGTTCCAGAAGGACAAAGTTTTCCAGCAGCTTATCCAGATTTACTGCATGAGTCACCTTCTTCATCTTCTTGTTTTAGTTGCTCGACCTTTACAAAGTCCTGAAATTATTTCACAGTTTAGTCCTCAAGAAGTCTTTCATTTGTTTCCTCAGTTACACTGAACTAATTTCTTGAATTTGTAAAGAAAATAATAATGAAGTATTTATTTGTTGGGTGATATTTTTCTAACCACTTCCCATTAAGTATAAATTTCACCTCTCTCTCTCTCCCCCGCCCCCCACCCTGCCTCAGATGTAATTTATTTTCTAACTCCACCCAAGAGACAGAACTTTAATAGCCCATCAGGATGGTTTTCTAGCCCTTGTGGTGATATGCCTGTAAACGATATCGTAGATGGATGGTGTGCGACCTCCAACCAGCAGGTAGCAGTGCAGACACACCATGCGGTCTCAAGACTGTGGTCATGTGACCAGGGACTCCCATATAAGGGGAGTCACACCTGGCCATCAGGAGATGGTTGTAGGAGATGGTAGTAAGACATACAGGTGAACAGTCGTGCTGGGTGTAGTTCCAGAGGAGTACAAAGAAACTCCATGAGAACTTGCTCTGTAACAGATCGCTATCTTATGTGTGATTCAATAAAGAAGCCAAAGAGAAAATGCTGGAAAATCTCAGCAGGCCTGGCAACATCTGTAGGGAGAGAAAAGAGCTAACGTTTAGAGTCCAGATGACCCTTTGTCAAAGATAAAAGACAGAGAAAGTGGGAAATATTTATACTGTGGGGTGAGAGAATGAAAGATGAGTCATAGCCACAGAAACCAAGGGAACAGAGTGCTAATGGCAGTCCCCAGAGAGAACATAAGGTGTGAAAGGCCAAACTGCAGAGAAACTAACATCAGAGGGTAAACTGTGGTAGATGTGGGGAGGGTAAGGGGGAAGAAAAGGGGAGAAAAGGTAAGGAAAGGGGGGATAAGATAGGGAGGGGTAAATATATATAAAGAAAGACAAGAAAGAAAGAAATGGTAAAGGACAGTTAAAATGAAATGGGATGAAAACAAACTAATCACCTGAATTTGTTGAATTTGATGTTGGGACCGGGAGGCTGTAGCGTGCCTGACTGGAAGATGAGATGTTGTTCCTCCAGTTTGCGTTGAGCTTCACTGGAACATTGCAGCAGGCCAAGGACAGACATGTGGGCATGGGAGTAGGGTCTTGTGTTAAAATGGCAAGCAACGGGAAGGCCAGGGTCCGGAGTGTGCAGACCGAAGATGCTCAGCAAAGTGATCACCCAGTCTGCGTTTGGTCTCTCCGATATAGAGACCACATTGGGAGCAGTGAATGCAATAGACCAAATTGGAAGAGGCGCAAGTGAAACACTGCTTAACCTGGAATGAGTATTTTGGGCCTGGGATGTTAAGCATGGAAGAGGTAAAGGGGCAGGTATTACACCTTCTGCGATTGCGTGGGAAGGTGCCATGGGTGATGGGAGAGGTGTTAGGTGTGGTGCAGGAGTGGACTAGATTATCTCGGAGGGAACGGTCTCTGTGGAATGCTAACAGAGGTTCCAGTGATTCAATAAAAATCCTGGTTTGGACAAGTCTCGGTGTTTGGTGGATTCCTTTGCAAGACATAGAAGAGCAAACACAACAGCCCTGACCCCTTAGCAATGTATTTTTTCAATTTCTAACTCCCTTTGATACCCAGCAGGGTATTTTCTCCCTCCGTCTCAGCAATCCCACTCTGACTATGCTGGGTGGACAGTGCTGTCGATTCTTTCAGAGGATGTGGCCATCGCCAGATGGGGCCGGCATTTGGGAACATCCCTATCTGCCCCTGAACTGGGTGATGTGTTCGGCCATTTCAGACGGAAGTTAGAAAGTTAACTAAATTATTGTGGATAAAAGCAAATTACTGCGGATGCTGGATTCTGAAACCAAAACAGAAAATGCCAGACAATGTCAGCAGGTCTGGCTGCATCTGTGGAGCGAGAAGGGGAGCTGACGTTTCGAGTCCGGATGACTCCTTGTCAAAGCTCGAGAACCGGAAATGGGGTCAGATTGTGGCGGGGGTAGGGGGGGTGCTGGTGTGGGGTAGTGGGGCTGGAGAGAGGGACAGCGATAGGTGGGGATTGACAAAGATCTCATGGACAAAAGGAATTAAATAGGGGTGATTAAGGCAAAGAAGGGTGCCGTCAGTGGCATATTAAGATCAGATTGTCTTCATGGCTGAACAGAGGTGCGCAGTGTTGTCAAAGGAAATGAAAAAATGAAAATCGCTTATTGTCACAAGTAGGCTTCAATTGAAGTTACTGTGAAAAGCCCCTAGTCGCCACATTCCGGCGCCTGTTCAGGGAGGCTGGTACGGGAATTGAACCGTGCTGCTGGCCTGCCTTGGTCTGCTTTCAAAGCCAGCGATTTAGCCCTGTGCTAAACCAGCCCCTAGGACAACTAGGAACGGGGGACAGGTGGCTGGAGTAAGGGGAGGGGGGACAATGGTGAGGGGAAAAATGGACCAATGGAACAAACAGACATAAATTGATGGAAAGAAAGATGAGGTGAAGGAGAGAGTTCACAGTCTGAAGTTGTTGAACTCAATGTTACATCTGGAAGTGTAATGAGCCTTATTAAAGTGGATCTGGAGTCACTTGTAGGCCAGAATGGGAAAGGATGTCAGATTATCCTTCCCAAAAGGACATTAGTGGTCAACGTCACTCCAGATTTATTAATTGAATTTTAATTCCAACAAGGTGTTATTTCAACCATTACCTCAAAGAATTAGCATGGGCCTATGGGGAGGTGGTGGCATAGTTGTCCCTTTGTGGACATGCGGAGATGATTCTTGGGTCGGGTGTGTGGAGCGTCTGGATCATGTTAACATCGAAAAGGAGGTCTTGGGTCTATTAAAAGATATTAAGGTAGATAAGTCTCCTGGGCCGGATGGAATTTACCCCAGAACACTGAGGGAAGCAAGGGAGAGAATTGCTGTGGCCTTGACTGACATCTTTGTATCCTCATTGGCTACAAGTGAGATAATAATAATCATAATCTTCATTATCACAAGTATGCTCACATTAACTCTGCAATGAAGTTACTGTGAAAAGCCCCTAGTTGCCACATTCTCTCTCTCTATCTGGGGTTTCCGGTCCCAAGCACGCCTTTTGGGACTTTTGGGAGGAAACCGGAGCACCCGGAGGAAACCCACGCCGACACGGGGAGAACGTGCAGACTCTGTACAGACAGTGACCCAAGCCGGGAATCGAACCTGGGACCCTGGAGCTTTGAAGCAACAGAGCTAACCACTGTGCTATAGGACTGGAGAATAGCGAATGTGGTACTGTTGTTTATGAAAGATAGCAGGGATAATTATTGGAGAGAATTCTCAGGGACAGGATTTATACTCATTTGGAAACAAACTGACTCATTAGCAACAGGCAGCATGGTTTTGTGAAGGGGAGGTTGTGCCTCACTAACTTGATCAAGTGTTTTGAGAAGGTGACAAAGATGATTAATGAGGGGAGAGCAGTGGATGGACTTCAGTAAGGCCTTTGAAAAGGTGCCCCATGGCAGACTGGTACAAAAGGTGAAGTCACACGGGATCAGAGGTGAGGTGGTAAGATAGATACAGAACTGGCTCGGTCACAGAAGGCAAAGGGTAGCAATAGAAGGGTGTTTTTCTGAATGGAAGGTTGTGACTAGTGGTGTTCCACAGGGATCGGTGCTGGGGCCTCTGTTGTTTGTAGTATACATAAACGATTTGGAGGAAAATGTAGCTAGTCTGGTTCGGAAGTTCGCGGGTGACACCAAGGTCGGTGGAGTGGCAGAGAGTGTTGAGGATTGTCAGAGGATATAGCATGACATAAATCGGTTGGAGACTTGGGCAGAGAAATGGCAAATGGAGTTTAATCCGGACAAATGTGAGGTAATACATTTTGGTAGATCTAAGAGGGAAAAACTACCGTAAATAGCAAAGGAATATGGAAAGTCAGAGAGATCTGGGCGTGCAGGTCCACAGATCTTTGAAGGTGGCAACGCAAGTGGACAAGGTAGTCAAGAAAGCATACGGAATGCTTGCCTTCATTGGACAGGACATCGAGTATAAAAACCTGCAAGTCATGTTACAGTTGTATTGAACCTTGGTCAGGCCGCACTTGGAATATTGGGCATAATTCTGGTCACCACACTACCAGAAGGATGTGGAGGCTTTAGAGAGGGTGCAGAGGAGGTTTACTAGGATGTTGCCTGGTCTGGAGGGTGTTAGCTATGCGGAGAGGCTGAATAGACTTGGACTGTTTTCATTACAAAGACGGAGGTTGAGGGGTGACCTGATAAGAGGTCTACAAGATTATGAGGGGCATGGATAGAGTGGATGGGCAGGCACTCTTTCCCAGGGTGGAGGGGTCAGTCACCAGGGGGCATAGGTTTAAGGTCCATGGGGCAAAGTTTAGAGGAGATGTGCAAGGCAGAATTTTTACAGAGGGTGGAGTTCCTGGAACGCGTTGCCAGGGGAGGTTGTGGAAGCAGATACATTAACAGCATCTTGACAAACACATGGATAGGATGGGTAGTGAAGAATACGGCACACGGAAGTGCTGAGGGTTTTGGCAAAGGTTGGCATAATAACCAGTACAGGCCTGGGTGGCCGAAGAGCCTGTTCCTGTGCTGTATTGTTCTTTGTTCGTAATGTCACTGGACAGGAAATCCAGAGTCCCTGGTTCTGATCTCACCACAGCAGATGGTGGGATTTAACTTTGGAAACAATATATCGGGAAAAGGCAGGGGCTTGGCCCTCAGACATGATGCTCCTTTGCAGAGGTAGTGTCACACAATGGGCCAAATGGCCTCTGTCTGCACTGTAAACATTTGGGGACGACCATCCAGTTATATAACTTCTCTGCCACCCTGTCCCCCACAAACTTAATCCCAAATTCTTTCCCTCAAACTGCAGGGATTTATCTTTCTACGTGGGTTTTTTTTTTCTCTCTCTCTCTACCCGGGGTTTTCACTCTCTCTCTCTTTCTAGCTGGGGTTTTCTCGCTTTCACTATCCGGGGTTTTTTCTCTCTCTCTATCCGGGTTTTTTTCTCTCTCTCTCTATCCGGGGTTTTTTTCTCTCTCTCTATCCGGGGTTTTCTCTCCCTCTCTCTCTATCCGGGGTTTTCTCTCTCTCTCTATCCAGGGATTTCTCTCTCTCTCTATCCAGGGTATTCTCTCTCTCTCTTTCCGGGGTTTTCTCTATCTTCTCTCTATCCGGCGTTTTCTCTCTCTATCTATCCGGGGTTTTCTCTCTCTCTATCCGGGGTTTTCTCTCTCTCTCTATCCGGGGTTTTCTCTCTCTCTCTCTATCCGTAGTTTTCTCTTTCTCTATCCGGGGCTTTCTCTCTCTCTATCCGGGGTTTTCTCTCTCTATCCGGGGTTTTCTCTCTCTATCCGGGGTTTTCTCTCTCTGTCTATCCAGAGTTTTCTCTCGCTCTCTATCCGGGGTTTTCTCACTCTCTCTATCCGGGGTTTTCTCTCTCTCTCTCGCTATCCGGGGTTTTCTCTCTCTCTGTATCCGGGGTTTTCTTTCTCTCTCTATCCGGGGTTTTCTCTCTCTCTCTATCCGGGGTTTTCTCTCTCTCTATCCAGGGTTTTCTCTCTCTCTCTCTATCCGGGTTTTTATCTCTCTCTCTATCCGGGGTTTTCTCTCTCTCTCTATCCGGGTTTTTATCTCTCTCTCTATCCGGGGTTCTCTCTCTCTCTCTATCCAGGGTTTTCTTTCTCTCTCTCTATCCGGGGTTTTCTCTCTCTCTCTATCTGGGGTTTTCTCTCTCTCTCTCTATCCGGGGATTACTCTCTCTATCTGGGGTTCTCTCTCTCTCTATCTGGGGTTTTCTCTCTCTCTATCCGGGATTCTCTCTCTCTCTATCTGGGGTTTTTTCTCTCTCTCTCTATCTGGGGTTTTCTCTCTCTCTCTATCCGGGTTTTTATCTCTCTCTCTATCCGGGGTTGTCTCTCTCTCTCTCTCTCTATCCGGGGTTCTCTCTCTCTCTCTATCTGGGGTTTTCTCTCTCTCTCTATCCGGGGATTTCTCTCTCTCTCTATCCGGGGATTTCTCTCTCTCTATCTGGGGTTTTCTCTCTCTCTCTATCCGGGGATTTCTCTCTCTCTATCCGGGGTTTTCTCTCTCTCTCTATCCGGGGTTTTCTCTCTCTCTCTCTATCCGGGGTTTTCTCTCTCTCTGTATCCGGGTTTTTATCTCTCTCTCGCTCTATCCGGGGTTTTCTCTCTCTCTGGGGTCCTTTCTCTATCTGGAGTTTTCTCTCTCTATCCGGGGATTTTTCTCTCTATCCAGGGTTCTCTCTCTCTATCCAGGGTTTTCTCTCTCTCTCTATCCGGGGTTTTCTCTCGCTCTATCTGGGGTTTTTCTCTCTCTCTGGGGTCCTTTCTCTATCTGGAGTTTTCTCTCTCTATCCGGGGATTTTTCTCTCTATCCAGGGTTCTCTCTCTCTATCCAGGGTTTTCTCTCTCTCTCTATCCGGGGTTTTCTCTCGCTCTATCTGGGGTTTTCTCTCTCTCTCTATCCGGGGTTCTCTCTCTCTCTCTATCCAGGGTTTTCTCTCTCTCTCTATCCAGGGATTTTTCTCTCTATCCGGGGTTCTCTCTCTCTCTATCTGGGGTTTTCTCTCTCTCTATCCAGGGTTTTCTCTCTCTCTCTCTATCCGGGTTTTTATCTCTCTCTCTATCCGGGGTTTTCTCTCTCTCTCTATCCGGGTTTTTATCTCTCTCTCTATCCGGGGTTCTCTCTCTCTCTCTATCCAGGGTTTTCTTTCTCTCTCTCTATCCGGGGTTTTCTCTCTCTCTCTATCTGGGGTTTTCTCTCTCTCTATCCGGGATTCTCTCTCTCTCTATCTGGGGTTTTTTCTCTCTCTCTCTATCTGGGATTTTCTCTCTCTCTCTATCCGGGTTTTTATCTCTCTCTCTATCCGGGGTTGTCTCTCTCTCTCTCTATCCGGGGTTCTCTCTCTCTCTCTATCCGGGGATTTCTCTCTCTCTCTATCCGGGGATTTCTCTCTCTCTATCTGGGGTTTTCTCTCTCTCTCTATCCGGGGATTTCTCTCTCTCTATCCGGGGTTTTCTCTCTCTCTCTATCCGGGGTTTTCTCTCTCTCTCTCTATCCGGGGTTTTCTCTCTCTCTGTATCCGGGTTTTTATCTCTCTCTCGCTCTATCCGGGGTTTTCTCTCTCTCTGGGGTCCTTTCTCTATCTGGAGTTTTCTCTCTCTATCCGGGGATTTTTCTCTCTATCCGGGGTTCTCTCTCTCTATCCAGGGTTTTCTCTCTCTCTCTATCCGGGGTTTTCTCTCGCTCTATCTGGGGTTTTTCTCTCTCTCTGGGGTCCTTTCTCTATCTGGAGTTTTCTCTCTCTATCCGGGGATTTTTCTCTCTATCCAGGGTTCTCTCTCTCTATCCAGGGTTTTCTCTCTCTCTCTATCCGGGGTTTTCTTTCGCTCTATCTGGGGTTTTCTCTCTCTCTCTATCCGGGGTTCTCTCTCTCTCTCTATCCAGGGTTTTCTCTCTCTCTCTATCCAGGGATTTTTCTCTCTATCCGGGGTTCTCTCTCTCTCTATCTGGGGTTTTCTCTCTCTCTATCCAGGGTTTTCTCTCTCTCTCTCTATCCGGGTTTTTATCTCTCTCTCTATCCGGGGTTTTCTCTCTCTCATATACGGGTTTTTATCTCTCTCTCTATCCGGGGTTCTCTCTCTCTCTCTATCCAGGGTTTTCTTTCTCTCTCTCTATCCGGGGTTTTCTCTCTCTCTCTATCTGGGGTTTTCTCTCTCTCTCTCTATCCGGGGATTACTCTCTCTATCTGGGGTTCTCTCTCTCTCTAGCTGGGGTTCTCTCTCTCTCTATCCGGGTTTTTATCTCTCTCTCTATCCGGGGTTTTCTCTCTCTCTCTATCCGGGTTTTTATCTCTCTCTCTATCCGGGGTTCTCTCTCTCTCTCTATCCAGGGTTTTCTTTCTCTCTCTCTATCCGGGGTTTTCTCTCTCTCTCTATCTGGGGTTTTCTCTCTCTCTCTCTATCCGGGGATTACTCTCTCTATCCGGGATTCTCTCTCTCTCTATCTGGGGTTTTTTCTCTCTCTCTATCTGGGGTTTTCTCTCTCTCTCTATCCGGGTTTTTATCTCTCTCTCTATCCGGGGTTGTCTCTCTCTCTCTCTATCCGGGGTTCTCTCTCTCTCTCTATCTGGGGTTTTCTCTCTCTCTCTATCCGGGTATTTCTCTCTCTCTCTATCCGGGGATTTCTCTCTCTCTATCTGGGGTTTTCTCTCTCTCTCTATCCGGGGATTTCTCTCTCTCTATCCGGGGTTTTCTCTCTCTCTCTATCTGGGGTTTTCTCTCTCTCTCTCTATCCGGGGTTTTCTCTCTCTCTGTATCCGGGTTTTTATCTCTCTCTCGCTCTATCCAGGGTTTTCTCTCTCTCTCTATCCGGGGTTTTCTCTCGCTCTATCCGGGGTTTTCTCTCTCTCTGGGGTCCTTTCTCTATCTGGAGTTTTCTCTCTCTATCCGGGGATTTTTCTCTCTATCCAGGGTTCTCTCTCTCTATCCAGGGTTTTCTCTCTCTCTCTATCCGGGGTTTTCTCTCTCTCTCTATCCGGGGTTCTCTCTCTCTCTCTATCCGGGGTTTTCTCTCGCTCTATCCGGGGTTTTCTCTCTCTCTGGGGTCCTTTCTCTATCTGGAGTTTTCTCTCTCTATCCGGGGATTTTTCTCTCTATCCAGGGTTCTCTCTCTCTATCCAGGGTTTTCTCTCTCTCTCTATCCGGGGTTTTCTCTCGCTCTATCTGGGGTTTTCTCTCTCTCTCTATCCGGGGTTCTCTCTCTCTCTCTATCCAGGGTTCTCTCTCTCTATCCAGGGTTTTCTCTCTCTCTCTATCCGGGGTTTTCTCTCTCTCTATCTGGGGTTTTTCTCTCTCTCTGGGGTCCTTTCTCTATCTGGAGTTTTCTCTCTCTCTCTATCCGGGGTTCTCTCTCTCTCTATCTGGGGTTTTCTCTCTCTCTCTATCCGGGGATTTTTCTCTCTATCCAGGGTTCTCTCTCTCTATCTGGGGTTTTCTCTCTCTCTCTATCCGGGGTTTTCTCTCTCTCTCTCAATCCGGGGTTTTCTCTCTCTCTGTATCCGGGTTTTTATCTCTCTCTCGCTCTATCCGGGGTTTTCTCTCTCTCCGGGGTCCTTTCTCTATCTGGAGTTTTCTCTCTCTATCCGGGGATTTTTCTCTCTATCCAGGGTTCTCTCTCTCTATCCAGGGTTTTCTCTCTCTCTCTATCCGGGGTTTTCTCTCGCTCTATCTGGGGTTTTCTCTCTCTCTCTATCCGGGGTTCTCTCTCTCTCTCTATCCAGGGTTTTCTCTCTCTCTCTATCCAGGGATTTTTCTCTCTATCCGGGGTTCTCTCTCTCTCTATCTGGGGTTTTCTCTCTCTCTATCTGGGGTTTTCTCTCTCTCTATCTGGGGTTTTCTCTCTCTCTATCTGGAGTTTTCTCTCTCTATCTGGGGATTTTTCTCTCTATCCAGGGTTCTCTCTCTCTCTCTATCTGGGGTTCTCTCTCTCTCTATCTGGGGTTTTCTCTCTCTCTCTATCCGGGGTTCTCTCTCTCTCTCTCTATCTGGGGTTTTCTCTCTCTCTCTATCCGGGGTTTTTTCTCTCTCTAGCGGGGGTTTTTTCTCTCTCTCTCTATCTGGGGTTTTCTCTCTCTCTCTATCCGGGGTTTTTTTCTCTCTCTCTCTATCTGGGGTTTTCTCTCTCTCTCTATCTGGGGTTTTCTCTCTCTCTCTCTCTCTATCTGGGGTTTTCTCTCTCTCTCTATCCGGGTTTTTATCTCTCTCTCTATCCGGGGTTGTCTCTCTCTCTCTCTCTATCCGGGGTTCTCTCTCTCTCTCTATCTGGGGTTTTCTCTCTCTCTCTATCCGGGGATTTCTCTCTCTCTCTATCCGGGGATTTCTCTCTCTCTATCTGGGGTTTTCTCTCTCTCTCTATCCGGGGATTTCTCTCTCTCTATCCGGGGTTTTCTCTCTCTCTCTATCCGGGGTTTTCTCTCTCTCTCTCTATCCGGGGTTTTCTCTCTCTCTGTATCCGGGTTTTTATCTCTCTCTCTATCCAGGGTTTTCTCTCTCTCTATCCGGGGTTTTCTCTCTCTCTCTATCCGGGGATTTCTCTCTCTCTATCCGGGGTTTTCTCTCTCTCTCTATCCGGGGTTTTCTCTCGCTCTATCCGGGGTTTTCTCTCTCTCTGGGGTCCTTTCTCTATCTGGAGTTTTCTCTCTCTATCCGGGGATTTTTCTCTCTATCCAGGGTTCTCTCTCTCTATCTGGGGTTTTCTCTCTCTCTCTATCCGGGGATTTCTCTCTCTCTCTATCCGGGGATTTCTCTCTCTCTCTATCCGGGGATTTCTCTCTCTCTATCTGGGGTTTTCTCTCTCTCTCTATCCGGGGATTTCTCTCTCTCTATCCGGGGTTTTCTCTCTCTCTCTATCCGGGGTTTTCTCTCTCTCTCTCTATCCGGGGTTTTCTCTCTCTCTGTATCCGGGTTTTTATCTCTCTCTCTATCCAGGGTTTTCTCTCTCTCTCTCTATCCGGGGTTTTCTCTCGCTCTATCCGGGGTTTTCTCTCTCTCTGTATCCGGGTTTTTATCTCTCTCTCTATCCAGTGTTTTCTCTCTCTCTCTATCCGGGGTTTTCTCTCTCTCTATCCGGGGATTTCTCTCTCTCTATCCGGGGTTTTCTCTCGCTCTATCCGGGGTTTTCTCTCTCTCTGTATCCGGGTTTTTATCTCTCTCTCGCTCTATCCGGGGTTTTCTCTCTCTCTGGGGTCCTTTCTCTATCTGGAGTTTTCTCTCTCTATCCGGGGATTTTTCTCTCTATCCAGGGTTCTCTCTCTCTATCCAGGGTTTTCTCTCTCTCTCTATCCGGGGTTTTCTCTCTCTCTATCCGGGGATTTCTCTCTCTCTCTATCCGGGGTTTTCTCTCGCTCTATCCGGGGTTTTCTCTCTCTCTGTATCCGGGTTTTTATCTCTCTCTCGCTCTATCCGGGGTTTTCTCTCTCTCTGGGGTCCTTTCTCTATCTGGAGTTTTCTCTCTCTATCCGGGGATTTTTCTCTCTATCCAGGGTTCTCTCTCTCTATCCAGGGTTTTCTCTCTCTCTCTATCCGGGGTTTTCTCTCGCTCTATCTGGGGTTTTCTCTCTCTCTCTATCCGGGGTTCTCTCTCTCTCTCTATCCAGGGTTTTCTCTCTCTCTCTATCCAGGGATTTTTCTCTCTATCCGGGGTTCTCTCTCTCTCTATCTGGGGTTTTCTCTCTCTCTATCCGGGGTTTTCTCTCTCTCTCTCTATCCGGGTTTTTATCTCTCTCTCTATCCGGGGTTTTCTCTCTCTCTCTATCCGGGTTTTTATCTCTCTCTCTATCCGGGGTTCTCTCTCTCTCTCTATCCAGGGTTTTCTTTCTCTCTCTCTATCCGGGGTTTTCTCTCTCTCTCTATCTGGGGTTTTCTCTCTCTCTCTCTATCCGGGGATTACTCTCTCTATCTGGGGTTCTCTCTCTCTCTATCTGGGGTTCTCTCTCTCTCTATCTGGGGTTTTCTCTCTCTCTATCCGGGATTCTCTCTCTCTCTATCTGGGGTTTTTTCTCTCTCTCTCTATCTGGGGTTTTCTCTCTCTCTCTATCCGGGTTTTTATCTCTCTCTCTATCCGGGGTTGTCTCTCTCTCTCTCTATCCGGGGTTCTCTCTCTCTCTCTATCTGGGGTTTTCTCTCTCTCTCTATCCGGGGATTTCTCTCTCTCTCTATCCGGGGATTTCTCTCTCTCTATCTGGGGTTTTCTCTCTCTCTCTATCCGGGGATTTCTCTCTCTCTATCCGGGGTTTTCTCTCTCTCTCTATCCGGGGTTTTCTCTCTCTCTCACTATCCGGGGTTTTCTCTCTCTCTGTATCCGGGTTTTTATCTCTCTCTCTCTCTATCCGGGGTTTTCTCTCTCTCTGGGGTCCTTTCTCTATCTGGAGTTTTCTCTCTCTATCCGGGGATTTTTCTCTCTATCCAGGGTTCTCTCTCTCTATCCAGGGTTTTCTCTCTCTCTCTATCCGGGGTTTTCTCTCGCTCTATCCGGGGTTTTCTCTCTCTCTGGGGTCCTTTCTCTATCTGGAGTTTTCTCTCTCTATCCGGGGATTTTTCTCTCTATCCAGGGTTCTCTCTCTCTATCCAGGGTTTTCTCTCTCTCTCTATCCGGGGTTTTCTCTCGCTCTATCTGGGGTTTTCTCTCTCTCTCTATCCGGGGTTCTCTCTCTCTCTCTATCCAGGGTTTTCTCTCTCTCTCTATCCAGGGATTTTTCTCTCTATCCGGGGTTCTCTCTCTCTCTATCTGGGGTTTTCTCTCTCTCTATCCAGGGTTTTCTCTCTCTCTCTCTATCCGGGTTTTTATCTCTCTCTCTATCCGGGGTTTTCTCTCTCTCTCTATCCGGGTTTTTATCTCTCTCTCTATCCGGGGTTCTCTCTCTCTCTCTATCCAGGGTTTTCTTTCTCTCTCTCTATCCGGGGTTTTCTCTCTCTCTCTATCTGGGGTTTTCTCTCTCTCTCTCTATCCGGGGATTACTCTCTCTATCTGGGGTTCTCTCTCTCTCTATCTGGGGTTTTCTCTCTCTCTATCCGGGATTCTCTCTCTCTCTATCTGGGGTTTTTTCTCTCTCTCTCTATCTGGGGTTTTCTCTCTCTCTCTATCCGGGTTTTTATCTCTCTCTCTATCGGGGGTTGTCTCTCTCTCTCTCTATCCGGGGTTCTCTCTCTCTCTCTATCTGGGGTTTTCTCTCTCTCTCTATCCGGGGATTTCTCTCTCTCTCTATCCGGGGATTTCTCTCTCTCTATCTGGGGTTTTCTCTCTCTCTCTATCCGGGGATTTCTCTCTCTCTATCCGGGGTTTTCTCTCTCTCTCTATCCGGGGTTTTCTCTCTCTCTCTCTATCCGGGGTTTTCTCTCTCTCTGTATCCGGGTTTTTATCTCTCTCTCTCTCTATCCAGGGTTCTCTCTCTCTATCCAGGGTTTTCTCTCTCTCTCTATCCAGGGTTCTCTCTCTCTATCCGGGGTTTTCTCTCTCTCTCTCTATCCGGGTTTTTATCTCTCTCTCGCTCTATCCGGGGTTTTCTCTCTCTCTGGGGTCCTTTCTCTATCTGGAGTTTTCTCTCTCTATCCGGGGATTTTTCTCTCTATCCAGGGTTCTCTCTCTCTATCCAGGGTTTTCTCTCTCTCTCTATCCGGGGTTTTCTCTCGCTCTATCTGGGGTTTTCTCTCTCTCTCTATCCGGGGGTTTCTCTCTCTCTCTATCCGGAGTTTTCTCTCTCTCTCTATCCGGGGTTTTCTCACTCTCTATCCGGAGTTTTCTCTCTCTCTCTATCCGGGGTTTTCTCTCTCTCTATCCGGGGATTTCTCTCTCTCTATCCGGGGTTTTCTCTCTCTCTGTATCCGGGTTTTTATCTCTCTCTCGCTCTATCCGGGGTTTTCTCTCTCTCTGGGGTCCTTTCTCTATCTGGAGTTTTCTCTCTCTATCCGGGGATTTTTCTCTCTATCCAGGGTTCTCTCTCTCTATCCAGGGTTTTCTCTCTCTCTCTATCCGGGGTTTTCTCTCGCTCTATCTGGGGTTTTCTCTCTCTCTCTATCCGGGGTTCTCTCTCTCTCTCTATCCAGGGTTTTCTCTCTCTCTCTATCCAGGGATTTTTCTCTCTATCCGGGGTTCTCTCTCTCTCTATCTGGGGTTTTCTCTCTCTCTATCTGGGGTTTTCTCTCTCTCTATCTGGGGTTTTCTCTCTCTCTATCTGGGGTTTTCTCTCTCTCTCTATCTGGGGTTTTCTCTCTCTCTATCTGGGGTTTTCTCTCTCTCTATCCAGGGTTTTCTCTCTCTCTCTATCCGGGGTTTTCTCTCTCTCTCGCTCGATCTGGGGTTTTTCTCTCTCTCTCTATCCGGGGTTTTCTCTCTCTCTGTATCCGGGTTTTTATCTCTCTCTCGCTCTATCCGGGGTTTTCTCTCTCTCCGGGGTCCTTTCTCTATCTGGAGTTTTCTCTCTCTATCCGGGGATTTTTCTCTCTATCCAGGGTTTTCTCTCTCTCTCTATCCGGGGTTTTCTCTCGCTCTATCCGGGGTTTTCTCTCTCTCTGGGGTCCTTTCTCTATCTGGAGTTTTCTCTCTCTATCCGGGGATTTTTCTCTCTATCCAGGGTTCTCTCTCTCTATCCAGGGTTTTCTCTCTCTCTCTCTATCCGGGGTTTTCTCTCGCTCTATCCGGGTTTTTTTCTCTCTCTCTATCCGGGGTTCTCTCTCTCTCTCTATCCGGGGTTTTCTCTCTCTCTCGCTCTATCTGGGGTTTTTCTCTCTCTCTCTATCCGGGGTTTTCTCTCTCTCTGTATCCGGGTTTTTATCTCTCTCTCTCTCTATCCGGGGTTTTCTCTCTCTCTGTATCCGGGTTTTTATCTCTCTCTCGCTCTATCCGGGGTTTTCTCTCTCTCTATCCAGGGTTTTCTCTCTCTCTCTATCCGGGGTTTTCTCTCTCTCTCGCTCTATCTGGGGTTTTTCTCTCTCTCTCTATCCGGGGTTTTCTCTCTCTCTGTATCCGGGTTTTTATCTCTCTCTCGCTCTATCCGGGGTTTTCTCTCTCTCTGGGGTCCTTTCTCTATCTGGAGTTTTCTCTCTCTATCCGGGGATTTTTCTCTCTATCCAGGGTTCTCTCTCTCTATCCAGGGTTTTCTCTCTCTCTCTATCCGGGGTTTTCTCTCGCTCTATCTGGGGTTTTCTCTCTCTCTCTATCCGGGGTTCTCTCTCTCTCTCTATCCGGGGTTTTCTCTCTCTCTCGCTCTATCTGGGGATTTTTCTCTCTATCCAGGGTTCTCTCTCTCTATCCAGGGTTCTCTCTCTCTCTCTATCTGGGGTTCTCTCTCTCTCTATCCGGGGTTTTCTCTCTCTCTCTATCCAGGGTTCTCTCTCTCTCTCTCTATCTGGGGTTTTCTCTCTCTCTCTATCCGGGGTTTTTTCTCTCTCTAGCGGGGGTTTTTTCTCTCTCTCTCTATCCAGGGTTTTCTCTCTCTCTCTATCCGGGGTTTTCTCTCGCTCTATCCGGGGTTTTCTCTCTCTCTGGGGTCCTTTCTCTATCTGGAGTTTTCTCTCTCTATCCGGGGATTTTTCTCTCTATCCAGGGTTCTCTCTCTCTATCCAGGGTTTTCTCTCTCTCTCTATCCGGGGTTTTCTCTCGCTCTGTCTGGGGTTTTCTCTCTCTCTCTATCCGGGGTTCTCTCTCTCTCTCTATCCAGGGTTTTCTCTCTCTCTCTATCCAGGGATTTTTGTCTCCATCCGGGGTTCTCTCTCTCTCTATCTGGGGTTTTCTCTCTCTCTATCTGGGGTTTTGTCTCTCTCTATCTGGGGTTTTCTCTCTCTCTATCTGGAGTTTTCTCTCTCTATCTGGGGATTTTTCTCTCTATCCAGGGTTCTCTCTCTCTCTCTATCTGGGGTTCTCTCTCTCTCTATCCGGGGTTTTCTCTCTCTCTCTATCCGGGGTTCTCTCTCTCTCTCTCTATCTGGGGTTTTCTCTCTCTCTCTATCCGGGGTTTTTTCTCTCTCTAGCGGGGTTTTTTTCTCTCTCTCTCTATCCAGGGTTTTCTCTCTCTCTCTATCCGGGGTTTTTTTCTCTCTCTCTCTATCTGGGGTTTTCTCTCTCTCTCTATCTGGGGTTTTCTCTCTCTCTCTCTCTCTATCCGGGGTTTTCTCTCTCTCTCTATCCGGGGTTCTCTCTCTCTCTATCCGGGGTTTTTTTCTCTCTCTCTATCCGGGGTTTTTTCTCTCTCTCTCTCTCTATCCAGGGTTCCCTCTCTCTCTATCCGGGGGTTTTTCTCTCTCTCTCTGTCCGGGGATTTTTCTCTCTCTCTCTGTCCGGGGTTTTCTCTCTCTCTCTATCCAGGTTTTTTTCTCTATCCGGGGTTCTCTCTCTCTCTATCCGGGGTTCTCTCTCTCTCTCTATCCAGGGTTTTCTCTCTCTCTCTATCCAGGGATTTTTCTCTCTATCCGGGGTTCTCTCTCTCTATCTGGAGTTTTCTCTCTCTATCTGGGGATTTTTCTCTCTATCCAGGGTTCTCTCTCTCTCTCTATCTGGGGTTCTCTCTCTCTCTCTCTATCCGGGGTTTTCTCTCTCTCTCTATCCGGGGTTTTTTCTCTCTCTCTCTAGCGGGGGATTTTTCTCTCTATCCAGGGTTCTCTCTCTCTCTCTATCTGGGGTTTTCTCTCTCTCTCTATCCGGGGTTTTTTCTCTCTCTCTCTAGCGGGGGTTTTTTCTCTCTCTCTCTGTCCGGGGTTTTCTCTCTCTCTCTATCCGGGGTTTTCTCTCTCTCTCTCTATCCGTAGTTTTCTCTTTCTCTATCCGGGGCTTTCTCTCTCTCTATCCGGGGTTTTCTCTCTCTATCCGGGGTTTTCTCTCTCTCTCTATCCAGAGTTTTCTCTCGCTCTCTATCCGGGGTTTTCTCACTCTCTCTATCCGGGGTTTTCTCTCTCTCTCTCGCTATCCGGGGTTTTCTCTCCCCCTCTCTCTCTATCCGGGGTTTTCTCTCTCTCTCTATCCGGGGTTTTCTCTCTCTCTATCCAGGGTTTTCTCTCTCTCTCTCTATCCGGGTTTTTATCTCTCTCTCTATCCGGGGTTTTCTCTCTCTCTCTATCCGGGTTTTTATCTCTCTCTCTATCCGGGGTTCTCTCTCTCTCTCTCTATCCAGGGTTTTCTTTCTCTCTCTCTATCCGGGGTTTTCTCTCTCTCTCTATCTGGGGTTTTCTCTCTCTCTCACTCTCCGGGGATTACTCTCTCTATCTGGGGTTCTCTCTCTCTCTATCTGGGGTTTTCTCTCTCTCTATCCGGGATTCTCTCTCTCTCTATCTGGGGTTTTTTCTCTCTCTCTCTATCTGGGGTTTTCTCTCTCTCTCTATCCGGGTTTTTATCTCTCTCTCTATCCGGGGTTGTCTCTCTCTCTCTCTCTCTATCCGGGGTTCTCTCTCTCTCTCTCTCTATCTGGGGTTTTCTCTCTCTCTCTATCCGGGGATTTCTCTCTCTCTCTATCCGGGGATTTCTCTCTCTCTATCTGGGGTTTTCTCTCTCTCTCTATCCGGGGATTTCTCTCTCTCTATCCGGGGTTTTCTCTCTCTCTCTATCCGGGGTTTTCTCTCTCTCTCTCTATCCGGGGTTTTCTCTCTCTCTGTATCCGGGTTTTTATCTCTCTCTCGCTCTATCCGGGGTTTTCTCTCTCTCTGGGGTCCTTTCTCTATCTGGAGTTTTCTCTCTCTATCCGGGGATTTCTCTCTCTCTCTATCCGGGGATTTCTCTCTCTCTATCTGGGGTTTTCTCTCTCTCTCTATCCGGGGATTTCTCTCTCTCTATCCAGGGTTTTCTCTCTCTCTCTATCCGGGGTTTTCTCTCGCTCTATCCGGGGTTTTTCTCTCTCTCTCTATCAGGGGTTTTCTCTCTCTCTGTATCCGGGTTTTTATCTCTCTCTCGCTCTATCCGGGTTTTTCTCTCTCTCTGGGGTCCTTTCTCTATCTGGAGTTTTCTCTCTCTATCCGGGGATTTTTCTCTCTATCCAGGGTTCTCTCTCTCTATCCAGGGTTTTCTCTCTCTCTCTATCCGGGGTTTTCTCTCGCTCTATCTGGGGTTTTCTCTCTCTCTCTATCCGGGGTTCTCTCCCTCTCTCTATCCAGGGTTTTCTCTCTCTCTCTATCCAGGGATTTTTCTCTCTATCCGGGGTTCTCTCTCTCTCTATCTGGGGTTATCTCTCTCTCTATCCAGGGTTTTCTCTCTCTCTCTCTATCCGGGTTTTTATCTCTCTCTCTATCCGGGGTTTTCTCTCTCTCTCTATCCGGGTTTTTATCTCTCTCTCTATCCAGGGTTTTCTTTCTCTCTCTCTATCCGGGGTTTTCTCTCTCTCTCTATCCAGGGTTTTCTTTCTCTCTCTCTATCCGGGGTTTTCTCTCTCTCTCTATCTGGGGTTTTCTCTCTCTCTCTCTATCCGGGGATTACTCTCTCTATCTGGGGTTCTCTCTCTCTATCTGGGGTTTTCTCTCTCTCTATCCGGGATTCTCTCTCTCTCTATCTGGGGTTTTTTCTCTCTCTCTCTATCCGGGGTTTTCTCTCTCTCTCTATCTGGGGTTTTCTCTCTCTCTATCCGGGATTCTCTCTCTCTCTATCTGGGGTTTTTTCTCTCTCTCTCTATCTGGGGTTTTCTCTCTCTCTCTATCCGGGTTTTTATCTCTCTCTCTATCCGGGGTTGTCTCTCTCTCTCTCTCTATCCGGGGTTCTCTCTCTCTCTCTATCCAGGGTTTTCTCTCTCTCTCTCTATCCGGGGTTCTCTCTCTCTCTCTATCTGGGGTTTTCTCTCTCTATCTATCCGGGGATTTCTCTCTCTCTCTATCCGGGGATTTCTCTCTCTCTATCTGGGGTTTTCTCTCTCTCTCTATCCGGGGATTTCTCTCTCTCTATCCGGGGTTTTCTCTCTCTCTGTATCCGGGTTTTTATCTCTCTCTCGCTCTATCCGGGGTTTTCTCTCTCTCTGGGGTCCTTTCTCTATCTGGAGTTTTCTCTCTCTATCCGGGGATTTTTCTCTCTATCCAGGGTTCTCTCTCTCTATCCAGGGTTTTCTCTCTCTCTCTATCCGGGGTTTTCTCTCGCTCTATCTGGGGTTTTTCTCTCTCTCTGGGGTCCTTTCTCTATCTGGAGTTTTCTCTCTCTATCCGGGGATTTTTCTCTCTATCCAGGGTTCTCTCTCTCTATCCAGGGTTTTCTCTCTCTCTCTATCCGGGGTTTTCTCTCGCTCTATCTGGGGTTTTCTCTCTCTCTCTATCCGGGGTTCTCTCTCTCTCTCTATCCAGGGTTTTCTCTCTCTCTCTATCCAGGGATTTTTCTCTCTATCCGGGGTTCTCTCTCTCTCTATCCGGGGTTCTCTCTCTCTCTATCTGGGGTTTTCTCTCTCTCTATCTGGGGTTTTCTCTCTCTCTATCTGGGGTTTTCTCTCTCTATCTGGAGTTTTCTCTCTCTATCTGGGGTTCTCTCTCTCTCTATCCGGGGTTTTCTCTCTCTCTCTATCCGGGGTTCTCTCTCTCTCTCTCTATCTGGGGTTTTCTCTCTCTCTCTATCCGGGGTTTTTTCTCTCTCTAGCGGGGGTTTTTTCTCTCTCTCTCTATCTGGGGTTTTCTCTCTCTCTCTATCCGGGGTTTTTTTCTCTCTCTCTCTATCTGGGGTTTTCTCTCTCTCTCTATCTGGGGTTTTCTCTCTCTCTCTCTCTCTATCCGGGGTTTTCTCTCTCTCTCTTTCCGGGGTTCTCTCTCTCTCTATCCGGGGTTTTTTTCTCTCTCTCTATCCGGGGTTTTTTCTCTCTCTCTCTCTCTATCCAGGGTTCCCTCTCTCTCTATCCGGGGGTTTTTCTCTCTCTCTCTGTCCGGGGATTTTTCTCTCTCTCTCTGTCCGGGGTTTTCTCTCTCTCTCTATCCAGGTTTTTTTCTCTCTCTCTATCCGGGGTTCTCTCTCTCTCGATCTGGGGTTTTCTCTCTCTCTCTATCCAGGTTTTTTTCTCTCTCTCTATCCGGGGTTTTTTCTCTCTCTCTCTAGCGGGGTTTTTTTCTCTCTCTCTCTATCCGGGGTTTTTTCTCTCTCTCTCTATCCGGGGATTTTTCTCTCTATCCAGGGTTCTCTCTCTCTCTATCTGGGGTTTTCTCTCTCTCTCTATCTGGGGTTTTCTCTCTCTCTCTATCTGGGGTTTTCTCTCTCTCTCTATCCGGGGTTCTCTCTCTCTCTATCCGGGGTTTTTCTCTCTCTCTCTATCCGGGGATTTTTCTCTCTCTCTCTATCCAGGGTTTTCTCTCTCTCTCTATCCGGGTTTTTTTCTCTCTCTCTATCCGGGGTTTTCTCTCTCTCTCTATCCGGGGTTTTCTCTCACTCTCTATCCGGGGTTCTCTCTCTCTCTATCCGGGGTTTTTCTCTCTCTCTCTATCCGGGGTTTTCTCTCTCTCTCTATCCGGGGTTTTCACTCTCTCTCTATCCGGGGCTTTCTCTCTCTCTATCCGGGGATTTTTCTCTCTCTCTATCCGGGGATTTTTCTCTCTCTCTATCCGGGGTTTTCTCTCTCTCTCTCTATCCGGGGTTTTCTCTCTCTCTATCCGGGGTTTTCCCTCTCTCTCTATCCGGGGTTTTCTCTCTCTCTCTATCCGGGGTTTTCTCTCTCTCTCTATCCGGGGATTTTTCTCTCTCTCTATCCGGGGTTTTCTCTCTCTCTCTATCCGGGGTTTTCTCTCTCTCTCTGTCCGGGGTTTTCTCTCTCTCTCTATCCGGGGATTTTTCTCTCTCTCTATCTGGGGTTTTCTCTCTCTCTATCCGGAGTTTTCTCTCTCTCTCTATCCGGGGTTTTCTCTCTCTCTCTATCCGGGGTTTTCTCTCTCTCTCTATCCGGGGATTTTTCTCTCTCTCTCTATCCGGGGTTTTCTCTCTCTCTCTATCCGGGGATTTTTCTCTCTCTCTCTATCCGGGGTTTTCTCTCTATCCGGGGATTTTTCTCTCTCTCTCTATCCGGGGTTTTCTCTCTCTCTCTATCCGGGGATTTTTCTCTCTCTCTCTATCCAGGGTTTTCTCTCTCTCTCTATCCGGGGTTTTCTCTCGCTCTATCTGGGGTTTTTCTCTCTCTCTGGGGTCCTTTCTCTATCTGGAGTTTTCTCTCTCTATCCGGGGATTTTTCTCTCTATCCAGGGTTCTCTCTCTCTATCCAGGGTTTTCTCTCTCTCTCTATCCGGGGTTTTCTCTCGCTCTATCTGGGGTTTTCTCTCTCTCTCTATCCGGGGTTCTCTCTCTCTCTCTATCCAGGGTTTTCTCTCTCTCTCTATCCAGGGATTTTTCTCTCTATCCGGGGTTCTCTCTCTCTCTATCTGGGGTTTTCTCTCTCTCTATCTGGGGTTTTCTCTCTCTCTATCTGGGGTTTTCTCTCTCTCTCTATCCGGGGATTTTTTTCTCTATCCGGGGTTCTCTCTCTCTATCTGGAGTTTTCTCTCTCTATCTGGGGATTTTTCTCTCTATCCAGGGTTCTCTCTCTCTCTCTATCTGGGGTTCTCTCTCTCTCTATACGGGGTTTTCTCTCTCTCTCTATCCGGGGTTTTTTCTCTCTCTCTCTAGCGGGGGATTTTTCTCTCTATCCAGGGTTCTCTCTCTCTCTCTCTATCTGGGGTTTTCTCTCTCTCTCTATCCGGGGTTTTTTCTCTCTCTAGCGGGGGTTTTTTCTCTCTCTCTCTATCTGGGGTTTTCTCTCTCTCTCTATCCGGGGTTTTTTCTCTCTCTCTCTAGCGGGGTTTTTTTCTCTCTCTCTCTATCCGGGGTTCTCTCTCTCTCTATCTGGGGTTTTCTCTCTCTCTATCTGGGGTTTTCTCTCTCTCTATCTGGGGTTTTCTCTCTCTATCTGGAGTTTTCTCTCTCTATCTGGGGTTCTCTCTCTCTCTATCCGGGGTTTTCTCTCTCTCTCTATCCGGGGTTCTCTCTCTCTCTCTCTATCTGGGGTTTTCTCTCTCTCTCTATCCGGGGTTTTTTCTCTCTCTAGCGGGGGTTTTTTCTCTCTCTCTCTATCTGGGGTTTTCTCTCTCTCTCTATCCGGGGTTTTTTTCTCTCTCTCTCTATCTGGGGTTTTCTCTCTCTCTCTATCTGGGGTTTTCTCTCTCTCTCTCTCTCTATCCGGGGTTTTCTCTCTCTCTCTATCCGGGGTTCTCTCTCTCTCTATCCGGGGTTTTTTTCTCTCTCTCTATCCGGGGTTTTTTCTCTCTCTCTCTCTCTATCCAGGGTTCCCTCTCTCTCTATCCGGGGGTTTTTCTCTCTCTCTCTATCCGGGGTTTTCTCTCGCTCTATCTGTGGTTTTCTCTCTCTCTCTATCCGGGGTTCTCTCTCTCTCTCTATCCAGGGTTTTCTCTCTCTCTCTATCCAGGGATTTTTCTCTCTATCCGGGGTTCTCTCTCTCTCTATCTGGGGTTTTCTCTCTCTCTATCTGGGGTTTTCTCTCTCTCTATCTGGGGTTTTCTCTCTCTCTCTATCTGGGGTTTTCTCTCTCTCTATCTGGGGTTTTCTCTCTCTCTTTCCAGGGTTTTCTCTCTCTCTCTATCCGGGGTTTTCTCTCTCTCTCGCTCTATCTGGGGTTTTTCTCTCTCTCTCTATCCGGGGTTTTCTCTCTCTCTGTATCCGGGTTTTTATCTCTCTCTCGCTCTATCCGGGGTTTTCTCTCTCTCCGGGGTCCTTTCTCTATCTGGAGTTTTCTCTCTCTATCCGGGGATTTTTCTCTCTATCAAGGGTTTTCTCTCTCTCTCTATCCGGGGTTTTCTCTCGCTCTATCCGGGGTTTTCTCTCTCTCTGGGGTCCTTTCTCTATCTGGAGTTTTCTCTCTCTATCCGGGGATTTTTCTCTCTATCCAGGGTTCTCTCTCTCTATCCAGGGTCTTCTCTCTCTCTCTATCCGGGGTTTTCTCTCGCTCTATCCGGGTTTTTCTCTCTCTCTCTATCCGGGGTTCTCTCTCTCTCTCTATCCGGGGTTTTCTCTCTCTCTCGCTCTATCTGGGGTTTTTCTCTCTCTCTCTATCCGGGGTTTTCTCTCTCTCTGTATCCGGGTTTTTATCTCTCTCTCTCTCTATCCGGGGTTTTCTCTCTCTCTGTATCCGGGTTTTTATCTCTCTCTCGCTCTATCCGGGGTTTTCTCTCTCTCTATCCAGGGTTTTCTCTCTCTCTCTATCCGGGGTTTTCTCTCTCTCTCGCTCTATCTGGGGTTTTTCTCTCTCTCTCTATCCGGGGTTTTCTCTCTCTCTGTATCCGGGTTTTTATCTCTCTCTCGCTCTATCCGGGGTTTTCTCTCTCTCTGGGGTCCTTTCTCTATCTGGAGTTTTCTCTCTCTATCCGGGGATTTTTCTCTCTATCCAGGGTTCTCTCTCTCTATCCAGGGTTTTCTCTCTCTCTCTATCCGGGGTTTTCTCTCGCTCTATCCGGGTTTTTCTCTCTCTCTCTATCCGGGGTTCTCTCTCTCTCTCTATCCGGGGTTTTCTCTCTCTCTCGCTCTATCTGGGGATTTTTCTCTCTATCCAGGGTTCTCTCTCTCTATCCAGGGTTCTCTCTCTCTCTCTATCTGGGGTTCTCTCTCTCTCTATCCGGGGTTTTCTCTCTCTCTCTATCCAGGGTTCTCTCTCTCTCTCTCTATCTGGGGTTTTCTCTCTCTCTCTATCCGGGGTTTTTTCTCTCTCTAGCGGGGGTTTTTTCTCTCTCTCTCTATCCAGGGTTTTCTCTCTCTCTCTATCCGGGGTTTTCTCTCGCTCTATCCGGGGTTTTCTCTCTCTCTGGGGTCCTTTCTCTATCTGGAGTTTTCTCTCTCTATCCGGGGATTTTTCTCTCTATCCAGGGTTCTCTCTCTCTATCCAGGGTTTTCTCTCTCTCTCTATCCGGGGTTTTCTCTCGCTCTGTCTGGGGTTTTCTCTCTCTCTCTATCCGGGGTTCTCTCTCTCTCTCTATCCAGGGTTTTCTCTCTCTCTCTATCCAGGGATTTTTGTCTCCATCCGGGGTTCTCTCTCTCTCTATCTGGGGTTTTCTCTCTCTCTATCTGGGGTTTTCTCTCTCTCTATCTGGGGTTTTCTCTCTCTCTATCTGGAGTTTTCTCTCTCTATCTGGGGATTTTTCTCTCTATCCAGGGTTCTCTCTCTCTCTCTATCTGGGGTTCTCTCTCTCTCTATCCGGGGTTTTCTCTCTCTCTCTATCCGGGGTTCTCTCTCTCTCTCTCTATCTGGGGTTTTCTCTCTCTCTCTATCCGGGGTTTTTTCTCTCTCTAGCGGGGTTTTTTTCTCTCTCTCTCTATCCAGGGTTTTCTCTCTCTCTCTATCCGGGGTTTTTTTCTCTCTCTCTCTATCTGGGGTTTTCTCTCTCTCTCTATCTGGGGTTTTCTCTCTCTCTCTCTCTCTATCCGGGGTTTTCTCTCTCTCTCTATCCGGGGTTCTCTCTCTCTCTATCCGGGGTTTTTTTCTCTCTCTCTATCCGGGGTTTTTTCTCTCTCTCTCTCTCTATCCAGGGTTCCCTCTCTCTCTATCCGGGGGTTTTTCTCTCTCTCTCTGTCCGGGGATTTTTCTCTCTCTCTCTGTCCGGGGTTTTCTCTCTCTCTCTATCCAGGTTTTTTTCTCTCTCTCTATCCGGGGTTCTCTCTCTCTCTATCCGGGGTTCTCTCTCTCTCTCTATCCAGGGTTTTCTCTCTCTCTCTATCCAGGGATTTTTCTCTCTATCCGGGGTTCTCTCTCTCTATCTGGAGTTTTCTCTCTCTATCTGGGGATTTTTCTCTCTATCCAGGGTTCTCTCTCTCTCTCTATCTGGGGTTCTCTCTCTCTCTCTCTATCCGGGGTTTTCTCTCTCTCTCTATCCGGGGTTTTTTCTCTCTCTCTCTAGCGGGGGATTTTTCTCTCTATCCAGGGTTCTCTCTCTCTCTCTATCTGGGGTTTTCTCTCTCTCTCTATCCGGGGTTTTTTCTCTCTCTCTCTAGCGGGGGTTTTTTCTCTCTCTCTCTGTCCGGGGTTTTCTCTCTCTCTCTATCCGGGGTTTTCTCTCTCTCTCTCTATCCGTAGTTTTCTCTTTCTCTATCCGGGGCTTTCTCTCTCTCTATCCGGGGTTTTCTCTCTCTATCCGGGGTTTTCTCTCTCTCTCTATCCAGAGTTTTCTCTCGCTCTCTATCCGGGGTTTTCTCACTCTCTCTATCCGGGGTTTTCTCTCTCTCTCTCGCTATCCGGGGTTTTCTCTCCCCCTCTCTCTCTATCCGGGGTTTTCTCTCTCTCTCTATCCGGGGTTTTCTCTCTCTCTATCCAGGGTTTTCTCTCTCTCTCTCTATCCGGGTTTTTATCTCTCTCTCTATCCGGGGTTTTCTCTCTCTCTCTATCCGGGTTTTTATCTCTCTCTCTATCCGGGGTTCTCTCTCTCTCTCTATCCAGGGTTTTCTTTCTCTCTCTCTATCCGGGGTTTTCTCTCTCTCTCTATCTGGGGTTTTCTCTCTCTCTCTCTCTCCGGGGATTACTCTCTCTATCTGGGGTTCTCTCTCTCTCTATCTGGGGTTTTCTCTCTCTCTATCCGGGATTCTCTCTCTCTCTATCTGGGGTTTTTTCTCTCTCTCTCTATCTGGGGTTTTCTCTCTCTCTCTATCCGGGTTTTTATCTCTCTCTCTATCCGGGGTTGTCTCTCTCTCTCTCTCTCTATCCGGGGTTCTCTCTCTCTCTCTCTCTATCTGGGGTTTTCTCTCTCTCTCTATCCGGGGATTTCTCTCTCTCTCTATCCGGGGATTTCTCTCTCTCTATCTGGGGTTTTCTCTCTCTCTCTATCCGGGGTTTTCTCTCTCTCTCTATCCGGGGTTTTCTCTCTCTCTGGGGTCCTTTCTCTATCTGGAGTTTTCTCTCTCTATCCGGGGATTTCTCTCTCTCTCTATCCGGGGATTTCTCTCTCTCTATCTGGGGTTTTCTCTCTCTCTCTATCCGGGGATTTCTCTCTCTCTATCCAGGGTTTTCTCTCTCTCTCTATCCGGGGTTTTCTCTCGCTCTATCCGGGGTTTTTCTCTCTCTCTCTTTCAGGGGTTTTCTCTCTCTCTCGCTCTATCCGGGTTTTTCTCTCTATCCGGGGATTTTTCTCTCTCTCTCTATCCAGGGTTTTCTCTCTCTCTCTATCCGGGGTTTTCTCTCGCTCTATCCGGGGTTTTCTCTCTCTCTGGGGTCCTTTCTCTATCTGGAGTTTTCTCTCTCTATCCGGGGATTTTTCTCTCTATCCAGGGTTCTCTCTCTCTATCCAGGGTTTTCTCTCTCTCTCTATCCGGGGTTTTCTCTCGCTCTATCTGGGGTTTTCTCTCTCTCTCTATCCGGGGTTCTCTCCCTCTCTCTATCCAGGGTTTTCTCTCTCTCTCTATCCAGGGATTTTTCTCTCTATCCGGGGTTCTCTCTCTCTCTATCTGGGGTTTTCTCTCTCTCTATCCAGGGTTTTCTCTCTCTCTCTCTATCCGGGTTTTTATCTCTCTCTCTATCCGGGGTTTTCTCTCTCTCTCTATCCGGGTTTTTATCTCTCTCTCTATCCAGGGTTTTCTTTCTCTCTCTCTATCCGGGGTTTTCTCTCTCTCTCTATCTGGGGTTTTCTCTCTCTCTCTCTATCCGGGGATTACTCTCTCTATCTGGGGTTCTCTCTCTCTATCTGGGGTTTTCTCTCTCTCTATCCGGGATTCTCTCTCTCTCTATCTGGGGTTTTTTCTCTCTCTCTCTATCCGGGGTTTTCTCTCTCTCTCTATCTGGGGTTTTCTCTCTCTCTATCCGGGATTCTCTCTCTCTCTATCTGGGGTTTTTTCTCTCTCTCTCTATCTGGGGTTTTCTCTCTCTCTCTATCCGGGTTTTTATCTCTCTCTCTATCCGGGGTTGTCTCTCTCTCTCTCTCTATCCGGGGTTCTCTCTCTCTCTCTATCCAGGGTTTTCTCTCTCTCTCTCTATCCGGGGTTCTCTCTCTCTCTCTATCTGGGGTTTTCTCTCTCTCTCTATCCGGGGATTTCTCTCTCTCTCTATCCGGGGATTTCTCTCTCTCTATCTGGGGTTTTCTCTCTCTCTCTATCCGGGGATTTCTCTCTCTCTATCCGGGGTTTTCTCTCTCTCTGTATCCGGGTTTTTATCTCTCTCTCGCTCTATCCGGGGTTTTCTCTCTCTCTGGGGTCCTTTCTCTATCTGGAGTTTTCTCTCTCTATCCGGGGATTTTTCTCTCTATCCAGGGTTCTCTCTCTCTATCCAGGGTTTTCTCTCTCTCTCTATCCGGGGTTTTCTCTCGCTCTATCTGGGGTTTTTCTCTCTCTCTGGGGTCCTTTCTCTATCTGGAGTTTTCTCTCTCTATCCGGGGATTTTTCTCTCTATCCAGGGTTCTCTCTCTCTATCCAGGGTTTTCTCTCTCTCTCTATCCGGGGTTTTCTCTCGCTCTATCTGGGGTTTTCTCTCTCTCTCTATCCGGGGTTCTCTCTCTCTCTCTATCCAGGGTTTTCTCTCTCTCTCTATCCAGGGATTTTTCTCTCTATCCGGGGTTCTCTCTCTCTCTATCCGGGGTTCTCTCTCTCTCTATCTGGGGTTTTCTCTCTCTCTATCTGGGGTTTTCTCTCTCTCTATCTGGGGTTTTCTCTCTCTATCTGGAGTTTTCTCTCTCTATCTGGGGTTCTCTCTCTCTCTATCCGGGGTTTTCTCTCTCTCTCTATCCGGGGTTCTCTCTCTCTCTCTCTATCTGGGGTTTTCTCTCTCTCTCTATCCGGGGTTTTTTCTCTCTCTAGCGGGGGTTTTTTCTCTCTCTCTCTATCTGGGGTTTTCTCTCTCTCTCTATCCGGGGTTTTTTTCTCTCTCTCTCTATCTGGGGTTTTCTCTCTCTCTCTATCTGGGGTTTTCTCTCTCTCTCTCTCTCTATCCGGGGTTTTCTCTCTCTCTCTTTCCGGGGTTCTCTCTCTCTCTATCCGGGGTTTTTTTCTCTCTCTCTATCCGGGGTTTTTTCTCTCTCTCTCTCTCTATCCAGGGTTCCCTCTCTCTCTATCCGGGGGTTTTTCTCTCTCTCTCTGTCCGGGGATTTTTCTCTCTCTCTCTGTCCGGGGTTTTCTCTCTCTCTCTATCCAGGTTTTTTTCTCTCTCTCTATCCGGGGTTCTCTCTCTCTCGATCTGGGGTTTTCTCTCTCTCTCTATCCAGGTTTTTTTCTCTCTCTCTATCCGGGGTTTTTTCTCTCTCTCTCTAGCGGGGTTTTTTTCTCTCTCTCTCTATCCGGGGTTTTTTCTCCCTCTCTCTATCCGGGGATTTTTCTCTCTATCCAGGGTTCTCTCTCTCTCTATCTGGGGTTTTCTCTCTCTCTCTATCTGGGGTTTTCTCTCTCTCTCTATCTGGGGTTTTCTCTCTCTCTCTATCCGGGGTTCTCTCTCTCTCTATCCGGGGTTTTTCTCTCTCTCTCTCTATCCGGGGATTTTTCTCTCTCTCTCTATCCAGGGTTTTCTCTCTCTCTCTATCCGGGTTTTTTTCTCTCTCTCTATCCGGGGTTTTCTCTCTCTCTCTATCCGGGGTTTTCTCTCACTCTCTATCCGGGGTTCTCTCTCTCTCTATCCGGGGTTTTTCTCTCTCTCTCTATCCGGGGATTTTTCTCTCTCTCTATCTGGGGTTTTCTCTCTCTCTATCCGGAGTTTTCTCTCTCTCTCTATCCGGGGTTTTCTCTCTCTCTCTATCCGGGGTTTTCTCTCTCTCTCTATCCGGGGATTTTTCTCTCTCTCTCTATCCGGGGTTTTCTCTCTCTCTCTATCCGGGGATTTTTCTCTCTCTCTCTATCCGGGGTTTTCTCTCTCTCTCTATCCGGGGATTTTTCTCTCTCTCTCTATCCGGGGTTTTTTCTCTCTCTCTATCCGGGGATTTTTCTCTCTCTCTCTATCCAGGGTTTTCTCTCTCTCTCTATCCGGGGTTTTCTCTCGCTCTATCTGGGGTTTTTCTCTCTCTCTGGGGTCCTTTCTCTATCTGGAGTTTTCTCTCTCTATCCGGGGATTTTTCTCTCTATCCAGGGTTCTCTCTCTCTATCCAGGGTTTTCTCTCTCTCTCTATCCGGGGTTTTCTCTCGCTCTATCTGGGGTTTTCTCTCTCTCTCTATCCGGGGTTCTCTCTCTCTCTCTATCCAGGGTTTTCTCTCTCTCTCTATCCAGGGATTTTTCTCTCTATCCGGGGTTCTCTCTCTCTCTATCTGGGGTTTTCTCTCTCTCTATCTGGGGTTTTCTCTCTCTCTATCTGGGGTTTTCTCTCTCTCTCTATCCGGGGATTTTTTTCTCTATCCGGGGTTCTCTCTCTCTATCTGGAGTTTTCTCTCTCTATCTGGGGATTTTTCTCTCTATCCAGGGTTCTCTCTCTCTCTCTATCTGGGGTTCTCTCTCTCTCTATACGGGGTTTTCTCTCTCTCTCTATCCGGGGTTTTTTCTCTCTCTCTCTAGCGGGGGATTTTTCTCTCTATCCAGGGTTCTCTCTCTCTCTCTCTATCTGGGGTTTTCTCTCTCTCTCTATCCGGGGTTTTTTCTCTCTCTAGCGGGGGTTTTTTCTCTCTCTCTCTATCTGGGGTTTTCTCTCTCTCTCTATCCGGGGTTCTCTCTCTCTCTCTATCCAGGGTTTTCTTTCTCTCTCTCTATCCGGGGTTTTCTCTCTCTCTCTATCTGGGGTTTTCTCTCTCTCTCTCTCTCCGGGGATTACTCTCTCTATCTGGGGTTCTCTCTCTCTCTATCTGGGGTTTTCTCTCTCTCTATCCGGGATTCTCTCTCTCTCTATCTGGGGTTTTTTCTCTCTCTCTCTATCTGGGGTTTTCTCTCTCTCTCTATCCGGGTTTTTATCTCTCTCTCTATCCGGGGTTGTCTCTCTCTCTCTCTCTCTATCCGGGGTTCTCTCTCTCTCTCTCTCTATCTGGGGTTTTCTCTCTCTCTCTATCCGGGGATTTCTCTCTCTCTCTATCCGGGGATTTCTCTCTCTCTATCTGGGGTTTTCTCTCTCTCTCTATCCGGGGATTTCTCTCTCTCTATCCGGGGTTTTCTCTCGCTCTATCCGGGGTTTTTCTCTCTCTCTCTATCAGGGGTTTTCTCTCTCTCTATCCGGGGTTTTCTCTCTCTCTGTATCCGGGTTTTTATCTCTCTCTCGCTCTATCCGGGTTTTTCTCTCTCTCTGGGGTCCTTTCTCTATCTGGAGTTTTCTCTCTCTATCCGGGGATTTTTCTCTCTATCCAGGGTTCTCTCTCTCTATCCAGGGTTTTCTCTCTCTCTCTATCCGGGGTTTTCTCTCGCTCTATCTGGGGTTTTCTCTCTCTCTCTATCCGGGGTTCTCTCCCTCTCTCTATCCAGGGTTTTCTCTCTCTCTCTATCCAGGGATTTTTCTCTCTATCCGGGGTTCTCTCTCTCTCTATCTGGGGTTTTCTCTCTCTCTATCCAGGGTTTTCTCTCTCTCTCTCTATCCGGGTTTTTATCTCTCTCTCTATCCGGGGTTTTCTCTCTCTCTCTATCCGGGTTTTTATCTCTCTCTCTATCCAGGGTTTTCTTTCTCTCTCTCTATCCGGGGTTTTCTCTCTCTCTCTATCTGGGGTTTTCTCTCTCTCTCTCTATCCGGGGATTACTCTCTCTATCTGGGGTTCTCTCTCTCTATCTGGGGTTTTCTCTCTCTCTATCCGGGATTCTCTCTCTCTCTATCTGGGGTTTTTTCTCTCTCTCTCTATCCGGGGTTTTCTCTCTCTCTCTATCTGGGGTTTTCTCTCTCTCTATCCGGGATTCTCTCTCTCTCTATCTGGGGTTTTTTCTCTCTCTCTCTATCTGGGGTTTTCTCTCTCTCTCTATCCGGGTTTTTATCTCTCTCTCTATCCGGGGTTGTCTCTCTCTCTCTCTCTATCCGGGGTTCTCTCTCTCTCTCTATCCAGGGTTTTCTCTCTCTCTCTCTATCCGGGGTTCTCTCTCTCTCTCTATCTGGGGTTTTCTCTCTCTCTCTATCCGGGGATTTCTCTCTCTCTCTATCCGGGGATTTCTCTCTCTCTATCTGGGGTTTTCTCTCTCTCTCTATCCGGGGATTTCTCTCTCTCTATCCGGGGTTTTCTCTCTCTCTGTATCCGGGTTTTTATCTCTCTCTCGCTCTATCCGGGGTTTTCTCTCTCTCTGGGGTCCTTTCTCTATCTGGAGTTTTCTCTCTCTATCCGGGGATTTTTCTCTCTATCCAGGGTTCTCTCTCTCTATCCAGGGTTTTCTCTCTCTCTCTATCCGGGGTTTTCTCTCGCTCTATCTGGGGTTTTTCTCTCTCTCTGGGGTCCTTTCTCTATCTGGAGTTTTCTCTCTCTATCCGGGGATTTTTCTCTCTATCCAGGGTTCTCTCTCTCTATCCAGGGTTTTCTCTCTCTCTCTATCCGGGGTTTTCTCTCGCTCTATCTGGGGTTTTCTCTCTCTCTCTATCCGGGGTTCTCTCTCTCTCTCTATCCAGGGTTTTCTCTCTCTCTCTATCCAGGGATTTTTCTCTCTATCCGGGGTTCTCTCTCTCTCTATCCGGGGTTCTCTCTCTCTCTATCTGGGGTTTTCTCTCTCTCTATCTGGGGTTTTCTCTCTCTCTATCTGGGGTTTTCTCTCTCTATCTGGAGTTTTCTCTCTCTATCTGGGGTTCTCTCTCTCTCTATCCGGGGTTTTCTCTCTCTCTCTATCCGGGGTTCTCTCTCTCTCTCTCTATCTGGGGTTTTCTCTCTCTCTCTATCCGGGGTTTTTTCTCTCTCTAGCGGGGGTTTTTTCTCTCTCTCTCTATCTGGGGTTTTCTCTCTCTCTCTATCCGGGGTTTTTTTCTCTCTCTCTCTATCTGGGGTTTTCTCTCTCTCTCTATCTGGGGTTTTCTCTCTCTCTCTCTCTCTATCCGGGGTTTTCTCTCTCTCTCTTTCCGGGGTTCTCTCTCTCTCTATCCGGGGTTTTTTTCTCTCTCTCTATCCGGGGTTTTTTCTCTCTCTCTCTCTCTATCCAGGGTTCCCTCTCTCTCTATCCGGGGGTTTTTCTCTCTCTCTCTGTCCGGGGATTTTTCTCTCTCTCTCTGTCCGGGGTTTTCTCTCTCTCTCTATCCAGGTTTTTTTCTCTCTCTCTATCCGGGGTTCTCTCTCTCTCGATCTGGGGTTTTCTCTCTCTCTCTATCCAGGTTTTTTTCTCTCTCTCTATCCGGGGTTTTTTCTCTCTCTCTCTAGCGGGGTTTTTTTCTCTCTCTCTCTATCCGGGGTTTTTTCTCTCTCTCTCTATCCGGGGATTTTTCTCTCTATCCAGGGTTCTCTCTCTCTCTATCTGGGGTTTTCTCTCTCTCTCTATCTGGGGTTTTCTCTCTCTCTCTATCTGGGGTTTTCTCTCTCTCTCTATCCGGGGTTCTCTCTCTCTCTATCCGGGGTTTTTCTCTCTCTCTCTCTATCCGGGGATTTTTCTCTCTCTCTCTATCCAGGGTTTTCTCTCTCTCTCTATCCGGGTTTTTTTCTCTCTCTCTATCCGGGGTTTTCTCTCTCTCTCTATCCGGGGTTTTCTCTCACTCTCTATCCGGGGTTCTCTCTCTCTCTATCCGGGGTTTTTCTCTCTCTCTCTATCCGGGGATTTTTCTCTCTCTCTATCTGGGGTTTTCTCTCTCTCTATCCGGAGTTTTCTCTCTCTCTCTATCCGGGGTTTTCTCTCTCTCTCTATCCGGGGTTTTCTCTCTCTCTCTATCCGGGGATTTTTCTCTCTCTCTCTATCCGGGGTTTTCTCTCTCTCTCTATCCGGGGATTTTTCTCTCTCTCTCTATCCGGGGTTTTCTCTCTCTCTCTATCCGGGGATTTTTCTCTCTCTCTCTATCCGGGGTTTTTTCTCTCTCTCTATCCGGGGATTTTTCTCTCTCTCTCTATCCAGGGTTTTCTCTCTCTCTCTATCCGGGGTTTTCTCTCGCTCTATCTGGGGTTTTTCTCTCTCTCTGGGGTCCTTTCTCTATCTGGAGTTTTCTCTCTCTATCCGGGGATTTTTCTCTCTATCCAGGGTTCTCTCTCTCTATCCAGGGTTTTCTCTCTCTCTCTATCCGGGGTTTTCTCTCGCTCTATCTGGGGTTTTCTCTCTCTCTCTATCCGGGGTTCTCTCTCTCTCTCTATCCAGGGTTTTCTCTCTCTCTCTATCCAGGGATTTTTCTCTCTATCCGGGGTTCTCTCTCTCTCTATCTGGGGTTTTCTCTCTCTCTATCTGGGGTTTTCTCTCTCTCTATCTGGGGTTTTCTCTCTCTCTCTATCTGGGGATTTTTCTCTCTATCCAGGGTTCTCTCTCTCTCTCTATCTGGGGTTCTCTCTCTCTCTATACGGGGTTTTCTCTCTCTCTCTATCCGGGGTTTTTTCTCTCTCTCTCTAGCGGGGGATTTTTCTCTCTATCCAGGGTTCTCTCTCTCTCTCTCTATCTGGGGTTTTCTCTCTCTCTCTATCCGGGGTTTTTTCTCTCTCTAGCGGGGGTTTTTTCTCTCTCTCTCTATCTGGGGTTTTCTCTCTCTCTCTATCCGGGGTTTTTTCTCTCTCTCTCTAGCGGGGTTTTTTTCTCTCTCTCTCTATCCGGGGTTCTCTCTCTCTCTATCTGGGGTTTTCTCTCTCTCTATCTGGGGTTTTCTCTCTCTCTATCTGGGGTTTTCTCTCTCTATCTGGAGTTTTCTCTCTCTATCTGGGGTTCTCTCTCTCTCTATCCGGGGTTTTCTCTCTCTCTCTATCCGGGGTTCTCTCTCTCTCTCTCTATCTGGGGTTTTCTCTCTCTCTCTATCCGGGGTTTTTTCTCTCTCTAGCGGGGGTTTTTTCTCTCTCTCTCTATCTGGGGTTTTCTCTCTCTCTCTATCCGGGGTTTTTTTCTCTCTCTCTCTATCTGGGGTTTTCTCTCTCTCTCTATCTGGGGTTTTCTCTCTCTCTCTCTCTCTATCCGGGGTTTTCTCTCTCTCTCTATCCGGGGTTCTCTCTCTCTCTATCCGGGGTTTTTTTCTCTCTCTCTATCCGGGGTTTTTTCTCTCTCTCTCTCTCTATCCAGGGTTCCCTCTCTCTCTATCCGGGGGTTTTTCTCTCTCTCTCTGTCCGGGGATTTTTCTCTCTCTCTCTGTCCGGGGTTTTCTCTCTCTCTCTATCCAGGTTTTTTTCTCTCTCTCTATCCGGGGTTCTCTCTCTCTCGATCTGGGGTTTTCTCTCTCTCTCTATCCAGGTTTTTTTCTCTCTCTCTATCCGGGGTTTTTTCTCTCTCTCTCTAGCGGGGTTTTTTTCTCTCTCTCTCTATCCGGGGTTTTTTCTCTCTCTCTCTATCCGGGGATTTTTCTCTCTATCCAGGGTTCTCTCTCTCTCTATCTGGGGTTTTCTCTCTCTCTCTATCTGGGGTTTTCTCTCTCTCTCTATCTGGGGTTTTCTCTCTCTCTCTATCCGGGGTTCTCTCTCTCTCTATCCGGGGTTTTTCTCTCTCTCTCTATCCGGGGATTTTTCTCTCTCTCTCTATCCAGGGTTTTCTCTCTCTCTCTATCCGGGTTTTTTTCTCTCTCTCTATCCGGGGTTTTCTCTCTCTCTCTATCCGGGGTTTTCTCTCACTCTCTATCCGGGGTTCTCTCTCTCTCTATCCGGGGTTTTTCTCTCTCTCTCTATCCGGGGATTTTTCTCTCTCTCTCTATCCGGGGTTTTCTCTCTCTCTCTATCCGGGGTTTTCACTCTCTCTCTATCCGGGGTTTTCTCTCTCTCTATCCGGGGATTTTTCTCTCTCTCTATCCGGGGATTTTTCTCTCTCTCTATCCGGGGTTTTCTCTCTCTCTCTCTATCCGGGGTTTTCTCTCTCTCTCTATCCGGGGTTTTCCCTCTCTCTCTATCCGGGGTTTTCTCTCTCTCTCTATCCGGGGTTTTCTCTCTCTCTCTATCCGGGGATTTTTCTCTCTCTCTATCCGGGGTTTTCTCTCTCTCTCTATCCGGGGTTTTCTCTCTCTCTCTGTCCGGGGTTTTCTCTCTCTCTCTATCCGGGGATTTTTCTCTCTCTCTATCTGGGGTTTTCTCTCTCTCTATCCGGAGTTTTCTCTCTCTCTCTATCCGGGGTTTTCTCTCTCTCTCTATCCGGGGTTTTCTCTCTCTCTCTATCCGGGGATTTTTCTCTCTCTCTCTATCCGGGGTTTTCTCTCTCTCTCTATCCGGGGATTTTTCTCTCTCTCTCTATCCGGGGTTTTCTCTCTCTCTCTATCCGGGGATTTTTCTCTCTCTCTCTATCCGGGGTTTTCTCTCTCTCTCTATCCGGGGATTTTTCTCTCTCTCTCTATCCGGGGTTTTCTCTCTCTCTCTATCCGGGGATTTTTCTCTCTCTCTCTATCCAGGGTTTTCTCTCTCTCTCTATCCGGGGTTTTCTCTCGCTCTATCTGGGGTTTTTCTCTCTCTCTGGGGTCCTTTCTCTATCTGGAGTTTTCTCTCTCTATCCGGGCATTTTTCTCTCTATCCAGGGTTCTCTCTCTCTATCCAGGGTTTTCTCTCTCTCTCTATCCGGGGTTTTCTCTCGCTCTATCTGGGGTTTTCTCTCTCTCTCTATCCGGGGTTCTCTCTCTCTCTCTATCCAGGGTTCTCTCTCTCTCTCTATCCAGGGTTTTCTCTCTCTCTCTATCCAGGGATTTTTCTCTCTATCCGGGGTTCTCTCTCTCTCTATCTGGGGTTTTCTCTCTCTCTATCTGGGGTTTTCTCTCTCTCTATCTGGGGTTTTCTCTCTCTCTCTATCCGGGGATTTTTTTCTCTATCCGGGGTTCTCTCTCTCTATCTGGAGTTTTCTCTCTCTATCTGGGTATTTTTCTCTCTATCCAGGGTTCTCTCTCTCTCTCTATCTGGGGTTCTCTCTCTCTCTATACGGGGTTTTCTCTCTCTCTCTATCCGGGGTTTTTTCTCTCTCTCTCTAGCGGGGGATTTTTCTCTCTATCCAGGGTTCTCTCTCTCTCTCTCTATCTGGGGTTTTCTCTCTCTCTCTATCCGGGGTTTTTTCTCTCTCTAGCGGGGGTTTTTTCTCTCTCTCTCTATCTGGGGTTTTCTCAATCTCTCTATCCGGGGTTTTTTCTCTCTCTCTCTAGCGGGGTTTTTTTCTCTCTCTCTCTATCTGGGGTTTTCTCTCTCTCTCTATCTGGGGTTATCTCTCTCTCTCTCTCTCTCTATCCGGGGTTTTCTCTCTCTCTCTATCCGGGGTTCTCTCTCTCTCTATCCGGGGTTTTTTTCTCTCTCTCTATCCGGGGTTTTTTCTCTCTCTCTCTCTCTATCCAGGGTTCCCTCTCTCTCTATCCGGGGGTTTTTCTCTCTCTCTCTGTCCGGGGATTTTTCTCTCTCTCTCTGTCCGGGGTTTTCTCTCTCTCTCTATCCAGGTTTTTTTCTCTCTCTCTATCCGGGGTTCTCTCTCTCTCGATCTGGGGTTTTCTCTCTCTCTCTATCCGGGGTTCTCTCTCTCTCTCTATCCAGGGTTTTCTCTCTCTCTCTATCCAGGGATTTTTCTCTCTATCCGGGGTTCTCTCTCTCTCTATCTGGGGTTTTCTCTCTCTCTATCTGGGGTTTTCTCTCTCTCTATCTGGGGTTTTCTCTCTCTCTATCTGGGGTTTTCTCTCTCTCTATCTGGGGTTTTCTCTCTCTCTCTATCCGGGGATTTTTTTCTCTATCCGGGGTTCTCTCTCTCTATCTGGAGTTTTCTCTCTCTATCTGGGGATTTTTCTCTCTATCCAGGGTTCTCTCTCTCTCTCTATCTGGGGTTCTCTCTCTCTCTCTCTATCCGGGGTTTTCTCTCTCTCTCTATCCGGGGTTTTTTCTCTCTCTCTCTAGCGGGGGATTTTTCTCTCTATCCAGGGTTCTCTCTCTCTCTCTATCTGGGGTTTTCTCTCTCTCTCTATCCGGGGTTTTTTCTCTCTCTCTCTAGCGGGGGTTTTTTCTCTCTCTCTCTATCTGGGGTTTTCTCTCTCTCTCTATCCGGGGTTTTTTCTCTCTCTCTATGGCGGGGTTTTTTTCTCTCTCTCTATCTGGGGTTTTCTCTCTCTCTCTATCTGGGGTTTTCTCTCTCTCTCTCTCTCTATCCGGGGTTTTCTCTCTCTCTCTATCCGGGGTTCTCTCTCTCTCTATCCGGGGTTTTTTTCTCTCTCTCTATCCGGGGTTTTTTCTCTCTCTCTCTCTCTATCCAGGGTTCCCTCTCTCTCTATCCGGGGGTTTTTCTCTCTCTCTCTGTCCGGGGATTTTTCTCTCTCTCTCTGTCCGGGGTTTTCTCTCTCTCTCTATCCAGGTTTTTTTCTCTCTCTCTATCCGGGGTTCTCTCTCTCTCGATCTGGGGTTTTCTCTCTCTCTCTCTCTATCCGGGGTTTTTTCTCTCTCTCTCTAGCGGGGTTTTTTTCTCTCTCTCTCTATCCGGGGTTTTTTCTCTCTCTCTCTATCCGGGGATTTTTCTCTCTATCCAGTGTTCTCTCTCTCTCTATCTGGGGTTTTCTCTCTCTCTCTATCTGGGGTTTTCTCTCTCTCTCTATCTGGGGTTTTCTCTCTCTCTCAATCCGGGGTTCTCTCTCTCTCTATCCGGGGTTTTTCTCTCTCTCTCGATCCGGGAATTTTCTCTCTCTCTATCCGGGGTTTTCTCTCTCTCTCTATCCGGGTTTTTTTCTCTCTCTCTATCCGGGGTTTTCTCTCTCTCTCTATCCGGGGTTTTCTCTCACTCTCTATCCGGGGTTCTCTCTCTCTCTATCCGGGGTTTTTCTCTCTCTCTCTATCCGGGGATTTTTCTCTCTCTCTCTATCCGGGGTTTTCTCTCTCTCTCTATCCGGGGTTTTCTCCCTCTCTCTATCCGGGGTTTTCTCTCTCTCTATCCGGGAATTTTTCTCTCTCTCTATCCGGGGATTTTTCTCTCTCTCTATCCGGGGTTTTCTCTCTCTCTCTCTATCCGGGGTTTTCTCTCTCTCTCTATCCGGGGTTTTCTCTCTCTCTCTATCCGGGGTTTTCTCTCTCTCTCTATCCGGGGATTTTTCTCTCTCTCTCTATCCGGGGTTTTCTCTCTCTCTCTATCCGGGGTTTTCTCTCTCTCTCTATCCTGGGTTTTCTCTCTCTCTCTATCCGGGGATTTTTCTCTCTCTCTATCTGGGGTTTTCTCTCTCTCTATCCGGAGTTTTCTCTCTCTCTCTATCCGGGGTTTTCTCTCTCTCTCTATCCGGGGTTTTCTCTCTCTCTCTATCCGGGGATTTTTCTCTCTCTCTCTATCCGGGGTTTTCTCTCTCTCTCTATCCGGGGTTTTCTCTCTCTCTCTATCCGGGGATTTTTCTCTCTCTCTCTATCCGGGGTTTTCTCTCTCTCTCTATCCGGGGTTTTCTCTCTCTCTCTATCCGGGGATTTTTCTCTCTCTCTATCTGGGGTTTTCTCTCTCTCTCTATCCGGGGTTTTCTCTCTCTCTCTATCCGGGGATTTTTCTCTCTCTCTATCTGGGGTTTTCTCTCTCTCTATCCGGAGTTTTCTCTCTCTCTCTATCCGGGGTTTTCTCTCTCTCTCTATCCGGGGTTTTCTCTCTCTCTCTATCCGGGGTTTTTTCTCTCTCTCTATCCGGGGATTTTTCTCTCTCTCTCTATCCAGGGTTTTCTCTCTCTCTCTATCCGGGGTTTTCTCTCGCTCTATCTGGGGTTTTTCTCTCTCTCTGGGGTCCTTTCTCTATCTGGAGTTTTCTCTCTCTATCCGGGGATTTTTCTCTCTATCCAGGGTTCTCTCTCTCTATCCAGGGTTTTCTCTCTCTCTCTATCCGGGGTTTTCTCTCGCTCTATCTGGGGTTTTCTCTCTCTCTCTATCCGGGGTTCTCTCTCTCTCTCTATCCAGGGTTTTCTCTCTCTCTCTATCCAGGGATTTTTCTCTCTATCCGGGGTTCTCTCTCTCTCTATCTGGGGTTTTCTCTCTCTCTATCTGGGGTTTTCTCTCTCTCTATCTGGGGTTTTCTCTCTCTCTCTATCCGGGGATTTTTTTCTCTATCCGGGGTTCTCTCTCTCTATCTGGAGTTTTCTCTCTCTATCTGGGGATTTTTCTCTCTATCCAGGGTTCTCTCTCTCTCTCTATCTGGGGTTCTCTCTCTCTCTATACGGGGTTTTCTCTCTCTCTCTATCCGGGGTTTTTTCTCTCTCTCTCTAGCGGGGGATTTTTCTCTCTATCCAGGGTTCTCTCTCTCTCTCTCTATCTGGGGTTTTCTCTCTCTCTCTATCCGGGGTTTTTTCTCTCTCTAGCGGGGGTTTTTTCTCTCTCTCTCTATCTGGGGTTTTCTCTCTCTCTCTATCCGGGGTTCTCTCTCTCTCTCTATCCAGGGTTTTCTTTCTCTCTCTCTATCCGGGGTTTTCTCTCTCTCTCTATCTGGGGTTTTCTCTCTCTCTCTCTCTCCGGGGATTACTCTCTCTATCTGGGGTTCTCTCTCTCTCTATCTGGGGTTTTCTCTCTCTCTATCCGGGATTCTCTCTCTCTCTATCTGGGGTTTTTTCTCTCTCTCTCTATCTGGGGTTTTCTCTCTCTCTCTATCCGGGTTTTTATCTCTCTCTCTATCCGGGGTTGTCTCTCTCTCTCTCTCTCTATCCGGGGTTCTCTCTCTCTCTCTCTCTATCTGGGGTTTTCTCTCTCTCTCTATCCGGGGATTTCTCTCTCTCTCTATCCGGGGATTTCTCTCTCTCTATCTGGGGTTTTCTCTCTCTCTCTATCCGGGGATTTCTCTCTCTCTATCCGGGGTTTTCTCTCGCTCTATCCGGGGTTTTTCTCTCTCTCTCTATCAGGGGTTTTCTCTCTCTCTATCCGGGGTTTTCTCTCTCTCTGTATCCGGGTTTTTATCTCTCTCTCGCTCTATCCGGGTTTTTCTCTCTCTCTGGGGTCCTTTCTCTATCTGGAGTTTTCTCTCTCTATCCGGGGATTTTTCTCTCTATCCAGGGTTCTCTCTCTCTATCCAGGGTTTTCTCTCTCTCTCTATCCGGGGTTTTCTCTCGCTCTATCTGGGGTTTTCTCTCTCTCTCTATCCGGGGTTCTCTCCCTCTCTCTATCCAGGGTTTTCTCTCTCTCTCTATCCAGGGATTTTTCTCTCTATCCGGGGTTCTCTCTCTCTCTATCTGGGGTTTTCTCTCTCTCTATCCAGGGTTTTCTCTCTCTCTCTCTATCCGGGTTTTTATCTCTCTCTCTATCCGGGGTTTTCTCTCTCTCTCTATCCGGGTTTTTATCTCTCTCTCTATCCAGGGTTTTCTTTCTCTCTCTCTATCCGGGGTTTTCTCTCTCTCTCTATCTGGGGTTTTCTCTCTCTCTCTCTATCCGGGGATTACTCTCTCTATCTGGGGTTCTCTCTCTCTATCTGGGGTTTTCTCTCTCTCTATCCGGGATTCTCTCTCTCTCTATCTGGGGTTTTTTCTCTCTCTCTCTATCCGGGGTTTTCTCTCTCTCTCTATCTGGGGTTTTCTCTCTCTCTATCCGGGATTCTCTCTCTCTCTATCTGGGGTTTTTTCTCTCTCTCTCTATCTGGGGTTTTCTCTCTCTCTCTATCCGGGTTTTTATCTCTCTCTCTATCCGGGGTTGTCTCTCTCTCTCTCTCTATCCGGGGTTCTCTCTCTCTCTCTATCCAGGGTTTTCTCTCTCTCTCTCTATCCGGGGTTCTCTCTCTCTCTCTATCTGGGGTTTTCTCTCTCTCTCTATCCGGGGATTTCTCTCTCTCTCTATCCGGGGATTTCTCTCTCTCTATCTGGGGTTTTCTCTCTCTCTCTATCCGGGGATTTCTCTCTCTCTATCCGGGGTTTTCTCTCTCTCTGTATCCGGGTTTTTATCTCTCTCTCGCTCTATCCGGGGTTTTCTCTCTCTCTGGGGTCCTTTCTCTATCTGGAGTTTTCTCTCTCTATCCGGGGATTTTTCTCTCTATCCAGGGTTCTCTCTCTCTATCCAGGGTTTTCTCTCTCTCTCTATCCGGGGTTTTCTCTCGCTCTATCTGGGGTTTTTCTCTCTCTCTGGGGTCCTTTCTCTATCTGGAGTTTTCTCTCTCTATCCGGGGATTTTTCTCTCTATCCAGGGTTCTCTCTCTCTATCCAGGGTTTTCTCTCTCTCTCTATCCGGGGTTTTCTCTCGCTCTATCTGGGGTTTTCTCTCTCTCTCTATCCGGGGTTCTCTCTCTCTCTCTATCCAGGGTTTTCTCTCTCTCTCTATCCAGGGATTTTTCTCTCTATCCGGGGTTCTCTCTCTCTCTATCCGGGGTTCTCTCTCTCTCTATCTGGGGTTTTCTCTCTCTCTATCTGGGGTTTTCTCTCTCTCTATCTGGGGTTTTCTCTCTCTATCTGGAGTTTTCTCTCTCTATCTGGGGTTCTCTCTCTCTCTATCCGGGGTTTTCTCTCTCTCTCTATCCGGGGTTCTCTCTCTCTCTCTCTATCTGGGGTTTTCTCTCTCTCTCTATCCGGGGTTTTTTCTCTCTCTAGCGGGGGTTTTTTCTCTCTCTCTCTATCTGGGGTTTTCTCTCTCTCTCTATCCGGGGTTTTTTTCTCTCTCTCTCTATCTGGGGTTTTCTCTCTCTCTCTATCTGGGGTTTTCTCTCTCTCTCTCTCTCTATCCGGGGTTTTCTCTCTCTCTCTTTCCGGGGTTCTCTCTCTCTCTATCCGGGGTTTTTTTCTCTCTCTCTATCCGGGGTTTTTTCTCTCTCTCTCTCTCTATCCAGGGTTCCCTCTCTCTCTATCCGGGGGTTTTTCTCTCTCTCTCTGTCCGGGGATTTTTCTCTCTCTCTCTGTCCGGGGTTTTCTCTCTCTCTCTATCCAGGTTTTTTTCTCTCTCTCTATCCGGGGTTCTCTCTCTCTCGATCTGGGGTTTTCTCTCTCTCTCTATCCAGGTTTTTTTCTCTCTCTCTATCCGGGGTTTTTTCTCTCTCTCTCTAGCGGGGTTTTTTTCTCTCTCTCTCTATCCGGGGTTTTTTCTCTCTCTCTCTATCCGGGGATTTTTCTCTCTATCCAGGGTTCTCTCTCTCTCTATCTGGGGTTTTCTCTCTCTCTCTATCTGGGGTTTTCTCTCTCTCTCTATCTGGGGTTTTCTCTCTCTCTCTATCCGGGGTTCTCTCTCTCTCTATCCGGGGTTTTTCTCTCTCTCTCTCTATCCGGGGATTTTTCTCTCTCTCTCTATCCAGGGTTTTCTCTCTCTCTCTATCCGGGTTTTTTTCTCTCTCTCTATCCGGGGTTTTCTCTCTCTCTCTATCCGGGGTTTTCTCTCACTCTCTATCCGGGGTTCTCTCTCTCTCTATCCGGGGTTTTTCTCTCTCTCTCTATCCGGGGATTTTTCTCTCTCTCTATCTGGGGTTTTCTCTCTCTCTATCCGGAGTTTTCTCTCTCTCTCTATCCGGGGTTTTCTCTCTCTCTCTATCCGGGGTTTTCTCTCTCTCTCTATCCGGGGATTTTTCTCTCTCTCTCTATCCGGGGTTTTCTCTCTCTCTCTATCCGGGGATTTTTCTCTCTCTCTCTATCCGGGGTTTTCTCTCTCTCTCTATCCGGGGATTTTTCTCTCTCTCTCTATCCGGGGTTTTTTCTCTCTCTCTATCCGGGGATTTTTCTCTCTCTCTCTATCCAGGGTTTTCTCTCTCTCTCTATCCGGGGTTTTCTCTCGCTCTATCTGGGGTTTTTCTCTCTCTCTGGGGTCCTTTCTCTATCTGGAGTTTTCTCTCTCTATCCGGGGATTTTTCTCTCTATCCAGGGTTCTCTCTCTCTATCCAGGGTTTTCTCTCTCTCTCTATCCGGGGTTTTCTCTCGCTCTATCTGGGGTTTTCTCTCTCTCTCTATCCGGGGTTCTCTCTCTCTCTCTATCCAGGGTTTTCTCTCTCTCTCTATCCAGGGATTTTTCTCTCTATCCGGGGTTCTCTCTCTCTCTATCTGGGGTTTTCTCTCTCTCTATCTGGGGTTTTCTCTCTCTCTATCTGGGGTTTTCTCTCTCTCTCTATCCGGGGATTTTTTTCTCTATCCGGGGTTCTCTCTCTCTATCTGGAGTTTTCTCTCTCTATCTGGGGATTTTTCTCTCTATCCAGGGTTCTCTCTCTCTCTCTATCTGGGGTTCTCTCTCTCTCTATACGGGGTTTTCTCTCTCTCTCTATCCGGGGTTTTTTCTCTCTCTCTCTAGCGGGGGATTTTTCTCTCTATCCAGGGTTCTCTCTCTCTCTCTCTATCTGGGGTTTTCTCTCTCTCTCTATCCGGGGTTTTTTCTCTCTCTAGCGGGGGTTTTTTCTCTCTCTCTCTATCTGGGGTTTTCTCTCTCTCTCTATCCGGGGTTTTTTCTCTCTCTCTCTAGCGGGGTTTTTTTCTCTCTCTCTCTATCCGGGGTTCTCTCTCTCTCTATCTGGGGTTTTCTCTCTCTCTATCTGGGGTTTTCTCTCTCTCTATCTGGGGTTTTCTCTCTCTATCTGGAGTTTTCTCTCTCTATCTGGGGTTCTCTCTCTCTCTATCCGGGGTTTTCTCTCTCTCTCTATCCGGGGTTCTCTCTCTCTCTCTCTATCTGGGGTTTTCTCTCTCTCTCTATCCGGGGTTTTTTCTCTCTCTAGCGGGGGTTTTTTCTCTCTCTCTCTATCTGGGGTTTTCTCTCTCTCTCTATCCGGGGTTTTTTTCTCTCTCTCTCTATCTGGGGTTTTCTCTCTCTCTCTATCTGGGGTTTTCTCTCTCTCTCTCTCTCTATCCGGGGTTTTCTCTCTCTCTCTATCCGGGGTTCTCTCTCTCTCTATCCGGGGTTTTTTTCTCTCTCTCTATCCGGGGTTTTTTCTCTCTCTCTCTCTCTATCCAGGGTTCCCTCTCTCTCTATCCGGGGGTTTTTCTCTCTCTCTCTGTCCGGGGATTTTTCTCTCTCTCTCTGTCCGGGGTTTTCTCTCTCTCTCTATCCAGGTTTTTTTCTCTCTCTCTATCCGGGGTTCTCTCTCTCTCGATCTGGGGTTTTCTCTCTCTCTCTATCCAGGTTTTTTTCTCTCTCTCTATCCGGGGTTTTTTCTCTCTCTCTCTAGCGGGGTTTTTTTCTCTCTCTCTCTATCCGGGGTTTTTTCTCTCTCTCTCTATCCGGGGATTTTTCTCTCTATCCAGGGTTCTCTCTCTCTCTATCTGGGGTTTTCTCTCTCTCTCTATCTGGGGTTTTCTCTCTCTCTCTATCTGGGGTTTTCTCTCTCTCTCTATCCGGGGTTCTCTCTCTCTCTATCCGGGGTTTTTCTCTCTCTCTCTATCCGGGGATTTTTCTCTCTCTCTCTATCCAGGGTTTTCTCTCTCTCTCTATCCGGGTTTTTTTCTCTCTCTCTATCCGGGGTTTTCTCTCTCTCTCTATCCGGGGTTTTCTCTCACTCTCTATCCGGGGTTCTCTCTCTCTCTATCCGGGGTTTTTCTCTCTCTCTCTATCCGGGGATTTTTCTCTCTCTCTCTATCCGGGGTTTTCTCTCTCTCTCTCTATCCGGGGTTTTCTCTCTCTCTCTATCCGGGGTTTTCCCTCTCTCTCTATCCGGGGTTTTCTCTCTCTCTCTATCCGGGGTTTTCTCTCTCTCTCTATCCGGGGATTTTTCTCTCTCTCTATCCGGGGTTTTCTCTCTCTCTCTATCCGGGGTTTTCTCTCTCTCTCTGTCCGGGGTTTTCTCTCTCTCTCTATCCGGGGATTTTTCTCTCTATCTGGGGTTTTCTCTCTCTCTATCCGGAGTTTTCTCTCTCTCTCTATCCGGGGTTTTCTCTCTCTCTCTATCCGGGGTTTTCTCTCTCTCTCTATCCGGGGATTTTTCTCTCTCTCTCTATCCGGGGTTTTCTCTCTCTCTCTATCCGGGGATTTTTCTCTCTCTCTCTATCCGGGGTTTTCTCTCTCTCTCTATCCGGGGATTTTTCTCTCTCTCTCTATCCGGGGTTTTCTCTCTCTCTCTATCCGGGGATTTTTCTCTCTCTCTCTATCCGGGGTTTTCTCTCTCTCTCTATCCGGGGATTTTTCTCTCTCTCTCTATCCAGGGTTTTCTCTCTCTCTCTATCCGGGGTTTTCTCTCGCTCTATCTGGGGTTTTTCTCTCTCTCTGGGGTCCTTTCTCTATCTGGAGTTTTCTCTCTCTATCCGGGCATTTTTCTCTCTATCCAGGGTTCTCTCTCTCTATCCAGGGTTTTCTCTCTCTCTCTATCCGGGGTTTTCTCTCGCTCTATCTGGGGTTTTCTCTCTCTCTCTATCCGGGGTTCTCTCTCTCTCTCTATCCAGGGTTCTCTCTCTCTCTCTATCCAGGGTTTTCTCTCTCTCTCTATCCAGGGATTTTTCTCTCTATCCGGGGTTCTCTCTCTCTCTATCTGGGGTTTTCTCTCTCTCTATCTGGGGTTTTCTCTCTCTCTATCTGGGGTTTTCTCTCTCTCTCTATCCGGGGATTTTTTTCTCTATCCGGGGTTCTCTCTCTCTATCTGGAGTTTTCTCTCTCTATCTGGGTATTTTTCTCTCTATCCAGGGTTCTCTCTCTCTCTCTATCTGGGGTTCTCTCTCTCTCTATACGGGGTTTTCTCTCTCTCTCTATCCGGGGTTTTTTCTCTCTCTCTCTAGCGGGGGATTTTTCTCTCTATCCAGGGTTCTCTCTCTCTCTCTCTATCTGGGGTTTTCTCTCTCTCTCTATCCGGGGTTTTTTCTCTCTCTAGCGGGGGTTTTTTCTCTCTCTCTCTATCTGGGGTTTTCTCAATCTCTCTATCCGGGGTTTTTTCTCTCTCTCTCTAGCGGGGTTTTTTTCTCTCTCTCTCTATCTGGGGTTTTCTCTCTCTCTCTATCTGGGGTTATCTCTCTCTCTCTCTCTCTCTATCCGGGGTTTTCTCTCTCTCTCTATCCGGGGTTCTCTCTCTCTCTATCCGGGGTTTTTTTCTCTCTCTCTATCCGGGGTTTTTTCTCTCTCTCTCTCTCTATCCAGGGTTCCCTCTCTCTCTATCCGGGGGTTTTTCTCTCTCTCTCTGTCCGGGGATTTTTCTCTCTCTCTCTGTCCGGGGTTTTCTCTCTCTCTCTATCCAGGTTTTTTTCTCTCTCTCTATCCGGGGTTCTCTCTCTCTCGATCTGGGGTTTTCTCTCTCTCTCTATCCGGGGTTCTCTCTCTCTCTCTATCCAGGGTTTTCTCTCTCTCTCTATCCAGGGATTTTTCTCTCTATCCGGGGTTCTCTCTCTCTCTATCTGGGGTTTTCTCTCTCTCTATCTGGGGTTTTCTCTCTCTCTATCTGGGGTTTTCTCTCTCTCTATCTGGGGTTTTCTCTCTCTCTATCTGGGGTTTTCTCTCTCTCTCTATCCGGGGATTTTTTTCTCTATCCGGGGTTCTCTCTCTCTATCTGGAGTTTTCTCTCTCTATCTGGGGATTTTTCTCTCTATCCAGGGTTCTCTCTCTCTCTCTATCTGGGGTTCTCTCTCTCTCTCTCTATCCGGGGTTTTCTCTCTCTCTCTATCCGGGGTTTTTTCTCTCTCTCTCTAGCGGGGGATTTTTCTCTCTATCCAGGGTTCTCTCTCTCTCTCTATCTGGGGTTTTCTCTCTCTCTCTATCCGGGGTTTTTTCTCTCTCTCTCTAGCGGGGGTTTTTTCTCTCTCTCTCTATCTGGGGTTTTCTCTCTCTCTCTATCCGGGGTTTTTTCTCTCTCTCTATGGCGGGGTTTTTTTCTCTCTCTCTATCTGGGGTTTTCTCTCTCTCTCTATCTGGGGTTTTCTCTCTCTCTCTCTCTCTATCCGGGGTTTTCTCTCTCTCTCTATCCGGGGTTCTCTCTCTCTCTATCCGGGGTTTTTTTCTCTCTCTCTATCCGGGGTTTTTTCTCTCTCTCTCTCTCTATCCAGGGTTCCCTCTCTCTCTATCCGGGGGTTTTTCTCTCTCTCTCTGTCCGGGGATTTTTCTCTCTCTCTCTGTCCGGGGTTTTCTCTCTCTCTCTATCCAGGTTTTTTTCTCTCTCTCTATCCGGGGTTCTCTCTCTCTCGATCTGGGGTTTTCTCTCTCTCTCTCTCTATCCGGGGTTTTTTCTCTCTCTCTCTAGCGGGGTTTTTTTCTCTCTCTCTCTATCCGGGGTTTTTTCTCTCTCTCTCTATCCGGGGATTTTTCTCTCTATCCAGTGTTCTCTCTCTCTCTATCTGGGGTTTTCTCTCTCTCTCTATCTGGGGTTTTCTCTCTCTCTCTATCTGGGGTTTTCTCTCTCTCTCAATCCGGGGTTCTCTCTCTCTCTATCCGGGGTTTTTCTCTCTCTCTCGATCCGGGAATTTTCTCTCTCTCTATCCGGGGTTTTCTCTCTCTCTCTATCCGGGTTTTTTTCTCTCTCTCTATCCGGGGTTTTCTCTCTCTCTCTATCCGGGGTTTTCTCTCACTCTCTATCCGGGGTTCTCTCTCTCTCTATCCGGGGTTTTTCTCTCTCTCTCTATCCGGGGATTTTTCTCTCTCTCTCTATCCGGGGTTTTCTCTCTCTCTCTATCCGGGGTTTTCTCCCTCTCTCTATCCGGGGTTTTCTCTCTCTCTATCCGGGAATTTTTCTCTCTCTCTATCCGGGGATTTTTCTCTCTCTCTATCCGGGGTTTTCTCTCTCTCTCTCTATCCGGGGTTTTCTCTCTCTCTCTATCCGGGGTTTTCTCTCTCTCTCTATCCGGGGTTTTCTCTCTCTCTCTATCCGGGGATTTTTCTCTCTCTCTCTATCCGGGGTTTTCTCTCTCTCTCTATCCGGGGTTTTCTCTCTCTCTCTATCCTGGGTTTTCTCTCTCTCTCTATCCGGGGATTTTTCTCTCTCTCTATCTGGGGTTTTCTCTCTCTCTATCCGGAGTTTTCTCTCTCTCTCTATCCGGGGTTTTCTCTCTCTCTCTATCCGGGGTTTTCTCTCTCTCTCTATCCGGGGATTTTTCTCTCTCTCTCTATCCGGGGTTTTCTCTCTCTCTCTATCCGGGGTTTTCTCTCTCTCTCTATCCGGGGATTTTTCTCTCTCTCTCTATCCGGGGTTTTCTCTCTCTCTCTATCCGGGGTTTTCTCTCTCTCTCTATCCGGGGATTTTTCTCTCTCTCTATCTGGGGTTTTCTCTCTCTCTCTATCCGGGGTTTTCTCTCTCTCTATCCGGGGTTTTCTCTCTCTCTCTATCCGGGGATTTTTCTCTCTCTCTCTATCCGGGGTTTTCTCTCTCTCTCTATCCGGGGTTTTCTCTCTATCCGGGGTTTTCTCTCTCTCTCTATCCGGGGATTTTTCTCTCTCTCTCTATCCGGGGTTCTCTCTCTCTCTATCCGGGGTTTTTTTCTCTCTCTCTATCCGGGGATTTTTCTCTCTCTCTCTATCCGGGGTTCTCTCTCTCTCTATCCGGGGTTTTTTTCTCTCTCTCTATCCGGGGGTTTTTCTCTCTCTCTCTGTCCGGGGATTTTTCTCTCTCTCTCTGTCCGGGGTTTTCTCTCTCTCTCTATCCAGGTTTTTTTCTCTCTCTCTATCCGGGGTTCTCTCTCTCTCGATCTGGGGTTTTCTCTCTCTCTCTATCCGGGGTTCTCTCTCTCTCTCTATCCAGGGTTTTCTCTCTCTCTCTATCCAGGGTTTTCTCTCTCTCTCTATCCAGGGATTTTTCTCTCTATCCGGGGTTCTCTCTCTCTCTATCTGGGGTTTTCTCTCTCTCTATCTGGGGTTTTCTCTCTCTCTATCTGGGGTTTTCTCTCTCTCTCTATCCGGGGATTTTTTTCTCTATCCGGGGTTCTCTCTCTCTATCTGGAGTTTTCTCTCTCTATCTGGGGATTTTTCTCTCTATCCAGGGTTCTCTCTCTCTCTCTATCTGGGGTTCTCTCTCTCTCTCTCTATCCGGGGTTTTCTCTCTCTCTCTATCCGGGGTTTTTTCTCTCTCTCTAGCGGGGGATTTTTCTCTCTATCCAGGGTTCTCTCTCTCTCTCTATCTGGGGTTTTCTCTCTCTCTCTATCCGGGGTTTTTTCTCTCTCTCTCTAGCGGGGGGTTTTTCTCTCTCTCTCTATCTGGGGTTTTCTCTCTCTCTCTATCCGGGGTTTTTTCTCTCTCTCTCTAGCGGGGTTTTTTTCTCTCTCTCTCTATCTGGGGTTTTCTCTCTCTCTCTATCTGGGGTTTTCTCTCTCTCTCTCTCTCTATCCGGGGTTTTCTCTCTCTCTCTATCCGGGGTTCTCTCTCTCTCTATCCGGGGTTTTTTTCTCTCTCTCTATCCGGGGTTTTTTCTCTCTCTCTCTCTCTATCCAGGGTTCCCTCTCTCTCTATCCGGGGGTTTTTCTCTCTCTCTCTGTCCGGGGATTTTTCTCTCTCTCTCTGTCCGGGGTTTTCTCTCTCTCTCTATCCAGGTTTTTTTCTCTCTCTCTATCCGGGGTTCTCTCTCTCGATCTGGGGTTTTCTCTCTCTCTCTCTCTATCCGGGGTTTTTTCTCTCTCTCTCTAGCGGGGTTTTTTTCTCTCTCTCTCTATCCGGGGGTTTTTCTCTCTCTCTCTATCCGGGGATTTTTCTCTCTATCCAGTGTTCTCTCTCTCTCTATCTGGGGTTTTCTCTCTCTCTCTATCTGGGGTTTTCTCTCTCTCTATCTGGGGTTTTCTCTCTCTCTCTATCCGGGGTTCTCTCTCTCTCTATCCGGGGTTTTTCTCTCTCTCTCTATCCGGGGATTTTTCTCTTTCTCTCTATCCGGGGTTTTCTCTCTCTCTCTATCCGGGTTTTTTTCTCTCTCTCTATCCGGGGTTTTCTCTCTCTCTCTATCCGGGGTTTTCTCTCACTCTCTATCCGGGGTTCTCTCTCTCTCTATCCGGGGTTTTTCTCTCTCTCTCTATCCGGGGATTTTTCTCTCTCTCTCTATCCGGGGTTTTCTCTCTCTCTCTATCCGGGGTTTTCTCTCTCTCTCTATCCGGGGTTTTCTCTCTCTCTATCCGGGGATTTTTCTCTCTCTCTATCCGGGGATTTTTCTCTCTCTCTATCCGGGGCTTTCTCTCTCTCTCTCTATCCGGGGTTTTCTCTCTCTCTCTATCCGGGGTTTTCTCTCTCTCTCTCTATCCGGGGTTTTCTCTCTCTCTCTATCCGGGGTTTTCTCTCTCTCTCTATCCGGGGTTTTCTCTCTCTCTCTATCCGGGGTTTTCTCTCTCTCTATCCGGGGATTTTTCTCTCTCTCTCTATCCGGGGTTTTCTCTCTCTCTCTATCCGGGGTTTTCTCTCTCTCTATCTGGGGTTTTCTCTCTCTCTCTATCCGGGGTTTTCTCTCTCTCTCTATCCAGGGATTTTTCTCTCTATCCGGGGTTCTCTCTCTCTCTATCTGGGGTTTTCTCTCTCTCTATCTGGGGTTTTCTCTCTCTCTATCTGGGGTTTTCTCTCTCTCTCTATCCGGGGATTTTTTTCTCTATCCGGGGTTCTCTCTCTCTATCTGGAGTTTTCTCTCTCTATCTGGGGATTTTTCTCTCTATCCAGGGTTCTCTCTCTCTCTCTCTATCTGGGGTTCTCTCTCTCTCTCTCTATCCGGGGTTTTCTCTCTCTCTCTATCCGGGGTTTTTTCTCTCTCTCTAGCGGGGGATTTTTCTCTCTATCCAGGGTTCTCTCTCTCTCTCTATCTGGGGTTTTCTCTCTCTCTCTATCCGGGGTTTTTTCTCTCTCTCTCTAGCGGGGGGTTTTTCTCTCTCTCTCTATCTGGGGTTTTCTCTCTCTCTCTATCCGGGGTTTTTTCTCTCTCTCTCTAGCGGGGTTTTTTTCTCTCTCTCTCTATCTGGGGTTTTCTCTCTCTCTCTATCTGGGGTTTTCTCTCTCTCTCTCTCTCTATCCGGGGTTTTCTCTCTCTCTCTATCCGGGGTTCTCTCTCTCTCTATCCGGGGTTTTTTTCTCTCTCTCTATCCGGGGTTTTTTCTCTCTCTCTCTCTCTATCCAGGGTTCCCTCTCTCTCTATCCGGGGGTTTTTCTCTCTCTCTCTGTCCGGGGATTTTTCTCTCTCTCTCTGTCCGGGGTTTTCTCTCTCTCTCTATCCAGGTTTTTTTCTCTCTCTCTATCCGGGGTTCTCTCTCTCGATCTGGGGTTTTCTCTCTCTCTCTCTCTATCCGGGGTTTTTTCTCTCTCTCTCTAGCGGGGTTTTTTTCTCTCTCTCTCTATCCGGGGGTTTTTCTCTCTCTCTCTATCCGGGGATTTTTCTCTCTATCCAGTGTTCTCTCTCTCTCTATCTGGGGTTTTCTCTCTCTCTCTATCTGGGGTTTTCTCTCTCTCTATCTGGGGTTTTCTCTCTCTCTCTATCCGGGGTTCTCTCTCTCTCTATCCGGGGTTTTTCTCTCTCTCTCTATCCGGGGATTTTTCTCTCTCTCTCTATCCGGGGTTTTCTCTCTCTCTCTATCCGGGTTTTTTTCTCTCTCTCTATCCGGGGTTTTCTCTCACTCTCTATCCGGGGTTCTCTCTCTCTCTATCCGGGGTTTTTCTCTCTCTCTCTATCCGGGGATTTTTCTCTCTCTCTCTATCCGGGGTTTTCTCTCTCTCTCTATCCGGGGTTTTCTCTCTCTCTCTATCCGGGGTTTTCTCTCTCTCTATCCGGGGTTTTCTCTCTCTCTCTATCCGGGGTTTTCTCTCTCTCTCTATCCGGGGTTTTCTCTCTCTCTCTTTCCGGGGTTTTCTCTCTCTCTCTATCCGGGGTTTTCTCTCTCTCTCTATCCGGGTTTTTCTCTCTCTCTCTATCCGGGTTTTTCTCTCTCTCTCTATCCGGGGTTTTCTCACTCTCTCTATCCGGGGTTTTCTCTCTCTCTCTATCCGGGGTTTTCTCTCTCTCTCTATCCGGGGTTTTCTCTCTCTCTCTATCCGGGTTTTTCTCTCTCTCTCTATCCGGGGTTTTCTCACTCTCTCTATCCGGGGTTTTCTCTCTCTCTCTATCCGGGGTTTTCTCTCTCTCTCTATCCGGGGTTTTCTCTCTCTCTCTATCCGGGGTTTTCTCTCTCTCTCTATCCGGGGTTTTCTCTCTCTCTCTATCCGGGGTTTTCTCTCTCTCTCTATCCGGGTTTTTCTCTCTCTCTATCCGGGGTTTTCTCTCTCTCTCTATCCGGGGTTTTCTCTCTCTCTCTATCCGGGGTTTTCTCTCTCTCTCTCTATCCGGGGTTTTCTCTCTCTCTCTATCCGGGGTTTTCTCTCTCTCTCTATCCGGGGTTTTCTCTCTCTCTCTATCCGGGGTTTTCTCTCTCTCTCTCTATCCGGGGTTTTCTCTCTCTCTCTATCCGGGGTTTTCTCTCTCTCTCTATCCGGGGTTTTCTCTCTCTCTCTATCCGGGGTTTTCTCTCTCTCTCTCTATCCGGGGTTTTCTCTCTCTCTCTATCCGGGGTTTTCTCTCTCTCTCTATCCGGGGTTTTCTCTCTCTCTCTATCCGGGGTTTTCTCTCTCTCTATCCGGGGATTTTTCTCTCTCTCTCTATCCGGGGTTTTCTCTCTCTCTCTATCCGGGGTTTTCTCTCTCTCTATCTGGGGTTTTCTCTCTCTCTCTATCCGGGGTTTTCTCTCTCTCTCTATCCAGGGATTTTTCTCTCTATCCGGGGTTCTCTCTCTCTCTATCTGGGGTTTTCTCTCTCTCTATCTGGGGTTTTCTCTCTCTCTATCTGGGGTTTTCTCTCTCTCTCTATCCGGGGATTTTTTTCTCTATCCGGGGTTCTCTCTCTCTATCTGGAGTTTTCTCTCTCTATCTGGGGATTTTTCTCTCTATCCAGGGTTCTCTCTCTCTCTCTCTATCTGGGGTTCTCTCTCTCTCTCTCTATCCGGGGTTTTCTCTCTCTCTCTATCCGGGGTTTTTTCTCTCTCTCTAGCGGGGGATTTTTCTCTCTATCCAGGGTTCTCTCTCTCTCTCTATCTGGGGTTTTCTCTCTCTCTCTATCCGGGGTTTTTTCTCTCTCTCTCTAGCGGGGGGTTTTTCTCTCTCTCTCTATCTGGGGTTTTCTCTCTCTCTCTATCCGGGGTTTTTTCTCTCTCTCTCTAGCGGGGTTTTTTTCTCTCTCTCTCTATCTGGGGTTTTCTCTCTCTCTCTATCTGGGGTTTTCTCTCTCTCTCTATCCGGGGTTCTCTCTCTCTCTATCCGGGGTTTTTTTCTCTCTCTCTATCCGGGGTTTTTTCTCTCTCTCTCTCTCTATCCAGGGTTCCCTCTCTCTCTATCCGGGGGTTTTTCTCTCTCTCTCTGTCCGGGGATTTTTCTCTCTCTCTCTGTCCGGGGTTTTCTCTCTCTCTCTATCCAGGTTTTTTTCTCTCTCTCTATCCGGGGTTCTCTCTCTCGATCTGGGGTTTTCTCTCTCTCTCTATCCGGGGTTTTTTCTCTCTCTCTCTAGCGGGGTTTTTTTCTCTCTCTCTCTATCTGGGGTTTTCTCTCTCTCTCTATCTGGGGTTTTCTCTCTCTCTCTCTCTCTATCCGGGGTTTTCTCTCTCTCTCTATCCGGGGTTCTCTCTCTCTCTATCCGGGGTTTTTTTCTCTCTCTCTATCCGGGGTTTTTTCTCTCTCTCTCTCTCTATCCAGGGTTCCCTCTCTCTCTATCCGGGGGTTTTTCTCTCTCTCTCTGTCCGGGGATTTTTCTCTCTCTCTCTGTCCGGGGTTTTCTCTCTCTCTCTATCCAGGTTTTTTTCTCTCTCTCTATCCGGGGTTCTCTCTCTCGATCTGGGGTTTTCTCTCTCTCTCTCTCTATCCGGGGTTTTTTCTCTCTCTCTCTAGCGGGGTTTTTTTCTCTCTCTCTCTATCCGGGGGTTTTTCTCTCTCTCTCTATCCGGGGATTTTTCTCTCTATCCAGTGTTCTCTCTCTCTCTATCTGGGGTTTTCTCTCTCTCTCTATCTGGGGTTTTCTCTCTCTCTATCTGGGGTTTTCTCTCTCTCTCTATCCGGGGTTCTCTCTCTCTCTATCCGGGGTTTTTCTCTCTCTCTCTATCCGGGGATTTTTCTCTCTCTCTCTATCCGGGGTTTTCTCTCTCTCTCTATCCGGGTTTTTTTCTCTCTCTCTATCCGGGGTTTTCTCTCACTCTCTATCCGGGGTTCTCTCTCTCTCTATCCGGGGTTTTTCTCTCTCTCTCTATCCGGGGATTTTTCTCTCTCTCTCTATCCGGGGTTTTCTCTCTCTCTCTATCCGGGGTTTTCTCTCTCTCTCTATCCGGGGTTTTCTCTCTCTCTATCCGGGGTTTTCTCTCTCTCTCTATCCGGGGTTTTCTCTCTCTCTCTATCCGGGGTTTTCTCTCTCTCTCTTTCCGGGGTTTTCTCTCTCTCTCTATCCGGGGTTTTCTCTCTCTCTCTATCCGGGTTTTTCTCTCTCTCTCTATCCGGGTTTTTCTCTCTCTCTCTATCCGGGGTTTTCTCACTCTCTCTATCCGGGGTTTTCTCTCTCTCTCTATCCGGGGTTTTCTCTCTCTCTCTATCCGGGGTTTTCTCTCTCTCTCTATCCGGGTTTTTCTCTCTCTCTCTATCCGGGGTTTTCTCACTCTCTCTATCCGGGGTTTTCTCTCTCTCTCTATCCGGGGTTTTCTCTCTCTCTCTATCCGGGGTTTTCTCTCTCTCTCTATCCGGGGTTTTCTCTCTCTCTCTATCCGGGGTTTTCTCTCTCTCTCTATCCGGGGTTTTCTCTCTCTCTCTATCCGGGTTTTTCTCTCTCTCTATCCGGGGTTTTCTCTCTCTCTCTATCCGGGGTTTTCTCTCTCTCTCTATCCGGGGTTTTCTCTCTCTCTCTCTATCCGGGGTTTTCTCTCTCTCTCTATCCGGGGTTTTCTCTCTCTCTCTATCCGGGGTTTTCTCTCTCTCTCTATCCGGGGTTTTCTCTCTCTCTCTCTATCCGGGGTTTTCTCTCTCTCTCTATCCGGGGTTTTCTCTCTCTCTCTATCCGGGGTTTTCTCTCTCTCTCTATCCGGGGTTTTCTCTCTCTCTCTCTATCCGGGGTTTTCTCTCTCTCTCTATCCGGGGTTTTCTCTCTCTCTCTATCCGGGGTTTTCTCTCTCTCTCTATCCGGGGTTTTCTCTCTCTCTATCCGGGGATTTTTCTCTCTCTCTCTATCCGGGGTTTTCTCTCTCTCTCTATCCGGGGTTTTCTCTCTCTCTATCTGGGGTTTTCTCTCTCTCTCTATCCGGGGTTTTCTCTCTCTCTCTATCCAGGGATTTTTCTCTCTATCCGGGGTTCTCTCTCTCTCTATCTGGGGTTTTCTCTCTCTCTATCTGGGGTTTTCTCTCTCTCTATCTGGGGTTTTCTCTCTCTCTCTATCCGGGGATTTTTTTCTCTATCCGGGGTTCTCTCTCTCTATCTGGAGTTTTCTCTCTCTATCTGGGGATTTTTCTCTCTATCCAGGGTTCTCTCTCTCTCTCTCTATCTGGGGTTCTCTCTCTCTCTCTCTATCCGGGGTTTTCTCTCTCTCTCTATCCGGGGTTTTTTCTCTCTCTCTAGCGGGGGATTTTTCTCTCTATCCAGGGTTCTCTCTCTCTCTCTATCTGGGGTTTTCTCTCTCTCTCTATCCGGGGTTTTTTCTCTCTCTCTCTAGCGGGGGGTTTTTCTCTCTCTCTCTATCTGGGGTTTTCTCTCTCTCTCTATCCGGGGTTTTTTCTCTCTCTCTCTAGCGGGGTTTTTTTCTCTCTCTCTCTATCCGGGGTTTTTTCTCTCTCTCTCTAGCGGGGGGTTTTTCTCTCTCTCTCTATCTGGGGTTTTCTCTCTCTCTCTATCCGGGGTTTTTTCTCTCTCTCTCTAGCGGGGTTTTCTCTCTCTCTCTCTATCCGGGGTTTTCTCTCTCTCTCTATCCGGGGGCTTCTCTCTCTCTCTCTATCCGGGGTTTTCTCTCTCTCTCTATCCGGGGTTTTCTCTCTCTCTATCCGGGGGTTTCTCTCTCACTCACTCTTGTCGCTGGTTTATGACGTGTTGACGCGGCTCTATGACGTCACCATTCTTGCAGCTCTCTTCATTGAACAAATTCTGATTTAAAAATCCGCAGGGCGGAGCTGTCCCCAGCGTGGAGCGGCTGTCCCCAGCGCGGAGCGGCTGTCCCCAGCGCGGAGCGGCTGTCCCCAGCGCGGAGCGGCTGTCCCCAGCGCGGAGCGGCTGTCTCCAGCGCGCTGCTGTCCCCATGGTGGAGCAGTTCCCAGCGTGGAGCAGAATGCGGAGCAGTGTGGAGCTGCTGCGGAAGGTAGCACAGTGGTTAGCACAATCGCTTCACAGCTCCAGTGTCCCGGGTTCGATTCCCGGCTTGGGTCACTGTCAGTGCGGAGTCTGCACGTTCTCCCCGTGTGTGCGTGGGTTTCCTCCGGGTGCTCCGGTTTCCTCCCACAAGTCCCGAAAGACGTGCTGTTGGGTGAATTGGACATTCTGAATTCTCCCTCCGTGTACCCGAACAGGTGCCGGAATGTGGCGACTAGGGGCTTTTCACAGTCACTTCATTGCAGCGTTAATGTAAGCCTACTTGTGACAATAAAGATTATTATAGCAGAGAGTGCGCAGCAGCTGCTGGCGGGCGGTCCCCTGTGCGGAGCAGCTAGTGTGACGCTGTGTGGGGGCTGCGTGGGCGGAGCGGCTGTATGTGTGGGGTGCCCGGGTGTGGCGGTCGGACGGTCTTGGCCAGGGATTCCCAGGTGTCGGTGGGGATGTTGCACTTTTTCAAGTAGGCTTTGAGGGTGTCCTTGAAACACTGCCTCTGCCCTCCAGGCGCTCACTTGCCGTGTCGAAGCTCTGAGTAGAGCACTTGTTTCAGGAGTCTCGCGTCAGGCATGTAGATAATGTGATCCGCCCAGCAGAGCTGACCGAGCGAGGTCAATGCTTCGAAACTGGGGACGTTGGTCTGAGCAAGAACTTTGACGTTAGTGAGCCTATCCTGCCAATGGATTTGCAGGACTTTGCGGAGGAAGCACTGGTATACCGCTCCATGATTTTGAGGTCCCTGTTGTACATTGTCCACGTCTGTGAGCCATTCAGGAGGGCGGTGTCACTATTGCTCTGACCATGAGCTTGGTGCTGACTCTGAGATCCTGGACCTCAAACACTCTCTTCCTCTGGTGCCCGAAAGCTGTGCTGACTCATTGAGGACAGCGTTGAACCTTGACATCAATGTCTACCCAAGGTAGGTTTCCAAGGTTTGGAAAGTGGTCTTACGGATGTTTACTGTAAGGCCCAAACTCTTGTACGTCTCAATAAAGGTGTTGACCATAGCTTGGAGTTTGGCCTCTGAGTGTGCGCGGGCGTAAGTATCATCTGCACACTGTTCAATAGCAGGGGATAAGAACTAGGAACAGGAGTAGGCCATCTGGCCCCTCGAGCCTGCTCCACCATTTAATGAGATCATGGCTGATCTTTGTGGACTCAGCTCCACTCTCCGGCCCGTACACCATATCCCCGAATCCCTTTATTCTTTAGAAAGGCATCTATCTTTTTCTTAAAAACGTTTAAAGAAGGAGCCTCAACTGCTTCACTGGGCAAGGAATTCCAGAGATTCACAACCCTTTGGGTGAAGAAGTTCCTCCTACACTCTATCCTAAATCTACCTCCCCTTATTTTGAGGCTATGCCCCCTAGTTCTGCTTTCCCCGACCAATGGAAACAATCTGCCCGCATCTATCCTATCTATTCCCTTCATAATTTTATATGTCTCAATAAGATCCCCCCGCATCCTTCTAAACTCCAATGAGTACAGTCCCAGTCTACTCAACCTCTTGTCATAATCTAATCCCCTCAACTCTGGGATCAACCTAGTGAATCTCCTCTGCACTCCCTCCAGTGCCAATATGTCCTTTCTCAGGTAAGGAGACCAAAACTGAACACAATACTCCAGATGCGGCCTCACCAACACCCTATACAATTGCAGCATAACCTCACTAGTCTTGAACTCCATCCCTCTAGCAATGTAAGACAAAACTCGATTAGCCTTCTTAATCACCTGTTGCACCTGCACACCAACGTTTTGCGACTCGTGCACCAGCACACCCAGGTCCCTCTGCACAGCAGCATGTTTTAACATCTTACCGTTTAAATAATAATCCATTCTGCTGTTATTCCTCCCAAAATGGATAGCCTCACACTTGGCAACATTGAATTCCATCTGCCAGACCCTAGCCCATTCACCTAACCTATCCAAATCCTTCTGCAGACTTCCAGTATCCTCTGCACTTTTTGCTTTACCACTCATCTTAGTGTCGTCTGCAAACTTTGACACATTGCACTTGGTCCCCAACTCCAAATCGTCTATGTAAATTTATGTAAATCGTCTATGGATGGGATGACTTTGTCTCTGGCCTGCTGTGGGGGGAGGTTGAACAGATTCCCGTTTGTCCTGTAGTTTAATTCCATCCCAGCGGGGAGCTTGCTGAGGGTGAGATGGAGCATGGCAGCAAGGAAGATCGAGAAGAGCGTTGATCAATGACATCGCCTTGCTCATCCCCAATCCGATTGTGAACTGCGTCTGTGGTAGATCCATTGGTCAGAATCATGGCTGGCATGTCATCGTGGAGCAGACGGGGGATGGTGACAAACATTTGTGTGGGGGGGGGGGGGGGCAGCCGAAATGGAGGGGGATGGTCCAGAATCTCTTGCGGTTGACCATTCCACCGACCTTTGTGAGGTCAAAGAAGGCCATGTAGACGGGTTGGTGCTGTTCCCGCGTTTCTCCTGTAGGCGTCGCGCAGAGACGATCATGTCCATTGTGCCCCCAATAGTGGGCGGAATCCGAATTGGAAACTCTGCGAGGAGCTCCTCAGCCACAGGGAGAAGGCGATTGAGGAGGATTCTTGAGAGGACCTTTCCTGTGGCCGATAGCTGGGAAATCCCTCTGCAGTTCCTGCAGTCGGACTTGTCACCTTTTCTGAAGATGGTCGCAATTATGGCATTTCTGAGATCTCCTGGCATCTCCTCCTTCCAGAGAAGGGAAATGAGCTCAAGTATTCACGCCAATATTTATTGCTCCTTCACCATGTTTTGGTGATTTGGCAGTGATTCCATCAGGTCCTGATGCCTTGTTGTTCTTTAGTGTCGGATGGTCTATTCCACCTCTTGCTGGGTTGGGGTTGAGCGTAGACACTGGCTGGTAGAATGCTGTGCTATCAACGTCCTGGGGGTTACCAATGACCTAGAACTGACTGGACTGGCCATATAAATACTGTGGCCACAAGAGCAGGTTAGAGGATAGGAATCCTGCGGCGAGAACTCAGCCCCTGACTCCCCAAAGCTTGTCCACCACCTACAAGGTGCAAATCGGGAGTGTGATGGAATACTCACCACTTGCCTGGATGAAGCTCAACACCATCCAGGACAAAGCAGCCCACGTGATTGACATCCCACCCACAAACATTCTCTCCCTCCACCAGCGACACAGTGGCAGCCGTGTGTACCATCTATGACTCACCAAGACGCCTTAGACAGCACCTTCCAAACCCATGGCCATTGCCATCTACGAGGACAAGAGCAGCAGATTGCTAGCTTGTGGCTGCTGTTCAGTAAAGAGTCAAGAGTTCTGCTTCTTTCCCAAACACCTTTATTTTCTTTGCACACACTCCATACAAAACTCCATCTCCAGCACAAGTGCCACTTGCAAGCCCTTTGCATATCAGTGTCATTATTGGAAACTTAACATCAACTTAAAATGTAATTGGAAGGTCTCTTAACCCATTCCTAAAACAGATACTTGGGAACCCCACCACCTGGAGGTTCCCCTCCAAGTCACTCCCCACCCTGACTAGGAAACATATCACCGTTCCTTCACTGTCGCTGGGGCAACATCCTGGAACTCCCTCCCTAACAGCACAGTGGGTGTACCTACACCTCAGGGACTGCTGCGGTTGAAGAAGGTGACTCACCATCACCTCCTCAAGGACAATTGGGAATGGGCAACAAACTCTAGCCTAGCCAGTGGTGCCCTAATTAATAAAAGAGAATTCACACCATCACTGTCATGAAGAGAGGCACCTTTTTGTTTCCTTTTGTGGGATGTGGGCCTCATTGGCAAGGCCAGCATTTATTGGCCATCCCTAGATACCCTTCAACTGAGTGACAGATACGAGTCAACCACATTGCTGTGGGTCGGGAGTCACGTGTAGGCCAGACCGGGTAGGGACGGCAGATTTCCTTCCCTAAAGGACATTCGTGAACCATGTGACAATAGTTTCATGGTCATCATTGCTGAGACGAGCCTTTAATTCCAGATTTATTAATTGAATTTTTAAGTTCTACCTGGCATTCGAAGGGTCAGATTCTTCTGCCCCACCCACCGCAAGATCGACACGGGCTGGACACGGGCCAAGTAAATGTCTAGTGACCTCAGGCGGGAATTTCCAGTCACTGAGCGGAGGCGGCTGGAGAATCCCGCCCCAAATTACATTCTCCCCGTGTCTGCGAGGGTTACCTCCGGGGGCTCCGATTTCCTCCCACAGTCCAAAGATGTGCGACTCAGGTGGATTGGCCGAGCTGAATCGCCCCTCAGTGTCCAGGGTTCGGTTGTGGGATAGGGTGGGGTGAATGGAGGAGTGGCCATGGGCCGGGTGCCCTTTCGGAGGGTCGGTGCAGACTCGATGGGCCGAATGGCCTCCTTCTGCACTGTAAATTCTATAACAAACAAAGAAAAGTACAGCACAGGAACAGGCCCTTCGGCCCTCCAAGCCCGTGCCGACCATACTGCCCGACTAAACTACAATCTTCTACACTTCCTGGGTCCGTATCCCTCTATTCCCATCCTATTCATGTATTTGTCAAGCTGCCCCATAAATGTCCCTATCGTCCCTGCTTCCACCACCTCCTCCGGCAGCGAGTTCCAGGCACCCACTACCCTCTGCGTAAAAAACTTGCATCGTACATCTACTCTAAACCTTGCCCCTCTCACCTTAAACATATGCCCCCTAGTAATTGACCCCTCTACCCTGGGAAAAAGACATTTAGATGTGCGCTTGCGATGTCAAGGCACACAAGGCTTTGAGCCAAGTGCTGGAAAATGGTAATTAGAATAGTTAGGTGGTTGTTTTTGACTATTGCAGACGGGGCGGGCCGAAGGGCCTGTTCTGTGCTGTAGACCTCGATGACACGGTGACAAGAAGGATATATCTTCTTGTAAATCAAATGTTCTCAATTCGATGTTCTTTACAAGTGGGAGTGTTGTGCGAGCAATTCTTCTCAAAATTCTGACTCAGCCAAAGTGCATTACGCACAAGAGAAAGAAGAAATTAGCTTTGATGTGGCGATTAGCTGCTCTTTAAACCCCCTCAAACTAATATTTGCAACAGCGAAAGTTCTCATGAATATCTTGCTTGCACAACACTCCCACTTGGAAAGAACATAGAGATTAAAGAGGAACAATGCATGTGAATGAAAACATCATGACACATAAATCGATCAAACTAATTAAGCATAAATAAATAATTCCTTTGTTTCGTTTCCGGATTTAAAAATGTAATTTCACTATCAGGACAACACTAACTTCATCAGTAAATTCAGTGTCAAATGTGCAGCTGATATAAATGTACCCGGAAAGTCTTCAAAATGTTCTTGACTGTTTGATCACAGGGAGCTTCCAAACTGAATCGCTGCAAAATCTGAGCACCTTTTAAATCTCTCCCATAAAATGCAGGGATTCAGGCATGAGGATCATATCTGCTGTGATATTTCCCAATGTTTAAAGATAATCACTTGGGCAAGAATCATCATTTGGTTACTGGCAAGCAAGGAGCTAATTGCAACAAGAGAGGACAGATTAAAAATTGTTTGCACTGATGACCATCACCAAGCACCAGCTCACTGACGTTGAATGTACATTTCGTCATCATTGGCAATCTCTTCTTGTTGATGATGATCCTTCCTTGTGGGTGGTTGGGTTTGAGTGCCATGTCACTGTGGGTTGGCTGATGGTCGATGAGCTTGTCGTAGCCTTGCAGACTCTCCCACAGTGAGGGCACCGGCGCGGTAGCAGTGCTGGAAAGGTCCCTTTCCGTCTCAGTGGCTGTTTTCGTTGATTGAAAGCTCTTGATACCATTTTAGTGACAGGTTGCCATGGCAGTCACAGTTGCACATCTTCCTGCCAAGTGTTGATGTTAATGAGGCAGACATTCATTGAGCCTTTGGGATTGTCCTTGAAATGCTCCTTTGGGCCCTGTGTGAGCAGGCCCCCTGGTCTAGCTCTACACGAGAGCACCAGTTTGGCGAGCCTGGTGGCGGGCACTTCATTCATGAGATCCTTCCAAGGAGCTTTGATGGTGTCGTTCTGGAGCTTGATGTGAGCTGGAATTTTCCGTCCCATTGCGGCAGGTTTTCCAGTGGTAGGAGTGGCAGGACCTTCCATTCCCCCAGAGAACCCACCTTGGGTGGGGAGGGGGGCACCATTGGCAGGTCCACAGGATTCTGCCGGTTGGTAAGTACTGAGGGAGTGCTGCACTCTCAGAGGGTCAGTACTGAGGGAGTGCTGCACTGTCAGAGGGTCAGTACTGAGGGAGTGCCGCACTGTCAGAGGGTCAGTACTGAGGGAGTGCTGCACTGTCAGAGGGTCAGCACTGAGGGAGTGCTGCACTGTCAGTGGGTCAGTACTGAGGGAGTGCCGCACTGTCAGAGGGTCAGTACTGAGGGAGCGCTGCACTGTCAGAGTCAGTACTGAGGGAGTGCTGCACTGTCAGAGGGTCAGTACTGAGGGAGTGCTGCACTGTCAGAGAGTCAGTACTGAGGGAGAGCTGCACTGTCAGTGGGTCAGTACTGAGGGAGTGCCGCACTGTCAGAGGGTCAGTACTGAGGGAGTGCTGCACTGTCAGAGGGTCAGTACTGAGGGAGTGCTGCACTGTCAGAGGGTCAGTACTGAGGGAGTGCCGCACTGTCAGAGGGTCAGTGCTGAGGGAGTGCTGCACTGTCAGAGGGTCAGTACTGAGGGAGAGCTGCACTGTCAGAGGGTCAGTACTGAGGGAGAGCTGCACTGTCAGTGGGTCAGTACTGAGGGAGTGCCGCACTGTCAGAGGGTCAGTACTGAGGGAGTGCTGCACTGTCAGAGAGTCAGTACTGAGGGAGTGCTGCACTGTCAGAGGGTCAGTACTGAGGGAGAGCTGCACTGTCAGTGGGTCAGTACTGAGGGAGTGCCGCACTGTCAGAGGGTTAGTACTGAGGGAGAGCTGCACTGTCAGAGAGTCAGTACTGAGGGAGTGCTGCACTGTCAGAGAATCAGTACTGAGGGAGTGCTGCACTGTCAGAGGGTCAGTACTGAGGGAGTGCCGCACTGTCAGAGGGTCAGTACTGAGGGAGCGCTGCACTGTCAGAGGGTCAGTACTGAGGGAGTGCTGCACTGTCAGAGAGTCAGTACTGAGGGAGTGCTGTACTGTCAGAGAGTCAGTACTGAGGGAGCGCTGCACTGCCAGAGGGTCAGTACTGAGGGAGTGCTGCACTGTCAGAGAGTCAGTACTAAGGGAGTGCTGTACTGTCAGAGAGTCAGTACTGAGGGAGTGCTGCACTGTCAGAGGGTCAGTACTGAGGGAGTGCCGCACTGTCAGAGAGTCAGTACTGAGGGAGTGCTGCACTGTCAGAGAGTCAGTACTGAGGGAGTGCTGCACTGTCAGAGAGTCAGTACTGAGGGAGTACTGCACTGTCAGAGGGTCAGTACTGATTGAGTGCTGCACTGTCAGAGGGTCAGTACTGAGGGAGTGCCGCACTGTCAGAGAGTCAGTACTGAGGGAGTGCTGCACTGTCAGAGGGTCAGTACTGAGGGAGTGCTGCACTGTCAGAGAGTCAGTACTGATTGAGTGCTGCACTGTCAGAGGGTCAGTACTGAGGGAGTGCCGCACTGTCAGAGAGTCAGTACTGAGGGAGTGCTGCACTGTCAGAGAGTCAATACTGAGGGAGTGCTGCACTGTCAGAGGGTCAGTACTGAGGGAGTGCCGCACTGTCAGAGAGTCAGTACTGATTGAGTGCTGCACTGTCAGAGGGTCAGTACTGAGGGAGTGCCGCACTGTCAGAGAGTCAGTACTGAGGGAGTGCTGCACTGTCAGAGGGTCAATACTGAGGGAGTGCTGCACTATCAGAGGGTCAGTACTGAGGGAGTACTGCACTGTCAGAGGGTCAGTACTGAGGGAGTGCTGCACTGTCAGAGGGTCAGTACTGAGGGAGCTCCGCACTGTCAGAGGGTCAGTACTGAGGGAGTGCTGTACTGTGGGTTATCACATTGCTGCTGCTGGAAGTTTGCTGTGATTGGCTGTTGTACTCCCTACACTGTATCAGCAACATCACAGCAAAAGTACCCTCTTGGGTATGAAGCAATTTTGAATATTTTGAAATCGTGTAAGTTGATAGTGGTCCCAGGTTCGATTTCCGGCTTGGGTCACTGTCTGTGCGGAGTCTGCACGTTCTCCCCGTGTCTGCGTGGGTTTCCTCCGGGTGCTCCGGTTTCTTCCCACAAGTCCCGAAAGACGTGCTGTTGGGTGAATTGGACATTCTGAATTCTCCCTCTGTGTACCCGAACAGGCGCCGGAATGTGGCGACTAGGGGATTTTCACAGTAACTTCATTGCAGTGTTAATGTAAGCCTACTTGTGACAATAAAGATTATTAAAATTATTAATTATGAAATGCAAGTTATTTATTTGCTTGTTGAATGAGGAGATGTGCATCATTTTATACCTACTGGTGGTTAAAAGCTATTCCCTGAACCCTGGGTTTGAAATATCAGGATGGATGCAAAATTGAAAAGAAATGTAATAATAATGTTCTTCGTCATGGAGACAAATTAAAAAAAGAAACCTTCCTGTTCTGACTAGCTGTCACTGTAACTTTGCAGACAGTTCAACCTTTGTCCGCTAAAACTGATTTCACCTTGAATTGCTGCTCTGGAATGACGTAAGTTACATTAAGAAGAAAACTGATCTGTCTAATGGGATCCTTTTTGTGTCAAATCACAAAGGAACTGCTTTTCTGGATGGTTTAACCTGATTGCTACGCTCCCACTGTAATGCATTTATTCAACCAGCCACTGTTCAATCAATTTAGAGGAAAGAGTCAGTGGTCCTTCCACTGTGAATATCCATTTGGAAGATGACATTTGGTGCCAAGTCTCACGAGGTACATTTCTTTTTCGCTGTTCAAGGATCGGAGCTGCATATACTTCAAATTTTAATACAGTATTGAAAATAGGTGGACATCTGTCACACACTGCTTCTTCCAGCTTCAAATAATCAAATTACAAACAAGCAATTTGTGGAAACTGCTGTGTGAATTTGAAGAATTTGTGCGGTGCTGTTGGGTACATTTTTTATTCTTTCATTTAATGCTACCTGTTCTCTCCCAAAGGTGCTGAGCCATGCTGATGTACTTATCCAGAAGGAAGTCCAACAATGAGAGGAAGAAATATAAGAAATTATACTAATTTTCTGCGGTTGGTGAAGGTTAATGAGGGACAAGCTGTTGTGGGGTGTTCATGGACTTCCAAAAGGCATTTGATACAGTGCCACACAACAGCCTTCTGAGCAACATCATAGTCATACAATAAACTAGTGAGAAGGATGTAGAAGAACAAATCTATCGGGAAATCACAGAGAAATGCAAATATTATCGAGTAGTTTTAATGGAGGACTTTAATTACTTCAATATAGACAGTGGTAGTGTACAGGGTGGAGAGGGGCAAAACATTCCGAGATTGTGGGCAGGCCAATTTTCCCCAACAGTTTGTGCCCAATCTAACAAGAAAGGATTCACTGTCGGACCTGGTTCTTGGAAATGAGGGGCGAAATTCTCCGTTATCGGCGGAAAGTCCGCCGATCGGCGCAAAAAACGGCGCAAATCCGACTTGCGTCACGTCGGAAAAATGGGTCGATAATCTCCGGCCCGATATGGGCTAGCAGCGACGTAACGGGATCCGCGCTTGCGCAGTGGTTCACGCCGTGCAGCGTCATACGCGCCGCATGGTGTGACGGCTCATAAGGCCGCGCTGCTCCCCCCCACCCGACCGGAACACCCGACCGCAACACCAGACTGGATGGCCGGCCGCCGCTCAGCCCCGAGGTTCGAGTCACGGGATGTGGAGGCGCTCCTGGACGCGGTGAAGCAGAGGAGGGAGGCCCTGTATCCCGGGCACGGCCGCAGAGTTGCCCCACGCCACAGCCGGCGTCTGTGGAGGGAAGTGGCAGAGGCCGTCACCGCTGTGTCCCTGACACCACGGACAGGCACCCAGTGCCACAAGAAGGTGAACAACCTCGTCAGAGCAGGCAGGGTGAGCCTCCCCATATCCCCCCTCCCCCATATCCCCCCTCCCCATATCCCCCATATCCCCCCCTCCCCCATATCCCCCTCCCCCATATCCCCCCTCCCCCATATCCCCCCTCCCCCATATCCCCCCTCCCCCATATCCCCAAGTGAATCCAGCCCTAACCTTAACCTCTGCAATGCACGCGCAACCGATGGCGTGCATTCATATACCTGCCTAACAGTGTTGCCTTTTACCCCTGCCACCCCCCCCCCCCCCCCCTGACAGGAGAAGCGCGCACACAACAATAGGGAGCATGTGAGGACTGGAGGAGGCCCCGCTGACGAGATGCCACTGACCGAACACCAGGAAAGGGCCCTGGAACTGGCTGGTGGATCTGAGGACCGGGAGGTTGCTGATGCAGAGGTCGGGGGCGTACTAGCAAGTGAGCCACCGACAGCCCGTCCCCATATCCCCCCTCCCCTATATCCCCCTCCCCCGTATCACCTGATCACTGCCTGATGTCTAACCATGCATGCTTCATTGTGTATCGCAGGACCAAACGTCCAGGCACCCATCCCCGCAGATGCAGACCGTCCGCAGGATGCCCCTCGGAGACCACAGGAGACGGAGAGACCCGCACCCTCCAGCATGCGACGCCCGCAGGATGCCCCTCGGAGGCCACGGGAGACGGAGAGACCCGGACCCTCCGGCATGCGACGCCCGCAGGATGGCCCTCGGAGACCACGGGAGACGGAGAGACCCGCACCCTCCAGCATGCGACGCCCGCAGGATGCCCCTCGCACACCACGGGAGACGGAGAGACCTGGAGCAACAGGGAGACGACACCCCCGTCACGTGCGGGAGCGACCACCCAGCGATGAGGGGGGCAGCCACAGGCCCCCGTCACATCCGAGCCAGGACACCACTACCCAGGACACCACTACCCAGGACACCACTACCCAGGACACCACTACCCAGGACACCACTACCCGGGACACCCCTACCCGGGACACCACTACCCAGGACACCACTACCCAGGACACCACTACCCAGGACACCACTACCCGGGACACCCCTACCCGGGACACCACTACCCAGGACACCACTACCCAGGACACCACTACCCAGGACACCACTACCCGGGACACCACTACCCGGGATAGCACTACCCGGGACAGCACTACCCAGGAAGACAAAATACCGGACAGTGACTCAGAGTGGATGGGTGGAGACGAACCCCCACCCCAAAGTGCCATGGACTCAGAGTGGGACGAAGAGCACGACACAACGCCACTGTTGTCACCAACACCCTCCACCATCGCAGAAACACTCACCTCGGTTGGGCACTTTAGTGATGAGGCGTCTGGTACACTCACTGGTGCGCACAACACAGCCGTCCCGGTACAGCAGGTGGAGGTAGGAGCAGCAGAGGGGCTGGGCGGTCGGAGGGCAGCCCAGCCCAAGCGAACATCTGCCGCCCAGATGGATCCCGGGTTCCTGGAGTTACCACACCCACACATAGATCCGATGCAACCACCGACCCGGAGACAAGCGAAGAGGGTGACGGGCGGCTTGCGGCGGCTGCGGTCGCAGGTGGAAGAGTCCACCCGCGTCCAGGAGCTGGGAGTGGTGCCGGTCATGCGTGCCACCCAGGCCGACACCGCACGGGTGGCGTCCGCGGTGGAGGCAATGGGTGCGACGGTGTCAGACATGGGGAACGGTTTGCGAGGCCTGGGGCTTTCCGTGCAGGCGGCGTCTGTGGCCCAGGAAATGGCTGCCCTCTCACAGGGGGCCATGAGCCAGTGCCAGCGCCAGATGGCAGAGGCGCTCAACGCCATAGCCCAGTCTCAGCAGGCCATGGCCCAGTCTCTGCAGGCCATGGCCCAGTCTCAGCAGGCCATGGCCCAGTCTCTGCAGGCCATGGCCCAGTCTCTGCAGGCCATCGCTGAGGGCATCGGCGCCAGTGGCCATGTGCGAGCCGGCGTCGCACTGTCACAGACAGGGTTTGACAACCCCCTGGGCTCCATGGCTGCAAACCTGCAGACCCCTGTCGATACCAGCACGGGCCTCCAGGACTGGCAGCGCCAGATGTCGGGGGGGCGTCGGATGGCCAGTCCGTTCGCATCCCCCACCCATGTAGAGGCCTGGGGGCCATCGGGCACCCCGAGGGAGGAGGAGGTGGTGTGGTCCGTCCCGGGTCCCCCTGTAGGGGAGGTCCCGGTACACCGCAACACCTCGGACTCCCCCCCCTTCCGTCCCAGGTGCATCGGGTGGGCAACGGGCAGGACAGGCTGGCAGCTCGCCATCCCAGTCGCCCGGGCCGCAGCCTGGCCCATCTAGGCCAGGACGCCCCAGGAAACGGCCGCCAAAGGGATCCAGTGTCAGAGGGCAGGAATCACAGGAGTCCACCTCCAGTTCTGCTGTACCGTCTGGGGAACCACGTAGACGTAGTCAAAGGGCCCGTAAGGCCAAACAATTAGACACTGAGTAAGTTGGCACGGTTGCAGGGCACAGATGAGTTTTAGGGGCTAGGGCACGTGCATGAACTCCTTTGGTTATTAAAGTCAATGTTACACCTACAGAAGCTGCCTTTGTGCTCTGTCCAAAGCATGCGGGGGTGTCATGTACGTTGAGCGCAAGTGTGTGTGTGAGGGGTGGTCTTACCTCAGCCCCAGGTGAGTCTGCCCCCTTCCCCCTGGGCCGCCATCAACATCCCCCCGGGCAGAGGACGGGACCGTGCGCTGCAGTGTCACAGCCGCATGCAGGGATGGTCCGGGTGGATGGTGGTACTGTGGCCATGGGTCAGACATAGTCCAACGATGTAGAGCCAGGAGCTCACCGCAGGGCGGGTTGTCATCATCCTCCATGGCCTGCGATAGACACGTGTCCACCCGCAACTGTGTGAGCCCGGCCCGTTGTGCCGCAGGTGGATCGGCAATGGGGGGGGGGGGGGGGGGGTGGTGTGCATGCGGGTGGGGTGGGTGGGGTTGGGGAGGGGGGTGAGGGTGCTGGATGGGTGGGGGGGTGTGGGTGGTCGGCTGTTGCCATGGTGTGCAGTCTGTGGCCATACTACCCGATTCCCACGCCCATCTAGTCAGTGAAGCGGGCGTCTATCAGTCTGTCCCGTACCCGCTGGGCCAGCCGGTAACGGTAGACAGCCACCCGCCTGTGTCTACCCCGTCTGCCCTGACCATTACCCCTATCCCCCTCATCTGGGGAGGACTGCGCCTCTTCCTGCTGCTCCTCCACTCCGCCCTCCTCTGCCTGCGGCACATCGCCCCCCTGCTGGGCTATGTTGTGCAGGACGCAGCACACCACAATGATGCGGCCGACCCTATCTGACCGATACTGGAGGGCGCCCCCAGAGAGGTCCAGGCACCTGAAACGCATCTTCAGCACGCCAAAGCACCTCTCGATCACTCCCCTTGTCGCTACATGGGCATCATTGTAGCGGTTCTCCGTCTCATTGCGTGGCCTCCGTATAGGCGTCATCAGCCACGATCGCAATGGGTAGCCCCTGTCGCCCAGCAACCAGCCCCTCAGCCGGGGATGGCGTCCCTCGTCAATGCCGGGGATGGATGACCGCGACAACACGAATGAGTCGTGTACACTGCCAGGGTGACGGGCGCAGACGTGCAGGATCATCATGCGGTGGTCGCAGACCACCTGTACGTTCATCGAATAGGTCCCCTTCCTATTAGTGAACACGGCCCTGTTATCTGCAGGTGGCCGCACGGCGACATGCATCCCATCGATCGCGCCCTGGACTATGGGGAACCCGGCCACGGCAGAGAAGCCCACGGCCCGGGCATCTTGGCTGGCCCGGTCCACGGGGAAGCGGATGTAGCGGTGCGCCATGGCATATAGGGCATCTGTCACTGCCCGGATGCACCGGTGCACCGATGTCTGCGATATGCCGGACAGGTCCCCACTCGGTGCCTGGAATGACCCCGTTGCATAAAAGTTCAGGGCCACCGTAACCTTGACGGACACGGGGAGAGGGTGTCCCCCGCCAGTGCCACGCGGTGACAGGTGTGCCAGCAGGTGGCAGATGTGTGCCACGGTTTCCCGGCTCATCCGGAGTCTCCTCCTGCATTCCCGGTCCGTGAGGTCCTGGTATGACTGCCGGGGCCGGTACACACGGGGCGCCCTCGGGTGCCTCCGTTGCCGTGGGGCCGCGACGTCCTCCTCCCCCTCCTCGTCCTGTCGGTCGGGTGTCCCTCCAGCCTGGGCGGCTGCTGCCTGCCCCTCTGCAGCAGCCTGCGCCGCCTCTCTGGCACGCTCCTCCTCCTCCTCATCCAGGGCAACATAGACATGAGTGGCTGGATGATCTGAAAACATGACTGCCTGGTGGGGGGGGGGGAACGACGACATGTCATCATTGCCCATATGCCCTCCTCCCCCCCGCATGGGTCCAACTGTTGGAGGCTGGCACCTGGCCAGGTGGACCAACTCACTTGCCCTCCCATCCCCCTCCCCAGCAGGGACCCCCCCCCCCCCGGCACGGACACCACCCCCCCCAACCTCCACCCCGGCACGGACCCCCCCCCATCCCCCTCCCCGGCACGGACCCCCCCCCAACCTCCACCCCGGCACGGACCCCCCCCCCAACCTCCACCCCGGCACGGACCCCCCTATCCCCCAACCTCCACCCCGGCATGGACCCCCCATCCCCCTCCCCGGCACGGACCCCCCCCCCCAACCTCCACCCCGGCACGGACCCCCCCATCCCCCTCCCCGGCACGGACCCCCCCCCCAACCTCCACCCCGGCACGGACCCCCCCCCCAACCTCCACCCCGGCACGGACCCCCCCCATCCCCCAACCTCCACCCCGGCATGGACCCCCCCACCCCCCTCCCTGGCACGGACCCCCCCCCCAACCTCCACCCCGGCACGGACCCCCCCATCCCCCTCCCCGGCACGGACCACCCCCCATCCCCCTCCCTGGCACGGACACCCCCATCCCCCTCCCTGGCACGGACCCCCCCCCCAACCTCCACCCCGGCACGGACCACCCCCCATCCCCCTCCCTGGCACGGACCCCCCCCCAACCTCCACCCCGGCACGGACCCCCCCATCCCCCTCCCCGGCACGGACCTCCTCCCGGCACTCCCCCGGAGCCCAGCCTATTCTAACCACCTCCCCCTCCCCCCCGCCTCACACACACACACACACACACAAGCCGAGACACACCTCTCCTCACGCATTCAGTCTGCGGCCACGCCATCGCCTGCCCAGAGCCAACCCCCCAGGCCATCACTCACCTCCACGCTGGTCGGCGTGAGCCTGGAGCACCGGGTCACGCCGATGAAAAGGAGGTTTAATTTACGTCGACGTGAACGGTCATCACGTCGACGGGACTTCGGCCCATCCGGAAGGGAGAATATCGGCAGGCCGAAAATCGGCTGCCTTGCGCAGACCCGTGACATTCTCCGGGGCAGCGGCGACATTAACGCCCCGCCGACTTTTCTCCCTTCGGAGACTTCGGCAACCGGCGGGGGCGGGATTCCCGGCGGCCAACGGCCATTCTCCGACCCTCTGGGGGGTCGGAGAATGACGCCCGAGGTGAGCCAAGTTGATCAAGTGTCAGTGGGGGAGCATTTAAGGAACAGCGATCATTGCATCAGAAGGTTCAGGATGATGATAGAAAAGGATAGAGGTGGCACGGTAGCACAGTAGTTAGCACTGTTGTTTCACAGCTCCAGGGTCTCAGGTTCGATTCCCGGCTTGGGTCACTGTCTGTGTGGAATCTGCACGTTCTCCCCGTGTCTGCGTGGGTCTCCTCCGGGTGCTCCGGTTTCCTCCCACAGTCCAAAGCTGTGTGGGTTAGGTGGATTGGGCATGCTAAATTGCCCTTAGTACCCAAAAGAGGTTAGGCAGGGTTTCTGGGTTACGGGGATAGGGTGAAGGTATGGGCTTAAGTGGGGTCCTCTTTCCAAGGGCATGTGCAGACCCAATGGGCCTAGTGGCCTCCTTCTGCACTGTAAATTCTATGATTCTATGAACAAGTATTCTTGGGTCTGCTAACTGTATTTAAAAGTGGATTTTGACCTGAGATGAGTTTCGCTTGAATGGAGATAAAAGATAGCAGTTAGGAATTAGTGTTTCATTTAATTGTTTCATGGGTAATTTCTTTTTGATGCTAAAGTTAAATAAGACTGTGTTAGCAATAAAGTTTATTTTATTATACCATATTCCTATTTGTGCGTGGAATCACTGCTGGAGTGAAGTATCCTTTCCTCACAGTCTTACAAAATAGATTAAATATTGGGATTTCTGTCTGGTATCATGGGCGAAATTGTCCGGAAACGGCGTGATGTCCGCCGACTGCCGCATCTTTGGGGGCCGAGCCCCAACATTGAGGGGCTAGGCCGACGCCGGAGGAATTTCCGCCCCGCCAGCTGGCGGAAACGGCCTTTGTTGCCCCACCAGCTGGCGCGGAAATGACATCCCCGGGCGGCGCATGCGCGGGAGCGTCAGCGGCCGCTGACAGTTTCCCACCTCCGCCATGGTGGAGACCGTGGCGGAGGCGGAAGGGAATGAGTGCCCCCACGGCACAGGCCCGCCCGCGGATCGGTGGGCCCCGATCGCGGGCCAGGCCACCGTGGGGCACCCCCCCGGGGCCAGATCGCCCCGCGCCCCCCCCAGGACCCCGGGGCCCGCCCACGCCACCTTGTCCCACCGTTCAAAAGGTGGTTTAATCCACGCCGGTGGGACAGGCAATTTATCGGCGGGACTTCGGCCCATCCGGGCTGGAGAATCCAGCGGGGGGGCCCGCCAACCGGCGCGGCCCGATTCCCGCCCCCGCCGGATATCCGGTGCCAGAGACTTCGGCAACCGGCGGGGGCGGGATTCACGGCACCCCCGGCGATTCTCCAACCCGGCGGGGGGTCGGAGAATGACGCCCCAGAATAGTAATGCTGTTGATGTGGTGCACATGGAGCTTCAGAAGGCATTCGATACAGTGCCACACGACAGGCTTGTGGGAAACGTTATAGTTCATGGAATAAAAGGGGCAGTAGCAAGTCAAATACAAAATTGGCTGAATAATGATTGAGTAATGGTCAGTGGATATGTTTTGGGCTGGAGAAAGGTTTGTAGTGACGTTCACCAGTGGTTGGTATTGTTACGACACCCTGGGCTAGTGTGCGGTCGTTTCCAGCCCCCTTGACCCCGAGTCGCAACACAATGGAATTAACCAATAATTCTTCGAAAAATAGCCAAAGTCCTTGGCCATTGGCTGCCCAATAATTACAGTCACCAGGTTTGTAAATTTAAACACAATTACTATTTATTTATAATAATAACTAGAATGAACTGTGCAGCAAATACAACTGGTTAACTATTATCTCATTCCTACCCCCCCCCCCCACTTGAACGTACCCCCACCGTCTACACACATATACACAAGACAGCTAAACACAGAGCGCAGGAGAAGGGTGAAATTAATAAGGATGAAAGTAAAAAGATATGAGTTTGTTTTAGATGGTTGTTTCCAACACCTTCTCTTCAAACTTTGCTTTCAGTTCAAGGTTTTCCCTGTAGGTTCACTCAGGTCTCTGCAGTTTCAGAAATACGGCAGCTTTTCTGGGGTAAAGACGAGAGAGGGAGTGAGAGGGAAGATCCTTTTCCCTGATTGTCCAGGGACCCGAGTCCGCTTGAGTGCATATAGCTGGTCCCGTTCTGTTTCTGGTCAATGGTATGGTGGGAGATTCAGTGATGGTGATACCATTGGATGTCAAGAGGAGTTGGTTAGATTCTCTCTTGTTGTAAGTGGTCCTTGCCTGGCTTTTAGTGTGTTGCAAATGTTCCTTTCCACGAAGTTCCAGCTTCACATGGGCACAGGCTGCAATATCTCAGACTTGGTGAATATAACTGAACATTGTGCAGTCATCAGTGAACATCCCAACGCCTGACCTTATAAAGGAGGAAAGGCCATTGATGAAGGTGGTTGGGCCGAGGACATACCCTGAGGAACTCCTGCAGTGATGTCTTGCCATTGAGTTGCCACAATTGGAGGAGATGGTGGTGTAGTGGTACTGGACTGGTATCCCAGAGATCCAATCATGGAACTGTGTGTTCAAGTGGCATCTGGTGGAATTTAAATTCAATTAATATTAAATCTGGGTTTGAAAGCTAGTTTCAATGATAGTGATAATTAAAGTAGAATTGATTGTTGTTTAAAAAAAACTATTGAGTTCCAATTATTCACTTTAGGGAAGAAAATCCACCATCCTTACCTGGTCTGGCCTACATGTGACTCCAGAACCACAGTAAAGAAGTTGGCTGTTGACTGCCCTCAGAAATGGCTCAGAAAGTCTCTCAGTTAAAGGCAATTAGAATGGCCCAGAGAGAACCCAAACTGAGCGTATTATTGCAGAGTAAGTGCTGCTCGGTAACACTCTTGACAACATATTCCAGAGTTTTGCTGATGATCAAGAGTAGCCTGATGGGGCAGTAATTGACCAATTGGATTTCTCCTGTTTTTATGTTCACAGGAAATACAGGATAGCCCATGCAGTCCATCGAACCTGCTCGGACATTCGATACGATCATGGTTGATCTTGGCCATCGACTCCATGTTCCCGCTCGCTCGCCACATCCCTTAATTCCCCGAGTGACAGAAAATCTGTCTATCCCGGCCTTAACGATAGTCAACAATGGAGTGTCCTCAACCCTCTGGGGTAGAGAATTGCAAAGATTCACAACCCTTTGAGTGAAGTAATTTCTTCTTATCTTGGTCCTAAATGATCGGCGCCTGATCCTCACGCTGCCCCCCCCCCCCCCCCCCCCCCCCCCCACACACACACACACACAGCATTCCAGGTGTCCTCTTACCAAGACCCTGTAAATTGCAGAGAGATTTATTTATTCCTGTACTCCAATCCCCTCACAAAAAGGTCAACGTTCTTAATTTTTAGTGCAAGCGCACCCAGGTCTCTCGGTGGCAATGTTCATAAACAAAGAACAAAGAAAAGTACAGCACAGGAACGGCCCCTTCGGCCCTCCAAGCCCGTGCCGACCATGCTGCCCGTCTAAACTAAAATCTTCTACACTTCCTGGGTCCGTATCCCTCTATTCCCATCTTATTCATGTATTTGTCAAGATGCCCCTTAAACGTCACTATCGTCCCTGCTTCCATCACCTCCTCAGGTAGCGAGTTCCAGGCACCCAATACCCTCTGTGTAAAAAACTTGCCTCGTACATCTCCTCTAAACCTTGCCCCTCGCACCTTAAACCTATGCACCTAGCACATAGAACATAGAAAATACAGCACAGAACAGGCCCTTTGGCCCACAATGTTGTGCCGCACTTTTGTCCTAGATTAAGAACAAATTAATCAACACTCCAGCATTCTACTGTAATCCATGTACCTATCCAATAGCCGCTTGAAGGTCCCCAATGTTTCCGACTCAACTACTTCCACAGGCAGTGCATTCCATGCCCCCACTACTCTCTGGGTAAAGGACCTACCTCTGACATCCCCTGTTCACTGCTGGATGTCCCTGAAACGGGAGAACGCGGTATCTGTTGGCACCATTGAGTCCTTCCATGCCCGGTGGGCAACGCAAGGACCAGGGTGCACTATCACATTTTGAGTGGATGTTTTAGGTTTCCTTTGAGACTCTGTTTACTTTGATGCAGTATCCATTTAAGGAACCGCATTTTTTATCGTCTTTTTAAAAGCATTCTTCTTTTTTAATTCTTATCTCTCTACATTATACCCCATCTGTCATCTTGTTGCCCACTCATTGTATATATCCTTGTGTATGTCTGTGTATATCCTTTTGCAGACGCTGTGTCCTCCCACAGTTTACCTTCCTACCGAGCTGGGTGTCATCTGCAAACTTTGATCCATTATTCTCTGTCTCTTTATCTCAGTCTCAGTATGGTGTAAGGTTCCTTCCTGTACATTCCCTTATATCCCCTTTCTTCTGCCATCACATCTTTTGATCCATGGATGAGTAATTGACGTGCACCTTTAATTCGAACGGACAAATCCAAAAGGCAGCGCTGATTTCAACTGCAGCTGCACTCTGGTCGGCCCCAGTGAGGGTTGCGGCTTGGTTTGATTGATTGGACTGGTGGACATCGAAATGGCCCAAAAGGCTCTGCCTGGTAACAGGTGGTGATTGGATCTTATCCCACTGGGATGCTTTTCAAGAGGCCCCAAGGTTTTCATTTTTACTCCTGGCAGCAGAAGGACAAAAACCTCTCAATAGTCCCCGGAAAGGCTGTGTTTCTGAACTTGGAGAGAGCCTGGGTGCCCCTCATTACCGGAGAACCATTACAGGCTGAGCAAGCAGCATCCAGAGCCTGCTACCTTTCTCCAGAAGGCCTGTGATTACTGCATTTCTAAACTACAGAGCACCTGAGTGAATACATGAATCTACAGGGAAGACCATTCCAGGATATAAACAGAGACTTTAATCTGCACGCTTGCTGTGAGGAAATGCATGCTAAAAACCATAATCCGAAACAAAGACTCTTTCGTCCTTTCACTCAAGATTTTTACCCCTTTCCACCCCTTCTGAGTTTGTTTGTCTTGTGTGTGTGTGTGTGTGTAGAGGGCTAAAGTGGGGATTATGAATTAGGTAATATTTAACCAGTTACACTTGCTGCATATTACAGAATAGTTCTTGTTATAAATAAACAGTAATTGTGTTTAAATTCACAAACCTAGTGACTGTATTTTTCTAAGAGTTATTGGTTAATTGTGTTGTGACTCCGGGGCATGTGGGGAGGGAGAATAGATTATTAACAGCTGAAGCCACAGCACTGATCAGAGAATCAGAGAATCTACGGCATGGAGACAGGCCTTTTGGCCCAAACTGCTTTGTGCCAACCAAAAAAGCCCATCTAAGCTAACCCAATTTGCCTGCATTTGGTCCATATCCCTCTAAACCTTTCCTATCCATGTAACTGTCCAAATACCTTTTAAATGTTGTCAATGTTCCTGCCACAACCACTCCCTCCGGCAGCTCATTCCACAGGCGCTGGAATGTGGCGACTAGGGGATTTTCACAGTAACTTCATTGCAGAGTCAATGTACGCCTGCTTGTGACAATAAGGATTATTATTATTATTACCACCCTCTGTGTAAAAAAGTTGCCCCTCAGCTTCCCATTAATTCTTTCCTCTCTTAACTTAAACCTTTGCCCTCTCGTTCTTGATTCCCCAATCCTGGGAAAAACACTGAGTGCATCCACCCTATCCGTGCCCCTCATGATCTTATCCACCTCTCTAAGATCACCCCTCAGTCTCCTGCGCTCCAAAGGAAAAAGTCCCAGCCTGCCCAATCCCTCCCTGTAACTCAGTCCCTCGAGTCCTGGCAACATCCCTGTAAATCTCTTCTGCACTCTCTCCAGTTTAATAACATCTTTCCTACAGCAAGGCGACCAAAACTGACCACAATACTCCAGGTGCGGCCTCACCAACTTCCTGTCCAACTGCAACATAACGTCCCAACTTCGATACTCAATGCCCTGACTGATGAAGGCCAGCAGGCCAAAAGCCTTCTTCACTGTCCTATCTATTTGTGCCTCCACCTTTAGACAACCGTGCACCTGAACTCCAAGGTCCCTCTGGTCCACGATACTCCCTAAGGTCCGACCATTCACTGTGAAAGTCCTACCTCGATTTGACTTTCCAAGAAACACCACCTCACACTTGTCTGTATTGAACTCCATTTGCCACTTCTCGGCCCACTTCCCCAGCTGATCAAGATCCTGTTACAACTTTAAATAACCCTCCTCACTGTCTACAATACCACCTATTTTAGTGTCATCTGCAAACTTACTGATCATTCCTTGTACATTCTCATCCAAATCGTTGATATAGATAACAAACAGCAATGGGCCCGGCACTGACCCTGAGGCACACCAGTAGTCACAGGCCTCCAGTCCGAGAAGCATCCTTCCACCATTACCCTCTGCTTCCTACCATCAAGCCAATTGTATATCCAATTTGCCAGCTCTCCCTGAATTCCAAGTGATCTAGCCTTCCAGAGCAGCCTACCATGTGGAACTTTATCAAAGGCCTTCCTGCAGTCCATATAGACTGCGTCTACCGTCCTGCCCTCATCAACCTTCCTCGTCACGTTATCAAAGAACTCTTAACAAATTTGTAAGGCACGATCTCCCATGCACAAAGCCGTGCTAACTACTCCTAATCAAACCCTGTCTTCCCAAATGCTTGGATATCTTATCCCTCAGAATCCTCGACAGTAACTTACCCACCACAGATGTGAGTCTATAACTCCCAGGTTTTTCTTTGCAGCCCTTCTTAAATAAGGGCACAACATTTGCTGTCCTCCAGTCTTCTGGTACCTCACCTGTGGCTACTGATGATGCAAATATCTCGAAACATATATATAGACAAAGTCAAAGGTGCCAGACAATGCTTGGAATGCGAGCATTTGCAGGTAATTGAGTGTTTACAGATCCAGAGAGAGGGGTAACCCCAGGTTAAAGAGGTGTGAAGTGTCTCAAACCAGGACAGTTGGTAGAATTGCGAAACACCAGCTGCGGAACACTGCCAAACAGATGAGACAACAATACTGCGCCACCTATATGCACACCAAGAACAGAAAGCTTGAGAAACTTGGCATCACCACCGGCAGCAACCAAGCCTCCCCCAGTACCACAGTCGAAAACAATACAGGGAAATCTATTGTCAACTTGTCAGACTACACCCTTCAACCAGACAAAATCGAAGTCCTCAACAGGGGGCTCAATTTCTGCACCACCACCAAAATGGACCCCATCAGTCTCGCGGCAGACACGGAGGAATTCATCAGGCGAATGAGGCTCCGGGAATTCTTCCACAGACCACAAGAGGCCGACGGCGAACCCAATGAGACACCCAATGAACTGGAACAGCAGACCGAGAGACCTGCGGTGAGGCAACTGAAGAGGAAAGGGTCGAATTGGACCCCTCCGGAAGGCTACTGCCCGAGACTCGACATGTATGCTCAAGCCATCAGGAGTCGCGTCAATGCCAGATTCATCAGTCGCATTCACAGGACAGCCCCGAATGTCACCCAAGCACAACGCAACGCCATCCGTGCTCTCAAGACCAACCGCAGCATCGTCATCAAACCAGCAGACAAAGGAGGGGCCACCGTCATACTGAACAGAATGGACTACTTTAAAGAAGTGTACCGATAACTCAACAACCAGGAACATTACAGACAATTACCCGCAGATCCGACCGAGGAACACACCCGCCAACTCAACAGACTGATCAAGACCTTGGATCCAGATCTTCAGAGCACCCTACGTGCTCTCATCCCACGTACTCCCCGCATGGAGATCTCTACTGCCTCCCGAAAATACATAAGGCCAACACACCAGGCCGCCCTATCGTTTCAGGCAATGGGACCCTGTGTGAGAACCTCTCTGGCTATATCGAGGGCATCTTGAAACCCATCGTACAAGGAACGCCCAGCTTCTGTCGCGACACGACGGCCTTCCTACAGAAACTCAGTACCCATGGACCAGTTGAACCAGGAACATTCCTCGTCACAATGGACGCCTCGGCTCTCTAAACCAGCATCCCCCTTGACGACGGCATTGCTGCAACAGCCTCAGTACTCAACACCGACAACTGCCAATCTCCAGACGCAATTCTGCAACTCATCCGCTTCATTCTGGATCACAACGTCTTCACCTTCGACAACAAGTTCTTCATCCAGACGCACGGAACAGCCATGGGGACCAAATTCGTACCTCAATATGCCAATACCTTCATGCACAAGTTTGAACAAGACCTCCTCACCGCACAGAACCTTCCTGTTATACACCAGATACATTGATGACATTTTTGTCCTGTGGACCCACGGCAAAGAATCACTGAAACGACTACACAATGACATCAGTAAGTTCCATCCCACCATCAGACTCACCATGGACGACTCTGCAAAATCAGTTGCATTCTTGGACACACTCATCTTCATCAAGGACGGTCACCTCAGCACTTCGCTTTACCGCAAGCCCACGGATAACCCACGATGCTCCACTTCTCCAGCTTCCATCCTAAACACATTAAAGAAGCCATCCCCTATGGACAAGCTCTCCAAATACACAGGATCGGCTCCGATGAGGAGAAGTGTAACAGACATCTACAGCCACTGAACGATGCCCTCGTACGAATGGGATATGGCGCTCGATTCATCGATCGACAGTTCCAACGCGCCACAGCAAAAAACCGCACTGACCTCCTCAGAAGACAAACACGGGACACAACTGACAGAGTCCCCTTCGTTGTCCAGTACTTCCCTGGAGCGGAGAAACTACGACATCTTCTTCGCAGCCTTCAACACGTAATCGATGAAGACAAACATCTTGCTAAAGTCATCCCCACACCCCCACTAATTGCCTTCAAACAATCGCGCAACCTCAAACAACCATTGTTTGCAGCAAACTACCCAGCCTTCAGAACATCGACCACGACACCACACAACCCTGCCATGGCAATCTCTGCAAGACGTGCCAGATCATCGACATGGATACCACCATTACACGTGAGAACACCACCCACCAGGTACGCGGTACATACTCGTGCGACTCGGCCAACGTTGTCTACCTCATACGCTGCAGGAAAGGATGTCCCGAAGCGTGGTACATTGGCGAGACCATGCAGATGCTGCGACAACGAATGAACGGACATCGCGCAATAATCAACAGGCAGGAATGTTCCCTTCCAGTCGGGGAACACTTCAGCAGTCAAGGGCATTCAGCCTCTGATCTCCGGATAAGCGTTCTCCAAGGCGGCCTTCAGGACACGCGACAACGCAGAATCGCCGAGCAGAAACGTACAGCCAGGTTCCGCACACATGAGTGCAGCCTCAACCGGGACCTTGGATTCATGTCGCATTACATTCATCCCCCACCATCTGGCCTGCGAAATCCTACCAACTGTCCTGGCTTGATACTAGTCACACCTCTTTAACCTGGGATTACCCCTCTCTCTGGATCTATAAAGACTTAATTACCTGCAAATGCTCACATTCTAAGCATTGTCTGGCACCTTTGACTTTGTCTATATATATGTTTCTGGAACCTACCTCTTCATTCACCTGAGGAAGGAGCAGTGCTCCGAAAACTAGTGATTTGAAACAAACATGTTGGGCTTTAACCTGGTGTTGTAAGACTTCTTACTGTGCTCACCCCAGTCCAACGCCGGCATCTCCACATCATGGCAAATATCTCAGCCAGGGCTCCCGCAATTTCTTCTCTCTCCTCATGCAGAACCTATATCCAGGTTCTTGGATATACCTGGTCAGGGCAGGAGATTTATCCACCTTCATACATTTTAATACATCCATCACCTCCTCTATTATAATGCGAACTGTCCCCAATATATCGCCACTAACCGTCCCAGCTTCCCAAGTCTTCATGTCTTTCTCTACGGTAAACACAGAGGAGAAATATTCATTGAGAACCTTGTCCATCTCCTGCGGTTCCACACAGTGTGTCCACTTTGGTCCTTGAGGGGCCTTATCCTCTCTCAGTTATTCTTTTTCCTTTAATATACTTAAAGAATACCTTTGGATTCACCTTAATCCTCTCAGCGGCACTCCACTACTCTGCGTGCCAACTTGAAAATGGCTCATTTACACCCACTCTCTGCTTCCTGTCCATTACCTAACCCTCTATCCATTCTCATTTTTACTATCCAGGGCATACCTGTTTGGAAGGTGCTGTCTGAGGAACCTTGGTGGGTTCCTGCAGTGCATCTTGTCGATGGTACACACGGCTGCCACTGTGCGTCGGTGGTGGAGGGAGTGAATGTTTGTGGTTATGGTGCCAATCAAGCGGGGCTGCTTTGTCCTGGATGGTGTTGAGCTTCTTGAGTGTTGTTGGAGCTGCACTCATCCAGGCAAGTGGAGAGTATTCCATCACATTCCTGACTTGTGCCTTGTAGATGGTGGACAGGCTTTGGGGGGGTCTGGAGGTGTAGGATTCCCAGCCTCTGACATGTTCTTGTAACCACAATATCTACATGGCTAGTCCAATTCAGTTTCTGGTTAATGGTAAACCCCAGGATGTTGATTGTGGTGGATTCAGTGATGGTAATGGCATTGAATGTCATGGGACGGTGGGTAGATTCCCTCGTGTTGGAAGCGGGTCGTTGTTACATATGGCCAGGGGCTACAGTGAAATTCAATCCAATCTGACGATTTAGGTTCAAGCTGGTTCATTGTAAGACACTTCCTCATAGCTACTAACCCACAAGAAGCTCTTCGCCCAAAGTGCTCCAGCTGTCTGTATTTATAGGATAATTAGTGTCACATGTTTAACAAGCAATTCACTTAACAAGGTAATTACCATACACAGTGATTAATCTAGGACATTGCCTGTCATTGCCGGGCACTGGTGTGGTGTGAATGTTACTTGCCACTTGTCAGCCCGAGCCCGGATATTGTCCAGGTCTTGCTGCATTTGGACATGGAAAGTTGCGAATGATGCTGAACATTGTGCAATCAGCAGCGAACATCCCCACATCTGACCGTGTCAAGGAAGGTCATTGATGAAGCAGCTGAAGATGGTTGGGCCGAGGCCACTACCCTGAGGAACTCCCGCAGTGATGTCCTGGAGCTGAGATGAGTGACCTCCAACAATCGCAATCAATTCCTTTGTGCCGGGTATGAGTCCAACCGATGGAGGGTTCCCAATGACCTCAACTTTTCAAGGGATCCTTAATGTGTCACTTGGTGAAATGCTGACTTGATATGAAGGGCGGTCACTCTCACCTCACGCGTCCAGCTCTCTAACCCATGTTTGGACCAAGATTGTAATGAGGTCAGTAGCCAAGAGACCTTAGCAGAACCCAAACTGAGCATTACACGGCAGCACAGTGGTTAGCACTGTTGCTTCACAGCGCCGGGGACCCAGTTTCGATCCCCGGCCTGGGTCACTGTCTGTGCAGAGTCTGCACGCTCTCCCCGTGTCTGCGTGGGTTTCCTCCGGGTGCTCCGGTTTCCTCCCACAAGTCCCGAAAGACTTACCGTTAGGTAATTTGGACATTCTGAACTCTCCCTCTGTGTACCCGAACAGGCGCCGGAAAGTGGCGACGAGGGCATTTTCACAATAACTTCATTGCAGTGTTAATGTAAGCCCACTTCTGACACGAAGAAAGATTATTATTATTAAAAAAGGTTATTGCCATTTTCCCGTGTTCGTACTCCACATTTTTATTTATTAAACCAAAGATCCCATATACTTTGCTAACCACTCTCTCAATGTTGGATTTGGTTTTGGGTAATGAACCAGGCCAGGTGTTGGATTTGGAGGTAGGAGAGCACTTTGGGGACAGTGACCACAATTCGGTGACGTTTAAGTTAATGATGGAAAGGGATAAGTATACACCGCAGGGCAAGAGTTATAGCTGGGGGAAGGGCAATTATGATGCCATTAGACGTGACTTGGGGGGGGATAAGGTGGAGAAGTAGGCTGCAAGTGTTGGGCACACTGGATAAGTGGGGCTTGTTCAAGGATCAGCTACTGCGTGTTCTTGATAAGTATGTACCGGTCAGACAGGGAGGAAGGCGTCGAGCGAGGGAACCGTGGTTTACCAAGGAAGTGGAATCTCTTGTTAAGAGGAAGAAGGAGGCCTATGTGAAGATGAAGTGTGAAGTTTCGGTTGGGGCGATGGATAGTTACAAGGTAGCGAGGAAGGATCTAAAGAGAGAGCTAAGACGAGCAAGGAGGGGACATGAGAAGTATTTGGCAGGAAGGATCAAGGAAAACCCAAAAGCTTTCTATAGGTATGTCAGGAATAAGCGAATGACAAGGGAAAGAGTAGGACCAGTCAAGGACAGGGATGGGAAATTGTGTGTGGAGTCTGAAGAGATAGGCGAGATACTAAATGAATATTTTTCGTCAGTATTCACTCAGGAAAAAGATAATGTTGTGGAGGAGAATGCTGAGCCCCAGGCTAATAGAATAGATGGCATTGAGGTACGTAGGGAAGAGGTGTTGACAATTCTGGACAGGCTGAAAATAGATAAGTCCCCGGGACCTGATGGGATTTATCCTAGGATTCTCTGGGAGGCCAGGGAAGAGATTGCTGGACCTTTGGCTTTGATTTTTATGTCATCATTGGCTACAGGAATAGTGCCAGAGGACTGGAGGACAGCAAATGTGGTCCCTTTGTTCAAAAAGGGGAGCAGAGACAACCCAGGCAACTATAGACCGGTGAGCCTCACGTCTGTAGTGGGTAAAGTCTTGGAGGGGATTATAAGAGACAAGATTTATAATCATCTAGATAGGAATAATATGATCAGGGATAGTCAGCATGGCTTTGTGAAGGGTAGGTCATGCCTCACAAACCTTATTGAGTTCTTTGAGAAGGTGACTGAACAGGTAGACGAGGGTAGAGCAGTTGATGTGGTGTATATGGATTTCAGCAAAGCGTTTGATAAGGTTCCCCACGGTAGGCTATTGCAAAAAATACGGAGGCTGGGGATTGAGGATGATTTAGAGATGTGGATCAGAAATTGGCTAGCTGAAAGAAGACAGAGGGTGGTGGTTGATGGGATATGTTCAGAATGGAGTACAGTCACAACTGGAGTACCACAAGGATCTGTTCTGGGGCCGTTGCTGTTTGTCATTTTTATCAATGACCTAGAGGAAGGCGCAGAAGGGTGGGTGAGTAAATTTGCAGACGATACTAAAGTCGGTGGTGTTGTCGATAGTGTGGAAGGATGTAGCAGGTTACAGAGGGATATAGATAAGCTGCAGAGCTGGGCTGAGAGGTGGCAAATGGAGTTTAATGTAGAGAAGTGTGAGGTGATTCACTTTGGAAGGAATAACAGGAATGCGGAATATTTGGCTAATGGTAAAGTTCTTGAAAGTGTGGATGAGCAGAGGGATCTAGGTGTCCATGTACATAGATCCCTGAAAGTTGCCACCCAGGTTGATAGGGTTGTGAAGAAGGCCTATGGAGTGTTGGCCTTTATTGGTAGAGGGATTGAGTTCCGGAGTCGGGAGGTCATGTTGCAGCTGTACAGAACTCTGGTACGGCCGCATTTGGAGTATTGCGTACAGTTCTGGTCACCGCATTATAGGAAGGACGTGGAAGCTTTGGAGCGGGTGCAGAGGAGATTTACCAGGATGTTGCCTGGTATGGAGGGAAAATCTTATGAGGAAAGGCTGATGGACTTGAGGTTGTTTTCGTTGGAGAGAAGAAGGTTAAGAGGAGACTTAATAGAGGCATACAAAATGATCAGGGGGTTGGATAGGGTGGACAGTGAGAGCCTTCTCCCGCGGATGGATATGGCTGGCACGAGGGGACATAACTTTAAACTGAGGGGTAATAGATATAGGACAGAGGTCAGAGGTAGGTTCTTTACGCAAAGAGAGGTGAGGCCGTGGAATGCCCTACCTGCTACAGTAGTGAACTCGCCAACATTGAGGGCATTTAAAAGTTTATTGGATAAACATATGGATGATAATGGCATAGTGTAGGTTAGATGGCTTTTATTTCGGTGCAACATCGTGGGCCGAAGGGCCTGTACTGCGCTGTATCGTTCTATGTTCTATGTTCTATGTAGCACAGGGCTAAAGAGCTGGCTTTGAAAGCAGACCAAGGCAGGCCAGCAGCGTGGGTTCAATTCCCGTACCAGCCTCCCCGAACAGGCGCTGGAATGTGGCGACTAGGGGCTTTTCACAGTAACTTCATTTGAAGCCTACTTGTGACAATAAGCGATTTTCATTTCTGCCACCTTCAAAGATCGATGCACATGAACCCTCAGGGCCGTCTATCTCTGCACATCCTTTAGAACTGTGCCATTTAATCCATGTTGCCTCTTCCTATGTTGCCTTCAGCCAATATGTATGGCCTCACACTGCAGGGTAGTTGGTCAGAACTCAGGCTTTGTGGCACCCGAGAGATGGAGTGGGACTCGGTCCGGTTGGTCGGCTTGCGGCCAACGAATTGGCCAAAAGGCTGCATTCTGCCCGGCAACAGGTGGCGATTGGGTCCTCCTTGGGTGGGATGATTCCCAGAGACTCAAGGAAAGCAGATTTAGAGACATGGACGCTGAGAGACAAGGACCTGCATTCTCTCTCGCTCTCTCCCTTGTGTTTTCACCAGAAAAGCTGTGTAGCTGGATCCAGAATCTGAGTGAATCCACAAGGAAAACCTTGAACCGTAAGCCTGGATTGATGCGAGGAGTGCCAGAAACAACCATCTGAAATAAGGACTCATATATTTTACTTTCATTATAATTTTTTACACCCCTCTCCTCCCCTTTGTGTGTGTGTGTGTGTGTGTGTGTGTAGAGTTTAAGTCAGGGGTTAGGAATCAGATGATGGTTAATCAGTTTTATTTGCCGCAAAACTTAGTATAGTTCTTGTTATTAATGAAAAGTAATTGTGTTAACATTTACAAACCTAGTGACTGTAATTATTGGACAGCTAAGGGTCAAAGACTTTGGGTATTTTTTCTAAGAAATATTTATTAATTTCAATTGTGTTGTGACTCCAGGTCAACTGGAATTGACCACAAACTAGCCCACGGTGTCGTACCAATTTACACTTATTATTCTTTATATATGTTGCCAACACTTGCCGGTATCTTCTTCAATCCATTCATGGCAGGCAGGCATCGCTGGCTGGGCCAAAATGTATTGTCCATCCCAGAGAGCATTTACGAGTCTGGATCTGGAGTCACGTGTAGGGCAGACCAGGTAAGGACGACAGGTGGGTTTTGACGACAATCGGCAATGGTTTCATGGTCATCATTGGACCTTTCATTCCAGATTGTTATGGAATTCAAATTTCACCATTTGTCACGATGGGATTCGAACCTGGGTCCTCAGTGCATTACAAAGAACAAAGAACAAAGAAATGTACAGCACAGGAACAGGCCCTTCAGCCCTCCAAGCCCATGCCGACCATGCTGCCCGACTAAACTACAATCTTCTACACTTCCTGGGTCCGTATCCCTCTATTCCCATCCTATTCATGTATTTGTCAAGATGCCCCTTAAATGTCACTATCGTCCCTGCTTCCACTACCTCCTCCGGTAGCGAGTTCCAGGCACCCACTACCCTCTGTGTGAAAAACTTGCCTCGTACATCTACTCTAAACCTTGCCCCTCTCACCTTAAACCTATGCCCCCTAGTAATTGACCCCTCTACCCTGGGGAAAAGCCTCTGACTATCCACTCTGTCTATGCCCCTCATAATTTTGTAGACCTCTATCAGGTCGCCCCTCAACCTCCGTCGTTCCAGTGAGAACAAACCGAGTTTATTCAACCGCTCCTCATAGCTAATGCCCTCCATATCAGACAACATTCTGGTAAATCTCTTCTGCACCCTCTCTAAAGCCTCCACATCCTTCTGGTAGTGTGGCGACCAGAATTGAACACTATACTCCAAGTGTGGCCTAACTCAGGCTCTATACAGCTGCAACATGACTTGCCAATTCTTATACTCAATGCCCCGGCCAATGAAGGCAAGCATGCTGTTATAACCTGCCTACTGACGATTGGCTGGGGACTAATGACTATCCCACAATCCTATGGGAGTATGAACTTCCCCAATGAGGGGGGCAGAGAAACTCCTACTATAAATAAGCTGGCCAGTCCAGGAACCAGGAGGAAGGAGAAGGTAGCAAGGGAAGTTACTGCTACTGTTATGTATATATTGTTATAGTAAATAAACGTTATTATTTTGTATCCTTAAAACTCGTGCTGGATTCTTCGGGGCCCTTACAAAACATGCTGTATGCCTTCTTGACTACCTTCTCCACCTGTGTTGCCCCTTTCAGTGACCTGTGGACCTGTACTCCTAGATCTCTTTGACTTTCAATACTCTTGAGGGTTCTACCATTCACTGTATATTCCCTACCTGCATTAGCCCTTCCAAAATGCATTACCTCACATTTGTCCGGATTAAACTCCATCTGCCATCTCTCCGCCCAAGTCTCCAAACAATCTAAATCCTGCTGTATCCTCTGACAGTCCTCATTGCTATCCGCAATTCCACCAACCTTTGTGTCGTCTGCAAACTTACTAATCAGACCAGTTACATTTCCCTGGGTCTCTGGATTACTAGTCCAGCGACAATACCACCACACCACTGCCTCCCCTTCATTGAGGTGCGATGTGATGCAGTGTCATGTCGAGTCCATGTGATACATGAGGTATTGCAGACATACACTCGAAACTCGATTTCTATCCACATACCATCAACTCCATATTCCCTGATCATTGCTTGTGATTATGTAAATATTATAATTGTGGGCAGCAGGGTTAGCACTGTGGCTTCACAGCTCCAGGGTCCCAGGTTCGATTCCGGCTTGGGTCACTGTCTGTGCGGAGTCTGCACGTTCTCCCCGTGTCTGCGTGGGTTTCCTCCGGGTGCTCCGGTTTCCTCCCACAGTCCAAAGATGTGCAGGTTAGGTGGATTGGCCGTGATAAATTGCCCTTAGTGCCCAAAAAGGTTGGGTGGGGTTACTGGGTTACGGGGATTGGGTGGAGGTGTGGACCTTGGGTAGGGTGCTCTTTCCAATGGCCGGCGCAGACCCGATGGGTCGAATGGCCTCCTTCTGCTCTGTAAATTCTATGATTCTCTGATAACACTCATCAGGAAAGACTTTCATTTCGCGGTCACCTGTCATAATCTCAGGATTTCCAAAGCCCTTTCAGCAAGTGAAGTACTCTTGAAGTCTAGCCACTGTTGTAATTTAGGAATCACACAGCCAATTTGCACACAGCAAGCTCCCGCAAACAGCAAGTTTGCTTTCAATCCATATATTTCCAACCCGTTCAGCGAACTATTCGGGACTGTGTGGAACTCACTGGGTGCTATTCCCCGCCCCCCCCCCCAGGTGGGAGAATCGCCGAGGCGCCGCACGAATTGCGCCACACCGCCCCGACCCCGCACGTGATTCTCCCACCCCCCGGAAACCAGCGGCGTGCGATTCGCACCGGGCCGCTCGGAGAACCGGGGAGCGGCGATTCTCCGGCCGGATGGGCCGAGCGGCCGCTACGACACGAAAGGTTTCCGCCAGCGCCGTCCACCCTGGGTCGCTGCCGGCGGGAACTCCGCGGGAACGCTGGGGGGGGCGGCCTGTGGGGGGGGAGGGGGGGGGTTCGGGAGGGGGGCTCCTACTACACTGGGGTGGCCTCCGATGGGGTCTGGCCTGCGATCGGAGCCCACCGATCGGCGGGCTGGCCTCTCCCCCTCCCGGGCCTACCTCTTCCGCGCGCGGCCCAGAACTCTGGCTCCATGTTGGTGAGGGGTCAGCGTGCGTAAGACGTTCCCCGCGCAAGCGCACGATTGGGCTGCCCCATCTGCGCATGCGTGGGTTGGTTGGCACCCATTTGGCGCCGCGTAAGGGCGCTGGAGTGGCGTGAACTGCTCCAGTGCCTTGTTGGCCCCCTGTGGGGCCAGAATACGTCGTGTCCGTGCCCTGTTTGCGCAGTCATGAAATGCGACGGCACAAACACTTGGCCTCAATATCGGAGAATCGCCCCCACTGTGCGGGACTGTGTGGAACTCACTATATGGAAAGCAGCTCTGCACTCCAAACCTTTGCTGATGGATTAATTCCATTCATTCCTCTTAACCCAAATCTGGATTAGAAGGTGAGCTTCGAGCTTTGAGCGGGCTGCCAGATGTGTTGGTGTGACATGGTGACTGGCAATCAGTAAAAACCATGCAAAATCGCCAATGAGCTGCCCCCCCCACCCCCACCTCCACCACCACCCCGCCCCCGCCCCTGCAGTACACACACAGCCACATTGCAGCCTGGTTTAGATCTTGTTGAAATGATCTTTTTCCCTCAGTCTGCGAGCTGCAGGAATCTGGATCTAATCTGTTGGTGTCAAATTTGCTTCAGAACCTCTGGAAGCTGCAAATTATAATAAGTAGAAATCATTCCCATACTTCAAACGGCAGGATTCACTGGACTTCTAAAAATGTGAAACTTGGCAATAGATTGCAGCCAGACCGCAATAGTGACGTGTGGATGCCCCACAAAGGACAGGATTTAGTCCTTAAATTATAGATTTGATTCTGCAAATTACCAGCCGACTGGCAAAAGTCTTTTACCGATATAAAGTCACGAGGGGGCTGGACAGAGCAGACGGGGAGAAACTGGCCCTGCTCCTGAAAGGACCGAGAGAGAGAGGGCACAGATTGAAAGTGATTTGCAAAAGAAGCAAATGTGATGTGAGAAAAAAATTCTCTTGCACAGCAGGGGGGGTCTGGACTGCACTGTCTGGCAGCGTGGTGGAGGCAGGTTCCGTTGAGGCATTCAAGAGGCCGTGAGATGATTATTTGAATAGAAAAAGGGGTACGGGGAAAGACAGGGGTACGGCACTAAATCATGATGCCCGTTTGGAGAGATGTGCTGAAATGTGGCAGATGGAGTTTAACCCTGATAAGTGTGAGGTGATTCATTTTGGTAGGACACATTTGGTAGGAAGGATGTGGAAGCATTGGAAAGGGTGCAAAGGAGATTTACCAGGATGCTGCCTGGATTGGAGGGTGGGTCTTATGAGGAAAGGTTGAGGGAGCTAGGGCTTTTCTCATTGGAGCGAAGGAGGATGAGAGGTGACTTAGTTGAGGTGTATAAGATGATGAGGAGGATAGATAGAGAGAACGTTCAGAGACTATTTCCTCGGGTGGATGTAGCTGTTACAAGGGGGCATAACTATAAGGTTCATGGTGGGAGATATAGGAGGGATGTCCGAGGTAGGTTCTTTACTCAGAGAGTGGTTGGGGTGTGGAACGCACTCCCAGCTATGGTAGTGGAGTCGGACACTTTAGGAACTTTCAAGCGGTTATTGGATAGGCATATGGAGTGCACTAGAATGATTGGGAGCAGGTTGATTTGATCTTAGTTTCAGACTAGTTCGTGGGCCGAAGGGCCTGTACTGTGCTGTACAGTTCTATGTTCATAGAATTTACAGTGCAGAAGGAGGCCATTCGGCCCATCGAGTCTGCACCAGCTCTTGGAAAGAGCACCCTACCCAAGGTCCACACCTCCACCCTAGCCCCATAACCCAGTACCCCACCCTACACTAAGGGCAATTTTGGACACTATGGGCAATTTAGCATGGCCAATCCACCTAACCCGCACATCTTTGGACTGTGGGAGGAAACCGGAGCACCCGGAGGAAACCCACGCACACACGGGGAGGATGTGCAGACTCCGCACAGACAGTGACCCAAGCCGGAATCGAACCTGGGACCCTGGAGCTGTGAAGCATTCGTGCTATCCACAATGCTACCGTGCTGCCCCAAGATGTTGTATGTTCTTTCTATGATGGGTCGAATTGCCACTTCCTGCACTGTAACAATTCTGTGATCTTAGACCTAAATGGTACAAAAAGAAATTGGTGCAAAATGTTGTCCCGATTTTGTACTTGAAAGTGTTTCCCTGTTAGTGAGGCCCCTCGATGATCTGGTTTTAAAGTGGCAGTCTTGGCCCCAAAATGGGGCCGATAGCCTGACCACCCTTTCCTTCCTTGGAAAAGATTTTTGATCAATTTTCTGTTCTGCAGCCATCCTGTTTCTATTACTCTGCAAATTAAAGATCTGTGACAGATTAAAGAGTAGCAGCCAAGTTTTACAGGGCTTTGCAGAAGGCACACGTTCTAAGGGAAGGCAGAAGGGCTTACATTGATCTCTGTTCTGGTGAGGAGCTTGTGTCGACACAATCAGCTTCGGCACCTTGTAGCTGTTGTAGCCAGGGAATCATCAAGCATCAGGCTCCTGAGGAGTGGCAGTTCCGAACCCAAACAGACTAACATGGTGGCACAGTGCTGAGCACTGCTGCCTCACAGCGCCAGGACGGCACGATGGCACAGTGCTGAGCACTGCTGCCTCACAGCGCCAGGACGGCATGATGGAACAGTGCTGAGCACTGCTGCCTCACAGTGCCAGGACGGCACGATGGAACAGTGCTGAGCACTGCTGCCTCACAGCGCCAGGACGGCATGATGGAACAGTGCTGAGCACTGCTGCCTCACAGCGTCAGGACGGCACGATGGCACAGTGCTGAGCACTGCTGCCTCACAGCGTCAGGACGGCACGATGGAACAGTGGTTAGCACTGCTGCCTCACAGCGTCAGGACTGGGCAGCCTGGGAGGAGGGGCCGGTTCACCTCCCCCAAACCCCAGGAGCCCACCGCACCCCCCATTCCTCCAGCGCAGAACCAGCACCTCGCTCACCCCAATGAGAGAGGGAATAAGAGACCCCCCTCCCCTCCCGGGCAGGGGAGACCCCCAAACCAATTTGTGGAACCCACCGCCAGGCAAAGGATATCCGGGACACACACGCCCCCGTCCTCAACCCTGGGTACCGATCTCAGTCTGCTCAATAACGGAGCAGACACTCCATCAACCCCATCAGTACCGGAAATAGAGAGAGAGAGAGACCCAGGAAAGGAGAAAAGAAAATCTCCGCCCGAAAGGTGAGTCCTCCGCAGGGTGACAAAATATCTGTGCAGGCCGACCGCGGATAACGGCACCGATTCTTAAATTCAAATATGAAAGGGGAAACAAATCCCAAATGGATTATCTCTAACTGGGGGTCTGTCCTCAATCACAGCGAGGGTGAACTAACCCCCCCAACCCCAACCTCCCCCCGCCCCCCCACTCCCTGCTCCACTCAACGTCCCTCCAAATAAGACAAGGGCTGGCGACAAAGAACACCCCCTCCCTCACTCACAAGGACGCTAAGACTCCATAAAGCATGGTTATATTTAGCATTAATACTGAGCCCAAATCCCATTTTCCACATTTGACTAAACGTGGACTTGCTAAATCGAGATAACCAACGGGAGAGGTCGTCACATCCATAATACACACTCCCCTGTAAGAAAACAGCCTCAAACAAACAACAGCATAATCAACATGGAGCAATGTCCAGGATAACAATGGAATTACAGGGCAGTCGTCAGGATAAAGACATTTTCCCTGGTGCACAAAGAAAGCAAGGATAAAGCACCGAGAACTCTTCAGGATCTTTCAAGGATTCCATTATGATTCCAGACCAGACCCCGGCAGTGACTCGGATACTGGACACAAACTCCAATATTTTATTTTTATTTTGTAAGACTGTGAGGAAAGGATACTGTGCTCTAGGAGTGATTCCACAAAGAAATAGGGAGATGGAATATTAAAACTAACTTTATTACTAACACAGCATTAAAATATCTTTAACACCACACCCGAAAATAGCCTACAGTCACCCCTTAAACAATGCTCACCAATACAGTCACACAATAACCCTTAACTGCTATCTTTATTCCCAGTCAAACAATAACCATCTCCGCCTTTAATCCACTTTCAAATGCAGTTGGCACTGAAGAATACCTGCTGTACAGAGATGTCTGGGTGCTCTATTTGAGAAAGAGGAATCTTCTGACATTGCTTGAAAGAAAAGAGCTGAATCCTGTCAGAATCATGCCGAAACTCTGTCTGTATTTCTTCAGAAGCTGCTCTCAGCTAGTTTCAGCTCCCCTTCCAGCAACACCATGCTGACCTGCTTGGGAAGAAACTGTTAATCTGCCCACAGACATATCTTTAACTGAGCTGCAGTGGAAACAGATGCTCGACTTCCGCTCACATCCCCAATTCAAAACTCAACCAAAACAGCTTTTCTGCAAAATGTCTGCTACCTTAAATCCTCCCATTAGTTACATCATCGCACCAAGCTGAAACAGAATGGGCGTGATTCTCCGACCCCCCGCCGGGTCGGAGAATCCCCGGGGGGGGGGGACGGAGCGAATCCCGCCCCGCCGCCGGCTACCGTATTCTCCGGCGCCGTTTTTCGGGCGGTGGTGGGATTCCCGCCACACCAGTCTGGGGCCTTTGGCAGCGCCACCCCCCGTCAATTCTCCGGGCCCCGATGGGCCGAGCGGCCGTCCGTTTTTGGCCAGTCCCGCCGGCGTGGGTTACGCATGGTCCCACACGGCAGGACCTGGCAGGTAAGTTGGCAGGGGCAGTACTCGGGGGGCGTGGGGGAATCCGACCCCGGGGGGGGGGGGGGGGGGGGGGGGCCACAGTGGCCTGGCCTGCGACCGGGGCCCACCGATCTGCGGGCGGGCCTGTTCTGTGGGGGCACTCCTTTCGTCCGTGCCGGCCCCTGTAGAGCTCTGCCATGGCCGGTGCGGAGAAGTGAATCCCCCTCGCAAGCGCCAAAATACGCAGGCCGGTCTGCGCATGCGTGAAATCACGCTGACCCTTCAGCGCACGTTCGGGGGCTGTTGACGCCGGAGTGGTTGGCACCAGTTCTCCCACCGGCGTGGGGACTTAGTCCCCAAGAAGGGAGAATCCCGCTGAATGTATCAAATTAACTCCACAGGGAACCATTTCATTCCAAACAAAACTCCATTAGCACAAGCTTTTAAGATGCCTTAAATGCACCCCTGGCTCCCAAAATCTTTCAAACCAGGGATTTTTAAAAACACTACTACAGCACTAACCCAGATTTTTAACCCTTGCTGCACCAAATAACTACAATAAAATATATCTGAAATTCATACACTCACTACAATTCCAACAATTGAAGCACGAAGCACCATTCCTTCCACTGTCCCGTCTCACCAACACGCAGGCAGTCCACAGACTCGGCCCTGGCCAGGAGGAATGACCCAACTGGTTCAGTCACCCCTCACAAAAACATCAGGAATAGGACAACAGAGGACCAATGGTCAGTCTGCCACACTGCGAAGACAGAATACATTGTGCTCCAACGTATCGGACATGCCCAGCCTCCAGGTTAGAATTCCGAAACGTGGCAGCCAATTTCCGAACTCACTCAGGAAAGCCTACACTACACCTCGCCAGGGACCCGGCTCAGTGATGTGCCTCTCTCGGTCCCCCTGTCTTTAGTTTAGCTCAGTGGGCCAGACAGCTGGTTTGTGATGCAGAACAAGGCCAGCAACGCAGGTTCAATTCCCGTACCAGCTCAGAATTCTGAATTCTCCCTCTGTATACCCGAACAGAATGTGGCGACTAGGGGCAGTGTTAATTAAGTGACAATAAAGGTTATTTATTTATTTATCACAAACCCGTCAGGATGGACGACGGGCCTTGCTGCAGGATCTGTACGGACGCAGGCCCCACCAGAGGAAATGCTCTCTCCAGCACAGCCCCAGCACAGGCAGGGTCTGATCGCAGGCGGCAACGGCAAAAGTGGGTTTCAGCATTTTATCTCAGCTCTTTCTTGCAAGAACACTGACCAACCATCTCTTGGGCCAAAGCACAAGCCTTGCACCCCAAGAAAAGACAAAAACAAAACGTGCAACAAGATGAAAAGATGGATTCGAGATGAGCAGAGCAGGATTCTGCACTGACATCACGTGAGCCCCGCTCCCCGTTGCCATTTTGACGGTGGCAGATTAAGCGAGTGTCGGACACTTCATGAACATATTTAAATCATGTGACCCTTGGGATGCAGGAGCTAGCCCTCCCACAGAACTGTGAAGGGTAGGAGTGATTCCCCCAACCCAGCAAGGAGCTCTCCAGCATCCCCTCTGCTGATAATGGGCTCTCCCTTCCACCACCCCGACCCCACAATGTCTCCCCAACCCCAAACCCCCCAAACGTCCTCTCTCCTCTCCAGAGACCAGCCCTGGAATTCTGCCTATTTACTAACTAGCGGTTAGTAACTTGGCTGGTCACCTGGCCTAAATTGAAGCAAAACTACAGCGTGTTGCTGCTGTTGGATTTAGCAGGGTTAGTAAGTCCCTGCAGATCCAGCCAATTTTCATACAATCATTGAATCCCTACATTGCAGGAGGAGGCCATTCCGCCCATCGCGTCTGCACAGACCCTCCGAAAGAGCATCATACCCAGGCCCACCCCATCCCCGTACCCCACCCAACACTAAGGGCAATTTAGCGCGGCCAATCCACCTAACCCGCACAGCTTTGGACTGTGGGAGGAAACCGGAGCACCCGGAGGAAATCCACGCAGACACGGGGAGGACGTGCAGACTCCGCACAGACAGTGACCCAGCGGGGAATCGAACCCGGTCCCTGGCGCTGTGAGACAGCAGTGCTAACCACTGCGGCACCCCTGAGATTCCCACCTTACATAAATCTCAGGGTTATTATACCTGCCGGTTACATTTATTTGCTTCCGTATGTTGTTATCCTTAAAGTGCTGACCCATGTTCCTGATTTTAAAAAAATGAATTTGCAGGATGCGTCGCTGATGCGGCCCAGCGTTTATTGCCCATCCCGAGCTGCCCTTCAGTAGGCGGTGGTGAGCTGCCTTCTTGAACCGCTGAATGTTCCTCATCAAAGCATCTCCTCTTCACACCGAACCGCAAACCGCCAATGTTAGTAAGCCCTGGAGGATAATTGAATTCACACCTGTCCTTACTCCACATAAAACTTCAAACTACTGGTCACTGCGTAAGAGTGTAAAACAGGCAGGGAAATGTTAAAAGTGGACCCTGCTGGTTTCCGGACGAGGTTAAAGGACGTTCCCAGAGCACTGTTGGGAGAGCTGGGTGTTCTCAGTAAAACCTCTTCCACAACCAACATGTTTGTTTCAGAAACAGAAAATACGGGACGATCTCAGCAGGTCTGACAGCACCTGTGGAGAGAGAAGGGAGCGAACGTCTCGAGTCTGGCTGATTCTTTGTTTCTGTTTGTGGTGGTATGCATTAGAGGTATTACGGTACCCTGTGATGCCGAGAGGCTATTGGTGGATAGACGCCGGGTCCCGATTGGATCAGCCGCCTACTGGCTCCACCCAGTAAGGCGGAGTCTAAGAGCCCGGGTTCTCCCAGCAGCCGCATTCTGTAGCTGTGCTTTTACATAGATTACATAGAACATACAGTGCAGAAGGAGGCCATTCGGCCCATCGAGTCTGCACCGACCCACATTAATCCCTCACTTCCACCTTATCCCCGCAACCCAATAACCCCTCCCAACCCTTATGGACACTACGGGTAATTTAGCATGGCCAATCCACCTAACCTGCACGTCTTTTGGACTGTGGGAGGAAACCGGAGCACCCGGAGGAAACCCACGCGGACACGGGGAGAACGTGCAAACTCCGCACAGACAGTGACCCAGCAGGGAATCGAACCTGGGACCCTGGCGCTGTGAAGCCACAGTGCTAATCACTTGTGCTACCGTGCTGCCCTGTGCTGCTGGGGAACAAGTCTGCAAAATAAAGCCATCGATTGACTCCTTCTCATCTCGTCTCATGAGTGATTGATTGTGCTACAATTTATTACGCAGACTTTAAAGAACATGGAGATCCGAATCATCCCGGAGTGTCTGCGAATCAGCCCCCACGCGGCAAACTCAGCGGCCACTTTTAAACACTGGTTAGCGTGTTTTGAAGGATACCTCACAAACGCCTCCTTGTCTTCCCTAGGAAGTCCTCTTCTGGATCGTCACCCCCGACCTGGCTGGCAGCCCTGGGACCCATCCTGCTCCGAAAGCATGTGCGGGCGCACAAATCGGACCCGTTGGTCGAGAGGGTTCACCTCCTCCACACGAACCCTCAGTACGCCTACGTGGCGTACCCCGACGGCCGACAGGACACGGTTTCTCTGCGGGACCTGGCGCCTGCCGGAACTCCACCAATCACCCCCTCCCTCACACCGGCGCACCCCACAGCCGCCCCCTTCCCGGGTGGATCGGTCCTTTCCCCGGCCCCGCCTAGGGGTAGTGAAGCAGGAAGAGACATCGCTACGCTCCCAGAGACGACAGGGCCCGAGCCATCACCTGCATCACCATTGGGGCTGAGACAATCGGGGAGGACGACCATTTGACTCATCGAATATTTATAACAAAGCAAGAAATGACTCTGTAAATAATTCAGTTGCCCAGTAAAAGCGGCATTGTAAATAGTGCTAGTAGTTTGACATCGGAGCATAGCCGCTGTGTTAGTGGCATCCGAAGTACCGACTCTGTAAACCCCTACCACCATACGGCCCACTCCCCCCGCCGGGTACCTTTTTAACAAGGGGTGAATGTGGTGGTATGCATTAGGGGTATTACGGTATCCTGTGATGCCGAGAGGCTATTGGTGGATAGACGCCGGGTCCCGATTGGATCAGCTGCCTACTGGCTCCCTCCAGTAAGGCAGAGTATAAGAGCCCGGGTTCTCCCAGCAGCCGCATGCTGTAACTGCTGCTGGGGAACAAGTCTGCGTAATAAAGCCATCGATTGACTCCTTCTCATCTCGTCCCGTGAGTGATTGATTGTGCTACACTGTTCAAATTGATGGGGCTTTTTCATATCAGCTCAGTCACTGCTTTCTTTTTGTTGATCAGCACAGTTTTAATTTTAATCATCATTTAAATTACAGCAAATCAGGGCAATGCAATCCAAGAGTTTTACAAAAACCAGAAGCTGTACGTACATAAAGGTTCAGCACTTTCAAAAATAGAACATGCAGCTTTTCTGGATTCGAGACTGGTATATAATCCATTATATACTTCACAAAATGTTGATATCTGTACTCTTGCATCTTCTTTACATTTAATTAATTAGTAAAGTACAAAATTGGGACAGAGGAACAAATACGTTCAGATTTTTACTTCCAAATAAACAAGGCTGATGCTTTAATTTTTATTCTGCCCTTGAGTTATAACATTTAGCAGCTGTTGTCCTTTCTGTGAAACAAAAGCCTTAAATCGCTTGGTGAACGAGGGAGATGGAAGATGGAGAGAGTGTAGAGGATGACGGGTGGGTGAAGGGAGTAAGGCAGTTGGAGCGTGTCGGGGGCTCATGGACGGCAACACACCCAAAGGTTCTCCAGCGTTAACATGAGTGGTGATTGGCTAGCGTAGAATTTGGCCTTAAACATTAAAAAAAATCTTGCATATTTTTTCAAACCGCCCTCGAATATTTTTCACATTGTCCAACTTGAAAGAAAACCGTTCATGAGACATAACTTCTTTCCATTTTTAATCAGTTTCTTTTTAAGCTCTGTATGGGGCAATCTCAATGTCTGTTGCGAATATTCGCCCGGACTCTAAGCTGCAAGCCAAATTACCTACCACAGGAATCCACTCTGAACTGACAGTTAAATGGCTGAGCAGGAGGGGCCTAGCCGTGTGCAGCTAGCAGAGGCAATGGGGTTTGGAAATCAGGCCACAGTCTATCTTTCCAAATTACACACAATCTCTTACTGATTTGAAGGAGTTATCAGTTAGAGAGATTCCTCGTCAGCTATATTGCAGACAGCAACGGCAAACCACTGCGGTAATTTGCCAAACATAACAATGGACCAATCCATTGCAAGTCGATGGTCGCCAACGCCCTCTTAAGGCAAGGTACCTGGCGGGGGTTCAGCTAGGTTCCCATTGGTTGGGATCAAATGGCTGAGAATTATTTGATATTTCCCACAAGTAGCAGCATTTTAAAACTCCCGAACAGATCAGCTTATCTTCTTTTGTTTTGGTAAAAAGGTGAAGGACATGAGTCCTTGGGGCCAGCACAATGTGGACAGCCAGCATTCCCAGGTGAGGTAAAGCAGGAAGAGAGGTACTAGAAGCGTGCCTTTCCCAGACCAGTCATGTTGCTGCTGCTGCACCTTCTCAGAGTGAAAGTGGGCGGGCTTCACATTCGGGTGGTCCGTGCTCTACTCGAGGAATTGGTTCAAAACTGCAAAATCCTTTCCTGGAGGATGCTTCCAGCTAGTGGATAGGATCACTGTCCCCAGTCTGGAGTGATATAAACCCAGACAGTCAAGACCAGTCTAACCCAGGGGTTTACCCAAGGCATTTTCTAAATTCGGGGACTTTTCTGAATCCAAGTAGGTTACTTCATAGAATCCCGACAGTGCAGGAGGAGGCCATTCAGCCCATCGAGTCCACACCGACCCTCTGAGAACGCACCCCCCTCGGCCCACTCCCCCATCCTATCCCTGCATCTGCAGGCTAGAGGAGAACAAGTTGTCAGATTCTCTGTGACTATCACTGGGCAACCTTATTACATCTTTTTTTTAATGTAAATTTAGAGTTACCCAATTCATTTTTTTTTCCAATTAAGGGGCAATTTCGCGTGGCCAATCCACCTAACCCTGCACATCTTTGGGTTGTGGGGGAGAAACCCACGCAGACACGGGGAGAATGTGCAAACTCCACACAGACAGTGACCCGGAGCCGGGACCGAACCTGGGAACTCGGCGCCGTGAGGCAGCAGTGCTAACCACTGCGCCACCGTGCTGCATCTATTACATCTTAACACTTACTGCAGTAAGCTAAAAGCAAAATACTTTGGATGCTGGGAATTTGAAATAAAAACAAAAAATGCTGAATCAACTCAGAGCTCCTCTGTAGAAGTGTTAACTCAAAATGTCAACTTTCTTTCTCCACAGATGTTGCCAGTCTTGCTGTGTTTTTCCAGCACCTTGTCTTATCACACTTACTGCAGTTTCCTTTAACGTCAACAACAGGGTAGAGGATAAAATGAAACCCAATCCTGACTTTAAACTGACAGATTACCGCACACTGAACTTTTAAAGAAGTTATGTTTCATGAATATATCCCATTTAATGGTGGGATGGATTTTATATATAATCTTGTTATCTGTACATCTCGAAAGGCAAAGATAGAAGATTGATTTCACAAAATGCTGAAAATAGAAGCTTGATTTCATAAAGTGCTGAAGGTTTTTAAGACAAGGTGAATTGGACGCAGCAAAAATAATACTCCCAGAATTCGATTTTCGAGACACTGACACGTGTCGCCATGTTATCATGGAAACAAGGACACTTCCTGTTACTAGGCAACAAAAGAGAGATGCAGTCGATAGCCTTGATTTTCCCCGCATTTTGGAACTGGCGATGTCACTTCTGTGACTGTTTAAAGTCACGCCCCATCAAATGAAGAATTTGGAGATGTGGCCACATTGGGAGCAAGCTTCATATTTAAGTTGCAGTTCATCCATTACTGATATGGAGCAGCATATTAAAGGGGATAAGCCACCAGAACGGTATTGTGCGGAATGTGTTTGTCCTTCTCCGAAGCAAAGCAGCTCCTCAAGGGTGATGGGATGTGCCTGACCCCAGCACTGACAGTGAGCAACTTGAGGCCCAACCTGTTATACATCGGGCCTGTAATAGCCCCGGGCAGCCCGTAAAGAGGAGATGGCGATGCAAGAAGACCTAGCAGTAATGGGTTGAGGCCCTCCAACAGGAAAAACCTCAATCTTCATAACGGATCACCCTGAGACTACATTGCAGCTCATGCCTTCACTTTGGAAAGAAAACAAACAAATAAATATGGTGTGTCTTCAATTCTTGCAAAAGTGTACCTTGTACCGATGCTCCGCTGGGGGAAGGACCACAATTTGGTTCAGTAGTTTGCATAAACTATAACATCTTACTGAAAATAGATGAGAAGTGAGTCTCCACCTAGAACACTCTCCAAAAATTGAGACAATTTCCTTCCTCATTCCTCATTATTGGTAAGGCAACACTTTACAATATGAAACAACAACAAGCATTTGTGCAGCTCCAAAGCACTGGGTATGAAGTCCTGGCCATTGTCTACAATTTGTCTTCATAAAATACCAGTTTCTACAATTCCATTATTCAGATATAATAGTTTCCAGCAACTAGGAACAAGGCCGAGTGAAAACAGGCCTTTTGGCACTCGTGAATACTTTAATCTTCAGGTCTGAAGAATGGCTTTGAGCAAAGAAATTAACCATCATCCCTCAGTCAGCAGCTTGGATAGAGAGTAATACAAATATTGCAAAATGGACCATGGTCATGGAGACCTTCCTCATGCTGTACATTGTCTGTTTAAACCACACACAGTTTAGCGGAGTTCACAAACACAACAGAACACAGAATCAAATATATATTTATTTTTAAGGTGGTGCTTCAGTTTGAGAAGATGTTGGAATAACTTTGTGCTCGGCGGGGGCGGCGATGGTGTTGAGTACTAAAGTGTCCAGAAGGGAGGGAGAAAATAAAATCAACCTCCTGGTCCTGATTCCGACCCAGAGCTGGAATTGTGTGTGTTTACAACAGAACAGGTCGCATTGGGCTGAAACTTTCTCTTGAAGAACGGCTACTTGAATTAGACCGTGGGTCGCTTGCACCCATGAAACTGCGCGCAAGCACTAGCCAGTGAGAGCTGGGTTAGGCAGGGACTTGTTTAGTGGCAGCTGGAGCTAATTATCTCAGCCAATGAATACAGAAATGTGGATTATTTTGTCACAGTGTATTAAAGTCAGGGCAAGACCGCACCCTCTATTCAATATTAGTAACCAGATTTGGGTACACACTTCTTTGCACATTTCTCTAACGAACAATCCCAAAACAGGTCAGGCAACGCACTCTCCAAGAGATGTCGCAGCAGAGTGTGGAGGAGAAATAAAAACAGCAGCTACCTTCCTTTAATATATCCTAAAGCAGCAGCAAGAGGGAGGCAGAGAGAATCCCCAGAGGTACAACCTTGTAGACAATCAGAGGCTTTCGACCTCCCCAACGTTTAATATTCTACATCAATATCTCACATCCTGTGGGAATAGAGCTCATTATTATTCTTTCTTTTATTCATGCTAGCTTCAAGCTTCATGTAAATGTGCTCAGGCCTGTGGTGTGCATTCTGCGGGAATCGATTTACTACGCAGCCCTGACTAACGTCGATCACCTGAGGAAGGAGCCGCGCTCCGAAAGCTAGTGATTCCAAATAAACCTGTTGGACTTTAACCTGGTGTTGTAAGGCTTCTTACTGACATCGTGATGATAATTGAGCAAAACGTCTTCACCCCTGATTGAGATCCTGAACATGTTACGATTGTACAAAGTCTCTGAAAACACTTCTCGTATTTAAAGAAAATTAGACACAGAAAAGTATCTACTGTAACTACCTCAAAAATCTGTCACTCTCAATTGTGATCATTTGCCTCCTAGGCTGGTTCCACACACGTAGCCTCCAGTAGAACGTCAGTTCTTTGTGAGTGCCATAATGAATACGCAGAAGCTGATGAATGAAAAATTAGCACAATCTCTGCGATTGACTCAAGTTGGTATTAAATTGATGCATTCGGATGTTAGTTTCATTGTTCCCAGTGATCCAAGAATTAGAAACTAATTAATTGATTAACTACAACTACGTTTGGTTCATTGGTATTTTTCACCTTGACTGAGGCGGCATTTGGTGCCTCTTGAGACACCCGGTGACCCAGTATTGCTGCTGCTGTGTCTTTTCGATTTATGTGACTGGGAAACAGAATGGACACGTGTTGACACTGTGTGAAGGGTGTCCCAGTGGGAGAACGCAGTTGTACTTTGTTGCCCCCCCCCCCCCCCCCCCCCAGAAGCACCGTTACACACCAAAGGTGCAGCAAAGATGCCAAGCTGACCTGTGTGCAGGGCGATGAGACGTGTCCTCAGCATGTGCCAATACTAATGGCGTCAAGCTGTTGCACATTCAGTTTTCCTTCGCATTAGTTAAAGGGGAATGAATCCAGCTACCACTGTTTTGAGGAGTATCTCAAATAGAACTGAGAAATAGATTGGGACAGAAAGCAATCAGAGCACAACTTAATTCAGTTAACTGGGAAAAGGCTCCCAGTGCGCAGTCCCAGTTGGTACGTTCAAACAGAACACGCCAATAAGGCTGTTTTCAAACTCAGACAACAGATATATCTTTAAAAATGACCTGGTCCCCAGTTCAGCTGGTACATGTTGCCAGTACATCTCTCCCCTCTCAACAGAGCTGCTGGAGGGCGCAGTTTGAACTGCACTGGAGTATTTATCATGCGACATTTGGAGTGCCGTGCTGTCCTAGGGAAGCAGCTCGCCGGGCCGCAGCATGGCTTCTGAGAGCCGGGAGACCCCGTTCCCGGGATCTACCTGCCTCGCGACGCCTCACGAGATCCGATGCATTTTTAAACTATTCATTCATGGTGTGTGGGTGTCGCTGGCTGGGCCAGCACTTACTGCCCAGCCCAGAGGGCATTTCAGAGTCAACCTGTGGGTCTGGAGTCACGTGTAGGCCAGACCGGGTAAGGACGGCAGATTTCCTTCCCCAAAGGACATTAGTGAACCAGATGGGTTTTTACAACAATCGACAATGGTTTCATGGTCATCATTAGAATTTTAATTCCAGATTATTTTTTTAATTGAATTCAGATTTCACTACCTGCCCTGACGGATTTGAACCCGGGTCCCCAGGGTGTGGCCCTGGATTACTAATCTAGCCACAATAGCACCCTGCCACTGCTTCCCCGTTGCAATGTAAATCCTGCCACAAGGGGCAGCATCATCTTTTAGAAAATCGGAATATTAGAGCGAGGCAGTAAGCCCCACTCTAATGTGCAGATTCCCGAGGTACCTGAGGCTTTGGGATTCAACCCCTTCACCTCGACGATCTCAGGCAAGTGCCGTTCAACACTGGTCCCCACACGGTCCAGGTGGAACAGCACTCGTGGGGGTCTCCCAGGAAATCGGAGGCCCCCAGCTGCAAGCCCTTGGGGCAGGGTCGTGCCCTAGCACTGCTGGCACCCAAGTGGCACTGCCAGGGTGACACTGCCAAGCTGGCATTTTCTGCGCATTTGTGATCGGGCCAGGGTTGCCCACCAGGGTGTTGCGGGGTGCGGGGGCCAGCGACGGAGGGAGTGGGTTCCTCGGTTTAAGGATCTGAGCATTCAGCCAACAACCAGGGCCTCCTGGCTGTCATGAATCATGCTGGGAGAGAGCCCCTAGTACCGGCTCACTTATCTATTGACTTTCCTGTACATACTGGAAATAGGTTGGGTAGTTACCATACTGAAGTGGTGACAGAATAGTTGCTAAGCTCCTGAAATGATTATAACATGCAGACACTTCAATGTGGTCTGCAGGAAAATGGAGAGTAAAGTCATTTTTCTTACATTGTTTCGTGGGATGTGGGCAACATTGTCATGGCCAAGGCCAGGATTTAGGGGGCGATTCTCCAATATGGAGCCCAAGTGTTTGCGCCGTCGTGAACGCCGTCGCCTTTCACGACGGTGCGAACCGACCCCGGGTACGACCGATTCTGGCCCCCAAAGGTGGCCAGCACGGCGCTGGAGCGGTTCACGCCGCTCCAGCCTCCTTGGTGCCGCGCCAACCTGCGCATGCGTGGGGGACGTCTTTAGCCCGCCGGCCCCCGACTCAACATGGGGTCGGTGTTCAGGGGCCGGCTGCGCAGGGAAGTAGGCCCGGGGGGGAGAGGCCGGCCCGCCGATCAGTGGGCCCCGATCGCGGGCCAGACCCCATCGGAGGCCCCCCCCCGCCCCCCAGGTGAAGGAGCCCCCTCCCCACCGGCCGCCCCCCGAGCGTTCCCGCAGAATACCCACCGGCATCGACCAGGGGTGAACGGCGCCGGCGGGACTCTGTCGTATTGGCGCGGCTACTCGGCCCATCCGGGCCGGAGAATCGGCGGCCCCGCCGATTCCAGCGGCCCGCGGCAGCGCAAATGGCGCCGATTCTCTGCACCTCGGAGAATCGCGCAGTCGCTCGGCGTCGTGGCGCGGTCGCGCCGATTCTCCGGCCCGGCTCGGAGAATCGCCCCCTTACTGTCCATCTCTAAATCATTCTAACTGAGGGTCAGTCTCTGTCTTCAGTGTTATTCACATTCTCCAGGGAGATAATTATATGTTACATTTGATTTGAAATAAAAATCAAGTGTTTTACTGTAACTGAACTTTTGGAAATGCATTTCTAACTGTTCCTGAGGATTGTTTAAGATGAAATATTTAATCTTGTATCATCCCTGATGCTTTCTAGTTGGCATAGGGCTATTTATATAGATATGTGGAATGGAAAGATATATATATATAATAAATATGCATTAGAAATTCCCTGCAAAAATTGAATGAAATATTGATTAACACAGTAACTATCAAGTTAGGATGGGATTGAAGATCCCATCTTGAAGATGGACGGCACGGTGGCACAGTGGTTAGCACTGTTGTTTCACAGCGCCAGGGTCCCGGGTTCGATTCCCCGCTGGGTCACTGTCTGTGCGGAGTTTGCACGTTCTCCCCGTGTCTGTGTGGGTTTCCTCCGGGTGCTCCGGTTTCCTCCCACAAGTCCCGAAAGACGTGCTGTTGGTGAATTGGACATTCTGAATTCTCCCTCTGTGTACCTGAACAGGCGCCGGAGTGTGGCGACTAGGGGCTTTTCACAGTAACTTCATTGTAGTGTTAACATAAGCCTACTTGTGACAATAACAAAGATTATCTAAGAGTGTAAGTATGATGTTTATAATGTCACTGGTAACAGGTTTACTGCTCCCTGTGTCTCAGCATATCTATTCACGGCAGACTTGGCTGCTGTTTCAATGCTGGGGGATAAACAAAGTAATATGACTGGGGGTGGGTGGGATTAATGCAAGTTGGGCGAAGGAGAAAGGGTCATTCGTCAATGTAGTATAATTAAAATCAAAGCTCCCAGGTGGACCATATTTTCTCAGTATGTTGATGGTGTGCCCATGTTTCCAACTTTATAATCGAGGAAACTTCGAGAAAATTCCTTTTTTGGTTCACATTCATGAAGGTTTTGTTAAAGTCAAACTAAGATGAAGTTCGTGAGGATTTATACAAGGGGAATATAAACAAAAGTGAGTCAGTGATTATACAAGCCTTCGCATCTGTGTAAATCCTTAGGGATATGTAGTTGCTTTGGTTACAGCAACTACAATCTATCCACACCTTCCACAAAACAAACCTCACTATTAACTATTCTTCTGTATCAACTGTTTGCAGTTATCACAATCGGTTTGTTACTAAAAAAAGAATTTACATCGTGCACAAGATTCTCGATTGAAATATCCAACTCGTCACAAAGATGGTAGAAAGTGTTTGCGTGTGTGTAATTTGGCAATGTGATGTATTCTGCATGAAGACACCCTCGGTGACCAACTCAACTAAACGCAGGGAGGTTGAAACAAAATTCTGGTTGCCGATCATATCGCCTGACCCCATAAAATCACAAACTGCGTTTCTTGCTCATTGATATCACCTGACTGTCTCTCTGACCTTCAATTGATTTTCAGTGAATTTTATCAATCAAATGCTTCCAAAATGAGGAATCGCCCCCCCCCCCCCCGCCCCCACTCCTCAACCTTACCCCGCCCACTGAAATAAACAGTTTCAAAATAATCCCAAAGGTTTGGGAAGATTTATTTTCACGTTTTGGTAAAAGATGTTGGGCGAGATCATGCGGCTGGCCTCGCCGGTGGGATCCTCTGGTCCCACTGACAGCCACCTCCCCCCCCCCCCCCGCCCACGGGTTTCCCAATGGCGGGGGTGGGTTCAATGGGAAATCCCGTTGACAGTCGCAGGACCAGAAGATCGTACCGCCAGTCACCGGGAGCGGGCTACCTCCCACCGGCGGGAAACGCGCCAGGGAAAGGCCCGAGAACCTCGCCCGAGGTTCCTTACCGGCACAAAGCACGGCTACACTGTTCCGCTAATCGCCCTCGCAGTCAAAGCAGCCCCACTGCAAATGATACTAGGATCATCTTCCAACAGGCCCTAGGACCATAGCCTTGTGTTCCCATTCTGAATCTCTAAATTAAGGATGGTGTTACCTGTAATCAGCTCTGTAATGTACGGATGTGCTGAGTGCGCGCGTGGCCAGGTTGGGGGGGTGGGGGGACGGTTGGTGAACACAGCTCTCATGAAGGTGAACAAAACAACCATATTTGCATTTGAGAACCTTTTGTGATTCTGGTTTACCTGAATCCCATGAGTGGCAGCACGCAAGGTTTCTCTCAGCGTTTCTCAGTACTCAGCAGTGGTGGTGGATGAGTGGTGAGGTACCAGAGGGTTTCTATGCGTTGGAAGGTCAGGTGATGCCAAGCTCTGTACATCTCAGTAGTTTGAGACATTCAGAAACTCCCTACTGGCCTGCTGACACTATGAGCGCGACTCTCCGACCCCTACCGCGAGAGGGATCTTACCGTCTCGCCATTGTCACCCCCACCCCCGCAGAGGGGCCCCCGGCAGCAGGACAGGCGAGCCACCAAGAAAATCCATGGACTTTGGTTTTGGTAGGGCCGAAAGATTTTGCTGGCCGCCAATGGCTTGCCGTTTCCGACCCGGGAAAACCTCCACGGGAGGGAGGTGGGGGAATGGAAAATCCTGTGCGGCTTTTGATGATATAACAGTGAGCGAAAGAGAGTTTTGTCAAGGCATTTTCCCCTCTGTGAAGTGTTCAGTTCTCCCCTTGCGGGACGGTTACGCTCATTAAAGCTTTTCACAACAGTGAGATTTGTTTGGTTGCTGAGACTCCCTCTTTTAAGGCATGGCTTCCGTTTGCAATCCCCTCCGACTAAAATAAGAGCATCGCAGCGGCCCTCCATGAACTGCCAACACCCCCTTTGCTATGCGACCCGTCACAGCCAATGCAGGGTTTCTGGGAGTGGGACCCTTCCCAATTCCTTTTGGACACAGTTTCGAGGGAGCGACGCAGTTATTGACCCTGGAAATCTGCAGGACTCCAGGCGTTCCCGAGCGTTTCAGAAGCTGGGTTGGCGAGGAACAGTGTTTCCCGGCCTTGGCGACAGAGAGCACTCTGCCAATCGTGTTCAGCTCCTTTCAACGCGGGGCTGGTTTAATTTTAGAAAAAAAAAAATCTCTTTTTTAATCTCACTCTAACAAATATAGTTGGCATTTAAAAAATAATTTTTAGTATTAATTTATCAATTGTGATATTTCACATCGGCTGTACCATTTTGCGTATTTTGGGGAATATCATTCTTAAATCATCGTACCCGAGGTCTGTTTGACGACACTGGCAGAGATAACAATGGTGAGGCCTGTGCCCCATGGCTGAAGTCAGGGAACAACATTACCAAGTTGTTCAGGCATCAGATATCCAGCTTGGATGGGTTGATTATTGCTGGGCTCATTTGGGTTCAACAGGAGGCTCTGCTGGGAGTCCACCATGTGTATTGAGGTATAGTCTGGAGCAGGGATTGTGGGATGCCTGGAGTTCCCTGTTTGTTTGCAAGAGCCGACTGTGACACTTGCTAGGCCTTCTGTGGTGAAGTAACTGCTCAGGTTGAGGTCTTCGCCGGCGTCGTGCCGGCCCAGTTTGCCCGAGCTGAGGGCACACAGCTGCATGGCGTCGGCCTCGGATGTGTAGGCCTTGTCTGGCGGCTTGGTTTTCTGACCTGCCTTTGTGTCCGGTGAGGTGTCTTTGGCCTGGGACACCTGCAGTTTGTTCTGCTGACCCGGGGACAGGAGGACGCCCCCTGTAGGGGTGATGTCACTTACCTGCGCGTAAAAGTCCATTTTCCCAAATGAGCCCTGGTTACCGAGCGGACTGTGAGGAGCTGGTTGGCTGAGCCCATGTTTAGTTACTGTTGATAATCCTTTGTCTGTGGTCACCAGCTGTGATTTACTGCAATCACACCCCTCACTGTTTGGTTGCTGGCTCCACGTGGCATCTGCACCTGAAATATCGAAAGGAACTCCGTTGTCACTCTTCACGTCTTCTTTCCTTTTACTGGCTTCCAGCTGGAGGCTGCTGAATTCGCTGTGTTTGCCAGTGGTGACTTCGTCAGAAACATCTGGTTCGTAACAACTGTCGCGGCCAGAGTCATCGTCCTTGACACTCAGGCACTTGTTGCTCTTCAGGTGGCCTTGGCCAAGGAGTCTATCTGTATCCGCCATCTCTGCCTTTCCATCGGGATCATCAAGATCGATATCAATAAACTCCACCCAGGGGTCATCGATATAAAGGTCAGACTTGTAGCTCAGGTGGTTTGCAAAAATTGAGTTCACTTCATCAATTTTACCTTTCTGTAATAAAAAGAAATTGACAAAGATATAAAGGAATATTCCGAAGACTTTAATCAAAATAGAATCTGAAAGTGATGGAAATATTCTACAATCCTCATAGCATCAGAAAAAGGGCAGATCAATGTTTCATATCAAAAAGGTTTGTAACCAATATCATTCACCTGAAACATCAATCAAACCCTTTTCAAAGCTCATGAGCCTGCTTGGCCTGGCTAACATAATGGTTTCCACGCATGGCGTATCACCGCGTGTTTATACACACCCAGCACACGTCACCACGTGTATATACACCCCCAGCACACGTCACCGTGTATGTTTATACACACCCAGCACACGTCACCACGTGTTTATACACCCCCAGCACACGTCACCGTGTATGTTAATACACACCCAGCGCAAGTCACCACGTGTATATACACCCCCAGCACACGTCACCACGTGTTTATACACTCCCAGCGCACGTCACCGTGTGTGTTTATACACACCCAGCACACGTCACCACGTGTATATACACCCCCAGCACACGTCACCGTGTATGTTTATACACACCCAGCGCAAGTCACCACATGTATATACACCCCCAGCGCACGTCACCGTGACACCCAGCGCACGTCACCGTGTGTGTTTATACACTCCCAGCACACGTCACCACATGTTTATACACTCCCAGCGCACGTCACCGTGTGTGTTTATACACTCCCAGCGCACGTCACCGCGTGTTTATACACACACAGCGCACGTCACCCTGTGTTTATACACTCCCAGCGCACGTCACCACATCTGTTTATACACTCCCAGCACACATCACCACGTGTGTTTATACACACCCAGCGCACGTCACCGTGTGTGTTTATACACTCCCAGCGCACGTCACCACGTGTGTTTATACACTCCCAGCGCACGTCACCACATGTGTTTATACACTCCCAGCACACATCACCGCGTGTGTTTATACACTCCCAGCGCACGTCACCGCGTGTGTTTATACACTCCCAGCGCACGTCACCACGTGTGTTTATACACTCCCAGCATTCATCACCGCGTGTGTTTATACACACCCAGCGCACGTCACCACGTGTGTTTATACACTCCCAGCACACATCACCGCGTGTGTTTATACACTCCCAGTGCACGTCACCGTGTGTGTTTATACATTCCTAGGGCACATCACCACGTGTGTTTATACACTCCCAGCGCACGTCACCGTGTGTTTATACACACCCAGTGCACGTCACTGCGTGTGTTAATACACTCCCAGCGCACATCACCACGTGTTTATACACTCCCAGTGCGCGTCACCGCGTGTTTATACACACCCAGCGCACATCACCGCGTGTGTTTATACACACCCAGCGCACGTCACCGCGTGTGTTTATACACTCCCAGCGCACGTCACCGCGTGTTTATACACTCCCAGCGCACGTCACCGCGTGTGTTTATACACACCCAGCGCACGTCACCACGTGTGTTTATACACTCCCAGCGCACGTCACTGCGTGTGTTTATACACACCCAGCGCACGTCACCGTGTGAGTTTATACACTCCCAGCGCACGTCACCGTGTGTGTTTATACACTCCCAGTGCGCGCCACCGCGTGTTTATACACTCCCAGCGCACGTCACCGCGTGTGTTTATACACTCCCAGCGCACGTCACCGCGTGTGTTCATACACTCCCAGCGCATGTCACCGCGTGTATATACACTCCCAGCGCGCATCACCACGTGTGTTTATACACACCCAGCGCATGTCACCGTGTGTTTATACACTCCCAGTGTGCATCACCACGTGTGTTTATACACACCCAGCGCACGTACCGCGTGTGTTTATACATCCCAGTGCGCATCACCACGTGTGTTTATACACTCCCAGTGCGCATCACCACGTGTTTATACACACCGAGCGCACGTCACCGTGTGTTTATACACTCCCAGCGCACGTCACCGCGTGTGTTCATACACTCCCAGCGGATGTCACCGCGTGTTTATACACTCCCAGTGCGCATCACCACGTGTGTTTATACACACCCAGCGCATGTCACCATGTGTTTATACACTCCCAGTGTGCATCACCACGTGTGTTTATACACACCCAGCGCACGTACCGCGTGTGTTTATACATCCCAGTGCGCATCACCACGTGTGTTTATACACTCCCAGTGCGCATCACCACGTGTGTTTATACACACCCAGCGCACGTCACCGTGTGTTTATACACTCCCAGCGCACGTCACCGTGTGTGTTTATACACTCCCAGCGCACGTCACCGCGTGTGTTCATACACTCCCAGCGCACGTCACCGCGTGTGTTCATACACTCCCAGCGCACGTCACCGCGTGTTTATACACTCCCAGCGCACATCACCGTGTGTGTTTATACACTCCCAGTGCGCATCACCACGTGTGTTTATACACTCCCAGTGCGCATCACCACGTGTGTTTATACACTCCCAGTGCGCATCACCACGTGTGTTTATACACTCCCAGTGCGCATCACCATGTGTGTTTATACACACCCAGCGCACGTCACCGTGTGTTTATACACTCCCAGCGCACATCACCGTGTGTGTTGAAACACTCCCAGCGCACATCAACGTGTGTGTTTATACACACCCAGCGCACGTCATCGTGTGTTTATACACACCCAGCGCACGTCACCGCGTGTGTTTATACACTCCCAGCGCACGTCACCGCGCCTGTTTATACACACCCAGCGCACGTCACCATGTCTGTTTATACACTCCCAGCACACGTCACCACGTGTGTTTATACACTCCCAGCGCACGTCACAAAGTGTGTTTATACACTCCCAACACACATCACCGCGTCTGTTTATACACTCCCAGCGCACGTCACCGCGTGTGTTATACACTCCCAGCGCACGTCACCACGTGTGTTTATACACTCCCAGCACACATCACCGCGTGTGTTTATACACACCCAGCGCACGTCACCACGTGTGTTTATACACTCCCAGCACACATCAACGCGTGTTTATACACTCCCAGCGCACGTCACCGTGTGTGTTTATACATTCCCAGCGCACATCACCATGTGTGTTTATACACTCCCAGCGCACGTCACCGTGTGTTTATTCACACCCAGTGCACGTCACTGCGTGTTAATACACTCCCAGCGCACATCACCGCGTGTTTATACACTCCCAGTGTGCGTCACCGCGTGTTTATACACTCCCAGCGCACGTCACCGCGTGTGTTTATACACACCCAGCGCACGTCACCGTGTGTTTATACACTCCCAGCGCACGTCACCGCGTGTGTTTATACACACCCAGCGCATGTCACCGCGTGTTTATACACACCCAGCGCACGTCAACGCGTGTGTTTATACACTCCCAGCGCACGTCACCGCGTGTGTTTATACACACCCAGCGCACGTCGCCGTGTGTTTATACACTCCCAGCGCACGTCACCGTGTGTGTTTATACACTCCCAGTGCGCGTCACCGTGTGTTTATGCACTCCCAGCGCACGTCACCGCGTGTGTTTATACACTCCCAGCGCACGTCACCGCGTGTGTTTATACACACCCAGCGCATGTCACCGCGTGTATATACACTCCCAGTGCGCATCACCACGTGTGTTTATACACACCCAGCGCATGTCACCGTGTGTTTATACACTCCCAGTGTGCATCACCACGTGTGTTTATACACACCCAGCGCACGTACCGCGTGTGTTTATACATCCCAGTGCGCATCACCACGTGTGTTTATACACTCCCAGTGCGCATCACCACGTGTGTTTATACACACCGAGCGCACGTCACCGTGTGTTTATACACTCCCAGCGCACGTCACCACGTGTGTTTATACACTCCCAGCGCACGTCACCGCGCCTGTTTATACACACCCAGCGCACGTCACCATGTCTGTTTATACACTCCCAGCACACATCACCACGTGTGTTTATACTCACCCAGCGCACGTCACCGTGTGTGTTCATACACTCCCAGCGCACGTCACCACGTGTGTTTATACACTCCCAGCGCACGTCACAAAGTGTGTTTATACACTCCCAACACACATCACCGCGTGTGTTTATACACTCCCAGCGCACGTCACCGCGTGTGTTATACACTCCTAGCGCACGTCACCACGTGTGTTTATACACTCCCAGCACACATCACCGCGTGTGTTTATACACACCCAGCGCACGTCACCACGTGTGTTTATAAACTCCCAGCACACATCAACGCGTGTGTTTATACACTCCCAGCGCACGTCACCGTGTGTGTTTATACATTCCCAGCGCACATCACTACGTGTGTTTATACACTCCCAGCGCACGTCACCGTGTGTTTATTCACACCCAGTGCACGTCACTGCGTGTTAATACACTCCCAGCGCACATCACCGCGTGTTTATACACTCCCAGTGTGCGTCACCGCGTGTTTATACACTCCCAGCGCACGTCACCGCGTGTGTTTATACACACCCAGCGCACGTCACCGTGTGTTTATACACTCCCAGCGCACGTCACCGCGTGTGTTTATACACACCCAGCGCATGTCACCGCGTGTTTATACACACCCAGCGCACGTCACCGCGTGTGTTTATACACTCCCAGCGCACGTCACCGCGTGTGTTTATACACACCCAGTGCACGTCACCGTGTGTTTATACACTCCCAGCGCACGTCACCGTGTGTGTTTATACACTCCCAGTGCGCGTCACCGTGTGTTTATGCACTCCCAGCGCACGTCACCGCGTGTGTTTATACACTCCCAGCGCACGTCACCGCGTGTGTTTATACACACCCAGCGCATGTCACCGCGTGTATATACACTCCCAGTGCGCATCACTACGTGTGTTTATACACACCCAGCGCATGTCACCGTGTGTTTATACACTCCCAGTGTGCATCACCACGTGTGTTTATACACACCCAGCGCACGTACCGCGTGTGTTTATACATCCCAGTGCGCATCACCACGTGTGTTTATACACTCCCAGTGCGCATCACCACGTGTGTTTATACACACCGAGCGCACGTCACCGTGTGTTTATACACTCCCAGCGCACGTCACCGCGTGTGTTCATACACTCCCAGCGCACGTCACCGCGTGTGTTCATACACTCCCAGCGTACGTCACCGCGTGTGTTCATACACTCCCAGCGCACGTCACCGCGTGTTTATACACTCCCAGCGCACATCACCGTGTGTGTTTATACACTCCCAGTGCGCATCACCACGTGTGTTTATACACTCCCAGTGCTCATCACCACGTGTGTTTATACACTCCCAGCGCACATCACCGTGTGTGTTTATACACTCCCACTGCGCATGACCACGTGTGTTTATACACTCCCAGTGCGCATCACCATGTGTGTTTATACACACCCAGCGCACGTCACCGTGTGTTTATACACTCCCAGCGCACATCACCGTGTGTGTTTATACATTCACAGCGCACGTCACTGTGTGTGTTTATACACTCCCAGCGCATGTTGCCGTGTGTGTTGAAACACTCCCAGCGCACATCAACGTGTGTGTTTATACACACCCAGCGCACGTCACCGTGTGTTTATACACACCCAGCGCACGTCACCGCGTGTGTTTATACACTCCCAGCGCACGTCACCGCGCCTGTTTATACACACCCAGCGCACGTCACCATGTCTGTTTATACACTCCCAGCACACATCACCACGTGTGTTTATACACACCCAGCGCACGTCACCGTGTGTGTTCATACACTCCCAGCGCACGTCACCACGTGTGTTTATACACTCCCAGCGCACGTCACAAAGTGTGTTTATACACTCCCAGCACACATCACCGCGTGTGTTTATACACTCCCAGCGCACGTCACCGCGTGTGTTATGCACTCCCAGCGCACGTCACCACGTGTGTTTATACACTCCCAGCACACATCACCGCGTGTGTTTATACACACCCAGCGCACGTCACCACGTGTGTTTATACACTCCCAGCACACATCAACGCGTGTGTTTATACACTCCCAGCGCACGTCACCGTGTGTGTTTATACATTCCCAGCGCACATCACCACGTGTGTTTATACACTCCCAGCGCACGTCACCGTGTGTTTATTCACACCCAGTGCACGTCACTGCGTGTTAATACACTCCCAGCGCACATCACCGCGTGTTTATACACTCCCAGTGTGCGTCACCGCGTGTTTATACACTCCCAGCGCACGTCACCGCGTGTGTTTATACACACCCAGCGCACGTCACCGTGTGTTTATACACTCCCAGCGCACGTCACCGCGTGTGTTTATACACACCCAGCGCATGTCACCGCGTGTTTATACACACCCAGCGCACGTCACCGCGTGTGTTTATACACTCCCAGCGCACGTCACCGCGTGTGTTTATATACACCCAGCGCACGTCACCGTGTGTTTATACACTCCCAGCGCACGTCACCGTGTGTGTTTATACACTCCCAGTGCGCGTCACCGTGTGTTTATGCACTCCCAGCGCACGTCACCGCGTGTGTTTATACACTCCCAGCGCACGTCACCGCGTGTGTTTATACACACCCAGCACATGTCACCGTGTGTTTATACACTCTCAGTGCGCATCACCACGTGTGTTTATACACACCCAGCGCACGTCACCGCGTGTGTTTATACATCCCAGTGCGCATCACCACATGTGTTTATACACTCCCAGTGCGCATCACCACGTGTGTTTATACACACCCAGCGCACGTCACCGTGTGTTTATACACTCCCAGCGCACGTCACCGTGTGTGTTTATACACTCCCAGCGCACGTCACCGCGTGTGTTCATACACTCCCAGCGCACGTCACCGCGTGTTTATACACTCCCAGTGCACATCAACGTGTGTGTTTATACACTCCCAGTGCGCATCACCACGTGTGTTTATACACTCCCAGTGCGCATCACCACGTGTGTTTATACACTCCCAGCGCACATCACCGTGTGTGTTTATACACTCCCACTGCGCATCACCAGGTGTGTTTATACACTCCCAGTGCGCATCACCATGTGTGTTTATACACACCCAGCGCACGTCACCGTGTGTTTATACACTCCCAGCGCACATCACCGTGTGTGTTTATACATTCACAGCGCACGTCACTGTGTGAGTTTATACACTCCCAGCGCATGTTGCCGTGTGTGTTGAAACACTCCCAGCGCACATCAACGTGTGTGTTTATACACACCCAGCGCACGTCACCGTGTGTTTATACACACCCAGCGCACGTCACCGCGTGTGTTTATACACTCCCAGCGCACAACACCGCGTGTTTATACACTACCAGTGCGCATCACCGCGTGTGTTTATACACTCCCAGCGCACGTCACCGCGTGTGTTTATACACACCCAGCGCACGTCACCGCGTGTGTTTATACACACCCAGCGCACGTCACCGCGTGTGTTGAAACACTCCCAGCGCACATCAACGTGTGTGTTTATACACACCCAGCGCACGTCACCGTGTGTTTATACACACCCAGCGCACGTCACCGTGTGTTTATACACTCCCAGCGCACAACACCGCGTGTTTATACACTACCAGTGCGCATCACCGCGTGTGTTTATACACTCCCAGCGCACGTCACCGCGTGTGTTTATACACACCCAGCGCACGTCACCGCGTGTGTTTATACACACCCAGCGCACGTCACCGCGTGTGTTTATACACTCCCAGCGCACATCAACGTGTGTGTTTATACACACCCAGCGCACGTCGCCGTGTGTTTATACACACCAAGCGCACGTCACCGCTAGTTTATACACTCCCAGCGCACATCACCGCGTGTTTATACACTACCAGTGCGCATCACCGCGTGTGTTTATACACTCCCAGCGCACGTCACCGTGTGTTTATTCACACCCAGTGCACGTCACTGCGTGTTAATACACTCCCAGCGCACATCACCGCGTGTTTATACACTCCCAGTGTGCGTCACCGCGTGTTTATACACTCCCAGCGCACGTCACCGCGTGTGTTTATACACACCCAGCGCACGTCACCGTGTGTTTATACACTCCCAGCGCACGTCACCGCGTGTGTTTATACACACCCAGCGCATGTCACCGCGTGTTTATACACACCCAGCGCACGTCACCGCGTGTGTTTATACACTCCCAGCGCACGTCACCGCGTGTGTTTATATACACCCAGCGCACGTCACCGTGTGTTTATACACTCCCAGCGCACGTCACCGTGTGTGTTTATACACTCCCAGTGCGCGTCACCGTGTGTTTATGCACTCCCAGCGCACGTCACCGCGTGTGTTTATACACTCCCAGCGCACGTCACCGCGTGTGTTTATACACACCCAGCACATGTCACCGTGTGTTTATACACTCTCAGTGCGCATCACCACGTGTGTTTATACACACCCAGCGCACGTCACCGCGTGTGTTTATACATCCCAGTGCGCATCACCACATGTGTTTATACACTCCCAGTGCGCATCACCACGTGTGTTTATACACACCCAGCGCACGTCACCGTGTGTTTATACACTCCCAGCGCACGTCACCGTGTGTGTTTATACACTCCCAGCGCACGTCACCGCGTGTGTTCATACACTCCCAGCGCACGTCACCGCGTGTTTATACACTCCCAGTGCACATCAACGTGTGTGTTTATACACTCCCAGTGCGCATCACCACGTGTGTTTATACACTCCCAGTGCGCATCACCACGTGTGTTTATACACTCCCAGCGCACATCACCGTGTGTGTTTATACACTCCCACTGCGCATCACCAGGTGTGTTTATACACTCCCAGTGCGCATCACCATGTGTGTTTATACACACCCAGCGCACGTCACCGTGTGTTTATACACTCCCAGCGCACATCACCGTGTGTGTTTATACATTCACAGCGCACGTCACTGTGTGAGTTTATACACTCCCAGCGCATGTTGCCGTGTGTGTTGAAACACTCCCAGCGCACATCAACGTGTGTGTTTATACACACCCAGCGCACGTCACCGTGTGTTTATACACACCCAGCGCACGTCACCGCGTGTGTTTATACACTCCCAGCGCACAACACCGCGTGTTTATACACTACCAGTGCGCATCACCGCGTGTGTTTATACACTCCCAGCGCACGTCACCGCGTGTGTTTATACACACCCAGCGCACGTCACCGCGTGTGTTTATACACACCCAGCGCACGTCACCGCGTGTGTTGAAACACTCCCAGCGCACATCAACGTGTGTGTTTATACACACCCAGCGCACGTCACCGTGTGTTTATACACACCCAGCGCACGTCACCGTGTGTTTATACACTCCCAGCGCACAACACCGCGTGTTTATACACTACCAGTGCGCATCACCGCGTGTGTTTATACACTCCCAGCGCACGTCACCGCGTGTGTTTATACACACCCAGCGCACGTCACCGCGTGTGTTTATACACACCCAGCGCACGTCACCGCGTGTGTTTATACACTCCCAGCGCACATCAACGTGTGTGTTTATACACACCCAGCGCACGTCGCCGTGTGTTTATACACACCAAGCGCACGTCACCGCTAGTTTATACACTCCCAGCGCACATCACCGCGTGTTTATACACTACCAGTGCGCATCACCGCGTGTTTATACACTCCCAGCGCACGTCACCGCGTGTGTTTATACACACCCAGCGCACGTCACCGGGTGTATTTACACACACCCAGCGCACGTCACCGCGTGTTTATACACTCCCAGCGCATGTCACCGCGTGTGTTTATACACACCCAGCGCACGTCACCGCGTGTTTATACACTCCCAGCGCTCGTCACCGCGTGTGTTCATACACTCCCAGCGCATGTCACCGCGTGTGTTTATACACACCCAGTGCGCATCACCACGTGTGTTTATACACACCCAGCGCACGTCACCGTGTGTTTATACACTCCCAGTGCGCATCACCACGTGTGTTTATACACACCCAGCGCACGTCACCGCATGTGTTTATACATCCCAGTGCGCATCACCACGTGTGTTTATACACTCCCAGTGCGCATCACCACGTGTGTTCATACACTCCCAGCGAACGTCACCGCGTGTTTATACACTCCCAGCGCACATCACCGTGTGTGTTTATATACTCCCAGTGCGCATCACCACGTGTGTTTATGCACTCCCAGTGCGCATCACCACGTGTGTTTATACACTCCCAGCGCACATCACCGTGTGTGTTTATACACTCCCAGTGCGCATCACCACGTGTGTTTATACACTCCCAGTGCGCATCACCACGTGTGTTTATACACACCCAGCGCATGTCACTGTGTGTTTATACACACCCAGCGCACATCACCGCGTGTGTTAATACACACCCAGCGCACGTCACCGCGTGTGTTTATACACACCCAGCGCACGTCACCGCGTGTGTTTATACACTCCCAGCGCACATCAACGTGTGTGTTTATACACACCCAGCGCTCGTCACCATGTGTTTATACACACCCAGCGCACGTCACCGCGAGTTTAAACACTCCCAGCGCACATCACCGCGTGTTTATACACTACCAGTGCGCATCACCGCGTGTGTTTATACACTCCCAGCGCACGTCACCGCGTGTGTTTATACACACCCAGCGCACGTCACCGGGTGTATTTACACACACCCAGCGCACGTCACCGCGTGTTTATACACTCCCAGCGCACATCACCGCGTGTTTATACACTCCCAGCGCATGTCACCGCGTGTGTTTATACACACCCAGCGCACGTCACCGCGTGTGTTTATACACTCCCAGCGCTCGTCACCGCGTGTTTATACACTCCCAGCGCACGTCACCGCGTGTGTTTATACGCACCCAGCGCACGTCACCGCGTGTTTATACACTCCCAGCGCATGTCACCGCGTGTGTTTATACACACCCAGCGCACGTCACCGTGTGTGTTTATACACTCCCAGCGCACGTCCCCATGTGTGTTTATACACTCCCAGCGTGCGTCACCGCGTGTTTATACACTCCCAGCGCACGTCAACGCGTGTGTTTATACACTCCCAGCGCACGTCACCGCGTGTGTTCATACACTCCCAGCGCATGTCACCGCGTGTGTTTATACACACCCAGTGCGCATCACCACGTGTGTTTATACACACCCAGCGCACGTCACCGTGTGTTTATACACTCCCAGTGCGCATCACCACGTGTGTTTATACACACCCAGCGCACGTCACCGCATGTGTTTATACATCCCAGTGCGCATCACCACGTGTGTTTATACACTCCCAGTGCGCATCACCACGTGTGTTCATACACTCCCAGCGAACGTCACCGCGTGTTTATACACTCCCAGCGCACATCACCGTGTGTGTTTATATACTCCCAGTGCGCATCACCACGTGTGTTTATGCACTCCCAGTGCGCATCACCACGTGTGTTTATACACTCCCAGCGCACATCACCGTGTGTGTTTATACACTCCCAGTGCGCATCACCACGTGTGTTTATACACTCCCAGTGCGCATCACCACGTGTGTTTATACACACCCAGCGCATGTCACTGTGTGTTTATACACACCCAGCGCACGTCACCGCGTGTGTTAATACACACCCAGCGCACGTCACCGCGTGTGTTTATACACACCCAGCGCACGTCACCGCGTGTGTTTATACACTCCCAGCGCACATCAACGTGTGTGTTTATACACACCCAGCGCTCGTCACCATGTGTTTATACACACCCAGCGCACGTCACCGCGAGTTTAAACACTCCCAGCGCACATCACCGCGTGTTTATACACTACCAGTGCGCATCACCGCGTGTGTTTATACACACCCAGCGCACGTCACCGCGTGTGTTTATACACACCCAGCGCACGTCACCGGGTGTATTTACACACACCCAGCGCACGTCACCGCGTGTTTATACACTCCCAGCGCACATCACCGCGTGTTTATACACTCCCAGCGCATGTCACCGCGTGTGTTTATACACACCCAGCGCACGTCACCGCGTGTGTTTATACACTCCCAGCGCTCGTCACCGCGTGTTTATACACTCCCAGCGCACGTCACCGCGTGTGTTTATACGCACCCAGCGCACGTCACCGCGTGTTTATACACTCCCAGCGCATGTCACCGCGTGTGTTTATACACACCCAGCGCACGTCACCGTGTGTGTTTATACACTCCCAGCGCACGTCCCCATGTGTGTTTATACACTCCCAGCGTGCGTCACCGCGTGTTTATACACTCCCAGCGCACGTCACCGCGTGTGTTTATACACTCCCAGCGCACGTCACCGCGTGTGTTCATACACTCCCAGCGCATGTCACCGCGTGTGTTTATACACACCCAGTGCGCATCACCACGTGTGTTTATACACACCCAGCGCACGTCACCGTGTGTTTATACACTCCCAGTGCGCATCACCACGTGTGTTTATACACACCCAGCGCACGTCACCGCATGTGTTTATACATCCCAGTGCGCATCACCACGTGTGTTTATACACTCCCAGTGCGCATCACCACGTGTGTTCATACACTCCCAGCGAACGTCACCGCGTGTTTATACACTCCCAGCGCACATCACCGTGTGTGTTTATATACTCCCAGTGCGCATCACCACGTGTGTTTATGCACTCCCAGTGCGCATCACCACGTGTGTTTATACACTCCCAGCGCACATCACCGTGTGTGTTTATACACTCCCAGTGCGCATCACCACGTGTGTTTATACACTCCCAGTGCGCATCACCACGTGTGTTTATACACACTCAGCGCATGTCACTGTGTGTTTATACACACCCAGCGCACGTCACCGCGTGTGTTAATACACACCCAGCGCACGTCACCGCGTGTGTTTATACACACCCAGCGCACGTCACCGCGTGTGTTTATACACTCCCAGCGCACATCAACGTGTGTGTTTATACACACCCAGCGCTCATCACCATGTGTTTATACACACCCAGCGCACGTCACCGCGAGTTTAAACACTCCCAGCGCACATCACCGCGTGTTTATACACTACCAGTGCGCATCACCGCGTGTGTTTATACACTCCCAGCGCACGTCACCGCGTGTGTTTATACACACCCAGCGCACGTCACCGGGTGTATTTACACACACCCAGCGCACGTCACCGCGTGTTTATACACTCCCAGCGCACATCACCGCCTGTGTTTATACACTCTCAGCGCACATCACCGTGTGTGTTCTACACACCCACCGCACGTCACCGTGTGTGTTTATTCACTCCCAGCGCACGGCACCGCGTGTGTTTATACACTCCCAGCGCTCGTCACCGTGTGTGTTTATACACTCCCAGCGCATGTCACCGCGTGTGTTTATACACACCCAGCGCATGTCACCGTGTGTGTTTATCCACTCCCAGCGCACGTCACCGTGTGTGTTTATACACTCCCAGTGCGCGTCACCGCATGTTTATACACTCCCAGCGCACGTCACCGCGTGTGTTTATACACTCCCAGCGCTCGTCACCGTGTGTGTTTATACACACCCAGCGCACGTCACCGTGTGTGTTTATACACTCCCAGCGCACGTCACCGTGTGTGTTTATACACTCCCAGCACACGTCACCGTGTGTGTTTATACACTCCCACCACACGTCACCGCGTGTTTATACACTCCCAGTGCGCGTCACCGTGTGTGTTTATACACACCCAGCGCACGTCACCGTGTATGTTTATATACTCCCAGCACACGTACTGCTTAACCACTTCCTTACCTTGCAGGTCAGCTGTTCGGGAGAGAGAGAGAGCCGGGACCTTGGAAACAGCGCGGGAGTTTGAAAAAGCGCGGGAGCTTCGAGGCAGAGGGGACAGTTTAAAAGGTTGCTGCCTGGGTGAGGTAAGTACTGATTAACCACTTCCTTACCTTGCAGGTCAGCTGTTAGTTTCGGGAGATCAGTTTCGGGAGCAGGCCTATTGGCTGACTGTAAATCAGGAAGGATACAAAGGGTGTGCCTGAAGTGCCTTTAGAAACAGAGTGCTGGAGGCAAACAGAGTGTATCTAAGTTTGGGTAAGGCTGAGTTCGGGTAAGAGGTGAGTGAAGGCTGTGTTTTATTTTTGGAGTTTGGTGTTTGGGGTTGAGTTTTCCCCCCCCCCCCCCCAAAAAAAAAAATTCCAATTAATTAGGTAAATTAATTAACTAGTTAAGGGAATTTGGTGCTCACCTTAAGGAGGTGCAGAGAAGCAGACCTGTGAGGGAGCCTCGGGAGCAATTACATCACAGCCAACAGGTAAGTGATTGGCTTGTGACTGGTAAGTGATTTCTCTCTCTTTGACTTTCTCTTAGCTGTGTAGTGTAGTTCAAATTTAACTTCAGGTTTAAGTCATGGCAGGAGAGCTCAGACCTGTGCCATGCTCCTCTTGTGAGATGTGGCAAGTCAGGGACCCTTCTGGTGTCCCTGACTCCTTCATCTGCAAGAAGTGTGTCCAACTGCAGCTCCTGTTAGACCGCTTGACGGCTCTGGAGCTGCGGATGGACTCACTTTGGAGCATCCGCGATGCTGAGGAAGTTGTGGATAGCACATTCAGTGAGTTGGTCACACCGCAGATTAAAATTACTGAGGCAGATAGGGAATGGGTGACCAACAGACAGAGGAAGAGCAGGAAGGCAGTGCAGGGATCCCCTGCGGTCATCTCCCTCCAAAACAGATTTACCGTTTTGGAAACTGTTGGGGGAGATGGCTCACCAGGGGAAGGTGGCAGCAGCCAGGTTCATGGCACCGTGGCTGGCTCTGCTGCACAGAAGGGCGGGAAAAAGAGTGGCAGAGCTATAGTGATAGGGGACTCAATTGTAAGGGGAATAGACAGGCGTTTCTGTGGACGCAAACGAGAATCCAGGTTGGTATGTTGCCTCCCTGGTGCAAGGGTCAAGGATGTCTCGGAGCGGCTGCAGGGCATTCTGGAGGGGGAGGGTGAACAGCCAGCTGTCGTGGTGCAGATAGGCACCAACGATATAGGTAAAAAACGGGATGAGGTCCTACAAGCTGAATTTAGGGAGTTAGGAGTTAAACTAAAAAGTAGGACCTCAAAGGTAGTAATCTCAGGATTGCTACCAGTGCCACGTGATAGTCAGAGTAGGAATGACAGGATAGCTAGGATGAATACGTGGCTTGAGAGATGGTGCAAGAGGGAGGGTTTCAAATTCCTGGGACATTGGGACCGGTTCTGGGGGAGGTGGGACCTGTACAAATCGGACGGTCTGCATCTGGGTGGGACCGGAACCAATGTTCTCGGGGGTGTGTTTGCTAGTGCAGTTGGGGAGGGTTTAAACTAATGTGGCAGGGGGATGGGAACCGATGTAGGAAGTCAGTGGGGACAGAAACAAAAGGCAGGAAGGGAGAGTGTGTAAAGCATGACCAGAGAAAGCAGGGCAGAGAGCAAGGAAGGTCTACATTAAACTGCATTTATTTCAATGCAAGGGGCCTGACGGGCAAAGCGGATGAACTCAGGGCATGGACGGGCACATGGGACTGGGATATTATAGCTATGACTGAAACATGGCTAAGGGAGGGGCAGGACTGGCAGCTCAATGTTCCGGGCTACAGATGCTATAGAAAGGATAGAACAGGAGGTAAGAGAGGAGGGGGAGTGGCGTTTTTGATTAGGGAGAACATCACGGCAGTACTTAGAGGGGATATATCCGAGGGTTCGCCCACTGAGTCTATATGGGTGGAACTGAAAAATAAGAAGGGAGAGATCACCTTGGTAGGACTGTACTACAGGCCCCCAAATAGTCAGCGGGAAATTGAGGAGCAAATATGTAAGGAGATTACAGATAGCTGCAAGAATAATAGGGTGGTAGTAGTAGGGGACTTTAACTTTCCCAACATTGACTGGGACAGCCATAGCATTAGGGGCTTGGATGGAGGGAAATTTGTTGAGTGTATTCAGGAGGAATTTCTCATTCAGTATGTGGATGGACCGACTAGAGAGGGGGCAAAACTTGACCTCGTCTTGGGAAATAAGGAAGGGCAAGTGACAGAAGTGCTAGTGAGGGATCACTTTGGGACAAGTGACCATAACTCCATTAGTTTTAAGATAGCTATGGAGAATGATAGGTCTGGCCCAAGAGTTAAAATTCTTAATTGAGGCAAGGCCAATTTTGACGGTATCAGACAGGAACTTGCAGAGGTAGATTGGGGGAGACTGTTGGCAGGCAAAGGGACGGCTGGTAAATGGGAGGCTTTTAAAAATGTGTTAACCAGGGTACAGAGTAAGCACATTCCCTTTAGAGTGAAGGGCAAGGCTGGTAGAAGTAGGGAACCCTGGATGACTCGAGATATTGAGACTCTGGTCAAAAAGAAGAAGGAGGCATATGACGTACATAAGCAACTGGGATCAAGTGGATCCCTTGAAGAGTATAGAGATTGTCGAAATAGAGTTAAGAGGGAAATCAGGAGGGCAAAAAGGGGACATGAAATTGCTTTGGCAAATAATGCAAGGGAGAATCCAAAGAGATTCTACAGATACATAAGGGGGAAAAGAGTAACTAGGGACAGAGTAGGGCCTCTTAAGGATCAACAAGGACATCTATGTGCAGAGCCACAAGAGTTGGGTGAGATCCTGAATGAATATTTCTCATCGGTATTCACGGTGGAGAAAGGCATGGATGTTAGGAAACTAAGGGAAATAAATAGTGATGTCTTGAGAAGTGTGCATATTACAGAGGAGGAGGTGCTGGAAGTCTTAAAGCGCATCAAGGTAGATAAATCCCCGGGACCTGATGAAATGTTCCCCAGGATGTTGTGGGAGGCTAGGGAGGAAATTGCGGGTCCCCTAACAGAGATATTTGAATCTTCGGCAGCCACAGGTGAGGTGCCTGAAGATTGGAGAGTGGCGAATGTTGTGCCCTTGTTTAAGAAGGGCAGCAGGGAAAAGCCTGGGAACTACAGACCGGTGAGCCTAATGTCTGTAGTAGGTAAGTTGCTAGAAGGTATTCTGAGAGACAGGATCTACACGCATTTAGAGAGGCAAGGACTGATTCGGGGCAGTCAGCATGGCTTTGCGCGTGGAAAACCATGTCTCACAAATTTGATTGAGTTTTTTGAGGGGGTGACCAAGAAGGTAGATGAGGGCAGTGCAGTAGACGTTGTCTACATGGACTTTAGCAAAGCCTTTGACAAGGTACCGCATGGTAGGTTGTTGCAGAAGGTTAAAGCTCACGGGATCCAGGGTGAGGTTGCCAATTGGATTCAAAATTGGCTGGACGACAGAAGGCAGAGGGTGGTTGTAGAGGGTTGTTTTTCAAACTGGAGGCCTGTGACCAGTGGTGTGCCTCAGGGATCGGTGCTGGGTCCACTGTTATTTGTGATTTATATTAATGATTTGGATGAGAATTTAGGAGGCATGGTTAGTAAGTTTGCAGATGACACCAAGATTGGTGGCACAGTGGATAGTGAAGAAGGTTATCTAGGATTGCAACGGGATCTTGATCAATTAGGCCAGTGGGCCGACGAATGGCAGATGGAGTTTAATTTCGATAAATGTGAGGTGATGCATTTTGGCAGATCGAATCAGGCCAGGACCTACTCAGTTAATGGTATGGCGTTGGGGAGAGTTATAGAACAAAGAGATCTAGGAGTACAGGTTCATAGCTCCTTGAAGGTGGAGTCGCAGGTGGACAGGGTGGTGAAGAAGGCATTCGGCATGCTTGGTTTCATTGGTCAGAACATTGAATACAGGAGTTGGGACGTCTTGTTGAAGTTGTACAAGACATTGGTACGGCCACACTTGGAATACTGTGTGCAGTTCTGGTCACCCTATTATAGAAAGGATATTATTAAACTAGAAAGAGTGCAGAAAAGATTTACTAGGATGTTGCCGGGACTTGATGGTTTGAGTTATAAGGAGAGGCTGGATAGACTGGGACTTTTTTCCCTGGAGCGTAGGAGGCTTAGGGGTGATCTTATAGAGGTCTATAAAATAATGAGGGGCATAGATAAGGTAGATAGTCAAAATCTTTTCCCAAAGGTAGGGGAGTCTAAAACTAGAGGGCATAGGTTTAAGGTGAGAGGGGAGAGATTCAGAAGGGCCCAGAGGGGCAATTTCTTCACTCAGAGGGTAGTGAGTGTCTGGAATGGGCTGCCAGAGGTAGTAGTAGAGGCGGGTACAATTGTGTCTTTTAAAAAACATTTAGATAGTTACACGGGTAAGATGGGTATAGAGGGTTATGGGCCAAGTGCGGGCAACTGGGACTAGCTTAATGGTAAAAACTGGGCGGCATGGGCTGTGTGGGCCGAAGGGCCTGTTTCCATGCTGTAAACTTCTATGATTCTACGTCACCAAGCCTATAAACACTCCCAGTGCGCATCACCATGCTTATGCACTCCCAGCGCACGTCACCGCGTGTGTTTATACACTCCCAGGGCACGTCACCATGTGTGTTTATACACACCCAGCGCACGCCACCGTGTTTATACACAGGCAGCGCACGTCACCGTGTGTGTTTATACACTCCCAGCACACGTCACCACGTGTTTATACACTCCCAGCACACATCGCTGTGTATGTTTGTACACACACAGCGCACGTCACCACGTGTATATACACCCCCAGCACATGTCACCGTGTATGTTTATACACTCCCAGCACACGTCACCAAGCCTATATACACACCCAGTGCGCATCACCATGCTTATGCGCTCCCAGCGCACATCACCACGTGTGTTTATACACTCACAGCGCACGTCACGTGTGTTTATACACTCCCAGCGCAAATCACCGCGTGTTTATACACTCCCAACGCACATCACCGTGTGTGTTTATACACTCCCAGCGCACGTCACCGCGTGTGTTTATACACTCCCAACGCACATCACCGTGTGTGTTTATACACTCCCAGCGCATGTCACCGTGTGCTTATACACTCCAAGCGCACATCACCGCATGTGTTTATACACTCCCAGCGCATGTCACTGCGTGTTTATACACTCCCAGCGCACGTCACCGCGTGTTTATACACTCCCAGCGCAGGTCACCGTGTGCTTATACACTCCCAGCACACATCACCGTGTGTGTTTATACACTCCCAGCGCACATCACCGCGTGTTTATACACTCCCAGCGCAGGTCACCGTGTGCTTATACACTCCCAGCACACATCACCGTGTGTGTTTACACACTCCCAGCGCACATCACCGCGTGTTTATACACTCCCAGTGCATGTCACCACGTGTTGATACACTCCCTGCGCACGTCACCGCATGTTTATTCACTCCCAGCGCACGTCACCACGTGTTTATACACTCCCAGCGCACATCACCACGATTTTATACACTCCCAGCGCACGTCACCACGTGTGTTTATACACTTCCAGCGCAAGTCACCACGTGTGTTTATACACTCCCAGTACACATCACCGCGTGTGTTTATACACTGCCAGCGCACGTCACCACGTGTGTTTATACACTCCCAGCGCACGTCACCGCGTGTGTTTATACACTCCCAGCGCAAGTCACCACGTGTGTTTATACACTCCCAGCGCACGTCACCACGTGTGTTTATACACTCCCAGCGCAAGTCACCACGTGTGTTTATACACTCCCAGCGCACGTCACCGCGTGTTTATACACTCCCAGCACACATCACCACGTGTGTTTATACACACCCAGCGCACATCACCGTGTGTTTATACACTCCCAGTGCATGTCACCGCGTGTTTATACACTCCCTGCGCACGTCACCGCATGTTTATTCACTCCCAGCGCACGTCACCACGTGTTTATACACTCCCAGCGCATGTCACCACGTGTTTATACACTCCCAGCGCACATCACAGCGATTTTATACACTCCCAGCGCATGTCACCACGTGTGTTTATACACTCCCAGCGCACGTCACCACGTGTGTTTATACACTCCCAGCGCACATCACCGCGATTTTATACACTCCCAGCGCACGTTACCAAGTGTGTTTATACACTCCCAGCGCATGTCACCGCGTGTGTTTATACACTCGCAGCGCACGTCACCACGTGTGTTTATACACTCCCAGTGCACGTCACCACGTGTGTTTATACACTCGCAGCGCACGTCACCACGTGTGTTTATACACTCGCAGCGCACGTCACCATGTGTGTTTATACACTCGCAGCGCACGTCACCACGTGTGTTTATACACTCCCAGCGCACATCACCGCGTGTGTTTTTCACACCCAGTGTACGTCACCACGTTTGTTTATACACTCCCAGCGCACATCACCACGTGTGTTTATACACACCCAGCGCACGTCACCACGTGTGTTTATACACTCCCAGCGCACATCACCACGTGTGTTTATACACTCCCAGAGCACATCACCGCGTGTGTTTATACACACCCAGCGCACGTCACCACGTGTGTTTATACACTCCCAGAGCACGTCACCACGTGTGTTTATACACTCCCAGAGCACGTCACCACGTGTGTTTATACACTCAGCTGCATGTTCCTGAATATTTCTGGTTCCTTCTCTCTGCTTTTACTGAGAAATTATTTTGTTCTCAAAGACTCAGATTACCTTCAGAAGATCGGGGTCAATTCCATTGATTTTGGGCACTGGAACAGGAGGCAGAAAGAACAACTTCAATCTGAAAGGAAATATATTTCAGGACATCAATTCCATGTGTAACATACATCTCAGGGTTAATTTTCCCCTTTCTCTGTTTAATACCACAGAACCGTAACTGTGCCGGAAGCCACACAGCCCATCGTGCCTTTCAATAGCAGGGAAAGTGGGATCCTTCATTCAGGATTTTACCAGAGCCTCTGTTTGGCCGCTGTGAGGTTACATGGGATTCCGCCATTGGAGGAGTTGTCGCTGCTACCATACCATGGTTGTAATTGAGAACTCACTGTTTGGTTATTCACAGCACCAAGTGTGTGTCAGCCTGGCCAGAGGAACAGCAGCATGCCACACCTTAATGGGACACTCACTGTTAAAGGGAAGCACAGTGTAACAGAGAGACAAGTGACAAGGGCCCCAACACTGAGCTGGGGAAGGCACAAGTATAACGGAGGCAACGGAATGCTCACAATGGAGTGATAGGCAACTTTGGCTGTGCCAGATCAATGAAACCAGAGCACCCGGAGGAAACCCATGCAGACACGGGGAGAAAGTGCTTCGGTTTCGTCCCACAGTCCAAAGATGTGCCGGTTACGTGGCTTGGCCATGATAAATTGCCTCTTAGTGTCCAAAGGTTAGGTGGGGCTACAGAGATAGGGCAGGGGTGCGGGCCTAGGCAGGGTGCTCTTTCAGAGGGTCCGACAGAGCCCAAATGGTCTCCTTCTGCACTGTAGGAAGTCGGTGATTCTGCGACTGAATAACCAACTAAAGTGAAGCTGTCCAAACAACTACTGGATAAAGACAATATCAAGACAAGCAAACAAGGGGAACAAGGAAATGGCAGAGGAGTTAAAACAGATATTTTGCATCAATATCTATGGTGAAAGATACTTTGAACATCCCATTAATAGTAAAGAATATGGTGGTGGAATTAAATACCATCACCATCACTAAAGAAACAATATTAGACAAACTCATGGGACTAAAGGCAGACAAGTCCCCTGGCCCTGATAACGTCTACTCTCGGATCCTGAAAGAAGTAACTACAGAGATAGTGGATGCATTGGCTGTAATTTTCCAAATTCCTTGCATTCTGGAGAAGTCCCGGAGGATTGGAAAACTGCCAATGAGACACCCCTATTCAAGAATGGAGGGAGGCAGAAAGCGGGTAACTATAGGCCGATTAGCCTAACACCTGTTGTTGGGAAAATGTTGGAATCAATTTTTAAGGAAGTAATAGCAGCATATTTGGAAAATCATCATCGAATTGAGTAGATTGCGGAAGATACTAAGATTGCAGGAGTTGCGGATAGTGATGAAGATTGTCAGAGAATACAGCAGGATAGAGATAGGCTGCGGAGAAATGGCAGATGGAATTTAACCCGGACAAATGCGAGGTGATGCATTTTGGTAGATCCAATTCAGGTGGGAGCTATAAAATAAATGGCAGAACCATCAGGAGCAGAGAGACACAGAGAGATCTGGGCGTGCAGGTCCACAGATCCTTCAAAGTGGCAGCACAGGTGGAAATGGTGGTAAAGAAAGCATACGGCCTGCTTGCCTTCATAGGACGGGGTGTCGAGTATAAAAGCTCGAAAATTATGTTACAGTTATATAGAACGTTGGTTGGGCCACATTTGGAATACTGGGTCCAATTCTGGTCACCGCACTACCAGAAGGACGTGGAGGCTTTGGAGAGAGTACAGAAAAGGTTTACCAGGATGTTGCCTGGTATGGAGGGTATTAGCTATGAGGGGAGATTGAATAAACTGGGATTGTTCTCCCTAGAGAGACGGAGGCTGAGGGGGGACCTGATAGAAGTTTATAAAATTATGAGGGGTACAGATAGGGTGAACAGTTGGAGGCTTTTTCCCAGGGTGGAAATGACAATTACAAGGGGGCACAGGTTCAAGGTGAGGGGGGAAAGGTTCAGTGGAGATGTGCGGGGGAAGGTTTTTATACAGAGGGTGGTGGTGGCCTGGAATGCACGGCCCAGTGAGGTGGTTGAGGCAGACACGTTAGCGACCTTTAAGACTTATCTGGATAGGCTCATGAACAGACGGGGTATAGAAGGATACGGGCGGTTGGTTTAGATAGGACACGTGATCGGCGCAGGCTTGGAGGGCCGAAGGGCCTGTTCCTGTGCTGTATTGTTCTTTGTTCTAGAGTCAGCAGGACTTCATGGAAGGAAAATTATGCCTGATTAATTTATTGGGGTTTTTTGAGGAAGTCTCTACCAGAGTGGCTGGAGGGGAATCCGTCAATGTGATGTATTTGTACTTCTAGAAAGTGTTCAACAAGGTACCTCACAAAAGTCACAAGAGCCCATGGTGATGGAGGTAGTATATTGGCATCAATAGGGAATTGGCTAATCGGCAGGAAGCAGCGAGTGGGGATAAGGGGTTATTTTTCAGGTTGGTGAGCTGGAACCGATGGCGTTCCACAGGGATCAGTGCTGGGACCACAAATGTTTACAATATAGATGAATGACTTGGAGGGATGAAGCAAATGTACTGAAGCCAAATTTGCAGATGACACACAAATAGATGGAAAGGCAAATTGTGAGAGTGATATAAATAGTTTACAAAGAGATATTGACAGATTAAGTAAGTGAGCAAAAAGTTGACAAATGGAGTATTGGGCGAAATTCTCCCGAAACGGCACGATGTCCGCCGACTGGCGCCCATAACGGCGCCAATCAGACGGGCATCGCGCCGCCCCAAAGGTGCGGAATGCTCCGCATCTTTGGGGGCCGAGCCCCAACATTGAGGGGCTAGGCCGACGCTGGAGGAATTTCCGCCCCGCCAGCTGGCGGAAACAGCCTTTGGCGGAAATGACATCCCCGGGCGGCGCATGCGCGGGAGCGTCAGCGGCCGCTGACAGTTTCCCACGCATGCGCAGTGGAGGGAGTCTCTTCCGCCTCCGCCATGGTGGAGACCGTGGCGGAGGCGGAAGGGAAAGAGTGCCCCCACGGCACAGGCCCGCCCGCAGTTCGGTGGGCCCCGATCGCGGGCCAGGGCACCGTGGGGGCACCCCCCCGGGGCCAGATCGCCCCGCGCCCCCCCCCCAGGACCCCGGAGCCCGCCCGCGCCGCCTTGTCCCGCCGTTCAAAAGGTGGTTTAATCCACGCCGGCGGGACAGGCAATTTATCGGCGGGACTTCGGCCCATTCGGGCCGGAAAATCGAGCGGGGGGGCCCGCCAACCGGCGCGGCCCGATTCCCGCCCCCGCCGAATATCCGGTGCGGGAGACTTCGACAACCGGCGGGGGCGGGATTCACGGCAGCCCCCGGCGATTCTCCGACCCGGCGGGGGGTCGGAGAATGACGCCCATAATGTGGGAAAACGTGAAGTTGTACATTTTGGAAGGGGAGAACAAAAAAACAGCTGAGTCCACAAAAGATGAGCCATGATCTCATTGAATGGTGGAGCAGGCTCGAGGGGCCAGATGGCCGACTCCTGCTCCTAGTTCTTATGTTCTTATTAACAGAGCATTATTTAAATAGGGAAAAACTGCACAAAGCTACAACACAAAGGGGCAGCAGGTAATCAGGAAGGGAAGAACCAGTGGACGTGATTTATTTAGATTCCCAGAAGGCCTTTGACAAGGTGCCGCATAGGAGACTGTTAAATAAGTTAAGAGCCCATGGTGTTCAGGGTAAGATCCTGGCATGGATAGAGGATTGGCTGACTGGCAGAAGGCAGAGAGTGGGGATAAAGGGGTCTTTTTCAGGATGGCAGCCGGGGACTAGTGGTGTGCCTCAGGGGTCTGTGCTGGGACCACAACTTTTCACAATATACATTAATGATCTGGAAGAAGGTACTGAAGGCCCTGTTGCTAAGTTTGCGGATGATGCAAAGATCTGCAGAGGGACAGGTAGTATTGAGGAAGCAGGTGGGCTGCAGAAGGACTTGGACAAGCTAGGAGAGTGGGCAATGAAGTGGCAGATGGAATACAATGTGGAAAAGTGTGAGGTTATGCACTTTGGAAAGAGGAATGGAGGCATAGACTATTTTCTAAATGGGGAAATGCTTCGGAAATCAGAAGCACAAAGGGACTTGGGAGTCCTTGTTCACGATTCTCTGAAGGTTAACGTGCAGGTTCAGTCGGCAGTTAGGAAGGCAAATGCAATGTTAGCATTCATATCGAGAGGGCTAGAATACAAGACCAGGGATGTACTTCTAAGGCTATATAAGGCTCTGGTCAGATCCCATTTGGAGTATTGTGAGCAGTTTTGGGCCCCGTATCTAAGGAAGGATGTGCTGACCTTGGAAAGGGTCCAGAGGAGGTTCACAAGAATGATCCCTGGAATGAAGAGCTTGTCGTATGAGGAACGGTTGAGGACTCTGGGTCTGTACTCGTTGGAGTTTAGAAGGATGAGGGGGGATCTTATTGAAACTTACAGGATACCGCGAGGCCTGGATAGAGTGGACGTGGAGAGGATGTTTCCACTTGTAGGAAAAACTAGAAGCAGAGGACACAATCTCAGACTAAAGGGACGATCCTTTAAAACAGAGATGAGGAGGAATTTCTTCAGCCAGAGGGTGGTGAATCTGTGGAACTCTTTGCCGCAGAAGGCTGTGGAGGCCAAATCACTGAGTGTCTTTAAGACAGAGATAGATAGGTTCCTGATTAATAAGGGGATCAGGGGTTATGGGGAGAAGGCAGGAGAATGGGGATGAGAAAATATCAGCCATGATTGAATGGAGGAGCAGACTCGATGGGCCGAATGGCCTAATTCTGCTCCTATGTCTTATGGTCTAAGGGGAATGGAATGCTGGTCCTAATTTCAAGAGGGTTGGGGTAGAAGCTGCAGCTGTACAAGGTACTGGTGAGACCACATCTGGAACACTGGGAACAGTTTTGGTCTCCTTAATTAAGGAAATATATTATTCCATTGGAGGGGGTTCAGAGAAGGTTCACTAGGATGATCCCCGGTGTGGGGGGATTGTTTTATGGGCAAAGGTTAAACAGGTTGGGATTCCACTCATAGGAATTGAGAAGAATGAGAGGTGATCTCACTGAAACATTTCAGATTCTCAGTGCCTTGACAGGGTAAATGCTTAGAGGATGTTTCCCATCATGGGAGAGTCTCGGACCAGAGGACAGAGTCTCAGAGTAAAGAGGAGCCAGTTTCAGACTGAGAAGGGGAGGAATTTCTTCTTTCAGATGGTTGTGAGTCTTTGGAATTCCTTACCACAGAGAGCTGTGCGTCAGAGTCCTTGAGCGGGATTCTCCCCTACCCGGCGGGATGGGCGGTCCCGGCGCCGAGGAGCGGCGTGAACCACTCCGGTGTTGGGCCGCCCGGAAGGTGCAGAATGCTCCGCACCTTCAGGGGCTAGGCCGGCGTAGAAGGGCCTCCGCTGGCCGGCACGAGTTGGCCCATGCGCGGGAGCGTCAGCGTGTTTTGGCATCATCCCAGCGCATGCACAGGGGGGGTTTTCTCCGCGCCGGCCATCGCGGACCGTTACAGTGCGGAGGAATAGAGTGCCCCCACGGCACAGGCTCGCCCGCGGATCGGTGGGCCCCGATCATGGGCCAGGCAACCATGTGGCACCCTCCGGGGCCAGATCCCCCCGCACCCCCCTGAGGACCCCGGAGGCCGCCCGCAGAGAGCCAGGTCCCGCCGGTAAGTACCAGGTCGAATTTACGCCGGTGGGACCGGCCAAAAACGGGCGACCACTCGGCCCATCGCGGGCTGGAGATTCGCCCGGGTGGGGGGGGCGCTGCCAGCGGCCGCCGACCGTCCCGCACGATTCCCGCCCCCGCCAAAACCCCGGCGCCGGAGAATTCGGCAGCTGGCGGGGGCGGGATTCACGTCGCCCCCCCCCCTCCCCCCCCCCCCCCCCCCCCGACGATTCTCCGGCCCGGCGGGGCTCGGAGAATCCCGCCCCTTGTGTATATTTAAAGCGCAGATAGATTCCTGATCAGTGAGGGAATCAAGGGTCTCGGAGAGAGGACAGGAACGTGGACGTGAGGAATGTCATGTCAGCCACCGTCCTATTTAATGGTGGAGCATGCTCAAGGGGCCGAATGGCCGAATCATAGAATTTACAGTGCAGAAGGAGGCCATTCGGCCCATCGAGGCTTGGAAAGAGCACCCTTCCCAACCGCACACGTCCACCCTATCCCCATAACCCAGTAACCCCACCCAACACTAAGGACAGTTTTGGTCACTAAGGGCAATTTAGCACGGCCAATCCACCTAACCAGCACATCTTTGGACTGTGGGAGGAAACCGGAGCACCCGGAGGAAACCCACGCACACACGGGGAGAACGCGCAGACTCAGCACAGACAGTGACCCAAGCCGGGAATCGAACCTGGGGCCCAGGAGCTGTGAAGCAACTGTGCTAACCACTGTGCTACCATACTGCCCCACGTTCCTATTCCTACTCCTGTTCCTATTTCTTATGGTCTAAGATATAATTTGATTGTGAGTCTGTGCTATTAGTTAATCTGAGGCAGGGCAGCAGTTGAGGTGAATGTGGGTAAAATCAAACAGGGTTCCTGGTGCTGGTCAGGTATGGACATTCCGTGTGATAAACAGGAACTGAGCAGGTGATTCAGTCTTCCAGCCTGCTCTGCCATTCAGTGGGATCGTGGCTGATGTTCAACCTCAACCTCAAGGGCAGCTCGGTGGCGCAGTGGTTAGCACTGCGGCCTCACTGAGGTCCCAGGTTCGATCCCGGCTCTGGGTCACTGTCCGTGTGGAGTTTGCACATTCTCCCCGTGCCTGCGTGGGTTTCGCCCCCACAGCCCAGACATGCGCAGGGTAGGTGGATTGGCCGCGCTAAATTGCCCCTTAATTGGAAAATATGAATTGGGTATTCTAAATTTAAAATAAAATTATCATCATTGTTTCATTTTTGAGGGCAGCACGGTAGCATTGTGGATAGCACAATTGCTTCACAGCTCCAGGGTCCCAGGTTCGATTCTGGCTTGGGTCACTGTCTGTGCGGAGTCTGCACATCCTCCCCGTGTCTGCGTGGGTTTCCTCCGGGTGCTCCGGTTTCCTCCCACAGTCCAAAGATGTGCAGGTTAGGTGGATTGGCCATGATAAATTGCCCTTCGTGTCCAAATTGCCCTTAGTGTTGGGTGGGGTTACTGGGTTATGGGGATAGGGTGGAGGTGTTGACCTTGGGTAGGGTGCTCTTTCCAAGAGCCAGTGCAGACTCGATGGGCCGAATGGCCTCCTTCTGCACTGTAAATTCTATGAAACTCCACCTTCGTTAACATTCTGATATTCTTAGGCGCATATAAATTCAGCTGCTACTGTTAATTACACATCAATATCCACGATAATCCTCCCTGGCTACATGCGTGATGCTGGAGGACTGCAAACATTGCACTATACTTCACATATAGCCAAGTAATTACAGGGTTGTCAGCCTACATTTAATGGTGAGCAAATTATTGGAAAAACTCTGGATTTCCAGCTGGTCGGGTTGACTCGGGATGTTGAAAGCGGTGAGCGAGTTTAGATTCTAGACCCATTGCTGGGCTGCGTGATTTTTAGAGTGCGGGCTGCTCTCACTCTCTGATCTCTACTGTCAATTTCACTATGTTTAATTATACAATATTTAAGATGTTTCAAATGCTTGACATTTCTGTTATTGCTACTTTAAAGGGCTTGGATGATTGACACTTTCATTGGGCTGCAGCACCCTTTAAGGGGGCGGACTGCTTTCTATCAAAAGCCCATTCCCGGCATTCCCAACCTGGCCATCTCTGTTGTGGAAATATAGACATGTCCGACTCCTCTCCAATTTTCATGGAGCTGGGACAGATTTTTGAGAGTTGTGGTTCACAACCTTCAGAGGAGTCGTGAGCCACAGTTTGACAAGGGACCTCCTCATGCCGTATATGCCAAACTCTGGCACTTCCCTGAATATTGATCCATTGTACACTCTATAGAACCAATTAAGGCTATGGTGACAATGGAAGGTATAAAATTAGCTTTTATAAAAGTCATTCATTTCTTTCCACTGTATTAAAAAACATTACTATAGCCAAATAAAAGTGTCAATCATCCAAACCCTTTAGAGTATCAATAACAGAAATGTCAAACACTTGAAAACTCTTAACCTTGTATAATTAAACATAGTGAAATTGACAGAAGAGATGAGAGAGTGAGAGCTGTCAATCAAGCAATGTTTTTCCTCGAGCTCAGGTGTTTCATCAGAATAAAGCCTCATTATGTATTCTTGGACGACCGCCCAGAAATCCTGTTTTTAATCTTTTTTAAAATTCTTTATTAGTATCACCAGTAGGCTTACATTAACACTGCAATGGAGTTACTGTGAAAAGCCCCGAGTCGCCACATTCCGGCGCCTGTTCGGGTACACAGAGGGAGAATTCAGAATGTCCACATTACCCACCAGCACGCCTTTTCTGGGACATGTGGGAGGAAACCGGAGCACCCGGAGGAAACCCACGCAGACACGGCATTTTTGGCATGTCCACATTAACCCTTACCAACTTTTACAGATGCACCATAGAAAGCATCCTATCGGGCTGCATCACAGCCTGGTATGGCAACTGCTCGGCCCAGGACCGCAAGAAACTTCAGAGAGTCGTGAACACCGCCCAGTCCATCACACGAACCTGCCTCCCATCCATTGACTCCATCTACACCTCCCGCTGCCTGGGGAAAGCGGGCAGCATAATCAAAGACCCCTCCCACCCGGCTTACTCACTCTTCCAACTTCTTCCATCGGGCAGGAGATACAGAAGTCTGAGAACACGCACGAACAGACTCAAAAACAGCTTCTTCCCCACTGTCACCAGACTCCTAAATGACCCTCTTATGGACTGATTTCATTAACACTACACCCTGTATGCTTCACCCGATGCCGGTGTTATGTAGTTACATTGTATATGTTGTGTTGCCCTATTATGTATTTTCTTTTATTCCCTTTTCTTCCCATGTACTTAATGATCTGTTGAGCTGCTCGCAGAAAAATACTTTTCACTGTACCTCGGTACATGTGACAATAAACAAATCCAATCCAATCCGATCTCTTGCTATAATGGGGAGTTCTGGTGAGTGAAGCTCGCCATTGATAGAAATGGGGGTAAGTGCGGTTTCGGCCACGTGTTCCCCATTCAGACCTCTTATTCAACACGAGTCGCGTTGAATAGTCAAGTGTTTCTCGACACTGCGCGTGCTGTGAAACACACGTCTAAACGCGATCACCGGGGACTTTGTTCTCTTTTGCAAAGATTGGGCCCGGTATGTTTATAGCACATAGATTTTTTTTTTTAATTTAGAATACCCAATTCATTTTTTCCAATTAAGGGGCAATTTAGCGTGTTCAATCCACCTACCCTGCACATCTTTGGGTTGTGGGGGGTGAGACCCACGCAGACACGGGGAGAATGTGCAAACTCCACACGGACAGTGACCCAGAGCCGGGATCGAACCTGGGACCTCGGCGCCGTGAGGTAGCGGTGCTAACCACTACGCCACCCTGCTGCCCTTCATAGCACACAGCTGATGGGCCAAAAGATCTCTTTCGTTCCCGCAGGATTCTATGGTCGAGATCCACCAGCCGGCCTGCTCTCCCTCGAGCGCGGTGCGGCCGGTGAATGTCGGGAGATCCCTCTCCCGGACTTCCCGCCAAGTCCCGCGAGGCATCAGAGTCCGAATCCCACCCAGAAGGGGTGGGACCACACGGCGCGTACTGAACCGGTTTTAAACCGGCTTCGTGAACTTACTCTGCATCCACTGGCGTCCCTCGAGTCTCTGGCTGCAGCCGGGCGCCAATCAGTGGTGGTCCACACAAACGTGGAGCAGGTGGAACGGCACTCGGGGGTCTCCTGGGCCATCAGAGACCCCTGGGTAGTCAGGATAAGTGCAGGGTGGCTCCCTGTCCCTCCCCTTAGAATGTGAGCACCTTCGCACAGCCCAGCTGGCACTGCCAAGGTGACTGGGTGGCACTGCCAAGCTAGCAGGAGCACTGCCTGAGTGCCAGTGCAAGGGTCAGAGGGCAAGGGTGGGCATGCCCATGGAATGAGGGTGGAGGGGGAGTTTGAAGGGTAGGGGAATGCAGGGCAGGTAAGTAGGGGCCTCTAGGAGGTTGGAGGGGTGAGGGGGCCCTGGAAGGGAGGGGGTGCTGCAACGTGACTTGGGACCCCATAGCAAGGTGTCCTCACTTGGAGGAGTGTGTGGGGGGTGACATTGTCCATGGGTGTGGGGCGTGGGGCACCCACAAGTTCACTTGTGTGCCCCAAAAAGTGGCAAAGTGACATTGAATAGCGGTGAGGAACTCGCCGGAGGAGCCGACGGGAAACTCCCTGAAAAACCGCCACGAATTAACTTAGAAACCTTTCCGGAGAATCGTGCTCCATGAGTGGACAGGAAGGTCTGAAAACTGAGCATCACTTGGATATTTCAGTTGCACCTACCTCTGGCTCTTGGTGAAGAGGATCAACAGCAGCATCAAGGACATTCCGAGTAACACAAAAACCAGAATCAGCCGGAACAGGAGACTTGCTTCTGTAAGAAAACAGAAATCCAACGTCAGAAAACTGTGTGGAGGCACGGGCCGGGATTCTCCCCTACCCGGCGGGGCGGGGGGTCCCGGCGGGAGGGAGTGGCGGGAACCACTCCGGCGTCGGGCCGCCCCAAAGGTGCGGAAGTCTCCGCACCTTGAGGGGCCAAGCCCTCACCTTGAGGGGCTCGGCCCGCGCCGGAGTGATTTCCGCCCCGCCGGCTGGCGGGAAAGGCCTTTGGCGCCACACCAGCCGGGGCCGAAGGGACTCTGCCGGCCGGTGAAAGTCCACGCATGCGCGGGAGCGTCAGCGGCTGCTGAGGTCAACCACGCGCATGCGCAGGGGGGAGGGGGGGGGGTCTCTTACGCGTCGGCCACGGTGAAGGCTGTGGCCGAGGCGGAGGGAAAAGAGTGCCCCCACAGCACAGGCCAGCCCGCAGATCGGTGGGCCCCGATCGCAGGCCAGGCCACCGTGGGGGCACCCCCGGGGCCAGATCGCCCACCCCAGGACCCCGGAGCCCACCCGCGCCGCCTGGTCCCGCCGGTAAGAGAGGTGGTTTAATCCACGCCGGCGGGACAGGCATTCCAGCAGCGGGACTTCGGCCCATCGCGGGCCGGAGAATCGCCGGGGGGGGCCCGCCGACTGGCGGGGGCGGGATTCATGTCGGCCCCCGGCGATTCTCCGACCCAGCGGGGGGGGGTCATGGTTGATTCTGTTGCAGAGTGGAGCAGCAAAAAGCATGGGAAAGCAATAGTTTACAGGAGAATCAATTGTATGGGGAATAGATAGGGTATTGTGCTGGCTCCCTTATGCTAGGGTCAAGATGTCTTGGAGTGGTCGCAGGACATTCTGGAGGGGGAGGGTGAACAGCCAGTGGTCGTGGTACACATCGGTACAAACGACATAGGTAAAAAATGGATGAGGTCCTCAAAGAAGAGTACAGGGAGCTAGGAAGGAAGTTGAACTGTAGGACCTCAAAGGTAGTGATCTCAGGATTCCTACCAGTGCCACGTGCTAGTCTGGCCAGAAATAGCAGGATATATAGGATGAATGTGTGGCTGAAGAGATGGTGAGAGGGGGAGGGTTTCAGATTCCTGGGGCAATGGGACCGGTTCTGAGGGAGGTGGAACCTGTACAAACACCAGGACCCGGACTGATGTCGGAGGGGGAGTATTGGAGGGGGAGTGGTTGGGGAGGGTTTAAATTAAAATGGCAGGGGGATGGGAACCTATGCAAGGTCTCAGAAGAGAGACAAGAACAAAAGACAGAAAGTGGAATAAGATAAGTGACAGGCAGAGAAATCAAGGGCCAGAATTAAACAGGGCCACAGTGAAAAGTAATGGAACAGGACAAGGAATATTAAAAAGACAATCTTAAAGGCTTTCTGCCTTAATGCGTGGAACATTCACAATAAAGTGGATGGATTAATCACGCAAATAGATGCAAACGGGTATGATATAGTCGGGATTACGGGATTGTGACTGCAGGGTGACCAGGGATTGAAACAGCATTAGGTCTGAGGAAAAGGCAGAGAAATTTTTCCAGGAAAAACAATAGACCTGAGGATTTGGAGCAGTTTAGAATTCAGTCAAGGAAGACCAAGGGATTGATGATGAAGGGGAAAATAGAGTATTGTGGGGACATATAACTGACTGTAAACGTTTCTGTAGGAATGTTTAGAGAAAAAGGTTGGTGAAGACAAATGTAGGTCCCTTACAATCAGAAACAGGGGATTTTATAACGGGGAACAAAGAAATGGCTGAGCAACTAAATACATACTTTAGTTCTGTCTTCACAAAGGAGGACACAAATCAGATCCCAGAAATGTTGGGGAACACAGTTTAGTGAGAGGGAAGAACTGAAAGAAATCAGTATTCATAGGGAGATGGTGTTGGGGAAACTGATGGGATTAAAATTTGATAAATCCCCAGGGCCTGATAATCTACATCCCAGAGTACTTAAGGAAGTGTCCCTAGAAATAGTGGATTCATTAGTGGTCATCTTCCAGGATTCTATAGACTCTGGAACAGTCCCTGCAGATTGGAGGGTAGCTAATGTAACTCCACTATTTAAAAAGCTATCTCCATGTCTGCATGGGTCTCACCCCCACAATCCAAAAAGATGTGCAGGGTGGGTGTATTGACCACGCTAAATTGCCCCTTAATTGGAAAAAAAGAACTGGGTACTCCAAATTTATTTTTAAAAAATAAAATAAAAAGGGAGGTAGACAGAAAACAGGGAATTATAGACCAGTCGGCTTGACGTCAGTAGTGGGGAAAATTCTGGAATCCATTATCAAAGATTATATAGCAGAGCACTTGGAAAACAGTGGCAGGATTGGACAGAGTCAGCATGGATTTATGAAGAGGAAATCATGCTTGACAAATCTGCTGGAATTCTTTGAGGATGTAACTAGTAGAATTGATGAGGGGGAGCCAGTGGATGTGATTTATTTGGACTTTCAGAAGACTTTCAACAAAGTCCCACATATAAGATTAACGTGTCAAATTAAAGCGTGTGGGATTGGGGGTAGTGTATTGAGATGGATACAAAACTGGTTGGAAGACAGGAAACAAAGAGTAGAAATAAATGGGTCTTTTTCCTAATGGCAGCCAGTGACTAGTGGGTTACCACAGCTATTCACAAGAGATATCAATGATTTAGATGAGGGAACAAAATGCAATATCTCAAAGTTTGCAGATGACACAAAGTTGGGTGGGAGGGTGAGCTGTGAGGAGGATGCAGAGATGCTTCAGTGCGATTGGACAGGCTGAGTGAGTGGGCACATGCATGGCAGATGCAGTAGAATGTGGATAAATGGGAGGTTATCCGCTTCGGTAGCAAAAACAGAAAGGGAGGTTTTCTGAAAGGCTAGATTAGGAGAGGGGAATTTGCCCCAAGACCTAGGTATCCACGTACACCAATCCCTGAAGGTAAGCATGCAGGTACAGCAGGCGATAAAGAAGGCAAATGGTATGCTGGCCTTCTTGGCGAGAGCATTCGAGTACAGGAGCAGGGATGTCTTGCTGCAATGAAACAGGGCCACATCTGGAATACTGTGTGAAGTTTTGCTCTCCCTACCTGAGGAAGGAGGTTCTTTCTATAGAGGGAGTGCAGAATCAATACACCAATATCTTGTGAATAAATGTTTAAAAACATTGCTGATTGAATAGAGGAATCATGTCCCATACTTGGTCCTTGTATTGCACACAAAAAAATAATTTGAGCCATTTGTTGACAGTTTGATTCACATGACTAATGAATTCATGACAAATTTTTCAGCATGGCGGTCAGGGAAGATACAGCTGTTTACAATTTGTTACTTTTACCTTCTGTGGAGCGGGCTGCAGGGATGAAGATGTACAGCAACTCAGTGAACTCACTGAAATCTCCATTGGCAATCTGTTTACATCGCAGCCTTATCTGGTAACTCTTTCCTGTTCTCAACGCGTAAACTGGATGGGAGGTCGAAAAAGCCTCAACCTGCCACGTGAGGGAAAAGAAATTCAGTTAAATACAATTCATTAAAATTTCAAAAAGGTCTAGTGGCACCTCGCAGGGCAGAGAGCTGAGGATGACAGGGGGTTAGATACAGAGTAAAGCTCCCTCGACACTGTCCCCATCAAACACTCCCAGGACAGGTACAGCACGGGGTTAGATACAGAGTAAAGCTCCCCCTACACTGTCCCCATTAAACACTCCCAGGACAGGTACAGCACGGGGTTAGATACAGAGTAAAGCTCCCTCAACACTGTCCCCATCAAACACTCCCAGGACAGGTACAGCACGGGGTTAGATACAGAGTAAAGCTCCCTCAACACTGTCCCCATCAAACACTCCCAGGACAGGTACAGCACGGGGTTAGATACAGAGTAAAGCTCCCTCTACACTGTCCCCATCAAACACTCCCAGGACAGGTACAGCACGAGGTTAGATACAGAGTAAAGCTCCCTCAACACTGTCCCCATCAAACACTCCCAGGACAGGTACAGCACGAGGTTAGATACAGAGTAAAGCTCCTTCTACACCGTCCCCATCAAACACTCCCAGGACAGGTACAGCATGTGGTTAGATACAGAGTAAAGCTCCCTCTACACTGTCTCCACCAAACACTCCCAGGACAGGTACAGCACGGGGTTAGATACAGAGTAAAGCTCCCTCTACACTGTCCCCATCAAACACTCCCAGGACAGGTACCGCACGGGGTTAGATACAGAGTAAAGCTCCCTCTACACTGTCCCCATCAAACACTCCCAGGACAGGTACCGCACGGGGTTAGATACAGAGTAAAGCTCCCTCTGCACTGTCCCCATCAAACCCACCCAGGACAGGTACAGCACGGGGTTAGATACAGAGTAAAGCTCCCTCTACACTGTCCCCATCAAACACTCCCAGGACAGGTACCGCACGGGGTTAGATACAGAGTAAAGCTCCCTCTACACTGTCCCCATCAAACACTCCCAGGACAGGTACCGCACGGGGTTAGATACAGAGTAAAGCTCCCTCTACACTGTCCCCATCAAACACTCCCAGGACAGGTACAGCACGGGGTTAGATGCAGAGTAAAGCTCCCTCTACACTGTCTCCATCAAACACTCCCAGGACAGGTACAGCACGGGGTTAGATACAGAGTAAAGCTCCCTCTATACTGTCTCCATCAAACACTCCCAGGACAGGTACCGCACGGGGTTAGATACAGAGTAAAGCTCCCTCTACACTGTCCCCATCAAACACTCCCAGGGCAGGTACAGCACGGGGTTAGATGCAGAGTAAAGCTCCCTCTACACTGTCCCCATCAAACACTCCCAGGACAGGTACAGCACGGGGTTAGATACAGAGTAAAGCTCCCTGTACACTGTCCCCATCAAACACTCCCAGGACAGGTACAGCACGGGGTTAGATACAGAGTAAAGCTCCCTCTGCACTGTCCCCATCAAACACTCCCAGGACAGATACAGCACGGGATTAGATACAGAGTAAAGCTCCCTCTACACTGTCCCCATCAAACACTCCCAGGACAGGTACAGCACGTGATTAGATACAGGGTAAAGCTCCCTCGACACTGTCTCCTTCAAACACTCCCAGGACAGGTGGACCACAGGGTTAGATAGAGTAAAGCTACCTCTACACTCTCCCCATCAAACACTCCCAGGACAGGTACAGCACGGGGTTAGATAGAGTAAAGCTCTCTCTACACTGTCCCCATCAAACACTCCCAGGACAGGTACAGCACGGGGTTAGATACAGAGTAAAGCTCCCTCTACACTGTCCCCATCAAACACTCCCAGGACAGGTACAGTACGGGGTTAGATACAGAGTAAAGCTCCCTCTACACTGTCCCCTTCAAACACTCCCAGGACAGGTGGACCACAGGGTTAGATAGAGTAAAGCTACCTCTACACTCTCCCCATCAAACACTCACAGGACAGGTACAGCACAGGGTTAGATACAGACTAAAGCTCTCTCTGCACTGTCCGCATCAAACACTCAGGACAGGTACAGCACGGGGTTAGATACAGAGTAAAGCTTCCTCTACCCTGTCCCCATTAAACACTCCCAGGACAGGTACAGCACGGGGTTAGATACAGAGTAAAGCTCCCTCTACACTGTCCCCATCAAACACTCCCAGGACAGGTACAGCACGGGGTTAGATACAGAGTAAAGCTCCCTCTACACTGTCCCCATCAAACACTCCCAGGACAGGTACAGCACAGGGTTAGATACAGAGTAAAGCTCCCTCTACACTGTCCCCTTCAAACACTCCCAGGACAGGTGGACCACAGGGTTAGATAGAGTAAAGCTACCTCTACACTCTCCCCATCAAACACTCACAGGACAGGTACAGCACAGGGTTAGATACAGACTAAAGCTCTCTCTGCACTGTCCGCATCAAACACTCAGGACAGGTACAGCACGGGGTTAGATACAGAGTAAAGCTTCCTCTACCCTGTCCCCATTAAACACTCCCAGGACAGGTACAGCACGGGGTTAGATACAGAGTAAAGCTCCCTCTACACTGTCCCCATCAAACACTCCCAGGACAGGTACAGCACGGGGTTAGATACAGAGTAAAGCTCCCTCTACACTGTCCCCATCAAACACTCCCAGGACAGGTACAGCACGGGGTTCGATACAGAGTAAAGCTCCCTCTACACTGTCCCCATCAAACACTCCCAGGACAGGTACAGCACGGGGTTAGATACAGAGTAAAGCTCCCTCTACACTGTCCCCATATACACTCCCGGGACAGGTACAGCACGGGATTAGATACAGAGTAAAGCTCCCTCTACACTGTCCCCATCAAACACTCCCAGGACAGGTACAGCACGGGGTTCGATACAGAGTAAAGCTCCCTCTACACTGTCCCCATCAAACACTCCCAGGACAGGTACAGCACGGGGTTAGATACAGAGTAAAGCTCCCTCTACACTGTCCCCATCAATGACTTAATTGGCAACTTGAAATAATGTCTGTGGTTGCTCGGGATTGGCAGGGGGCTCCGCAGATACAACATTTCTAGTTTGGTGGGGAGAGTGAAAGCCGATCTGGCAAGGTGGGATGGTCTCCCTCTGTCACAAGCGGGTCGGGTACAGGCGGTTAAAATGAATGTGCTGCCGCGATTCCTGCTTGTTTTCCAATGCTTGCCGATTTTCCTGCCAAAGGCATTTTTTAGAGAGATTGAAGGGATGATTACCTCGTTCACATGGGGAGGGAAGGTGGCCAGAGTTAGAAAGGTGCTGCTACAGAGGGGAAGGCAGGCAGGGGGTTTGGGTCTTCCGAACCTGATGTGCTATTACTGGGTGGTGAATGTGGAGAAGGTGCGGAGCTGGGTCAGAGGGGTTGTGTCGGAGGTCGGGATTGAAGGCGCTAGCTCGGGAGTCCGGTAGTAATAGCTTTGTTGAGAATTTGGAAGCAGTTTCGACAGCACTTCGGGCTGGGGGCAGGGTCACGGGAAATGCCGATTCGGGGGAACCAAAGATTTGAGCCAGGGAAGTGGGATGGAAATTTTCAGAGATGGGAGGAGAAAGGAATTATGACACTAAAAGATTTATTTCTTGGTGGTCGGTTTGCAGGATTGAAGGAGCTGGGAGCGAAGTATGGGCTGGAGCAGGGGGAAATATTTAGATACATGTAGGTTCGAGACTGTGCCAGAAAGGAGATACAGAGCTTCCCAGTGGAGCCGGCCTCCACATTGCTGGAGGAGGTGCTGACGACGGGGACTGGAGAAGGGGGTAGTGTCGGCGGTTTACGGGGCTATTTTGGAAGAGGAGGAGGCACCGCTGGAAGGGATCAAGGCAAAGTGGGAGGAAGAGTTGGGAGAGGGTATGGAGGAGGGGTTCTGGTGTGAGGTGCTCCGGAGGGTGAATGCCTGCACCTCCTGCGCGAGGTTGGGGCTGATACAGCTGAAGGTGGATTACTGGAAGGAGGTGTTTAGGGTAATCTCTAAAGTAGTGCACGTGAAACGGGACCGGGGCCCTCGGGAGGCCATATTCGGGGTGTCGGACCAGCCAGGGTTGGAAACGGGCAGATGTTGTAGCCTTTGCCTCATTGATCGCCCGAAGGCGGATCCTGTTAGGGTGGAGATCAACCTCTCCACCCTGTGCCCTGGCGTGGCGGGGGGGCCTGCTGGAATTTTTAACTCTTGAGAAGGTCAAATTTGAACTGAGGGGAAGGATGGAGGGGTTCTACAATTCATGGCCGTTATTCATTCTGCACTTTCGAGAATTGGATCACATCGAACATTAGGGGGGTGGGGGGCTGGGCGGGTTGGGGGGAAGGGGACTGGATGTGTTAATGGTGACTATGGGTGGTTCCTGACTCCTTTTTGTCATTTGTTTATGTTAACATGCGGGCAAATGTTTGGGGTTTGGCGGGAGGATGGGATCGTTGTTATTGATATGGGGATTGACATTACATTCGTTACTGATTATTGTTTATTGTTGGGTGTAAATTTGGGAGAAAATGTGAAAAAGGAGAATAAAAATATTTAAAAAAATATATACTAGCTGTTACTCCAGGGAGAATTCACCAACTAGAACCTGGATGAAAGTGGCCAGACCCTCTCCAAATTATTCAAAACCTATCCATTACTTTTCATATGCATTAGTTTATTGGGTATGGGCGTCAAATTGGCTGAGCCAGGATTTATTGCCCTTGAACTGGGTGGTTTTCTCGGATATTTCAGGGGGCCGTTAAGTGTGAACCACATTGCTGTGGGTCTGGAGTCATGTGTAGGCCAGACCGGGTAAGGACAGCAGATATCCTTCCCTAAAGGACGTTAGTGAGCCACGTAGGTTTTTACGATAACTGCCAATGGTTTCATGGTCATTATTAGGCTTTGAATTCCAGATTTTTATTGAATTCAAATTTCACCACCTGTCGAGGTGGGATTGGAATCGGGTCCCCAGGTGTCTGGATTAGTTGCGCAGTGACAATACCGCGTTGCCACCCCCTCTCCAGGCATTCTGCTGGTGAACACACAATAATTCAACACAAAGACCCCACAAACAGCAATCAACTAACTGATCCCAGTTGTTTGATGAATAGGTGACCACCAGACAGAGGGAAGAGTAGGAAGGCAGTGCAGGTGTCCCCTGCGGTCATCTCCCTCCAAAACAGACATACCGTTTTGGATACTGTTGAGGGAGATGGCTCACCAGGGGAAGGCAGCAGCAGCCAGGTTCATGGCACCGTTGCTGTCTCTGCTGCACTGGAGGGCAGGAAGAAGAATGGCAGGGCTATAGTGACCGGGGACTCAATCGTAAGGGGAATAGGCAGGCGGTTCTGCGGACGCAATCAAGACTCCAGGAAGGTATGTTGCCTCCCTGGTGCACGGGTCAAGGATGTCTCGGAGCGGCTGCAGGACATTCTGGAGGGGGAGGGTGAACAGCCAGCTGTCGTGGTGCATATAGGCACCAACGATATAGGTAGAAAACGGGATGAGGTCCTACAAGCTGAATTCAGGGAATTAGGAGCTGAACTAAAAAGTAGGACCTCAATAGTAGTAATCTCAGGATTGCTAACACTAGTCAGAGTAGGTATGTCAGCATAGATAAGATGAATATGTGGCTTGAGGGATGGTGCAAGTGGGAGAGGTTTAAATTCCTGGGACATTGGAACCGGTTCTTGGGCAGGTGAGACCAGGACAAACCGGACGGTCTGCACCTGGGCAGGACTGGAACCAATATCCTAGGGGGGTGTTTACTCGTATTGTTGAGGAGGGGCAGCACGGTGGCGCAGTGGGTTAGCCCTGCTTCCTCACAGCACCGAGGTCCCAGGTTCGATCCCGGCTCTGGGTCACTGTCCGTGTGGAGTTTGCACATTCTCCCCGTATTTGCGTGGGTTTCACCCCCACAACCCAAAAATGTGCAGGGTAGGTGGATTGGCCGTGCTAAATTGCCCCTTAATTGGAAAAACAAAATTGGGTACTCTAAATTTAAAAACAAAGTATTGTTGGGGAGGGTTTAAACTAATATGGTACGGTGATGGGAACCGATGCAGGCAGTCAGAGTGAAGAAAGGTGGGGACAGGAACAAAATGTAGTAAAGGGAAAAGTGGAAGGCAGAGAAACTACAGACAAAAATCAAAAAGGACCCCATAACGTCATAATTCTAAAAAGACAATAAATGTCAAAAAAATAAGCCTGAAGGCTCAGCGTCTCAATGCGAGGAGCATTTGTAATAAGGCTGATGAATTAACTGCGCTGACAATCATTAGCGGCTATGAGGTGAGGCCACACCTTGAGTATTGTGTCAGTTTTGGTCTCCTAGTTTGAGGAAGGACATTCTTGCTATTGAGGGTGTCCAGCAAAGGTTCACCAGACTAATTCTCGGGATGGCAGGACTGGCATATGAAGAAAGACTGGATGGACTGGGCTTGTACTCACTGGAGTTTGGAAGAATGAGAGGGGATCTCATAGAAACATATAAAATCCTGATGGGACTGGACGGTGTTGTGGGCCAGGGTTCAGAGAACCCCAAAGTGTATCATGGAGTTCACCTGACCCACAACTTTTACTAGATTGTGGTTTGGGGAGCACACGGCCCACTCTACAGGTGTGGGACAGCAGAAATGGAAAAGTATTTTTTAAAGCAAAACAATGTTTATTCCATGAACTCAAGTTAACCTTTTTAAAACATACAGTGAACATCTTAGCAACCATTCATTCAAATACAACCCCCCAAAGAATACAACACTAAGTAATGCTTAATAACTTCCCAAACAACATCCAGAAGACAGAAGAAACACCTTTTAACAGAAGCACATTAGGTTAAAGTCACTACTGTTCTTAGTTTTAAATCACCAGGATCGATTTATAGTCTTTAGATTACAGAGAGAGACTCTAATAGACCTTCTGGCTGTGACTGCAGCTATCCAGCTCTGAAAACGAAACTAAAACACACCCTGCAGCAAACAGCCTGAAACGAAAGTAAAAAGCTGACAGGCAGCCCAGCTCCACCCACTTTCTGACATCACTGCAGTAATATGAGCAGCCAAACATTTCTTAAAGCGACATTCTCATGACAGAAGAACGTTCCCGATGTTGAGGACGCCCAGAACTAGGGGTGGGTCACAGCCTAAGAATAAGGGGTAACCTATTCAGGACGGAGATGATGAAGAACGTCTTCTCTCCGAGAGTTGTGGACTTGTGGAATTCTCTCCCACAGAAAGCTGTCGGGGCCGGTTCGCTGGATCTACTCAAGAGGCAGCTGGACGTGGCCCTTGCGGCTAAAGGGATCAAGGGGAAACGGAGAGAAAGAAGGAGTGGGAGACTGAATTTGCATGATCGGCCATGATCATATTGAATGGTGGTGCAGGCTCGAAGGGCCGAATGGCCTCTGCTGCTCCTAGTTTCTATGTTGGGAAAGAACCTGGAGAATTCCCCTGATTCACTTGAAATTGTGTCAAAGGATATTTTATATTCACTGGAACAAGGAGGTTGCCTTCTCCACCTAACCTTCCATCCTAAAGATAGCATTCCCTCAGTGATGAAGTGTCTGCATAGATTCTGAACTGATTGCCAGAGTTTGAAGTCCTGCTCATCGGTCTTTGTAAGGATAAAACTCGCAAATAATCCAAGCTAATACTTCCAGCCAGCAACGAGGCGAGTTGCTCACCCTGTCAATCTGAGATGTGTATGAAGCCTGGACTCTCAGGATTAAATACAGCCAATTAAATAATAACAATCTTTATTATTGTCACAAGTAGGCTTACATTTACACTGCAATGAAGTTACTGTGAGAATCCCCGAGTCGCCACACTCCGGCGCCTGTTCGGGTACACAGAGGGGGAATTCTGAATGTCCAATTCACCTAACAGCACGTCTTTCGGGACTTGTGGGAGGAAAACGGAGCACCCGGAGGAAACCCACGCAGACACGGGGAGAGTGTGCAGACTCCGCACGTCCAATTGTAAAGATCTCTGTCAATTATAGCTGGGAGTTTTCAGCATTGTGGACAAACAAAATCCCCAACAACAGAAATGCGGCATAATTTTCACCACAAATTCATTAACTGTTCTGGAGCAATTGTTCTTCTTGTATGCTAATCACACAACTCACTCAGCTTTACAAAGGAAGAGGCATTCCGTTGGGCTTCAAAGACAAAACACAATTTCTGAACTGGTTTGACATACCGAGTCCCAGTGGCTACTCTCGCTGGCTTTGTATTGGATCTCGTACTTGAGAGATATCCATCCATTCTTGATATCAGCAGAGGGCGGTGCCTCCCATAACACCTGGATGTCAGCCAGCCGACCGGACTGGCTAATATTCAGCAGCGTCCAATTCAATGCGATTGGAGGATCAGGTTTCACTGTGAGGAGCAAAGAGAAAAACATTTAAGAAAGGATTTGGTTTATGATAGTCCAGCCGCTTCCAGTGATACAGTGTGTCAAGCAGTGTCCAGTGACACAGTGTGTCCAGCAGTGTCCAGTGACACAGTGAGGCAGCAGTGTCCAGTGACACAGTGAGGCAGCAGTGTCCAGTGGCACAGTGAGGCAGCAGTGTCCAGTGATAGAGTGAGGTCAGCAGTGTCCAGTGACACAGTGAGGCAGCAGTGTCCAGTGACACAGTGTGTCCAGCAGTGTCCAGTGGCACAGTGAGACAGCAGTGTCCAGTGATAGAGTGAGGTCAGCAGTGTCCAGTGACACAGTGTGTCCAGCAGTGTCCAGTGGCACAGTGAGGCAGCAGTGTCCAGTGACACAGTGTGTCCAGCAGTGTCCAGTGGCACAGTGAGACAGCAGTGTCCAGTGATAGAGTGAGGTCAGCAGTGTCCAGTGACACAGTGAGGCAGCAGTGTCCAGTGACACAGTGAGGCAGCAGTGTCCAGTGACACAGTGAGGCAGCAGTGTCCAGTGGCACAGCGAGGCAGCAGTGTCCAGTGACACAGTGAGGCAGCAGTGTCCAGTGACACAGTGAGGCAGCAGTGTCCAGTGGCACAGTGAGGCAGCAGTGTCCAGTGATAGAGTGAGGTCAGCAGTGTCCAGTGACACAGTGAGGCAGCAGTGTCCAGTGACACAGTGTGACCAGCAGTGTCCAGTGGCACAGTGAGGCAGCAGTGTCCAGTGATACAGTGAGGCAGCAGTGTCCAGTGATACAGTGAGGCAGCAGTGTCCAGTGACACAGTGAGGTCAGCAGTGTCCAGTGACATAGTGAGGCAGCAGTGTCCAGTGACACAGTGAGGCAGCAGTGTCCAGTGACACAGTGAGGCAGCAGTGTCCAGTGACACAGTGAGTCAGCAGTGTCCAGTGACACAGTGAGGCAGCAGTGTCCAGTGACACAGTGAGACCAGCAGTGTTCAGTGACACAGTGAGGCAGCAGTGTCCAGAGACACACTGAGGCAGCAGTGTCCAGTGATACAGTGAGACAGCAGTGTCCAGTGACACAGTGAGGCAGCAGTGTCCAGAGGCACACTGAGGCAGCAGTGTCCAGTGACACAGTGAGGCAGCAGTGTCCAGTGACACAGTGAGGCAGCAGTGTCCAGTGATACAGTGAGGCAGCAGTGTCCAGTGACACAGTGAGGCAGCAGTGTCCAGTGACACAGTGAGGCAGCAGTGTCCAGTGACACAGTGAGGCAGCAGTGTCCAGTGACACAGTGAGACAGCTGTGTCCAGTGACACAGTGAGGCAGCAGTGTCCAGTGACACAGTGAGGCAGCAGTGTCCAGTGACACAGTGAGGCAGCAGTGTCCAGAGACACAGTGAGGCAGCAGTGTCCAGTGACACAGTGAGGCAGCAGTGTCCAGTGACACAGTGAGGCAGCAGTGTCCAGTGACACAGTGAGACAGCCGTGTCCAGTGATACAGTGAGGCAGCAGTGTCCAGAGACACAGTGAGGCAGCAGTGTCCAGTGATACAGTGAGACAGCCGTGTCCAGTGACACAGTGAGGCAGCAGTGTCCAGTGATACAGTGAGGCAGCAGTGTCCAGTGACACAGTGAGGCAGCAGTGTCCAGTGACACAGTGAGGCAGCAGTGTCCAGTGACACAGTGAGACAGCAGTGTCCAGTGACACAGTGAGGCAGCAGTGTCCAGTGGCACAGTGAGGCAGCAGTGTCCAGTGACAGAGTGAGACCAGCAGTGTCCAGTGACACAGTGAGGCAGCAGTGTCCAGTGACACAGTGAGACAGCAGTGCCCAGTGATACAGTGAGGCAGCAGTGTCCAGTGACACAGTGAGGCAGCAGTGTCCAGTGACACAGTGAGGCAGCAGTGTCCAGTGACACAGTGAGGCAGCAGTGTCCAGTGACACAGTGAGGTCAGCAGTGTCCAGTGACACAGTGAGGCAGCAGTGTCCAGTGACACAGTGAGGCAGCAGTGTCCAGTGACACAGTGAGGCAGCAGTGTCCAGTGATAGAGTGAGGTCAGCAGTGTCCAGTGACACAGTGAGGCAGCAGTGTCCAGTGACACAGTGTGCCCAGCAGTGTCCAGTGGCACAGTGAGGCAGCAGTGTCCAGTGACACAGTGTGTCCAGCAGTGTCCAGTGGCACAGTGAGGCAGCAGTGTCCAGTGGCACAGTGAGGCAGCAGTGTCCAGTGATACAGTGAGGCAGCAGTGTCCAGTGACACAGTGAGGTCAGCAGTGTCCAGTGACACAGTGAGGCAGCAGTGTCCAGTGACACAGTGAGGCAGCAGTGTCCAGTGACACAGTGAGACAGCAGTGTCCAGTGACACAGTGAGGCAGCAGTGTCCAGTGACACAGTGAGACAGCAGTGTCCAGTGACACAGTGAGACAGCAGTGCCCAGTGACACAGTGAGGCAGCAGTGTCCAGTGACACAGTGAGACAGCAGTGTCCAGGGACACACTGAGGCAGCAGTGTCCAGTGACACAGTGAGGCAGCAGTGTCCAGTGATACAGTGAGACAGCAGTGTCCAGTGACACAGTGAGGCAGCAGTGTCCAGTGACACAGTGAGGCAGCAGTGTCCAGTGACACAGTGAGGCAGCAGTGTCCAGTGACACAGTGAGACAGCAGTGCCCAGTGACACAGTGAGGCAGCAGTGTCCAGTGACACAGTGAGGCAGCAGTGTCCAGTGACACAGTGTGGCAGCAGTGTCCAGTGACACAGTGAGGCAGCAGTGTCCAGTGACACAGTGAGGTCAGCAGTGTCCAGTGACACAGTGAGGCAGCAGTGTCCAGTGACACAGTGAGGCAGCAGTATCCAGTGACACAGTGAGGCAGCAGTGTCCAGTGACACAGTGAGGCAGCAGTGTCCAGTGATACAGTGAGGCAGCAGTGTCCAGTGACACAGTGAGGCAGCAGTGTCCAGTGACACAGTGAGACCAGCAGTGTCCAGTGACACAGTGAGGCAGCAGTGTCCAGTGACACAGTGAGACAGCAGTGCCCAGTGGCACAGTGAGACAGCCGTGTCCAGTGACACAGTGAGACAGCCGTGTCCAGTGACACAGTGAGACAGCCGTGTCCAGTGACACAGTGAGGCAGCAGTGTCCAGTGACACAGTGAGGCAGCAGTGTCCAGTGGCACAGTGAAGCAGCAGTGTCCAGTGATAGAGTGAGACCAGCAGTGTCCAGTGACACAGTGAGGCAGCAGTGTCCAGTGACACAGTGAGACAGCAGTGCCCAGTGACACAGTGAGGCAGCAGTGTCCAGTGACACAGTGAGACAGCAGTGCCCAGTGACACAGTGAGGCAGCAGTGTCCAGTGACACAGTGAGACAGCCGTGTCCAGTGACACAGTGAGGCAGCAGTGTCCAGTGATACAGTGAGGCAGCAGTGTCCAGTGACACAGTGAGGTCAGCAGTGTCCAGTGACACAGTGAGACAGCCGTGTCCAGTGACACAGTGAGGCAGCAGTGTCCAGTGACACAGTGAGACAGCCGTGCCCAGTGACACAGTGAGGCAGCCGTGTCCAGTGACACAGTGAGGCAGCAGTGTCCAGTGACACAGTGAGACAGCCATGCCCAGTGACACAGTGAGGCAGCAGTGTCCAGTGACACAGTGAGGCAGCAGTGTCCAGTGATACAGTGAGGCAGCAGTGTCCAGTGACACAGTGAGGCAGCAGTGTCCAGTGACACAGTGAGACAGCAGTGTCCAGTGACACAGTGAGGCAGCAGTGTCCAGTGACACAGTGAGGCAGCAGTGTCCAGTGACACAGTGAGGCAGCAGTGTCCAGTGAGCGATTTGATCGAGGTGGACACGATTATGACAGGTTTCAGTTTCGGTGGAGCAGGAAAGGCCGTTCCCATTGGCTGACGGTACGAGGACGCGAGGAGGACACAGATTGAAGATTTTGACACCGGGAACGCAGGCAGGGTTTGAGGAAGAACCTGTTTACGCAGCGAGTGGTAACGGACCGGAGCTCACTGCTCACGAGGGGGGAGGAAGCAGTCACGGTGAATCAGTTCAGAAGGAAACTGGATGGACATTTGAGGGAAACAAACTTGCGGGGTTGCAAGGATGAAAGAAGGGAATTAACGAGACTGGCCGTGATACTTCACCGAGAGCTAGCATCAACTCCATGGGCCAAATGGCCTCCGCCGGTGCTAGAACGGCTCGATGATTCTATTTGAAAAGTAGCTTTGCAAAGTATTAAGTTGCTCAAGGCTTTTATCGGGACAATAGTTCAATTATTTGTTGAGTTTCCGAAATAGAGAATCTGCTAGCTAACCATCTAGCTGCCACACTGACTATATTCTCCAGACTGATAAGAACAGTTTCTGGGTATACATTACCATTACAATGTATAACATTCCTCTCATAGCTGTGTCAGAATCCCAGATCACCTTCAACCCAGAAACTGTTCTCATCTCAGTCTGGAGAATATAGTCAGTATTCACAGGTCGGCGCAACATCGAGGGCCGAAGGGCCTGTACTGCGCTGTAAAGTTCTATGTTCAATTCACACAGGGTCTTGAATCATCGAATGGATACTGTACAGAAGGAGTCCATCCAGCCCTGTCTACGTCAGATTGCTGCGACAGCATCTCAGTTAGTCATGGGCGTTGTACATTTTGCACTTTCGAGAATTGGATAACATCGAACATTAGTTGGGGGGGGGGGGGGGGGGTGTTGGGAGGATTGGGGGGAGGGGACATGGAATGCACTGCCTGTGGAAGTAGTTGAGTCGGAAACATTAGGGACCTTCAAGCAGCTATTGGATAGGTACATGGATTACGGTAAAATGATATAGTGTAGATTTATTTGTTCTTAAGGGCAGCACGGTAGCATTGTGGATAGCACAATGCTTCACAGCTCCAGGGTCCCAGGTTCGATTCCGGCTTGGGTCACTGTCTGTGCGGAGTCTGCACGTCCTCCCCGTGTCTGCGTGGGTTTCCTCCGGGTGCTCCGGTTTCCTCCCGCAGTCCAAAGATGTGCAGGGTAGGTGAATTGGCCAATGATAAATTGCCCTTAATGTCCAAAATTGCCCTTGGTGTTGGGTGGAGGTGTTGAGTTTGGGTAGGGTGCTCTTTCCAGGAGCCGGTGCAGACTCAAAGGGCCGAATGGCCTCCTTCTGCACTGTAAATTCAATGATAATCTATGATTAATCTAGGACACAGGTTCGGCACAACATCGTGGGCCGAAGGGCCTGTTCTGTGCTGTATTTTCTATGTTCTATGTTCTCTGATAGGCTGGAGCGTGGCGGTACTAAAACATCAAAATGTGAAGCTGAGTGTGTGGTTCAGGGAATCAGAGAGCAGACTAGGCGATATTCATAAACTTCCTTATCTAAGTGTATTGCTTATCTGCAACCTTAGTTACATTATGTTTGGATATCATTCAACTCTTTCATCATCATGGGTTTGATATGGAAATTGACACTGCAAAGGCATCATTCAGATGCAAATTCTTGGCTTAATAGTGGAAGCCACTCAGTATGGACCTGGTGCTAGTCCGGTGGTGCAGAGGAATGTGCTTACGTATATAAATAAACAAGGTGGATTTCAGAGAGCCAATGCATTCATTCATTAAAGTCGGTTGAATTCTGGAAGACACTTTGTGTTTCCCCGCGTCTCTGATAAGCTTCAAAGGGGACGAGAGGTAAACCCCACAGAGGCAGTGTGCTGCCAGCTGGTCGTAACTAAATTACAGACATGTACCTCCAGGCAGCCGTAACTGGCGCCTACACACACCTGGTACACGGGTCACAGCCCAGATGTTAGTTCAGATTGAATGTTCTCAGTTGAATTTGTGAAGGTGAACACCAGGTGAACACCAGGTGAACACCAGGCTGAGCCAATATGCGGCCTGGGGGCCGGATGTGGACTGCCAGGCCCCCCAATCGGTTTTCAAAATGGGGGCAACTGGAGAAGATTGTGAAAGAAACCGCCCCTGCAATCACAGGCCTGAGCTTTCCTACATTAGCTGCTGATAGAGAGAGAGTGAGTACAGGAGAGAGAGTGAGAGAGAGAGTGTAAGAGAGTGAGCGAGTGTGGGAGTGAGAGAGTGAGTGGAGAAGAGTAAGTGAGAGAGAGCGAGTGTAAGAGAGAGTGAGCATGAGTGAGTATTGGAGAAGATGAGAGTGAGTGAACAAGTGCGGGAGTGAGATACAGAGTGAGACTGCACGAGGGAGAGAGAGTGGGGTAATGAGAATGTGGGGGAGAGAGGGAGTGGGTTTTGGGGGAGAGAGGGAGTGTTGAGGGAGTGAGTGAATGAGTGTGGGGGAGAGAGGGAGTGGGTGTTGGGGGAGGGAGGGAGTGAGTGTTGGGGAGAGAGGGAGTGTTGAGGGAGTGAGTGAATGAGTGTGGGGGAGAGAGGGAGTGGGTGCTGGGGGAGGGAGGGAGTGAGTGTTGGGGAGAGAGGGAGTGTTGAGGGAGTGAGTGAATGAGTGTGGGGGAGAGAGGGAGTGGGTGTTGGGGGAGGGAGGGAGTGAGTGTTGGGGAGTGAGGGAATGTTGAGGGAGTAAGTGAATGAGTGTGGGGGAGAGAGGGAGTGGGTGTTGGGGGAGGGAGGGAGTGAGTGTTGGGGAGAGAGGGAGTGTTGAGAGAGTGAGTGAGTGTTGAGGGAGAGAGTGAGGGTTGAGAGAGTGAGTGAGTGTTGAGGGAGAGAGTGAGGGTTGAGAGAGTGAGTGTTGGGGGAGTGAGGGTTGAGAGAGTGAGTGTTGAGTGAGTGAGTGTTGAGGGAGGGAGTGAGGATTGAGTGAGTGAGTGTTGAGAGAGTGAGTGAATGAGTGTGGGGGAGAGAGGGAGTGGGTGTTGGGGGAGGGAGGGAGTGAGTGTTGAGAGAGTGAGTGAGTGTTGAGGGAGAGAGTGAGGGTTGAGAGAGTGAGTGAGTGAGTGTTGGGGGAGTGAGTGTTGAGGGAGAGAGTGAGGGTTGAGAGAGTGAGTGAGTGTTGAGGGAGAGAGTGAGGGTTGAGAGAGAGTGAGTGAGTGTTGGGGGAGTGAGTGTTGAGTGAGTGAGTGTTGGGGGAGGGAGAGAGTGAGTGTGGGGGAGAGAGGGAGTGAGTGTTGGGGAGAGAGAGAGTGTTGAGGGAGAGAGTGAATGAGTGTGGGGGAGAGAGGGAGTGGGTGTTGGGGGAGGGAGGGAGTGAGTGTTGGGGGAGTGAGTGTTGGGAGAGTGAGTGAGTGTTGGGGAGAGAGGGAGTGTTGAGGGAGCGAGTGAATGGGTGTGGGGGAGAGAGGGAGTGGGTGTTGGGAGAGAGGGAGTGTTGAGAGAGTGAGTGAGTGTTGGGGGAGTGAGTGTTGGGGGAGTGAGTGAGTGTTGAGGGAGGGAGTGGGTGAGTGTTGGGGGAGTGAGTGTTGGGGGAGTGAGTGTTGGGGGAGTGAGTGTTGGGGGAGTGAGTGTTGGGGGAGTGAGTGTTGGGGGAGTGAGTGTTGAGTGAGTGTTGGGGGAGTGAGTGAGTGTTGGGGGAGTGAGTGTTGAGTGAGTGAGTGTTGAGGGAGGGAGTGAGTGAGTGTCGAGTGAGTGAGTGTTGGGGGAGTGAGTCTTGAGTGAGTGAGTGTTCAGGGAGAGAGTGAGGGTTGAGAGAGTGAGTGAGTGAGTGTGGGGGAGTGAGTGTTGAGTGAGTGAGTGTTGAGGGAGGGAGTGAGTGAGTGTTGAGGGAGGGAGTGAGTGTTGAGTGAGTGAGTGTTGAGGGAGTGAGTGAGTGTTGGGGGAGTGAGTGTTGAGTGAGTGAGTGTTGGGGGAGGGAGTGAGTGAGTGTTGAGGGAGGGAGTGAGTGTTGAGTGAGTGAGTGTTGAGGGAGGGAGTGAGTGAGTGTTGGGGGAGTGAGTGTTGAGAGAGTGAGTGTTGGGGGTGTGAGTGTTGAGAGAGTGAGTGTTGAGGGAGTGAGTGAGGGTTGAGTGAGTGAGTGTTGAGGGAGGGAGTGAGTGTTGAGTGAGTGAGTGTTGGGGGAGTGAGTGAATGAGTGTGGGGGAGAGAGGGAGTGGGTGTTGGGGGAGGGAGGGAGTGAGTGTTGGGGAGAGAGATAGTGTTGAGAGAGTGAGTGAGTGTTGAGTGAGTGAGTGTTGGGGGAGTGAGTGTTGAGGGAGTGAGTGGGTGAGTGAGTGAGTGTTGGGGGAGTGAGTGTTGAGGGAGGGAGTGTGAGTTGGGGGAGTGAGTGTTGAGGGAGGGAGTGAGTGTTGAGTGAGTGAGTGTTGGGGGAGTGAGTGAATGAGTGTGGGGAGAGAGTGAGTGGGTGCTGGGGGAGGGAGGGAGTGAGTGGGTGAGTGAGTGAGTGTTGGGGGAGTGAGTGGGTGAGTGAGTGAGTGTTGGGGGAGTGAGTGGGTGAGTGAGTGAGTGTTGGGGGAGTGAGTGTTGGGGGAGTGAGTGTTGGGGGAGCGAGTGGGTGAGTGAGTGAGTGTTGGGGGAGTGAGTGTTGGGGGAGTGAGTGTTGGGGGAGTGAGTGTTGGGGGAGTGAGTGTTGAGGGAGCGAGTGGGTGAGTGAGTGAGTGTTGGGGGAGTGAGTGTTGAGGGAGTGAGTGGGTGAGTGAGTGAGTGTTGAGTGAGTGTTGGGGGAGTGAGTGTTGGGGGAGTGAGTGTTGAGGGAGTGAGTGGGTGAGTGAGTGAGTGTTGGGGGAGTGAGTGTTGAGGGAGGGAGTGTGAGTTGGGGGAGTGAGTGTTGGGGGAGTGAGTGTTGGGGGAGTGAGTGTTGGGGGAGTGAGTGTTGAGGGAGTGAGTGTGAGTTGGGGGAGTGAGTGTTGGGGGAGTGAGTGTTGGGGGAGTGAGTGTTGAGGGAGTGAGTGTTGGGGGAGCGAGTGGGTGAGTGAGTGAGTGTTGGGGGAGTGAGTGTTGGGGGAGTGAGTGTTGAGGGAGTGAGTGTTGGGGGAGCGAGTGGGTGAGTGAGTGAGTGTTGGGGGAGTGAGTGTTGAGGGAGGGAGTGTGAGTTGGGGGAGTGAGTGTTGGGGGAGTGAGTGTTGGGGGAGCGAGTGGGTGAGTGAGTGAGTGTTGGGGGAGTGAGTGTTGGGGGAGTGAGTGTTGGGGGAGCGAGTGTTGAGGGAGTGAGTGGGTGAGTGAGTGAGTGTTGAGGGAGCGAGTGGGTGAGTGAGTGAGTGTTGGGGGAGTGAGTGTTGAGGGAGGGAGTGTGAGTTGGGGGAGTGAGTGTTGAGGGAGGGAGTGAGTGTTGAGTGAGTGAGTGTTGGGGGAGTGAGTGAATGAGTGTGGGGAGAGAGTGAGTGGGTGCTGGGGGAGGGAGGGAGTGAGTGTTGGGGAGAGAGATAGTGTTGAGAGAGTGAGTGAGTGTTAGTGAGTGAGTGTTGGGGGAGTGAGTTTTGGGGGAGTGAGTGTTGAGGGAGCGAGTGGGTGAGTGAGTGAGTGTTGGGGGAGTGAGTGTTGGGGGAGTGAGTGTTGGGGGAGTGAGTGTTGGGGGAGCGAGTGGGTGAGTGAGTGAGTGTTGAGGGAGTGAGTGTTGGGGGAGTGAGTGTTGAGGGAGCGAGTGGGTGAGTGAGTGAGTGTTGAGGGAGTGAGTGGGTGAGTGAGTGTTGGGGGAGTGAGTGTTGGGGGAGTGAGTGTTGGGGGAGTGAGTGTTGAGGGAGCGAGTGGGTGAGTGAGTGAGTGTTGGGGGAGTGAGTGTTGAGGGAGCGAGTGGGTGAGTGAGTGAGTGTTGGGGGAGTGAGTGTTGAGGGAGTGAGTGTTGGGGGAGTGAGTGTTGGGGGAGCGAGTGGGTGAGTGAGTGAGTGTTGAGGGAGTGAGTGTTGGGGGAGTGAGTGTTGAGGGAGCGAGTGGGTGAGTGAGTGAGTGTTGGGGGAGTGAGTGTTGGGGGAGTGAGTGTTGGGGGAGCGAGTGGGTGAGTGAGTGAGTGTTGAGGGAGTGAGTGTTGGGGGAGTGAGTGTTGAGGGAGCGAGTGGGTGAGTGAGTGAGTGTTGGGGGAGTGAGTGTTGAGGGAGCGAGTGGGTGAGTGAGTGAGTGTTGGGGGAGTGAGTGTTGGGGGAGTGAGTGTTGGGGGAGTGAGTGTTGAGGGAGTGAGTGTTGAGGGAGTGAGTGTTGAGGGAGTGAGTGTTGAGGGAGTGAGTGTTGGGGGGGTGAGTGTTGGGGGAGTGAGTGTTGAGGGAGTGAGTGTTGAGGGAGTGAGTGTTGAGGGAGCGAGTGGGTGAGTGAGTGAGTGTTGGGGGAGTGAGTGTTGGGGGAGTGAGTGGGTGAGTGAGTGAGTGTTGGGGGAGTGAGTGTTGGGGGAGTGAGTGTTGAGGGAGCGAGTGGGTGAGTGAGTGAGTGTTGGGGGAGTGAGTGTTGAGGGAGCGAGTGGGTGAGTGAGTGTTGGGGGAGTGAGTGTTGGGGGAGCGAGTGGGTGAGTGAGTGAGTGTTGGGGGAGTGAGTGTTGGGGGAGTGAGTGTTGGGGGAGTGAGTGTTGAGGGAGCGAGTGGGTGAGTGAGTGAGTGTTGGGGGAGTGAGTGTTGGGGGAGTGAGTGTTGAGGGAGCGAGTGTTGAGGGAGCGAGTGGGTGAGTGAGTGAGTGTTGGGGGAGTGAGTGTTGGGGGAGTGAGTGTTGAGGGAGCGAGTGTTGAGGGAGCGAGTGGGTAAGTGAGTGAGTGTTGGGGGAGTGAGTGTTGAGGGAGCGAGTGGGTGAGTGAGTGAGTGTTGGGGGAGTGAGTGTTGGGGGAGTGAGTGTTGAGGGAGCGAGTGGGTGAGTGAGTGAGTGTTGGGGGAGTGAGTGTTGGGGGAGTGAGTGTTGAGGGAGTGAGTGTTGGGGGAGTGAGTGTTGAGGGAGCGAGTGGGTGAGTGAGTGAGTGTTGGGGGAGTGAGTGTTGGGGGAGTGAGTGTTGAGGGAGTGAGTGGGTGAGTGAGTGAGTGTTGGGGGAGTGAGTGTTGAGGGAGTGAGTGGGTGAGTGAGTGAGTGTTGGGGGAGTGAGTGTTGAGGGAGTGAGTGTTGAGGGAGCGAGTGGGTGAGTGAGTGAGTGTTGGGGGAGTGAGTGTTGGGGGAGTGAGTGTTGAGGGAGTGAGTGGGTGAGTGAGTGAGTGTTGGGGGAGTGAGTGTTGAGGGAGTGAGTGGGTGAGTGAGTGAGTGTTGGGGGAGTGAGTGTTGGGGGAGTGAGTGTTGGGGGAGTAAGTGTTGAGGGAGTGAGTGGGTGAGTGAGTGAGTGTTGGGGGAGTGAGTGTTGAGGGAGTGAGTGGGTGAGTGAGTGAGTGTTGGGGGAGTGAGTGTTGGGGGAGTGAGTGTTGAGGGAGCGAGTGGGTGAGTGTTGAGGGAGTGAGTGTTGGGGGAGCGAGTGGGTGAGTGTTGAGGGAGTGAGTGTTGAGGGAGTGAGTGGGTGAGTGAGTGAGTGTTGGGGGAGTGAGTGTTGGGGGAGTGAGTGTTGGGGGAGCGAGTGGGTGAGTGTTGAGGGAGTGAGTGTTGGGGGAGCGAGTGGGTGAGTGTTGAGGGAGTGAGTGTTGAGGGAGTGAGTGGGTGAGTGAGTGAGTGTTGGGGGAGTGAGTGTTGAGGGAGTGAATGGGTGAGTGAGTGAGTGTTGGGGGAGTGAGTGTTGGGGGAGTGAGTGTTGGGGGAGTGAGTGTTGGGGGAGTGAGTGTTGGGGGAGTGAGTGGGTGGGTGAGTGAGTGTTGGGGGAGTGAGTGTTGGGGGAGTGAGTGTTGGGGGAGCGAGTGGGTGAGTGTTGAGGGAGTGAGTGTTGAGGGAGTGAGTGTTGGGGGAGCGAGTGGGTGAGTGTTGAGGGAGTGAGTGTTGGGGGAGCGAGTGGGTGAGTGTTGAGGGAGTGAGTGTTGGGGGAGCGAGTGGGTGAGTGTTGAGGGAGTGAGTGTTGAGGGAGCGAGTGGGTGAGTGAGTGAGTGTTGGCGGAGTGAGTGTTGAGGGAGCGAGTGGGTGAGTGAGTGAGTGTTGGGGGAGTGAGTGTTGGGGGAGTGAGTGTTGGGGGAGTGAGTGTTGAGGGAGTGAGTGTTGAGGGAGCGAGTGGGTGAGTGAGTGAGTGTTGGGGGAGTGAGTGTTGGGGGAGTGAGCGTTGGGGGAGCGAGTGGGTGAGTGAGTGAGTGTTGGGGGAGTGAGTGTTGGGGGAGTGAGTGTTGAGGGAGCGAGTGGGTGAGTGTTGAGGGAGTGAGTGTTGGGGGAGCGAGTGGGTGAGTGTGGGATTGTTTGTGCAGGTCTGACTCACTCACAGACTGAACGGGATTCTCTGGAAATGGGGCTCTGTCCGCACGCGGGTGGACAAACCGGCAGCAACCACTCCGGCAGCAACAGTGAGGTATTCTCAATTTCCCGGGGGCTAGGTTGATGCCGGAACGGCCGGCGTGATCTCATACATGCGCGAACTGGCCGGCGTATTTCCGCGCATGCGCGGACTGGCCGGGGTATGGACTGGCCAGCGTATTTCCGCGCATGCGCGGACTGGCCGGGCTATGGACTGGCCAGCGTATTTCCGCGCATGCGCGGACTGGCCAGCGTATGGACTGGCCAGCGTATTTCCGCGCATGCGCGGACTGGCCGGGCTATGGACTGGCCAGCGTATTTCCGCGCATGCGCGGACTGGCCAGCGTATGGACTGGCCAGCGTATTTCCGCGCATGCGCGGACTGACCGGCGTATGGACTGGCCGGCGCATTTCCGCGCATGCACGGACTGGCCGGCGTATTTCCGCGCATGCACGGACTGGCCGGCGTATGGACTGGCCGGCGTATTTCCGCGCATGCACGGACTGGCCGGCGTATGGACTGGCCAGCGTATTTCCGCGCATGCGCGGACTGGCCGGTGTATGGACTGGCCGGCGTATTTCCGCGCATGCACGGACTGGCCGGCGTATTTCTGCGCATGCGCGGATGTTCCCTTCTCCGCGCTGGCCCCTGGGCAATATGGTGGAGCCCTACTGGGGCCTGGCGCGGAGGAAAGAAGGCCCCCCCCCAATGGAAGCAGCCCGCCCGCATATCGGTCGGCCCCGATCGCGGGCCAGGCCATCGTGGGGCGCCCCCCCCCCCAGGGTCCAATCCCCCCCACCCCCCCCGAGGACCGCCCCGGCACACTCGCCAGCCAGGTCCCGCCGTGTGTGAGGTGAGTAATTCACGCTGGCGGGACTGGGCAAAAGTGTACGGCTGCTCGGCCCATCGGGGCCCCGAGAATCGTCGGGGGGGCCGTCCCGAAAAACGGCGCCGGAGAATAGGGCAGCTGGCGCCGGGGCGGGATTCGCGCCTCCTCCTGGGGATTCTCCGACCAGGCGCAGAGTCGGAGAATCACGGCCAAGATCCTCACTCACCCTCCTCACTCCACACACATTCACACTCACTCACACACTGTGTAGGTGAGGGTGAGCATCAAGAGATTGGGAGTGAGTCAGACAAACAAGACTCTGTCCCTCTCAAAACATGATCTTTCTTAATTACCCTGTTTTAATGATCAATGTATTGTTTTGACATCGCTTTATTTTTACTCAGCAAGTTCTTTCTTTTCTTCCGACATCCTCATGAAGTTATATCAAACCTTTTCTTCCTAAAATATTCTCAGTGGTCCCCTGGTGAGAGAAATCAATGTAAATGTGACCCGGCCCCAAGTGAAAAGGTTGTTCAATACTGGATAGAACCTTTTATTCATTTATGTCCTTGAAGATGGATCGAAAGTTAAGAGTTCTGTAAAATTGGTGCCAAGTTCTGGACTGTTAGCTGCTGTGCATCTGTTACTTTTAATAGATCTGTTTGAAATGTCACATCCCAAACTCCAGCCTGCTTTACTGCTCACCAAAGTCTCGGGGATAATCTAACATCCAGCAAATTAACCGAGCTTCTGTTTAACCCAGAGTTAATACTTTAATTTGTACCCCAGACCCTTGATCGTTCTGCTCCTCCGCTGCTGTCCCAGGATTGACTCCCTCAGGATAAGCCTGAAGTTTCCGTCTGGATCATGCTCGCTCTCTGAAGGACTGTTCCATCAACAAGGGGCCAAATCCACAGGACACAGCAACAGGAACGAGATCCACAGGACACAGCAACAGGAGCCATATCCACAGGACACAGCAACAGGGGCCATATCCACAGGACACAGCAACAGGAGCCATATCCACAGGACACAGCAACAGGAACGAGATCCACAGGACACAGCCACAGGGGCCAAATCCACAGGACACAGCAACAGGAACGAGATCCACAGGACACAGCCACAGGGGCCAAATCCACAGGACACAGCAACAGGAGCCATGTCCACAGGACACAGCAACAGGAACGAGATCCACAGGACACAGCCACAGGGGCCAAATCCACAGGACACAGCAACAGGAACGAGATCCACAGGACACAGCCACAGGAGCCATATCCACAGGATACAGCCACAGGAGCGAGATCCACAGGACACAGCAACAGGAGCCATATCCACAGTACACAGCAACAGGAGCGAGATCCACAGGACACAGCAACAGGAGCCATATCCACAGTACACAGCAACAGGGGCCATATCCACAGGACACAGCAACAGGAGCGAGATCCACAGGACACAGCAACAGGGGCCAAATCCACAGGACACAGCAACAGGAGCGAGATCCACAGGACACAGCAACAGGAGCGAGATCCACAGGACACAGCAACAGGAGCCATATCCACAGTACACAGCAACAGGAGCGAGATCCACAGGACACAGCAACAGGGGCCAAATCCACAGGACACAGCAACAGGGGCCAAATCCACAGGACACAGCCACAGGAGCGAGATCCACAGGACACAGCAACAGGGGCCATATCCACAGGACACAGCCACAGGAGCGAGATCCACAGGACACAGCAACAGGAGCGAGATCCACAGGACACAGCCACAGGAGCGAGATCCACAGGACACAGCAACAGGAGCCATATCCACAGGACACAGCCACAGGAGCGAGATCCACAGGACACAGCAACAGGGGCCAAATCCACAGGACACAGCAACAGGAGCCATATCCACAGGACACAGCAACAGGAGCGAGATCCACAGGACACAGCAACAGGAGCCAAATCCACAGGACACAGCCACAGGAGCAAGATCCACAGGACACAGCAACAGGGGCCATATCCACAGGACACAGCCACAGGAGCGAGATCCACAGGACACAGCAACAGGAGCGAGATCCACAGGACACAGCCACAGGAGCGAGATCCACAGGACACAGCAACAGGAGCCATATCCACAGGACACAGCCACAGGAGCCATATCCACAGGACACAGCCACAGGAGCGAGATCCACAGGACACAGCAACAGGAGCCATATCCACAGGACACAGCAACAGGAGCCATATCCACAGGACACAGCAACAGGAGCCATATCCACAGGACACAGCCACAGGAGCCATATCCACAGGACACAGCAACAGGAGCCATATCCACAGGACACAGCCACAGGAGCGAGATCCACAGGACACAGCAACAGGAGCGAGATCCACAGGACACAGCCACAGGAGTGAGATCCACAGGACACAGCCACAGGAGCGAGATCCACAGGACACAGCAACAGGGGCCAAATCCACAGGACAAAGCAACAGGAGCCATATCCACAGGACACAGCAACAGGAGCCATATCCACAGGGCACAGCAACAGGAGCCATATCCACAGGACACAGCAACAGGAGCCATATCCACAGGACACAGCAACTGGGGCCAAATCCACAGGACACAGCAACAGGAGCCATATCCACAGGATACAGCAACAGGAGTGAGATCCACAGGACACAGCAACTGGAGCGAGATCCACAGGACACAGCCACAGGAGCCATATCCACAGGATACAGCAACAGGGGCCAAATCCACAGGACACAGCAACAGGAGCCATATCCACAGGACACAGCAACAGGAGCCATATCCACAGGATACAGCCACAGGAGCGAGATCCACAGGACACAGCAACAGGAGCCATATCCACAGGACACAGCAACAGGAGCGAGATCCACAGGACACAGCAACAGGAGCGAGATCCACAGGACACAGCAACAGGAGCCATATCCACAGGACACAGCAACAGGAGAGAGATCCACAGGACACAGCAACAGGGGCCATATCCACAGGACACAGCAACAGGAGCGAGATCCACAGGACACAGCCACAGGGGCCATATCCACAGGACACAGCCACAGGGGCCATATCCACAGGACACAGCAACAGGAGCCATATCCACAGGACACAGCAACAGGAGCCATATCCACAGGACACAGCCACAGGAGCGAGATCCACAGGACACAGCCACAGGGGCCATATCCACAGGACACAGCAACAGGAGCCATATCCACAGGACACAGCAACAGGGGCCAAATCCACAGGACACAGCAACAGGAGCCATATCCACAGGACACAGCAACAGGAGCGAGATCCACAGGACACAGCAACAGGGGCCAAATCCACAGGACACAGCAACAGGAGCCATATCCACAGGATACAGCAACAGGGGCCATATCCACAGGACACAGCAACAGGAGCCATATCCACAGGACACAGCAACAGGAGCGAGATCCACAGGACACAGCAACAGGGGCCAAATCCACAGGACACAGCAACAGGAGCCATATCCACAGGACACAGCAACAGGAGCCATATCCACAGGATACAGCAACAGGAGCCATATCCACAGGACACAGCAACAGGGGCCATATCCACAGGATACAGCAACTGGAGCGAGATCCACAGGACACAGCAACAGGGGCCATATCCACAGGATACAGCAACAGGAGCCATATCCACAGTACACTTGTAGAGGACACTTTCAGTTAGTTTAATGGGTCCCTGGAAACCTGACAAATGAATCTGTGTTGGGCAAACATGAAAAATTGTTCAGAGTTAGAGAATAAATCTCAATTCCATTCCCTTTACCTCGCTGAAGGTGTTCAATTTAATTCAAATTATTCAATGTGGTGAAGGGTACAAATTCTCGGGACGAGAGAATTAAGTCGGGAACTTTTTCACCCAAGGCATTGTGGACTAAATGCCAATGAAGTGAAGAATATCAGTGGATTCAAAGGGATAATGTGTAAACTTTGTGGAGCGAGGAAGGATTGAGGGGTGGAAAATGTTTGTCAATTGGAGTGATCTGTGACAAGGGGATTTTGCACCTTCCGACCATTTCTGGAGGTGTTTGCGTTCTGGACCCAGACCCTGCTGATGTAATTATCCTAACCCGCTCACTCTCGGTACTCCCCCAAAGAACAAGTAGTAAATTATTTGTTGTTACCGATGTTATCGATGGAGAAGCAGTGCTTGTCGAAGGTAATGTTCTGTTCCTGAAAGTCAGATTTCAGCTGGACACAGTATGAAATCCAGATGGACGTGTAGGTTTGGTTGAAGTAGCAGGAATTTTCATTGTGCAAATATTCGGGACATTCTTTCCAGTCAGCATTATTTCTGAAGGAATATTAATCTGTTAGTGTCTTTGATAAGCAAGAGTCATTCCCAAAACATTACACAAATTAGCATGAACCATGAACCAGGTTTAAGTACGGCGCCTGGCTGACAATGGACTGCATCTTTTTAAGTATTCACCTCGTACTGAAAGCAGTCTCTAACAGAGAACTAGCAACGCAAACATCAGTTTCAGTCGAGTAGTCAGGCACCACCAAACCTTGGTGCTTTGGGTAAAATGCCAACCAAACTTCAAACTGCTCCTGTACGCGAGACTTCGCATTCGCTTCTTCCTTAGGCTTTATGGGAACTATTGCTTGGATTCACTGGCTGTCAGGAGTGTCTTACTTAGAAGCAATATTTTGGATTTGTCTCAACTTTATCCTGAGCCTCTCCCTCCTGTGTCTGCGTGCGTTTCGCCCCCACAACCCAAAGATGTGCAGGGTAGGTGGATTGACCACGCTAAATTGCCCCTTAATTGGGAAAAAAAATAATTAGGTACTCTAAATTTATTTTTAAAAACTGTACCCTAGCCGAGCTGTTCCAGTACAGCTACAACACTGACATCTACCCGGCAATGTGGAAAATCGCCCAGGTGTGTCCTGTACACAAGAAACAGAACAAATCCAACCCTGCCAATTACCGCCCTGGTTTAGCACAGGGCTAAATCGCTGGCTTTGAAAGCAGACCAAGGCAGGCCAGCAGCACGGTTCAATTCCTGTACCAGCCTCCCCAAACAGGCGCTGGAATGTGGTGACTAGGGGCTTTTCACAGTAACTTAATTTGAAGCCTATTTGTGACAATAAGTGATTTTCATTTCATTTTCATTTCCTCAGTCTACTCTCCATCATCAGTAAAGTGATGGAAGGAGTCATCAACAGAGCTATCAAGCGGCACTTACTCAGCAATAACCTGCTCATGGACGCTCAGTTTGGCTTCCGCCAGGGTCACTCAGCTCCTGACCTCATTACAGCCTTGGTTCAAACGTGGACAAAAGAGCTGAATACCAGAGGTGAGGTGGGGGTGACTGCCCTCGACATCGAGGCAGCATTTGACCGAGTGTGGCATCAAGGAGCCCGAGCTAAACTGGAGTCAGTGGGAATCAGGGGGAAACTCTCCGCTGGTTGGAGTCATACCCGGCACAAAGGAAGATGGTTGTGGTGGTTGGAGGTCAATCATCTCAGCTCCAGGACATCACTGCAGGAGTTCCTCAGGGTCGTGTCCTCGGCCCAACCATCTTCAGTTGCTTCATCAATGACCTCTCTTCCATCATAAGGTCAGAAGTGGGGATGTTTGCGGATGACTTCACAATGTTCAGCACCATTCGCCACTCCTCAGATAATGAAGCAGTCCCTGTCCAAATGCAGCAAGACCTGGACAATATCCAGGCTTGGGCTGATCTATTTTCAAATTAATTTATGAGATGTAGGTGTCATTGTTTAGACCAGCATTATTGGTAGCACAGTGGTTAGCATTGTTGCCTCACAGCTCCAGGGTCCCAGGTTCGATTCCCGGCTTGGGTAACAATCTGTGCGGAGTCTGCGTGGGTTTCCTCCGGGTGCTCCGGTTTCCTCCCACAAGTCCCGAAAGATGTGCTGTTGGGTAATTTGGACATTCTGAATTCTCCCTCTGTGTCCCCGAACAGGCGCCACAGTGTGGCGACTAGGGGCTTTTCACAGTAACTTCATTGCAGCGTTAATGTAAGCCTACTTGTGACAATAAAGATTATTATTAGTAATGCTCATCCCCAATGCTCTTGAGAAGGTGGTGGTGAGCTACGTTCTTGAGCTGCTGCAGTCCCGGAGGTGTAGGTACACCCACCGCGCTGTCAGGGAGGAATAAGTGGCAAATAACACTCATGCAAATAAGTACTAGGCAATCTCCATAAAGAGAGGCTCTAATCATCACTCCCTGACATTCACTGGCATCACCATCGCTGAATCGCCCCCCCCCCCCCCTATCAAAATCCTGGGGGTTACCATTGACCAGACACTGAACTGGACTGGCTACATTAACACTGTGGTTACGAGAGTAGGTCAGGGGCTAGAAATCCTGCAACAAGTAACTCACCTCCTGACCCCCCCAAAGCCTGTGCACCATCTCCAAGGCACAAGTCAGGAGTGTGATGGAATACTCTCCACTTGCCTGGATGAGCGCAGCTCCAACAACACTCAGGAAGCTCAATGCCATCCAGGACAAAGCAGCCCCGCTTGATTGCTCCCGTTCCACAAACATTCACTCCCTCCACCCCCGACGCACAGTGGCAGCCAACTGTCGCTGGGTCAAATCCTGCAACTCCCTCCCTAACAGCACTGTGGGTTTACCTACAGCACATGACTACAGCGGTGCAAGAAGGCAGCTCACCACCACCTTCTGAAGGGTAATTAGGGATGGGCAATTAATGCTGGCCTAGCCAGTGAAGTACACATCAAGAAAATGAGACAAAGTAAAATCTCTGTCATGTACACTGCCTCAGTGACCTTGCCTCAGTGACCCTGCCTCAGTGACCCTGCCTCAGTGACCCTGCCTCAGTGACCCTGCCTCAGTAACTGTGGTTCACTTTAGCTGGTTTAGCACACTGGGCTAAATTGCTGGCTTTTAAAGCAGACCAAGGCAGGCCAGCAGCATGGTTCAATTCCCGTACCAGCCTCCCCGAACAGGCGCCGGAATGTGGCGACTAGGGGCTTTTCACAGTAACTTCATTGAAGCCTACTCGTGACAATGAGCGATTTTCATTAAATTTCATTTCAGTGCAGCACAGCTTAGATAGGGAGTAAGGTTCCCTTCCCAGTGTCCCATCAAACACTCCGAACACGCGCTGTTGGCGAGGCGTCACTGAGGAGCATTCTGGGAAAGCTCGGCTCAGTCACCGTGACGAGGTTTGCAGAGGTCCCGGTGCTCAACGGAGGAAGAGCAGGCAAGAAGCGCCGGGTCGGAAAGTGACCGGGGGGGGGGGTGGGGGGAAGCAAAGCAGCTGATTGGTGAGTACATCCTGGTGAGTAGTTTCAATTTTTAAAGTAATTCATTGCTCAACACTAAAGTAGGGGGCGACAAGAAAAGAAGTAAGGAATAATATTGTAGAATTATAGTGGAAGCTAACATCAATTTTGTTAAGACACTAACTAGTTTAACCAAGAGGAGCGGCATGCCCCTTGTTGCTGGCGGGCCGGGTGCAGGCAGTAAAGATGGGCGTTCTGCCATGGTCCCTGTTCCAGTGTCTGCCTGTCTATTTGCCAAAGTCATTCTTCAGGGTGTGTGTGTGTGTGTGTGTGTGTGTGTGTGTGTGGGGGGGGGGGGGGGGGGGGGGGTGGACAGGCTGGTCTCGTCCCAGCTTTCCCAGAATGCTTCTCCGTGACGACTCCCCAACGGCGTTTGTGAGGGCAGGGAAAGTGGCCAGGATAAGGAAATCAGGTGTGCCAAAGGGGGCAGCAGATGGGGTTTGGGCCGGGGGGGTTGGGGGGGGGGGGGGGGTTGGCCCTTCCAAACTTGTTATACTATCACTGGGCGGCGAGTGAGGAGCGGGTGCGGGGCTGGAGTAGCGGGAAGGAGGTTTTGCGGGTGCGGACGGAGGCGGGCTCAGGGTTGCGGGCGCTGGCAACGGTGCCGCTGCCATTCACCCCGGTGAAGGACTCGGATGATCCTGTGGTGGTAGCCACGCTGAAAATCTGGAGGCACTTCAAGCAGCACTTTAGGTTGAGGGAGGGCTCGAGGGTTATGCCGAAAAGAAGGATTTGAGGTTTGAGCTAGGGAGGGTGGATGCAGGATTCCAGAGATGGGAGGAGAGAGGGGTGAAAGAGATGAAGGATCTGTTATTGGAGGGGCGGTTCGCAAGTTTGGAGGAGTTGGGGTGAGGTTTGTATCCAGCAGGAGGAGGATTTCAGGTATATGCAGGTGTGGGACTTCACAAGAAAGGCCTTTCTGAATTTTCTGGTGGCTCCGTCCTCGTTGCTGGAGGTGCCATTGTTGGTGGGGGGGTGGAGGGCGGATTTGGCAATTTCAGGTAAGATTATGGAGGAGGATAAGATGTCCATGGAGGGGAATAAGACCAAGTGGGAGAAAGAGTTGGGGATGGGGCTGGAGGAGGGATTATGGTGCGAAGTGCTGCAAAGGGACAATGCCTCGACCTCGTGCATGAGGATGGGGTTAATTCAGGGTTGATTCAGTTAAAAGTGGTGTACAGGGCGCACTTACTGAAGGCAAGGATGAGCCGGCTGTTTGATCGACAGGGGAAGATCAATCAAAAAAAGAAAGCGTACAAGAGGCACAAAGAACGAAGCACTGGAGATCGCCCAGACGGGTAGAGGAAGTCCGAAGCACTGGAGATCGCCCAGACGGGTAGAGGAAGTCCGAAGCACTGGAGATCGCCCAGACAGGTAGAGGAAGTCCAGTGGCAAAGTCACAAAGGAAATAAGGAGATCAAAGAGAGGGTGTGAAAAAAGATTAGCCAGTAAAGTTAAAGAAAACCCAAAGATGTTTTACCAATGTATTAATGGTAAAAGGTTCGTTAAAGAAAAAGTGGGACTATCAGAGATGAGGAAGGGAATGTGGGAAGGGTTTTAAATGAATATTTTGTCTTCATGTTTACAAAGGATATGGATGATGCAGATATAGTCGTCCAGGAGGAACACGGAGAGATACTGGATGGGGTAATCATAGAGAGAGAGGTGCAGATGTACAGAGAGATCTGGGAGTTCAGGTCCATTGTACCCTGAAGGTGGCAACGCAGGTCGATAGAGTGATCAAGAAGGCATAGGGCATGCTTGCCTTCATCGGACGGGGTATTGAGTACAAGAGTCGGCAGGTCATGTTACAGTTGTATAGGACTTTGGTTAGGCCACATTTGGAATACTGCGTGCAGTTCTGGTCGCCACATTACCAGAAGGATGTGGATGCTTTAGAGAGGGTGCAGAGGAAGTTCACCAGGATGTTGCCTGGTATGGAGGGTGCTAGCTATGAAGAAAGGTTGAGTAGATTAGGATTGTTTTCGTTGGAAAGACGGAGGTTGAGGGGGGACCTGATTGAGGTCTAAAAAATTCTGAGAGGTATGGACAGGGTGGATAGCAACAAGGTTTTTCCAAGAGTTGGGGTGTCAATTACAAGGGGTCACGATTTCAAGGTGAGAGGGGGAAATTTTAAGGGAGATGTGCGTGGAAAGTTTTTTACGCAGAGGGTGGTGGGTGCCTGGAACGCTTTGCCAGTGGAGGTGGTAGAGGTGGGCACGATAGCATAATTTAAGATGCATCTAGACAGATATATGAACGGGTGGGGAACAGAGGGAAGTAGATCCTTGGAAAATAGGCGACAGGTTTAGATAAAGGATCTGGATCGGCGCAGGCTGGGAGGGCCGAAGGGCCTGTTCCTGTGCTGTAATTTTCTTTGTTCTCTTTTGTAACCGAGTGATGAAAGTCCTTGAAAGTTGTTAAGTCGCCAGAGCCAGATTGATTGTTTCGGAGGTTGCTGAAGGAGGTCAGGGAGGAGGTTTAGCTCAGTGGGTTAGACAGCTGGTTTGTGATGCAGAACAAGGCCAGCAGCACCGGTTCAATTCCCGTACCAGCTGAGAATTCTGAATTCTCCCACTGTGGCGCTGGAATGTGGCGACTAGGGGCTTTTCACAGTAACTTCATTGCAGTGTTAATGTAAGCCTACTTGTGACAATAAAGATTATTTATTTATTTAGATAGTAGATGCCGAGGGTGATTTTCCAATCCTCACAAGACACAGGGAGGTACCGGAGGACTGGAGAAATGCAAACGTGATTCCATTGTTTAAAAAGGGATCAAAGGAAATGCCAAGTGATTATAGGTCAGTTAGTCTTATGTCAGTGGTGGGAAAATCAGTAGAATCAATCCTGAGAGATAGGATTAACTGTCACATCGAGAGGCACGGACTAGTCAGGGAGAGTCAGCATGGATTTGTCAAAGGAAGATCTTGCCTCATAAATTTGATTGAATTCTTTGAGGAAGTGACAAGAAGGGTCGATGAAGGTAGTGCAGTGGATGTGGTGTACATGGAATTTAGCAAGGCGTTTGACAAAGTCCCACGTGGCAGATTGGTCAAGAAAGTGAAAGCCCATGGGATACAGGGCAATATGGTAAACTGGATAAAAACTTGGCTTAGTAACAGGAAACAAAGGGTAATGATCAATGACTGTCCTTGTGATTAGAGTGTTGTTTCAAGTGGTGTTCCACAAGGCTCGGTGTTAGGACCCTTATTGCGTGTGCGACATATGAATGATTTGGACGTGAATGTGGGGAGCATGATTGGGAAATTTGCTGATGACACAAAGATTGGTCGAATGGTGGACAGTGTAGAGGATAGCTATACTCGCCAGAATGATATAGATGGGTTGGTGGAGTGGGCGATAAAGTGGCAGGTGGAATTTAATACAGAGGGGTGTGAGGTCAGCATTTAGGGAGGTCAGACAGTTGTAAGGACTACACAATAAATGGGAATATATTAAGAGGGGTCCCCGATGAAGTGAGAGATCTTGGCGTAGAGGTACACAGGCCCCTAAAGGCAGCAGTTCAAGTAGACAAGGTTGTTAAGAAAGCAGCTAGCAGGGCAGCACGGTGGCGCAGTGGTTAGCACTGCAGCCTCACGGCGCCGAGGACCCAGGTTCGATCCCGGCTCTGGGTCACTGTCCGTGTGGGAGTTTGCGCATTCTCCCCGTGTTTGCGTGGGTTTCGTCCCCACAACCCAAAGATGTGCAGGGTAGGTGGATTGAACACGCTAAATTGCCCCTTAATTGGAAAAAATGAATTGGGTTCTCTAAATTTAAAAAAAAAGAAAGCATATGGAATGCTTAGCCTCAAAATAAGGGGAAGTAGATTTAGGACTGAGTTTAGTAGGAACTTCTTCACCCAAAGGGTTGTGAATCTATGGAATTCCTTGCCCAGTGAAGCAGTAGAGGCTCCTCCATTAAATGTTTTTAAGATAAAGATAGATAGTTTTTTGACGAATAAAGGGATTAAGGGTTATGGTGTTCGGGCCGGAAAGTGGAGCTGAGTCCACAAAAGATCAGCCATGATCTCATTGAATGGCGGAGCAGGCTCGAGGGGCCAGATGGCCTACTCCTGCTCCTAGTTCTTATGTTCTTATGTTCTTATGGTCTCCTTCATTGGCAGAGGTAATAGAATATAAAAGTAAGGATATAATGTTGGAATTGCATAAAACACTGGTGAGGCCACAACTGGAGTATTGTGTGCAGTTCTGGTCACCACATTACAGGAAGGACGTTATTGCTCTGGAGAGAAGCAGAGGAGGTTTACAAGAATGTTGCCAGGGCTGGAAAAGTGTAGCTACGAGGAGAGGTTGGATGGGTTGGGGTAATTTTCCTTGGAACAAAGAAGGCGGAGGGGTGACTTAATTGAGGTGGACAAAATTATGAGGGGAAGAGATGGAGTGGACAGGGTAAAATTGTTTCCGTTGGTGGAGAATTCTAGAACCAGGGGACATAGATTCAAGATAAGAGGCAGAAGGTGTAGAGGGGACGTGAGGAAGAACGTTTTTTACACAGAGGGCAGTGGGAGTCTGGAATTCGCTGCCCGAGTTGGTGGTGGTGGCAGAGACCCTAAACTCTTTTTAAAAGGTACCTGGATCTGCAGCTTAATGCTATGGGATGGACTATGGACTGGGTGCAGGAAGGTGAGATTAGAAAGGACAGCTGGGTGTTCTCGGGCTGGCATGGAGAAGATGGGCCGAATGGCCTCCTTCTGTGCTGTAACTTTCCGATGGTTCTATGGTTCAGGAATGGGTTCAATGCACAATAAGGCCCTCTTTGTGTCCCAGCAATGGACTCTCAGAGATAGCTGCCTCTTCAATGTTTTAGTTGACATTGCCAGTCATCCTTCTAGCCTTTCCAAAAAATTGTCCACATGCGAGATGTCTCCACGCATCAACAAGTAATTCAAAGCTGTTGACGGAGAAAATAAATTTGATGTCATTTGGTAATGGCCCCAGGTTTAGATTAGAAAGGACATGCTAACTCAAATTGTTCCTCATCCCCTAATAGCACCATCTATTATCTATAATCTGTGGCCGTGATTAAATCACCCTTTATGAGGTTATATATTCTGTTCACCTGCACTACACAGCATTTAGAGAAATTACATACATTGGTACACTCTTGCTGCTATTCATAGCTACAAAGGCAGAATATACAAGTGGTCATCAGGTGGAGATATTTAGATCACAAATTGTTCTTGTCGCTAAGGATTTGATTGTATTTAATACAAAGGAGGCAGCGGATGAAGGTGTTAATCATCAGATGAGAAATAAACTATTATTCACGGAAAAGACAGGTCGACCAAGGAGCCAGTGTGTTTAGTGACAGGGAGCATGGTGATGTCACCTGGTTACACTTGGTTCGTTAAAGTTAAAAACAACCCCGTCACCCCTGCCCCCCCCACCCTGTCCATTCGGGAGCATCATCTCCAATAACATCTTCACCCGCGTGTTAATCAAGAATCTATCGAGCTCTGCCGCAAACATATTCAGAGACTCTGAGTCCACTGCCTTTTGAGGAAGAGAGTTCCACGACCCTCAGAGAGAAAATATTTATCCTCATGTCTGTCTTCAATGGACAACCCCTTATTTTTAAACAGTGGCACCTAGATCCAGCAGAGGGCAGTAGAGCGGAGCTGCTGATTGGCTGTTGCGGGGGAAATTTGCATAAGTCCGTTGTGGTCACCCTAACTTGAAGGTGTACCTGTGCAAGGGACCCTAGCTGTTCAAGTGAAGACAAGCATCCAGCAGAGGGCAGTAGAACAGAGCTGCTGATTGGCTGTTGCGGGGGAAATGTTCATACGTACATTGTGGTCACCCTAATTTGAAGGTGGTTTGTGGAGGAGCTGTTGTCAAGTGACACTTAAACCCGAAACACTTCTTCAGTGTTTCCCTCCCTACACCCTCCTATAACCCAAAAATAACAACCGCTGTAAAGATCAAGAGGAAGGCTCGAGGGCAAGTAGAAGTAGAAAGAAGTTGAACCGTGACGTCACAGCCTGCAGTTAAGGGATTGGCTAGTGACTGGTAAGTAGTTTTTCTTTTATTTTCCCTCAGATGTTATCGTGCGGGGCGCAGAGGTTGCTGAGCGAGTGCTTGCTGAGAAGGGGAGTGAATAACAGGTAAGCTCTTTCTTCTTTTTATCTAGAGGGGATGGCAGGGAAGATAGACACATAGAACATACAGTGCAGGAGGAGGCCATTTGGCCCATCGAGTCTGCACCGAGCCACTTAAGCCCTCACTTCCACCCTATCCCCATAACCCAATAACCCCTCCTAACCTTTTTAGTCACTAAGGGCAATTTATCACGGCCAATCCACCTAACCTGCACATCTTTGGACTGTGGGAGGAAACCGGAGCACCCGGAGGAAACCCACGCAGAGACGGGGAGAATATGCAAACTCCGCACAGACAGTGACCCAGCGGGGAATCGAACCTGGGACCCTGGCGCTGTGAAGCCACAGTGCTAGCCACGTGTGCTACCGTGCTGCCCATAATAGTGCAATGTTCCTCCTGCAGAATGTTTGAGGTGAGGGACGCCGCCAGTGTCCCTGCTAATTTCATCTGTGGGAAGTGCACCCATCTCCAGCTCCTCAGAAACCGCGTTAGGGAGCTGGAGCTGGATGAACTTTGGATCATTCGGGAGGCAGAGGTGGTCATAGATAGAAGCTTCAGGGATGTAGTTACTCCGAAGAATAAAGATAGATGGGTGACGGTGAGAGGGGCTGGGAGGAAGCTGTCAGTACAGGGATCCCCTGTGGTCGTTCCCTTAGTAACAAGTATACCGCTTTGGATACTGTTGCGGGGGGGGGACTTACCAGGGGTAAGACATGGGGTACAGGTCTCTGGCACAGAGTCTGTCCCGGTTGCTCAGAAGGGAAGGGGAGAGAGGAGTAGAGCATTAGTCATTGGAGACTCCATAGTTAGGGGGATAGATAGGAGATTCTGTGGGAACGAGAGAGACTCGCGGTTGGTGTGTTGCCTCCCAAGTGCCAGGGTGCCTGATGTCTCGGATCCCCCCATAAGGGGGAGGGGGAGCAGCCCCAAGTCGTGGTCCACATAGGTACCAACGACATAGGTAGGAAAAGGGATAGGGATGTAAGGCAGGAATTCAGGGAGCTAGGGTGGAAACTTAGATCTAGGACAAACAGAGTTATTATCTCTGGGTTGTTACCCGTGCCTCGTACTAGTGAGATGAGGAATAGGGAGAGAGAGGAGTTGAACATGTGGCTTCAGATTTCTGGATAATTGGGGCTCATTCTGGGGTCGGTGGGACCTGTCCAAACGGGATGGTCTACACCTGGACCAGAGGGGTACCAATATCCTGAGGGAGGGGGAAATTTGTTAATGCTCTTCGGGAGGGTTTAAACTAGTTCAGCAGGGGCTTGGGAACCTGAATTGTAGCTCCAGTATACAGGAGGTTGAGAGTAGTGAGGTCATGAGTAGGGTTTCAAAGTTGCAGGAGTGTACCGGCAGGCAGGAAGGTGGTTTGAAGTGTGTCTTCTTCAATGTCAGGAGCATCCGGAATAAGGTGGGTGAACTTGCGGCATGGGTTGGTACCTGGGACTTCGATGTTGTGGCCATTTCGGAGACATGGATAGATCAGGGACAGGAATGGTTGTTGCAGGTGCCTGGGTTTAGATATTTCAGTAAGCTCAGGGAAGGTGGTAAAAGAGGGGGAGGGGTGGCATTGTTAGTCAAGGACAATATTACGGTGGCAGAAAGGACGTTTGATGAGGACTCATCTACTGAGGTAGGATGGGCTGAGGTTAGAAACAGGAAAGGGGAGGTCACCCTGTTAGGGGTTTTCTATAGGCCTCCGAAAAGTTCCAGAGATGTAGAGGAAAGGATTGCAAAGATGATTCTGGATAGGAGCGAAAGCAACAGGGTAGTTGTTGTGGGGGACTTTAACTTTCCAAATATTGACTGGAAACGCTATAGTTCGAGTACTTTAGATGGGTCTGTTTTTGTCCAGTGTGTGCAAGAGGGTTTCCTGACACAGTATGTAGATAGGCCAACGAGAGGCAAGGCCATATTGGATTTGGTACTGGGTAATGAACCAGGACAGGTGTTAGATTTGGAGGTAGGTGAGCACTTTGGTGATAGTGACCACAATTCGATTATGTTTACTTTAGTGATGGAAAGGGATAGGTATATACCCCAGGGCAAGAGTTATATCTGGGGGAAAGGCAATGTTCTATGTTCTAGATCGAGATTTGCATGGTTACGCAGTGGTTAGCACTGTTGCTTCACAGCTCCAGGGTTCCAGGTTCGATTCCCGGCTTCGAACATGGATGGGCCGAATGGCCCCCATCTGTGCTGTATCTTTTCTATGGTCTGGGTGGGTGGCTGAAAAATCCTTGGAATCTGTCTTGGTCGCATCTGCCATTCCATGTCCAGTATGGGTGTTAACTCACGTTAATCCTGAACGTTAAAGTTTCAGACAGATATTGTAAATTGTTTTATCTTTCTGACTTTGCAAACTAAAGTTTATTTTGTGTGTCCAAAACCTATGGAATCTTGTGGCTTTATTCTATCGGTAAATGTCTTGAATCTCAATCTTTGTCTACTTCAAACAAAATGTTGGTGGTCCCGAACCAGATCTCACGAACAGCTCTAATCCAGGATCAAAACAGAGTCGGTCTGGGCACTCTAATGTGAAAGTCCTACTCTGGCACCAGGATGTTTCTATTTCAGTAAAAGCAGATCTCCATGTTCCCCCCACACATCCGTTCGGGGCGCCCACACTTAAACCCAATCAGGAGATTCTCCTGAACGCAGGAACATCAGGAGAATACCAGACAATGCAGAAATGCGTCATCGTCAAACCTTACCCCTTTGTGTAAAAGAACCTCAGCCGCCTCCGTTCAGTCAGGTTTTGATAGTTTCCAACACTCCACCTGCATGTGAAGGTCTCCTGTTCAGGCGAGCGGCATCCTGTGATTCTCGGCCTTTCCAAAGGAACTGCAGCAGAGGGGGTGAGAAACTGGCACTAGTCAACTACTCTCGACAACACTGTGGCCATGTTCAAGGAAGTCGAATTTAAGCAAAATACTGCGGAGGCTGGAAAACTGAAATAAAAACAGGAAATGCTGGATAAATGCAGCAGATCTGCCAGCGTCTGTGCAGAGAAAGGCAGAGTTAACGCTTTGAGTCCAATTGACTGGAGAAGGGTCAATGGAAACTCAGGTGGCACACAGGTTAGCACAGCTGCCTCCTGGCGCCAGAGGCCCGGGTTCGATTACAGCCTTGGATGCCTGTGTGGAGTTTGCACTTTCTCCCCGTGGCTGCGTGGGTTTCCTCCGGGTGCTCCGGTTTCCTCCCACAGTCCAAAGACGTGCAGGTTAGGTGGAGGTTAGGTGGAGTTGGGGATAGGGTGGGGAGTGGGCTTAGGTAGAGTTCTCTTTTGGAGGGTCGATGCAGGCTTGATGGGCCGAATGACGTCCTTCTGCGCTGTAGGGATTGCGGACTTGAAATATTAACGGTGTTTGTCTCTCCAAAGATGCTGCTGGACCAGCTGACTTTATCCAGCATTTTTTGTTTTTAATCCCAGGGAGTAAATCTGATTTCTGGAATATGGGTCCAAGCATTTATTCGTCAAGCACAGGCCTTGGGGTGGGCAGGGGTACAGAAGGAAACATTGTCCAGCACAGCTGCTCTTTCTTAGACCTTCTGAAGGCTGAGTTCTAACTCGAGTCAGGCCTGGTGTCTGCCTCGGTACGCCCCATTTACAATAAAACCAAGAAACCAAAAGCAGCCCCCGAGACCTCACATCCTCTCTCGCTCCCCGAACCCAACTCATGTCTGCTTATGCCCCCCACAGCTGCCCCTCCCATGCTCCCTTATAACCCCTATGCCCACCTACGTCACTCTTTGATGCCCCCATGTCCCAACACATTCCCGTAATCTTTATAATGCTTGTGCCAACTTAAGGTCAACTGTTATGATCCCAACTGATGTTGACACCAGAGAAGTCAGACCCCAGAGTGAAACCTGGCTCGATAGATCCTAACTTGTTTTTTTGAAACAGTGGAATCAGTCACACGAAAAATTAATGATATTGCACTGGACAAAAATATTAGAAAGATTTCAAACACCAGAAAATTATTCAAACTCATGCGGTTCCAGCAAAACCCTTACAGACACAAAACCCCAGTGAATATTTACCACAATCTCAACACCAAGGTTGCCTTCTGGCTTCTTGCAAACCGTTTTCCTCCTGGCGGCGAGGTCGCCAGATGCTCTTCCCCAGCTGGTGTCTCTCCCGACACGCCCAAAAACCGCAATCTAAACCCATCATCATTTCAACTTCAGAGCAAACACTGGAGATCCCTAAACTCAGTTCCCCAGCCGTCTTGTGGGATTTCTCATTGGAGAGTTTAGAATATCTGCCTCCACTCTGTGGCATACACAGACTGACCTTCCGTCTTTCCCTGAGTCACTGGACGCCTGGCACCAGGCAACACAGTTTAACCCGCTGTAACCCATCTTTTCGCTTCAAGGGTTCGCAAACCTAATTAAAAATGCACGTATGCAAACAGGGCCTGCAGACTTTCCAGCACCAAGCTCACATAAAAACTCAAAATGGAACTGGAGCCATGTTCCCCTTATTTAATACACACAAATATAAATTAAACATAGGCCTGAATTCTTCGCCTGTCGGGCGCACACATTGGGTGGTCCCGTACACGGGTGCCAAACGCTGGCCAGTGAACGGATCCCCAACGTGAATCGCACTGAGAGAAAGGCTGAGCACTGACCGGGAGAGTGGGAAGAGGGCAGGCACTGCTTTTCCAATGTGCACCCTCAAGGGGCACAGATACCCCGGAGCTGACTCGGGGAGCTGCTGGCCCGTGAAAAATAAATATTGACGTTAAAACTGCCGCGAGTGGCTGGGCAGCACAATCAAGCACAGACCTCAGTCCCCAGGCACATGGGGGAATTTTATTTTGGCCCTGACAGTTCACCCCGCCCTGGATCGAGATTGGAGCTCAAACGTAAATCCCACCTGGCCAATCGGCCGGTCCCCAAACCACAAAGGCAGAGGGTCCACGTAAAATCCCGGTCAACTGGTTAAATTGGCTTCTCGATTGTCGGAAGGCTCACTTCCAACTCGCGCACGTACCCACTGGCCAAAATATCGGGCAGGTCCGCGATGACATCAGGACGCAGGACCGCCATCTTCTCAAGTGGTATTACACGCTTATTGGTTGGGTGCGCACCTGAACTTTACACGTAAAATTCTGGCCTTAAAATTACACATTGTTCCTGCACAACTGAAGCCAATTATGCCTCCTACCGATCACCCTTTGCTCTTACACCCTCTATGCCAACTCACCAAGTATGCATCATGGGGAGACCTCAGGTGCCATGGTGAGATGAAAGAAAATAAAATTCCAAATGTCTATTGCAGATTTCACTGTGTTAAAAAAACACTCTCAAGGACAGCATTTAAATCCCTTCAAGTACTTAAATCCCTTATATCAACAAATATTTCTTTCAAGTATTTAATTCTTTATGAAAGAGACATTTCTATTCATAGCCCCTCAAAAACAGCTAATATCTTGATAACCAGTTGGAGTTGGCCATTAAGCCCTGCCCCCTGAAGATTAGCCGACCAGTGGCATTGCCACCCTGAACTGACTGTTTAAAGAGAGTCTCTGAATATTGTATGGGCTCTCTCATGTTATCAGTGATCATGTTTTGCTTTGAAATCTCAACTCACCTTCCACTGATTGCGACGTTGGAAGGAACACTTTTAAAATGTTGCTGAAGTCACTGAAATTGCCGGTGTCGGGATAGGAACATCGCAGCCGGACCTCGTACTCCTTCCCTACTGTAAAGTTGTAGAGTGGCTGAGGCGGATGCTGGTTTGGCAAGGTTTCAATCTGTGAAGACAGGGAAATTCAGCAAAGGGCACAGTCCCAGTTTCAGTGCAGATAGCAGGGTGAGGCAGGGATTTAATGAGGCAGCGAGGGCAGGGATTTAAAACAATAATTGTGCTCGAAGATAAGCCCCTATCCGTATTCATTTAATTTTATTGATGGAAAAACAAAATGTAAATGGTTAAATACGCAGCATGTGTGGTGTACAGCCTCGATTGTTCATGCTCCCAGATGGCTGCTGATTGAGTTGCGTGAATGATCAAGCTCCCATTAAACACTGCGTGAAATGGGAAAGTGCCATTCGGCCCATCGCATCTATTTTTTAATAGAATTTACAGTGCAGAAGGAGGCCATTCAGCCCATCAAGTCTGCACCGGCTCTTGGAAAGAGCACCCTACCCAACGTCAACACCTCCACCCTATCCCCATAACCCAGTAACCCCACCCAACACTCAGGGAAATTTTGAACACGAAGGGCAATTTAGCACGGCCAATCCACCTAACCTGCACATCTTTAGACTGTGGGAGGAAACCGGAGCACCCGGAGGAAACCCACGCACACACGGGGAGAACGTGCAGACTCCGCACAGACAGTGACCCAAGCCGGGAATCGAAGCTGGGACCCTGGAGCTGTGAAGCAATTGTGCTAACCACTATGCTACCGTGCTGCCCATCTACTCCACCTGTGACAGCTACTACGCCTTTGAACAATCAAAGTGCAGTAGGGGCTGTTTAGCACAGTGGGCTAAACAGCTGGCTTGTAATGCAGAACAATGCCAGCAGCGCAGGTTCAATTCCCGTACCAGAATCCCCGAACAGGTGCCGGAATATGGCGACTAGGGGCTTTTCACAGTAACTTAATTGAAGCCTACTTGTGACAATAAGCGATTATTATTATTTCCATTATAAGAACATGAGAACTAGGAGCAGGAGTAGGCCATCTGGCCCCTCGAGCCTGCTCCGCCATTCAATGAGATCATGGCTGATCTTTTGTGGACTCAGCTCCACTTTCCGGCCCGAACACCATAACCCTTAATCCCTTTACTGTTCAAAAATCTCTCTATCTTTGCCTTAAAAACATTTAATGAAGGAGCCTCAACTGCTTCACTGGGCAAGGAATTCCATAGATTCACATCCCTTTGTGTGAAGAAGTTCCTCCTAAACTCAGTCCTAAATCTACTTCCCCTTATTTTGAGGCTATGCCCCCTAGTTCTGCTTTCACCCACCAGTGGAAACAACCTGCCCGCAAATATCCTATCTATTCCCTTCATAATTTTATATGTTTCTATAAAATTCCCCCCTCATTCTTCCAAATACCAATGAGTACAGTCCCAGTCTACTCAGTCTTTCCTCATAAACCAATCTTCTCAACTCTGGGATTAACCGAGTGAATCTCCTCTGCACCGCCTCCAGTGCCAGTACATCCTTTCTAACTAAGGAGACCAAAACTGTACATGGTACCCCAGGCGTGGCCTCACCAGCACCCTATACAGCTGCAACATTACCTCCTGTTTTTAAACTCCATCCCTCTAGCAATGAAGGACAAAATTCCATTTGCCTCCTTAATCACCTGCTGCACCTGTAAGCCAACTTTTTGTGATTCATGCACAAGGCCACCCAGGTCCCTCTGCACAGCAGCAAGCTGCAATTTGTTACCATTTAAATAATAGTCCATTTTGATGTTATTCCGACCAAAATGCTCATAATCAACATCGAGCTCCATCTGCCAGACCCTTGCCCACTCACTTAAACTATCGAAATCCCTCTGCAGACTTTCAATGTCCTCTGCTCACTTTACTCTGTCACTCATCTTCGTGTCATCAGTGAACTTTGACACATTCCACCTGGTCCCCAACTCCAGATCATCTCTGTAAATTGTAAATAATTGCGGTCACAACAATTGCCCTGAGGCACACCACTACCACTGATCGCCAACCAGAAAAACACCCATTTATCCCCACTCTTTGCTTTCTGTTAGTTACCAATCCTCTATCCCTGCTAATACATTACCTGTAACCGTTTCTTATGCATCAGCCTTTTGTGTGGCACCTTGTCGAATGCCTTCTGGAAACCACATCCACCGGTTCCCCGTTGTCCACCTCGCTCGTAATGTCCTCAAAGAAATCCAGTAAATTAGCTGAACATGGCCTGCCTTTCATGAATCCACGCTGTGTCTGCCCAATGGGACAATTTCTATCCAGATGTCTCGCTATTTCTTCCTTGATGATAGATTCAAGCATTTCCCCCACTACAGAAGTTAAGCTAACCGGCCTATAGTTACCAGCCTTTGGTCCGCCTACTTTTTTAAACAGTGGCGTCACATTTGCTGCTTTCCAATCTACCAGAATCGCCCTAGCGTCCAGCAAATTTTGGCAAATTACCACGAGAGCATTTGCTATTTTTCCCGCCATCTCTTTTAGCACCCAGGGGTGCATTCCATCAGGGCCAGGAGACTTGGAATGCATCACCATGACTTCTCAATCTATGTAATCTCCTGGGGTAGTTGAATAATAATAATAATACCTTATATTGTCACAAGTATGAAGTTGCTGTGAAAAGCCCCTAGTCGCCACGTTCCGGCGCCTGTTCGGGTAAGCTGGTCCGGGAATTGAACCCGCGCTGCTGCCCTTGGTTTGCATCACAAACCGGCTGTCTAGCCCACTGAGCTAAACCAGAATAAGAGTGGAAGACCCTGGAATTGCATCTTAAATTACCTCTTGAAATTACACCTGACCTCCCTCCTGTCAACTGAAATTGATAATCAAATAAAAGTTGATATAATTGGTCCTTTTGCAGGATCTTGTCCTGATTGGGCCTGCCATGTGGTTTCAATATTTACAATGTTCTTCTGAAAAATGAGAACCTACAATATTCGCCAATACCCAGGCACACTGTGCAGTGAACAAGCTGAATTTACACAGAGCCTTGACCAATGTCCCAAGCTGTCTTCACAGACTGCAATGGAAAACATCGAAGGACAAAGTGAACACAAACCTGGTTGAAGAAGTGGAGGAGGAAGAGATGGGGATGTTTTCGGGAGGGAATTCCAGAGTATCATTCCCAGATGACACACCACCAAAAGACCAAAGCCAATACACAGAAACACACATCGAAAATAGAATCAGGAGGAGTCCATTCGGCCCTTCGAGCCTGCTCTCCCATTCATTATGATCCTGGCTGATCATTAAGTTCAATACCCTGATCCCGCCTTCCCCCCATATCCCTCGATCTCTTTACCCCCAAGAGCTGTATCTAATTCCTTCTTGAAATTACACAGCGTTTTGGCCTCAACTACTTTCTGTGGGAGTGAATTCCACAGATTCACCGCTCTCTGGGTGAAGAAATTTCTCCTCACCTCAGTCCTAAAAGGTTTCCCCCTTATCCTCAAACTATGACCCCTAGTTCTGGACTCCCCCACCATCGGGAACATTCTTTCTGAATCTACCCTGTCTGATCCTGTTAGAATTTGATAAGTTTCTATGAGATCCCCTCTCACTCTTCTAAACTCCAGCGAATATAATCCTAACCGACTTAGTCTCTCCTCATGTGACAGTCCCGCCATCCCAGGAATCAGTCTGGTAAACCTTCGCTGCTCTCCCTCGAGAGCAAGAACATCCTTCCTCAGAGAAGGAGACCAAAACTGCCCACAATACCCCAGGTGCGGCCTCACCAATGCCCGATATAGGGGCGATTCTCCGAGCCCCGGGCCGGGCCGGAGAATTGGATTAACCGCGCCACGACGCCCCGATGCCGGTGCGTGATTCTCTGAGGCGTGGCGAATCGGTGCCATTTGCGCCGGCACGTTTGGCGCGCTGCCGGCCGCGGGCCGCTGGAATCGGCGGGGCCCCCGATTCTCCGGCCCGGATGGGCCGAGCGGCCGCTCCGACACGACAGAGTCCCGCCGGCGCCGTTCACCCCTGGTCGCTGCCGACGGGAACTCTGCGCGAACGCTCGGGGGGGGGGGGGGGGGGGGGCGGCCTGTGGGGGGGGGCTCCCTCACCGGGCCGACCTCTCTGTCGGCGGGCCTCCTTTCCTCCGGCAATGTTATATCCCTGCGCAATTGTTGTGCGGGGCAGCCTGGGGGAGGGCGGCCACTGCGCATGCGCGGGACCCAAGGCGCCGCATCTTTTACGCGGTGACGGGGCCCCCCGTCAGAGGAGCAGATAGGTAGACAGATTTTGGAAAAGAGTAAAAACAACAGGGTTGTGGTGATGGGAGACTTCAACTTCCCCAATATTGACTGGGACTCACTTAGTGCCAGGGGCTTAGACGGGGCGGAGTTTGTAAGGAGCATCCAGGAGGGCTTCTTAAAACAATATGTAAACAGTCCAACTAGGGAAGGGGCGGTACGGGACCTGGTATTGGGGAATGAGCCCGGCCAGGTGGTAGATGTTTCAGTAGGGGAGCATTTCGGTAACAGTGACCACAATTCAGTAAATTTTAAAGTACTGATGGACAAGGATAAGAGTGGTCCTAGGATGAATGTGCTAAATTGGGGGAAGGTTAATTATAACAATATTAGGCGGGAACTGAAGAACATAGATTGGGGGCGGATGTTTGAGGGCAAATCAACATCTTACATGTGGGAGGCTTTCAAGTGTCAGTTGAAAGGAATTCAGGACCGGCATGTTCCTGTGAGGAAGAAGGATAAATACGGCAATTTTCGGGAACCTTGGATAACGAGAGATATTGTAGGCCTCGTCAAAAAGAAAAAGGAGGCGTTTGTCAGGGCTAAAAGGCTGGGAACAGACGAAGCCTGCGTGGAATATAAGGAAAGTAGGAAGGAACTTTAGCAAGGAGTCAGGAGGGCTAGAAGGGGTCACGAAAAGTCATTGGCAAATAGGGTTAAGGAAAATCCCAAGGCTTTTTACACGTACATAAAAAGCAAGAGGGTAGCCAGGGAAAGGGTTGGCCCACTGAAGGATAGGCAAGGGAATCTATGTGTGGAGCCAGAGGAAATGGGCGAGGTACTAAATGAATACTTTGCATCAGTATTCACCAAAGAGAAGAAATTGGTAGATGTTGAGTCTGGAGAAGGGTGTGTAGATAGCCTGGGTCACATTGAGATCCAAAAAGACGAGGTGTTGGGTGTCTTAAAAAATATTAAGGTAGATAAGTCCCCAGGGCCTGATGGGATCTACCCCAGAATACTGAAGGAGGCTGGAGAGGAAATTGCTGAGGCCTTGACAGAAATCTTTGGATCCTCACTGTCTTCAGGGGATGTCCCGGAGGACTGGAGAATAGCCAATGTTGTTCCTCTGTTTAAGAAGGGTAGCAAGGATAATCCCGGGAACTACAGGCCGGTGAGCCTTACTTCAGTGGTAGGGAAATTACTGGAGAGAATTCTTCGAGACAGGATCTACTCCCATTTGGAAGCAAATGGACGTATTAGTGAGAGGCAGCATGGTTTTGTGAAGGGGAGGTCGTGTCTCACTAACTTGATAGAGTTTTTCGAGGACGTCACTAAGATGATTGATGCAGGTAGGGCAGTGAATGTTGTCTATATGGACTTCAGTAAGGCCTTTGACAAGGTCCCTCATGGTAGACTAGTACAAAAGGTGAAATCACACAGGATCAGGGGTGAGCTGGCAATGTGGATACAGAACTGGCTAGGTCATAGAAGGCAGAGAGTAGCAATGGAAGGATGCTTTTCTAATTGGAGGGCTGTGACCAGTGGTGTTCCACAGGGATCAGTGCTGGGACCTTTGCTCTTTGTAGTATATATAAATGATTTGGAGGAAAATGTAACTGGTCTGATTAGTAAGTTTGCAGACGACACAAAGGTTGGTGGAATTGCGGATAGCGATGAGGACTGTCAGAGGATACAGCAGGATTTAGATTGTTTGGAGACTTGGGCGGAGAGATGGCAGATGGAGTTTAATCCGGACAAATGTGAGGTAATGCATTTTGGAAGGTCTAATGCAGGTAGGGAATATACAGTGAATGGTAGAACCCTCAAGAGTATTGAAAGTCAAAGAGATCTAGGAGTACAGGTCCACAGGTCATTGAAAGGGGCAACACAGGTGGAGAAGGTAGTCAAGAAGGCATACGGCATGCTTGCCTTCATTGGCCGGGGCATTGAGTATAAGAATTGGCAAGTCATGTTGCAGCTGTATAGAACCTTAGTTAGGCCACACTTGGAGTATAGTGTTCAATTCTGGTCGCCACACTACCAGAAGGATGTGGAGGCTTTAGAGAGGGTGCAGAAGAGATTTACCAGAATGTTGCCTGGTATGGAGGGCATTAGCTATGAGGAGCGGTCAAATAAACTCGGTTTGTTCTCACTGGAATGAAGGAGGTTGAGGGGCGACCTGATAGAGGTGTACAAAATTATGAGGGGCATAGACAGAGTGGATAGTCAGAGGCTTTTCCCCAGGGTAGAGGGGTTTTTACTCCGGTTTTTACTCCGGCATCGGCACTTAGACTCCCGTTGGGAGAATCCGGCCCACAATTTCAGTAAAACATTCCCGTTCCATACTCAATTCCTGTTGCTATGAGGCCAATGTATCATTTGCCAATGAGCAGAGAGTTCAGGGAAAGTGGAAAGTGGGCAGTAGATTTGGGGGAGGTTATAGAAAGGGAGGGTCAAGGCCATGAATGGAAGTGATGAGGGCGAAATTCTCCCAAAACGGCGCCAATCAGACGGGCATCACGCCATCCCAAAGGTGCGGAGTGCTCCCCATCTTTGGGGGCCGAGCCCCATCATTGAGGGGCTAGGCCGACGCTGGAGGAATTTCCGCCCCTCCAGCTGGCGGAAACGGCCTTTGTTGCCCCGCCAGCTGGCGCGGAAATGACATCCCCGGGCGGCGCATGCGCGGGAGCGTCAGCGGCCGCTGACAGTTTCCCGCGCGTGCGCAGTGGAGGGAGTCTCTTCCGCCTCCGCCATGGTGGAGACCGTGGAAGGGAAAGAGTGCCCCCACGGCACAGGGCCCGCCCGCGGATCGGTGGGCCCCGATCGCGGGCCAGGCCACCGTGGGGGCACCCCCTGGGACCAGATCGCCCCGCGCCCCCCCCCCAGGAGCTCGGAGCCCGCCCGCGCCGCCTTGTCCCGCCGTTCAAAAGGTGGTTTAATCCACGCCGGCGGGACAGGCAATTTATCGGCGGGACTTCGGCCCATACGGGCCGGA